>NW_026623030.1:15863200-16477644 GCF_023065955.2 Ursus arctos
TGGTTAATGTAACGACCCGCTGAAGGAAGCCCCCTTGCTCCAAACCTGTGCGGTCACCACCTTCCCTAATGGCGCAGCCTGGGGTTCACTGCTCTGGACTGCCTCCTCAGGCCTCCTTTTCCTGGGGGCTGGGGGAGCACCGGCTCTGAATCTCCACAGGTGAAAGCGGGTTACTGCTCACCCCCGTGCACGGGAACGGTCGTAGTAACAACTCTCCTTACTCTCTGCCTGGGCCTCAGCGATCTCCTCCCAGAGCCCTGTCTTCCCTCACCCTGGGTCTCAGGGCTCTCTTTACCTGCCAAGCCTCAAGCTGCTGCGAGAGGTTCAGTTTCTGCTGAATGGCATCCAGCAACTGGCTGTTCAGAGACATCATGTCCATCTTGCACTTGGCGAGTTCCAACTCCACAGCATTCTTCCTAAAAACAGACAAGCCAGGCTGAGCATGGATTTTTTTTTTTTTAAAGATTTTATTTTATTTTATTTGACAGAGATAGAGACAGCCAGCTAGAGAGGGAACACAAGCAGGGGAGAGTGGGAGAGGAAGAAGCAGGCTCATAGCAGAAGAGCCTGATGTGGGGCTCGATCCCATAACGCCGGGATCACGCCCTGAGCCGAAGGCAGACGCTTAACCACTGTTGCCACCCAGGCCGCCCCGTGAGCATGGATGTCTTGTGCCAGAGGCATCTGATTCTTTACCTGGGGCGCCTGGAGTCCACAAGGTGGGGAAACAGGCTCTGGATCAAACTCACAATAGGAACATTGACAGTAACTAGGGTGTTACTTGCAGAGAGCTGGAAAGTTCCCCGCTTGGGTTCACATCCATTTTCTCAACCATTGTAACAATGTGTAGGTGAAGGGACTATCTGTCCTCCCCATCTCACAGATGAAGAGGGGGCTCGGGGAGGAGGATAAAGGAGGACTGGCACCCAGAGGACACCAAAGTCCTCACAGGGCACTAAGAAGCTGCTAATCCTTCCCCCAAAAGGCCTATTCCCATGGGAGGTAAGGACCTTGTCCTCCCAGCCCCTCCTTTTCACTAGCAACCTCCCCCCCAACTTAAGGGATCTGTCCTAAAGGTACAGGTGTGCAAAAGTAGCCATGCAGTGGTGACGACCACAGCCTAGCTAATCACAGTCACCAACAATTAGGGCACTGGCGGTAAATTATGTGACGGAACCCAGCCGCCAGTAACCAACATGACGTTGAATATTCATTATTCACGGACAAGGGGGAAATACGATGTACTGCTGAGTGGAGAAAAGCACAAGACAAGCTCTGGTAGGATACTAGCTTTGTAAAAGAAAAACTGCATGTGTGTTTAAAGGTCATACACAAGGTCTACTTGGCTCTCTCTGGTTGATCACTGATGGGCTCCCACATACTTCTGCATTTTGTATTTTCATATTTTAATATGTTTCATGTATTACTGTGTTTGCCTCTTCCAACATTCCTAAATCATAGTTGTTCAATGCAAAAGAAAATTTTTTTCAGGGGTGGAGGAATGGGAATAGAAAGTGGGAGACTGAGCAGCTTCTGCCAAGGAGGCACTAGTCGCCCAGCTGCCAGAATGGGCATCACTTAGCCCGTCATCAACTACAACCGCCTCACGCACGGGCCAGCGAGCAGTGCTCACGTTCCAAGGTCGGCCGGAGGACCCGCCTATAGAGGCCGCCGGGCCAGGGCCTTAGGGACTCCAGCAGCCGCAAGCGAAGGGTGGCTGGGAGGCGGGGCAGTTGGGGTAAAGCCCTCGGGGCCACCGCTGCAACCGGCACTTCCTCTTCGGCCTCAAGTCCGATCCATGAGTCACCTCCCCTGACACCTCAGGGCCGCAGAACGGCGCCCCGCCTGCCTTTCCCAGAGAAGCAGTCGGGACAGCTCGCATCACCCCGGTCCGCCTGCCGCACTGCGGTCGAAGGGACAGGAGCAGAGGCCGTCCAATGAGCGCCAGCGTCTCAGATGCCTCGGGCTGCCCTGTCACGCCCGCTGCCATTGGCTGGCCGCGGCCGGCGGAAATCCTCAGGCGGCACCGGTTGCCATGGACGCCCGTCGGGCCTCCCCCCCCCCCCCCCCCCCCCCCCCCGCTCGGGGCCTGGAACAGCAGCGCAAACCCCTGGCTCCGGAGACACGGCAGCCTCCTGAGCTTCTGGGCGGCTCCCGGCAGGTGGCGCCACGAGAAGCCCGGAGACCCCGGAATGTGCTGACCAAGGCCTCCAGGCAGAGGTCCGGCGGCAGCTGTGTCGCCGGGGCTCACAGGGGGTCCCCTTCCTTCCCGAAACCCCCCGAAGCTGGGCCCGACTTGCCGACCTCCGTATTCCAGCCTCGGACCGCACCCCAGACCAGGAGAGCTAAGCCGCAGAGGCCGCTGATGGATGTATTAATCAGAATTTTAAGAAGTAATGTCTCGAAAGGGCTGGAAGAATTCCTTATTTAAATGAAACCACTAGTAACGGACTCCTTTTTGTTTTTGTGAGGCAGATTGCTAGCTCCAGACTTTTGCTTTTAGTGAGGGCCTTTTACCTGCAAGGCGACGAAATTGTTACTTTTCCGAAACTCACGACTGTGCAGGATGAAGACCACCTTAAGGTTTTTGTTGCCCAGTGGAGAGAGGGAGTTACTTTTCCTGGGGGTTCTCACTCCTGACTATGCACTAGAATCACGGGGTGGGGTAGGGGACACTTTTAAGAAGTACCTCAAAACTAGGAGATTCAGACTGAATTGTTGCAGAGAGGGCCCTGGCATCCAGGGAGTTCCCCAGATGATTCTAAGTGCAGTCAGGATGGAGAATCAGAGATGATGTGTATGGAAGCATCTTGTAAAACCCTTAAGGTCCTACACAAAGTGTGCTTCCCCCACATTTAAATGATTCTTTAGGTCTGTTGTCTCAATACATTATACCAAGAGTTTAATTTCTAAGGGACAGAAAAAGAGCTATCCTGCTGGAGTGATCTAACCCCTTATTATGTAGGGTCCGTGAAGGACAAGGGCCTCCCTGCAGAATTCTGAGTACTCGGGGAGGACCGTCTGCTCACCAGCTCGGTCAGACACCAGGCGGTTCACCGGGCCTCCTTTGGCAGAAGGTAAAGGCATGCATTTCAAGGTTTCATGGAGACTTGCTGGCCTCCCCAGTCCCCCTATGTCAGAGCTAGGTTCCACTTATTTTAAGGGAGGGCACTAGACAACTTCGGTTTCTTCTTCTCTCCTGTACCCTGGTACTTTCTCTGGTTTTCTCTCCCACCTGTGCTGAGGGTGGAATACGGTCAGAGCTTGATGCTCGGCCCTTGTAGGCTTGTCCAGCTGAGAGAAGGTGACCAGCCATTCTCTACTTCTAACTTCATCCCGCTTTGTATTCCCAACAGGCTTCCACAATTAGCACCTTAATGTTACCATTGTATTCCCTAATTGTAGGACACAATTTCAACCTTCGTTATTCATGAAAGTATGCTCCCCCTCCAAAACATTACAGTGCTGTTCGCTGGCGGATCAAAGAGTCACCAGGAATCCAGGGGCAGGGTTTGTAAGCCTGTGTACACTTCCTAAAGGAACTGGAAATCGTCAGACAGCTTCACAGAAGGTCCTGGCCAGACAGGAAAGGGGACCCAAAGGTAAAACTAAGTAATGGAGATGATGAAATGATTAGAGAGAGCAGAAGCGAGAGGACAAGTGTGTGTGGAAGTGAGAAGGGGGAAGATGTGGGGAATTTTAAAGTCAGAATTAAAATGTGTCCTACTACTTTTTAAAAAGGTATATAGTATCTATTTACAATTTGTTTCAAATGGGCTCCTTTTAGTTTGCTGACAAGCAGCCCTTGTGGTAAGGGGAAAGGATGTGGGGACAGGGGTCAAGAGACCTGACGTGGAGGCCAGTGATCGCCACTGGCCATGGAACTGGGGAAAGTATCTCAGTTTCCTCATCTGTAAAAATTGGGATGAAAAATTTTTACTTGTTGCTGTGGCTGGCAGGATTAAAGGATGAAGTGTTTTGTTAAGCAGTGAAGTGACACAGATGTTATGAACGTGTTGCAAAGTGCCCCACGAGCAGACATATTGTCAGTGCTTTTTATTTCCTCACAGTGAAGAGGGTAGATTAAATGCATGATAAAGAAATCATCTGAAGGGGGATGGGGAATATGCAAGTTTTTTTTTTTTTTTTTTTTTTTTGCCTATGCACTTCCAAACTTTTGAGTGTAAGAGAATGCATTTCTTCTCTGCTAAAGAAAACCCAAAACATTATTAAAATATGACTCAGTTTACTGGGAATACGAGTAAGAGGAAACTGTTGAATGATACTCTGAGGTTGCATCAAACCCAGAACACAGAAAAACTCTAGGAGACAGACGACCAGTTCCTTTGATAAAAAAATGCAGTATGAAAAAAAGGTGGAGGGGGACCTATGTACATATCAACTAAATGGGGTTTGTGGACTTTGGAGGCTGATTCTAATCAATCATAAAAAGACATTTATGGGCCAACTGGTTACCAGATGATAATAAGAAATTACTGTAAGTTTTTTCAAGTGTGACAACTGTATTGTGCTTGTGTGTTTTCCAGAAAGAGTCTTTATCTGGTAGAATCTATACTGGAGTGTTTATGGATGAGATAAGGGGTCTTGTGATTTGCTTCCATACAATCTAGGCGAGAGGGGGAGGACCTGGGTAGGGGCATAGATGAAATAGTCGGCCATATGCTGATTAGGGTTGAAACCAAAAGACAGGTAGGTAGGGATTCATCTTATTTTTTTCTACTTTTGTGTATGCTTAAAAATGTCCATAATAAAAAGTAACAACTCCCCTAAAAAAAAACCCTAGAAATAAAAAAGGTGAAGGAGACCTATATAATGAAGTTGGAAAGCTAAGATATACAAGACACGTAGAGCATCATCCCATTGGTACTTAAAAAACCCAAACAACTGTAGTGCACGGTCAGGGCACACGCACAGGAAAAAGATCTGCGGGAAACACACACCGACCTCCAACAGTAGCGCCTGTCTGGGGAGAAGAACCAGACTGGGGCGAGGGTGGGTAGCAGGGAAACGCTTTCACTTTTGTTGTTTTCTGTAGGATTTCACTTTTAAAATTGAGCACACACTCACATTGCTTGTAATTAAAGTAAAATTCGACAAGCCACGCCCACTCACTTTGCAATGGCCTCGTCGCGGTCCCGGATGGCCTTCTGAAGCTGCTCCTTTGGCTCCTTGTCCTCAGATGTCACTCTGAGTCGGTCTCTCTCCTCCTTCAGTGCAGTCATCTCCACACTCAGCAGTGTCACCTGATGGGAGACCACAGGGATGAATGTGGGGCTACCACTGCTGCTGGCCTGGAGGGGGGGGGCTGCCCTGAAAGAGGCAGAAAGAACAAGCAGCCCCAAGGGGGTGCTCACAGCTTTCACTTCAAGCCTGTTAGATTTTCTGGGCTCCGTGCCTCAGTGAGTGGCCCCACAGCCCATTCATTGGGGGTCATCCTTTGGTGGTAGGGGTCCCTTCCCAGTGGCTCCCTTGGTGACCACAACTTACCCCACCCATTGTGGAGGAACCCCTTGTACCGCTAGAGCTCTGCAAGGGCGGGAAGCGCACCCCGCTCACCTGTGCATTTCAGAGCCTGACTCTGTGATGCTTAATCCCAAAATGCTTGTGCAGTAGACAGTTGTCTTTTTTGGCTAGTCATCATCCCAAATGCTTTCCTATGCGAGGGACATTCCTGGTTGCATGAGTCTTGGTGGGAGACAGGGGATGCCCTCCCAGTAAGGAAGCCAAAGGGGAGAGACATCTCCTTTCCTAGGCACGCAGGCATGGAAAGGTGACCTAGACGTGCCAGTCACTCCCCCTACCTGGGACTGCAGTTCTTAAGGGTTCAGCAAAGCCACATGCTGGGGGGAAATTATTACACTGACAGCAGATCGCTTCTGTGGCTCCACTTCCCATGGCTCCTTCCTGTTTTGGAACTCGGTTCCGTTAGCTATTAGATTTAATTCCAATACAGTTTCTCTCTTCTTAAGCAGAGAGGGTTTTCGTTGTTTGCAACCAGAAACTTTGCTTGGTAGAACTTTCAGTAAGTATTTGTTGAATGAATGGAAGGGTGGAAGCCCCTTCCCAGTCAATAGGCTCAGACAGGAGTCAGGATGACCGGCCCTGCCCTCTTGTTAAATATTACACATACTAGACATTTTTCCAAGGGAGGACCCATCCATACAGGTCGAGCCCTCCCACAAGGGGACAGACGCCACCTTTCAGTGTGCCCCCCTCCTCAAGTCCCAGGCCTGAACATCTTCAGACCGACTGAAATTGAGCAAAGACCCCAGGAGCAAGGCTGAAGATCAAGCTTCCCCGAAGATGCTTCGGACTCCCCAGGCTGAGCCCCAGAGTTGCCAGCACCTGGCGTAGAGCCACTCGGGAGAAACCAGAGGACGCCCGACAACAAAGAGGCATACGGGACAATCTGTTGTTACCGGGAGCAATGGATTTTGTACTCTTAGACGCCTGGTAGGGCACGTCAGGACCAGGTGCTCTGCGCTTTCATGGTGGGGACAGCTGCGGTGAGCAGGGCTATGAGCCAGAGGGAAGAACAGGTTGGGGCACCTGCAGAGGCCATGGGGTGTAGCTAGTCCTGAGGCAAGCAGGCAGCAGGTGAGAAACCTAGCCTCACCCTACTTACTAGCAGGTTCTGTACCCTGGTAGGCCAGAAACTCAAGACCCAGAAAGTACCTGGCAGAAAGAGAGCCAGACCTCCTCCAACCAAATCAGCCCTAACATAGCCGCAGGCTGGCTGTGCGCCAGACAAGGATTTTGCCAGCTGAGTAAGCTATAGATAAAACCACATGCGAGGCAGGAAATGCCAACATTTAATAGGCTCCAGAAAAAACTCTACAAGAACTTTTTGCTTTGGTCTGGAAAACTTGGTCAAGGTAGAGACCAGCACTTCTAAGGCTATGTGCCTTAGAAATGACAAGGGACTTAGCTTCTTTGAGCTGCACATACTTTTCATAAAAAGCAGGAATAAAAATAATTAGTTCCCACCATCAAGTTGTTGTGAGACTCAAATGAGGTAACTGACATCGAGGACTGAGCTCAGCATCTGGCGCCTGGTGGCAAGCTCTGCTCTTTCTTCTCCGAAACCCGTGCAGACTGATTGCTGGTGGCTGTCATGAGGACTGACCCGGCCGGTTTATACACTGACTTACGTTGCAGCCTCGCCTAAATCCACTTTTCCCACATAAAGTAGGGGTCCTCATGATTGGATAGGATCAAAGAAAACATCCTGAAGTCATCTGTCTAGGCCCTTTCATTTGGTAGTGATCTTTATGCCTGCTCTAGGTAAGGCCTCGCTAGACGCTTTAAGAGAAGACAGAGAAGTCGGGCCTCAAGCTCGTCCTTGTGGGGGTCTAAGGTTTAACTGGGAAGATGAGATGTGAGGGCGGGTAACCATGACAAAGCAGACCCAGGGGCTCCAGGAGGAAGGGAATCAAGAGTTTGAAGGAAGAAGTGAAACTTGAAGGATGAGTAGGGTTGATTAAGTACAGGTGGCCGGGGAGAGTCTTCTGGGCAGAGGCAAAGGGCCGGAGAAAAGGCCCAGATGTCGGGAAGCACAGGGAGTGTGCGTCACGCCCTTTCATAGTCTACGTCCAATTGACTAAAGCAAAGGAGGGGAGACGC
Source organism: Ursus arctos (assembly GCF_023065955.2). Classification (NCBI taxonomy): domain Eukaryota; kingdom Metazoa; phylum Chordata; class Mammalia; order Carnivora; family Ursidae; genus Ursus; species Ursus arctos. The sequence continues at coordinate 15,870,845 of NW_026623030.1, forward strand.
AAAGAATAGGGAAGAAGGCTGGATGGCCGGCATGCAGCCAGGCTGTGGAGCCACGGGAGTTGGAGGGTTCCCGCCATGTGGCAATAGGAAGTCCATCCAGAACTTGCAAGGGTGTTCTATACCCAAGCCGCGCTTCAGGAAGATCAATCCAGATCACGTGGAGGGTAAGTGATGACCAAAGCCACGGCGTGAAAGAATGTAGGTCTGAAATAGGGCAATGGCTAGGAAGCTGGAGGAAAGAGAACACAGTGAGATCTTACACAGGAGGGGTCACCAAGGTCTCAGCAGTGAAGGCCTTCCGTGCTCCCAGCACCTGCTCTGCCGTGTTGTCGCGCCCCTTCTAGAGTAACCAGCTAGTGCCCCAGTCAAGTTAAAGGAACCAAACACGGACTGGGACTATTTGTTCACTTTTCTTTCCCTTTCTTTCTTCTTTCTTCTTTTTCTTTTTTTTCTTTTCTTTTCTCTCTCTCTCTCTCTCTCTTAGATTTATTTATTTGAGAGTGTGTGAGAGCAAGCACACGTGAGCAGGGGGAGGAGCAGAGAGGGGAAGGAAGGAGAGGGAGAGGGAGAAGCAGACTCCCTGTTGACCAAGGAGCCTAACGCGGGGCTCCACCCCAGGACCCTGAGATTATGACCTGAGCTGAAATCAAGAGTTGACCGCTTAACCAACTGAGCCACCCAGGTGCCCCAGGCCTGGGACTATTTCTCACTGCACCTCCCACAGCCTGGTTTACTGGCCTGGGAATTGGTGGAGGGGCTCCCCAGATAAGTGGTTTTCCTATTGCTCTGAACGTCCTCCCTGCCTCCCAGCAGCTGCTCCAGACCCCAGTGAGCCCTGACCAGGAAGGAGCCTGCAAAGCTGTGGGGAACGAGAGGGGGTAAGTAGCGGTGGGAGGGAGCTCTCCACAGCATAAGGGTGGGGGTGGTCTTCAGGTCTGGTCATAGATTCTTGTCTCAAACATAATTATCAGTTAAAATTAAACCTGGGCTCTCTCTTATTTAAAAATTTGGAGAGGCTACCGAGGGGTTGGTCACTTCACCCTCCAGGTCCCACACCTTTTACCTCCGGCTCAGTTTCCAGGAGAAAAAAGAATACTCCCGGGTAGGAGAGCAGTGGGCTTGGAGGCTGGACCAGCCCTTGGATGAGGTTTCACTCTAGTCTAGAGCTGTCTGCTGGAACTTTGGTTTCACATAACCTTGTCTGAGCTCTGCCCCCCTCCCCCACCAGGGGTACAGAGCTAGTCTGACCCCCTCACAACTGTGAGAGGCTGCGGAGCACAAGGTGCAGTCACTTCGGTCCCGAGCATCTCAGGGTCCAGTGTGGTGCAGGCCCACGGCAGCGCGCAGGAGCGGCCGCACTGACGGCATGGAGAATGCGGAGCCCGCTCTGACGGCCACGTCCCCACCGGCCCGCTGCAATTCAATCTGCATCCTACCCACTGCCTTGGGAGGTCAGTGTTACTCCCCCAGGATGGTTCTGGATGGATGTAGTTTGGCGGAGAGATCTGCTGCTTTGTCTAAGCTTTTAGGAAGAGTGGGAAGAGATGACCCACTCAGGAGGCCCAATTCTATTCCCCATGGGACTAGGCAGAACTATCTGCTTGCTGAGCTATCTGAGAGGGAACCTGCAGGAACTGGCATCAACCACTTATCAGCTGAACTGTTAAGGAGAATCCTGTGGTGGAGACAGGCTCCAGAAGGGCTGCGTCCAGACGCTCAGAGACCTGTGCCTTGCTCTTGCTTCTCAGTAATGCCCCAGCCGCTTCTAGTTCTGCTATTCTGAGAGGCAACAAAAAAAGCCAATCAGCCAATACCAAAGAGCTGATAAGAAGCACCCCTACCAAAATTTAAGCAGGCTTTAAAGTAAATAAAACTCTTATTTACCCAAGGAACTTTTAGGTCCTCTTTGTTCTGTTTTGGTTCTTACAGTTTGAAGACCTGTGCTGGTGTCTGAACTGCTCCCTGGCCAAACGACCACCTGAGGGACTCAGGTTTCAGGCATGACAGTGTCTCTGGCTGCCCCATCCCACTCAGCCAGAAACAAGCTACGGCTTTCAACAGCATCTTTCAGTCTTCGCTATCTGCTCACTCCCAGAAAGAAGAGTACAGCTATAGATGCAGGAGGGTCTCCCAATATCTTTCAAGAGAATTATATTAGAATGTCCAATGGGTATGACCCCCAAAAGGAGTTTATTTCTATAAGGTCCTTTAAATTTAAGAAATACCGACTGAAGCAAAAGCCAGGCTTAACTTCCATCTCTCAGAGATCTGGTGCGGCAGGAAGGGATGACCGGCTGTGCATGAGGGAGGAAGGGGGCAAGTTGGGTGGGGGCAGGGTTTAAAATGCTACCTGTTTGGTGTCCCCCACAAGTGGGACAGAACACTACACATGACCTTCGTCAAAAGGAAGCGCCTTATCTATCTCCTAGGACAGAATTTAGAAGCTCCTTTCTGGGTGGGGGCTGCTCCTAAGCCCTTTAGAACTTTTCAGATTGGAATACAGATGCCCTTCTCCAGGATTCTCAAGAGAGGTGAAATCATGATTAAACAGGAACGGAAGAGCAAGAGCAGCAGTAAGTACTTCTAAGGCTGAAAAACAGGCTGGCAGAGGTGATGGCATGACAAAGAGAGAACAGGCCTGCAAAGATCAATTGCTTCTTGGTTTGCCAACTTCCCCGCTTAGAAGCTGCTGGAAAAACATCCCTGAATGTCCTGAGAGCTATGGCACTTTAAACTGTCAGAATCCGCCGGATAATTTGGGTTCTGTGGAAGGCAGCATGTCACTGGAGGAAATGGAGGGTCAGCTATTCTTATCCCTAACAATTTTACTTTAGGCTAAACCAGAGGGTTGGCTTCTTCTCTTGAAGATGCCCAGCTTACCTCAACTTCAGGTCACCGTCCTCTGAGGATGTGTCAGAGAGCCACTTCTCAAATAGATGTGGGAAAGGGAACTCACGAGGGTCCCAAGAGACCTTGGGGGACACATGCACATTCCCTGCTCGGGACTGAGGATGGGGGTGCTCACCTGACTGTGGAGTTGCTGCAGCTCCTCTAGGCTTTGCCTCAGTTTACCCCTCTCCCCCTCCATGAGTTCCCTTAGGGCTCTCGAGTCCTCACTGGTCTGCCTTATCTGTTCTTCTAAGGAGTCATCGTCAATTCTCCGGGAGCTCTGACAGCAAAAGAGAAAGCCACCAACCAGAGAGACGGTGCAAGCAGGGGTGGGTGTGGTGAGATGTTAGTGGGAGAGAGAGGGGGGAGAGATGGGTCGGTTTAGAAGAGAGCAGGAGAGAGGAGATGGGGTGGGGAAGTGGAGGGGAAGAAAGGGAGAGAAAGGGAGAAAAAGAGAGAGGAGGGAAGAAAGAAAGGGTTAGAGGAGAGAGATTCTCTTGCCCAATTTGGATCTGCAAACATTAGCTAGACATTTATTTTTGTGTCGGGCCTCAGGGGAGGGAAGTCGTGTGGCGTGAACAGCACACCTCACTCCGACAGCTCCCATCCCCCACCATGACCCGGCCTCCACAGCTACAGCACATTCCACCAATCCACGTGGCACGCCCAGGTAAAGACACCCACCCTCTGGCAGGACTTCATCTAATACGGGTAGAAAGACGCTAACTATTCTGTAGGAGGGTGGGCCCTGAAGAGAACAACTGCCCGCGAGCCGGGGGTGTGAACGGAGAGTAGGTCTGGCAGAAATCTGTCACGAAGCTGGAAGAAATGCCAGTCTGCCCAGGAAGCCCACAGGAACATTCCTCTCCTCCACGAGAGGAGCCACATCTGGAATTCTAAAAGGCCCTTGCTGACCTCAACGTTCGTGCTCACTCGTATCATTTTAGCAGAAGCTCGGATCTTAAAGTTTGCCTCTTCGCAGCTAACTCCACCACCAGGACCAGTGAGCTACAGAAAAGAAACTTGCAGTTCGCACTTAGATCCCAATCTCTACATCCAAAGCTTCTAAGGAAAGCCCTTGACCTCGAGGCCACCATGGCCTGGATTTAACCACATGGAGAAAGGACTCCACTTGTATGCCAGTGTCTTCGGGAAGATGACTCTGGAATTTCCATTCCCTGACACTCTGCCCCTCCGGCCGGTCACCAGTATACAGCGCTCTCGGACAATAAGGGCTCAGACGACCTTCTCGCAGACTCTGCAAGGTTCCCCTTCTGGGTTTAGCCTCGTCCCCCGTGCTGGCTTTCAGCCTCCCACCAGCCAGCTCATGTGGGGTGAGGAGCTTCTTGGTCTGGCCGCTTACCGTGGGTTCCATGCCATCCACGATGCTCTGTATCAGCCTCTTGAGTTCGCTCAGGGCCATGCGCAAGCTGCCGGCCGGCACATCCTTGGCAGATGAAGTTTCTGAAGACTCGTCCATCGAGGAGTCCGTGGAGACGGCTGAGTCGGCACTGTCGTTCCCTCGGAGGTGCGAGCAGAGATAGCGAACCTGGCAGTAGGCCTCCCAGAGCTGCAGTCTCAGCTGCTCCACAAAGAACCGTTCTTGACTACAGACTCTAGAGAAGCCTGCCACCTGCCCGTCTGTTTCTAGAGAAGCCTGCCACCTGCCCGTCTGTTTCTAGAGAAGCCTGCCACCTGCCCGTCTGTTTCTAGTGTAGGAACCCAACATTCTGACACCCAAGAGACTAGTTCTAGGAAAAAGAGTTTTTCTTTTTTAGATCACCTGTCCCAAGAAATACTGATACCTGTTCTGGGCCCAGTACATCTATCCAGACTCCTAATTCTTAATTTCCCAGCCCTCTACTCCCCTCCCATTTATCATATAAGCACTTCTTTATATAGTTCGTTACTTTGATAGGAGTCATGATTAGGGGAGTAAGTGGTTAGGAATAGTATGAAAAGAAGCCATTTGGACGGATGGTGAATGTGCTAGAGCCCAGTCAGTATAAGAGGTATGAGGCTGAGGACGAGCCAACAAGCATCTCCTAAGGGGCACTGGGGCAACAGTGAGCCTGGGACAGGCTTTCGTCAGGGCCTGCTTCCCGACGGCTCTGGCCAGCAAGCCTAGGCTTCCGCAGATGCAGGGCCACAGGCCCTCGCCGGGAGGAAGCAGAAACGGTAGGCACTGGGCCACAAGGAGGACGGACAGGCTCCCGCAGTCCAGGGCCTGCCCTACAATCCCTGGGCAACCTCGCACATGCCAGAGCGACAGGATAGCAGCACCTGCTCTCTCTCCTGCTCCAGCTCCTCAGCCTCCATGCTCTGTTCTATCTCGGACAGGAGGGACGTGCTGGTGGCAGCGCAGCTCTGCAGGCTCCTCTCCTCCGTGAGCTCTTCCACCTTCCCCTGCAGCTGTCGGTAGGAGAGCCGCGCCTCCTGGAGCTCCAGCTGGCTCTGATGCAGCTTGCGGAAGAGACAACAAACGGTCGGCCGTGAGGCTTCCCCGAACCGAAAACAAACAAGAAAAACTGATCCCAAACCTGACCATGCTTCTAGGTCCAACCACCAATTTACAGGAAAATATAGAGGACAGAAGACGTTAGATTCCACTAGTGGTATGCAGGTAGTAAACTCCAGCCTTGGGAGATTCCGTGGGACACACGGCTCAGCTTCTTCAACATACACATTTTCAGAAAAAAAGAAAAGATAAAGGGGGAACCTATAGATTAAAAGAGACTCAAGAGACATATTAACCAACTGCAACGTATAGGCCTATTTTAATTGCCATCTTGATTCAAGTAAAAAATGTGAAGGAACAATTACGACATTTATAAGACAGTTAAAAATTTGAACACTGACTATTTGATATTAGGAAAATATTGCAGGGCCCCTGGCTGGCTCAGTCAGTAGACCATGTGACTCTTGATCTTGGGGTCGTGAGTTCGAGCCCTATGTTGGGCATGGAGTTTACTCAGAAAAATTAAAAATAAAAAAAAAAGAAAATAATATTGCTTTCTTTCCTTGCATATAATAGTCCTGTGGCTATCCTTTTTTTATGTGTGTGTTTTTTTTTAAGATTTTATTTGAGAGAGAGAGAGAGAAAGCACAGCAGGGGGAGTAGCAGAGGCAGGAGAAGCAGGCTCCCCGCTGAGCAGGGAGCCCAACACAAGGCTCAATCTCAGGACCTGGGATCATGACCTGAGCCGAAGGCAGACGCTTAACTAACTGAGCCACCCAGGCATCCCCTGTGGCTATGTTTTTTTTAAGTTATCATTCTTTATTTACAGATGAAATTATAAAAATTCTGGGATTTACTTCAGAATAATCCAAGAGAGAAGCAAGTAGATGTAACGAACTTAGGGTGGGACTGGCTGGGGCTCAGTGATTTGTTTAGCTGGGAATGGGGGCATGGGGCATCATCACACTATTCTATTTTTGAATTTGTATGAAATTCTCCATATTAAAAAATAAACACACATAAAGGCACGCAAAGTAAGGTACAATTAAGACTCTCACCAGAAAGACTAAAATAAACAACAAAATAATAATGATACCAAGTGCCGATGAGGGTGTGGAACACCCGGGACTCTCGTTGCTGTTGGGAGTAAAGATGTACGACCATGCTGGGAAACTGGCAGTTTCTACGGGTGAAATACACAGCTGTCCCAGGACCCAGCAGGTCCCTTTGAGGTGCAGATCCACCACAAATGGCTGTGTTTGTGCATGCAAGACAGACGGGATGTCCACAGCAGCACCATTCTTAAGAGCCACAAATGGGAAATAATCCAAATGCCAACACAGAATGGAGAAACACAGTCGCACGCTGGAGTACTATACATCAGTGAAAAAGAACACACGGCTACTATATGCCACAACATGGACGGATTTCATAGACATCATGTCAAGCAAAAGCCAGACATAAAATATATAATATGGAACTCATTTATAAAAAATTCTAAAACTTCACCGAAATAGAAGAGATGGAAGTGGAAGAGAGGGCTGCTTTTGAGGAAGTGTCAGGTTATTAACTGGGAAGTGCAAGAGGGAGCCTTGTAGGGTGCTGATAATGGGCTTGATCTTGGTCTGGGAGGTGGTTACACAGGGGTGCACATGTGTAAAAATTCACGGGGCTGTCCACTTAAGATTTGTATGCTTTACTGTATGTATGTTGTATTTTAGTGAAAAAAATTAAGGGTAAAAGGTTGTTTGGAAAGAAGCTGAGAGCAGGATTTGGAATAACATTTGGGTAGAAATACCAAGAATTCCTAAACCCATGAGAAAAGAGGTCTCTGCCTACTTTGTGTGTCATACCTCACAGTTTACAGAGAAGGCCCAGGCCTGGGAGGGGCTTCCACAGTGTGGGGGGCTCAGAGAAGGAGAGGGACGCCAGCGGTAGAGGGGATAGCAATGCGGCTATCCCAACCTTCAGGCCAGGGCTCCTTCCCTCTCTCTTGCTGCCGCTACTTCACGCCTCTCTGCATTCTCTGGGGCCCCTTCCCTGTGGAGTCCGAACAGACCCTCACTACCTGGTGAGTTTCCTACTGGGAATGTCCACGCCACCACGGCTGCTAAGTGCCGTACTCTCCTACTGCACTCCATCACTACACTAGCTGTTAACACAACAAACCCTAACTGCAGAATCTTCGTCTGCACACTAACCACTATGCACATGTCCGCATAGGACGCCCGCACAAGAGCAACGCTTTCTACTCCTCTATCTGTGGACTGCCCACCCCTCCCTTTTAAAAGACTGTGGGGGGTTGGGGGGGAAAGAATTTCCTGGGATTTAAATTTAACTGATTTATTCTTTCATAACACAGGATTTCTGGGGTCACCCCTGTTCATTAAGAATAGAGCAGCCACAGTTCTGTCTGTTCCAGACTGCTGGCCAGATAGACTTGTGGCTCCTGCCGAGATCCAGACACTGAGCAGCAGTGGGTAGCAGCTCCGAGCTCTGTAGCTCTCCTGAATGGAGCAGGCGGCCTTGCGGAGCCTCCAGCCCATCCTTTAGGTGCCCTAGGGCCTTGCCTCTGCTGGTCAGTATCAGACAGTGGTGCCAGTGATCCGATGCCCCCATACTAGGAAGAGTCTGGAGCCTGGCTGCTCGGAGAATGAAAAAGGGAACGGGCAAGCCTGCTCTGTCTGCACGGTACCCATGGATCAGCAATACCTGCTGGTCCAGTGGGAACTCCTCCAGCCCCAGTTTTGAGAAAACTCAGAAAGAAGAAATAAGGGTTAAAAAAAAAAAAAAAAAAGAGAAAGAGAGACATTCCTAGGAAGCATTTGGCATAATTACAAATGGCATACTAAGTTGGCAAAATGCTTTACAATTATTTTCTAGGCAACTCCACGTACATCTCAGCAGGAGAAGTTCAGCACAGACAAGTACAAGTTCTTATGCACCGGACAAAATTAGTTCAATTACTCATGCACACTCGAGGGTGCTTAATTAATTATAACAGCAAGAGAACAAAAGACCAGGACAGGTCTGCCCTCTCTGGTCAATAACGGATCCACAAGCACGTGCAGAAAAACCAAACCAGAGGAGTCTATTCAATATAAGAAACCTCTAAAATAAGAAATATCATGCTTTGTATAAAAAGATGACACTAAATATATTTATATAGATATAAATAAGGAAGACACCAAATGCCTTGTGCTGGTGTAGTTCGCTAAGTTTACAATACTCATGCCCCTCAAGCTGGCAGAGGGGGGAGAGCACCTCCCATCTCACATGGGGGGAACGAAGACGCTATGATGTTAAGTGTCAGAGCAAAGTCTATACTGTAGGCCGTCTGCCTCCTGGGTCACCCCCCGAGTGGGGGCTATGTTTCTGCTGATGAAACTCTGGGACAAGGCCTCTGCACACATCTGAAAGATGCCCCAGTGGGTATGTTCGGATAGGGCAATTAAGTGGTCCTTAGAGGGACAAAATCCTTAACTGGGTATTAAGAGTTCAGCAAAATGTCCGGTTTTTTAATTTATTGGGTATTCAACAAATAATTTTTATACCTACTGTCAGCTTGAAAAAAAATGAGAGCTGGAGTTGATCGGTGGTTTAAAAATCTGCATTAGGCAGTAGAACCCCACCCACATAGTGGACTAGACTCAAGAGGAGCTAGCCGGGCTGTGCAGGCCTGACACCCTGCCTACTCGGCCTTCTTCTCATCCTTCATCTGAAACAAGGGATTAAAATCATGGAATTATACACATTCCAAGGCCACCAGCTCTACATCTCGCAAGTCTGATTTAGACCTCTCAACTCCCACCTGAGTAAGCTGGCATTTTTATTTATTTCTGCATCAGTACAGGCCATTTGAGCCACAGAAAGGGCTTTCTGGAGGACACTGGTAACTAGCAGCAGCTTAAGGAAAATTTCATATGAGCTGAAGGAAAAGAATCTGAAAAAGGTGGGAAAGATAAGAATTCAGCCCATAGGGGAGCCTGGGTGGCGCAGTCGTTAAGTGTCTGCCTTCGGCTCAGGGCGTGATTCCGGTGTTCTGGGATCGAGCCCCATGTCAGGCTCCTCCGCTGTGAGCCTGCTTCTTCCTCTCCCACTCCCCCTGCTTGTGTTCCCTCTCTCGCTGGCTGTCTGTCAAATAAATAAATAAAATCTTAAAAAAAAAAAAAAAAGAATTCAGCCCATGAACACAGATTCTCCAAATCGAAGTGTGCAATGCCTGCCTTGATATAGGCCAAGCGGGGAGTGACACTCTTTCATTCCCAAGGAAGCCCAGTCAGAAGAATGAGGATGTGCAGATGGCGAGGCTGTGAATGTGGTGTGACCTGGGGTTCTTGCTGCCACAGGGCGCACAGCCCATGGCGTTAGCCAGGTGCTGGATGGCGCACACTGGTTCTGCTCTTCCCCATTCTTTGGTCCCCAATTCTTGGTTCGAAATAAGGACTTCTCATTTGTGAATTCAACCTAGACTGAAAAGGTCTTTCAGGCAGGGGTCATTTCCACATTTTTCTGTATTTCTTCTTCTTTTTTTTTTAACGAGTTATTTATTTATTTATTTGACAGTGAGAGAGACAGCCAGCAAGAGAGGGAACACGAGCAGGGGGAGTGGGAGAGGAAGAAGCAGGCTCCCAGCGGAGCAGGAAGCCCGATGCGGGGCTCGCTCCCAGGACTCTGGGATCACGCCCTGAGCCAAAGGCAGACGCTTAACGACTGGGCCACCCAGGCGCCCCTACATTTTTCTGATTTCTTTTCCTTCTCTCCATACTCTACCTCAGCAACCTCAGGTGAGTGCCTTGATGGGGTAAGAAATGCTGGTGAGACACTGACTTGCAGAGGCGAGGGATGTGCTAGACGTCACCGAGCACCATGTGAAGCAGGTGGGAGGGCTCTAATTTTAATTCTACCAAGGACTTACTACACTACTTTGGTAAATGATTCACTTTTTTCTAAGCCTCAGTTTTAGAATGTATGCAAAAGCACTCTGTTCCCTGTAAAGAAGTATACGAATGTTCACCACTATTAACCACTGTCAACCTTAGAATATGAGTTGACTCCTTTCCATCTTGAAAACAGCTGTGAGGCTTTAGCCAGAATCATCTTCTAGTCAACATTTATGGGGGATCTACTGCCTGCAACGTTCTAAGCTGAAGGTACAAAAAACCTGGAGGGTGGAAAACTGCTCATTTGCCCTTAACGAGGTTAATCACTCGGGTGGGAGCTTAGCTGACAGTGTCAATAACACGCTATGTTAGCCTATGAGGTTTCCTTATCCCACGTCCTAGAGTTTTCTGCAACAGCTGACCGCTGAGCCCAGTGGGGCCTGCCATGGCCTGGTCTTTGGGGAGGGACCTGCCTGGTGCTCACACACTTTGGCTGACCACCCCCACACAAACGACACTGTTGCAATTTCCCCCAGTGCCTGGCACGCTCAGAGGGAGCCCAAGGGAAGGTGTGCACTCTTAGCCACTGTCCCGAGGTGCTCCTAGGCCACTTCGGCAAAGCCGCCTTGGTAGCAGAAGTCACACTCTGTTTCTGGGGAGGCTAGGAGCAATTATCTTTTTGTTTAGGGGGTTGTCAAGTGTGAGCCCGGGGATTCAGCCGAGGACTGGTGGCAGGTCTCAGATAAGGACAAATATGGCCATGAAGCTATTTCTTTCAGGAAGGAAAAAGAGGCCAATTAGGTTCACAAAGGGTCAGCCTATGCCTTTTCTAGCAACTGTTGAAGCAGAATGTAAGTCTTGCTGTGTTCAGTGGGCAGCTTCTTGATTTCTGCTCCGGGCAAGCTGATTAAAGGCATCAGCCCGGGAAAGCAGCAGCAGAGAGCACTGTGAGCCAAGCACAGACAGTCACAGGCTCCCTCTGAAACCTCTAGCGGATTTCACAAGCCCTAGGAGGCAGAATGACACTCCTCATGTTCCAGTCATGTTAATAGCCCAGAAAGAACTCTCTGAAACTGCTCCAGGGCCCAGTGGCTCAGAACAAATTGGAAGGATGACCTGTGGGTAGCGATGCGTTTGTTTTCGCCAGAGCCAGACTGGCCAAGTTGGTGAGTACCCAAGGAGAACGACAACAGGGCCAAAAGAGAGACCCCGGCTTTACCCTCTCCTGACCCCTACGGTGGTGCCGGCCCCTCAGCTTCCTTCCGGCTGGGCAGCTAAGTGCTCCTTTCATCTGGCCCGGCTCTAGAGGACAGCTTCTCTGCCTGAGTACCTGTAGGTCTTTGTCCTGGCCTTGCCTCTCCAGGATCAGCACCCGGTCCTGTAGCTCCTCCACAGTCCCCTGGAGCAGGTCATTTTCCTCTAAGGTGGCACTGAGACGGTGCTCCAGCTCCCGTTTCCGATCCGACAGCATCTTGATCTGAAAGGGTGGAGAGTCACAGGGGCGGTGTGCAGTTACACCCAGGCTGCTGAGCAGGAAGGGAGGGACCAGCCCCAAACATGAAGGCAGGTGTCTCCCCAAGCGCTCTGCCCATCTCTGAGAGAACAGCTGTGAACTCCCAAGCTGAAGAGACAGCCCCTCCCTTCTAGAAACCTGTCCGGGAAGGGGTGGGAGATGAGCTTTGGGGAATGTGGAATGTGGGATGCCAGGCAGAGGAAGGGAAGGTCAGTGTTCTGGAAATTCCACAGATAAGACAGAGAAGGACTCCACCTTGCCTGCCCATGACTTCACCTCAACCCCACAATTTATGGGGGAGTGGAACCCAACTTGTGGTTCCATTCTTCCTTCTCAAGTCATGGGCGCAGGAATATGCCTGAGACAGCCTCTTGAACTGCTGTCTTGTCATACTTTTACAGCTCTCTTCTGTGCTTTCCCCCACTGCTAACAGGTCCGGCTCTAGAGGTCACGGTTTGGACCTGGTGCCCCAAGTTAATGGGGGAGCCAGCAGGGTACAGAAACAGAGCGGTGCCTGCATGAGCCTGTGTCCTGGAAGCAACAGGACACGGACACAAGTGAGCAACTGAGTTTACTCAAAGTGTCTTTCTGCCTGAGCAAGTCATTTCTGAATAGGAGCAATTTCACTCTTTTTATTAAACAGGCTGGTGTGTTTGTACACTGCATATCTAGCCAGTCTCAAGAGATATAAATCTTCTTTTAGGAAGCCTGTCTAGTCTCTTCAATGTCAGTGAGAAAACAAAGGAAAAGAGGAAAGAGGCGAAGTCTTCTGGCCTCAAGGTCTGTAGACTCAGGAGCCGTGCCAGCACTCCACAAGGCCAGCGATGCTTCACCCCAAGGACACTGCCCCGCCAAGGGGACATGAAAGCCTTCCCAAGTCCTGCATGCAGTTCCCACTGGCTCCTCCCACCTATTAGTTCCTTGTTGGACTCGTCTCTCAACCAGCTTCTTGCTCCTGACATGGTTAAGATGTTCTCCACTCTCCAGTCTGGCTTGGAGAACCATCCATTAGGGGGACCAACCTCTGACCCTTTCCTGGGGAGATTTTGAAATGAATGTGTAATGTGTCTGAGGTTCTCCGAAATCCACCTTTCCCCCTGCTTTTTGTCTGTTCTCGTTCTCCACACTAGAATTCTGTTCAGAGGGCACAGATCGTCCCTGGGCACCAATCAATCAGATAGTATGCTGTCCTGGGGAAATGAAGTATGTGGCCTTTGTCCAGAGAGATCAGGTATCTGGGCAAACAAAGAAATACTGTCTCAAGTGTGCACCTGGGTGAGAGACAAAAAGGAATAGGTCTCTTCTGTGAATGGGGCCACTATTCCTCACACTGAAGCACGTTACCCACGTGAAGGAATTCTTACTCCAATTGATATTCATTTAAATACCCTCTGACCTTTATATTTTCCTTCCATGGATAATCTTTGTTTCTCAAGTTCCACTCAGTGAAATCATGAGGTAATACAGTTCTGACAGATAATCCTGGCCCCTTAAAAAAAAAAAAAACCTCAGAAGTTCAGAGCTACATGAAGTAACGCGCTTGACCAACTTCACAGCTTGGCTTTTTAAAGCAGCAGTGTTACCGGATGAAACAAGACATCGACACTCCATTACCCCACCCTGTACACCCTGAAACTTGTGGCCAAATCTGCCAATTAACATTCCTGGGAATGACTCCGGGTCACAGGGTCTTGAAATAGTAAGCAGAAGGGAGAGGAAAACAGGCAACTCGAAGGAGTCAGAGCTTGGCGAAGGCAGCTGAATGGCAAGTCATGCACACAAGCGGTCACAGACAGGCATGCCACACCCACCAGGACCGACCACTTACTTCGAGAACCTGCTGCTCAACACCAGTAGTATTCCCAGGGGAGGGGGAGCGGGAGGGAACGACAGGCAGGAGAAAAGAGAAGATATTGATAGACTTTAGCAAAAACATCTGCAGGTCATTTCCAAAGCAGGAGAGCAGCCATCTGGGCTTCTCTGGGCCTGACCACACCTACCGATTCCTTAACCACATGGGGGTGTGATTCCTCTGGCCCTAGCCTGTCCCTTCAAGTGTAACTTAGCCGAAGGGTTGCTGTCCAGACAACCGGCTTAGGGGCCCTCAGGATCAGATTAGGTGGAATCCTTGGGGGGAGGCACGGAAGCGGGGAGGGGGGAAAAGCCCCCTTTGGGGCTGGTGATAGGACTCCCCTCTTCTCACCTCCCACAACTGGGTTCTCACAGAGCTGTCCCCTAAGTGCTTTTTCTTTCCCTCTGGCCCACTGAGGGCCATAGACACTGACTGCCAAGCTCTGGCTCATACACTCCACATGGAGTGCTTGCCATGAATTAACTCCTCAAACACGACGACTCTATGAAAGTAGCTGCTTCTATTACTCTCATTTTGTACGTGAGAATATAATAGGTCCCATTAAGGTGGACTGAACCGGACCTAAAGAGAATGGAGAAAGGAAAAATTCTCTTTCCCACCTTCTATTTAGGACTGGCAAGAATCTTTTTGGACCAATCAACATATTCCGTAAAAGTAGGTCATTCATGATTTCAACACTGAGCAGTAACTCTGAGCAACCTTCTTCCAGACAAGAGGCTGCCCAGTGCAACATGAATCAAGTGTTCCCCGTTTAGTTTCTCACAGATACATCTCTCTTTAGAGATTTTAGACAGAGCAGGTTTTGTTTCCCAGGTCAGAGGACTCCTTATCCAACAGGTCTAGTGCAGCGCCTCCACGGAGAAGAGCACTTCCATCTCCGAGCACCGCCACACGGGGAGGCTCACCTCAGCCTGAAGGCTTTCGAGCCTGATGATGTGCTGGTTGGTCGACGAGTTCTTCTCGCGAAAGTCTTCTCTGAGGGCATGGACTTGCAAGGAGAGCTGTCTCTCAACTTCGGATGCCTGCAACCAGAGGAGACCTTCAGGGTGGACTCAGAGGTTGTGCAAAGGGAGTCTGTGAAGATCTTTCTGCCTTTCGTTCCCCAAGCATCCTGTACTCTGTAAGGAGTATAGGATGAAATGCTGGCTTCCCACCCCCGGTCCATGTGCTCCCTAGTGCTCAGACAAGACCAACCCCATCTCTACTTCCACTCCGGAGGAGTCTGTCTCGGTAAAGACCCCTTTGCTAGTCAGAGGAAACAGGCCTAGGAACAGTAAGCTCTCAGATGTTCGATATCATCATTACTACTTTGTACACAGCAGAAGCTCAGCAAACATCTACTAAATTGAGAGAAAGTCTCAGTGTTTTACATAAAAGAGTAAGAGATAAACCAACTACCTTAGAAACTCATTTATTTCTTAGAAATTTCTTTATAATCTCTCACTCCTTTATTTTCTCTTTCTTTCCTCAAGCAGGGCCCAGGTGAATCATCCCTGTCTCCATTTCTCATTTCCATTCAACATGGGCACTATTTGAAGTTCCCTGTCATGTCTGTTAAGATTTTTTTTTAATTTTTAATTTTTAAAGATTTTTATTTATTTATTTGAGAGAGAAAGAACGTGAGTGAGAGAGCATGAGAACGGGAGAGGAGCAGAGGGAGAGGCGGACTTCCCACTGAGTAGGGAGCCCTACGTGGGACCTGATCCTAGGACCCTAGGATCATGACCTGAACTGAAGGCAGACGGTGCTTAACCGACTGAGCCACCCAGGCGCCCTGTTAAGAATTTATTTTTAAAGATTTTATTTTTAAGTAATTTCTATACCCAGCATGGGGGTCGAACTCATAATCCTGGCATCAAGAGCTGCACGCTCCACCAACTGAGCCAGCCAGGTGCCCCAACATCTGTTAAGATTTTTGCCATTCAGAGACGCCTGGGTGGCTCAGTTGTTAAGCATCTGCCTTCAGCTCAGGGCGTGATCCTGGAGTCCTGGGATCAAGCCCCGCATCAGGATTCCTGCTCTGCTGGGAGCCTGCTTCTTCCTCTCCCACTCCCCCTGCTTGTGTTCCCTCTCTCGCTGGCTGTCTGTCAAATAGATAAATAAAATCTTAAAAAAAAAAAAAAAGATTTTTGCCATTCAATCCTCAAGGACATCTTTTGCAACTTTTAATTCTCTGGGGAATATTGGCTGAGGCACTTATTTCCCACCCTAACCCATTTATTTTCTAAGGTTCCAACACAGCAAAACACCAAAGACATTTAGGGTATCAGCACCTTCTCTTGAATATGAAGGAGAGTATTTTGAAAGAATGCTTCCTTGATAAGATTTGAACTCTAATCTTTTTCCTGGAGTCCCAGCCCAGCTTCCAGTGTGCATGGGCCCTGAACACTGTCCAGGAGAGACAAGAGCCACAGGATAGGTTAATTAACTGCCTTGGAGCTTTCTTGAGGCTGAAAAGGGGTCAGTAAGCTTTATGAGTCCTTCGGCGAGATCACCGTGTGCTGAAATGTTAGGAGGTGGGACGGTAATAATGTTGATACGGTAGGCTAGCTGTTCAGTGAGGCTTTCACATTAATAGATACGTGTTCGATAGTTGTTTTTTTTTAACTTTTCTTTAAAAAAGATGTATTTATTTTAGAGAGAGACTGAGCACAGGTCTGGGGAGCAACAGAGGGAGCGAATCCCCAAGCAAACTCCCTGCCGAGCACAGAGCCCACGCAGGGCTCAATCCCATGACCCTGAGATCACGACCTGAGCTGAAACCAAGAGTCAGACCCTCAACTGACTGAGCCTCCCAGGCGCCTATCAATAGTTGTTTTTATCTCCAAGTGCTATATAAGCAATATCCATCTTTGTTTTGGTCCCATAGATTCAACAAATGTAGCTCCCCTGAATTGATGGCCATGGAAGAATCTTAGACTGTAGTTCTAATTTTTGAACAGTTACAAAACACACAACAAAATAAAACCAAACCACCTCTTCTTCCTTATACTAAATTTAATTTCAGATACCACGAGCTTGTTTTAGTTTTCTTAATCACTTAGAAACACAATGTTAGTCATCCTTGCCTAAAATAACATTAGTGATATGTACTGAGTATTTACTATGTGCCAAGAATTGTGCTAAATGCTTTAAGTGCATTATCTCAATTGTCACAACCAAAGCAGTGCCTATCACACCCAATTTACTAATGAGGGAACAGGCTCAGGGAAATGAAGGAACTTGCCAACTTCTCAGTAAATGATGGCATCAAAATGGTAAACTTTGGGTTGGGCTGTCTGGTCTCCAAATTAGGACTTCAATACAGGCATACCCTGTTTTGCTGCACTTCACTTTACTGTACTTTGCAGATACTGAGCTTTTTCCAAATTGGAGCTTTGTGGCAGCCTGCATCAAGCAAGTCTACCAGTGCTATTTCGCCGACAGCATTTGCTCACATCGTGTCTCATGTGTTGCATTTTGGTAATTCTTGCAGTACATAAAACTTTTTCGTTATTATTTTATTTCTTCTGGCCATCTGTGACCTGTGATCTTTGATGTTACTACGTAGTTGTTTTGGGGTGCCACGAAACATGCCCACAAGAGACAGCAAACTTAATCAACGTTGAACGTGTTCTGACTGCTCCACGGCTCTCCTGACGGCCATTCCCCCGTCTCTCGCCCCCTCCCCAGACCCCCCCATTCCCTGAGACGCAACAGTGTTGACATCAGGCCAGTTAATAACCCTCCAGTGGCCTCTAAGTGCTCAAGTAAAAGGAAGAGTTGCACGTCTCACACTTTAAATCCACAGCTAGAAATGATTAAGCTTAGTGAGGAAGGCACATCAAAAGCCAGAAGAGGCCAGAAGCTAGGCCTCTTGCGCCAACCATTCACCAAGTGGCAGAGGCAAAGGAAGCGATCTTGAAGGAAATGACAGGTGCTACTCGGTGAACACACGATGCTAAGGAAAGAAAACGCCTTCTTGCTCATCTGGAGAGAGTGCGCGTGGTCTGGATGGAAGATCAAAGCTGGCACAACACTCCCTGAAGCCAAAGCCGAGCCCAGAGCAAGGCCCTAACTCCCTTCCATTCTGTGAAGGCTGAGAGGGGAGGCGGCTGCAGAAGGAACATCTGAAGCTAGCCGAGGCTGGCTCACGAGGTTTAAGGAAAGAAGCCATCTCCGTCACACAGAAGTGCAAGGGGAGGCAGCAGGTACTCCCACAGAAGCTGCGCCAGGTTCTCCAGAAGAGCCAGCCAAGCTCATCCGTGAAGGTGGCTGCACTCAACAACAGATTTTCAGTGTCGCTGGAGAGCCTACGATCGGAGGAAGATGCCAGGTAGGACTTTGGTAGCTAGAGAGGAGAAGTCAGTGCCTGGCCTCCAGGCTGCAAAGGACAGGCTGAGTCTCCTGTGAGGGGCTGGCTAATGCAGCTGGTGTCTTACTGTTCTGAAAATCCTAGGGCCCTGAAGCATGATGCTGAATCGACTCCGCCCGTGCTCTGTAAACGCAACGACGGAGCCGGGATGACAGCACATCTGCTTACAACAAGACCGCCTGAGTATTTCAAGCCAGCCGTTGAGACCTGCTGCTCAGAAAAAAAGATTCCTTTCGAAATATTACCGCTCATTGACAGTGTACCTGGTCACCTGAGAGCGCAGATGGAGTGGAGATGTACGAGGTGAATGTTGTTTTCATGCCTGCGAACGCAGCATCCATTCCGCAGCCCGTGGACCAAGGAGTCACTTCAACTTTCAGGCCTTATTATTTAAGAAATACATCTGAAAGGTTAGAGCTGCCGTAGATAGTGTGTCCTCTGATGGGTCTGGGCAAAGTAAACTGGAAACCTTCTGGAAAGGGTTCACTGTTCTAGATAACATTAAGAATATCCCTGATTCACGGGAGAGGTCAAAACAGCATTGTTAACAGAGCGTGGAAGAGGTTGATTCCAACCCTCATGGAGGACTTGGAGAGGGTGCAAGACTTCAGTGGAGGAAGTAGCTGCAGATGGGGTGGGAACAGCAAGAGAACTAGAAGTAGACGTGGAGCCTGAAGATGGGACTGAATTGCTAGAAACTCGTGATAAAACTTGAACCGACGAGGAGTTGCTTCTCGTGGATGAGCAAAGGTGGTGGTGTCTGGAGATGGAAACTACTCCTGGTGAGGATGCCGTGAAGACTGTTGACACGACGACAGAGCGTTCAGAACGTCCCACACACTTAGTCGATAAAGCAGCAGCAGGGCTCGAGAGGACAGACTCCAATTTTGAAAGAAGTTCTGCTGTGGGTAAAATGCTATCAAACACCATCGCCTGCTACAGAGAAGTCGTTCATGAAAGGGACAGTCCATTGATGTGGCAAACGTCGTGTTGTCTTATTTTAAGAAACTGTCGGGGCGCCTGGGTGGCACAGCGGTTAAGCATCTGCCTTCGGCTCAGGGCGTGATCCCGGCGTTATGGGATCGAGCCCCACAACAGGCTCTTCTGCTATGAGCCTGCTTCTTCCTCTCCCACTCCCCCTGCTTGTGTTCCCTCTCTCGCTGGCTGTTTCTATCTCCGTCGAATAAATAAAATCTTTAAAAAAAAAAAAAAAAGAAACTGCCATAGCCTCCCCAACCTTCAGCGACCACCACCCCGAATGGTCAGTAGCCATCAACATCGAGGCAAGACCCTCCAGCAGCAAAAAGAGGACTCGCTGAAGGCTCAGTTGATGGTTAGCATTTTTTAGCAATAAAGTGTTTTTAAGCTGAGATATATAAATTTGCTTAGACATAATGCTGTTGCACACTTAATGGATTATGTGTAGTGTAAATACAACTTTTATGTGCACTGGAAAACCAGAAAATTCATTCTCCTCGCTTTATTGTGGTACTGGCTTCTTTGTGGTGGCCTGGAACGGAGCCGGCGGTATCTCTGAGGTAGGCCTGTAATGCTTTTTTGTATCTTGAAAACAGTTTTTCCTATTTCGATGTCCCACTATTAAAACCAGACCTTTAGCAGTTTAACTAGTCCAAGTTAGCAAGGCTTTCTTTCTTTGTTTTCTCGTTCTTCTTGAATGCTAAGAAATTTTATTTAAGACTCTTGAAATTCCTTCTAATAGAATTTAGGGGTCATCAGGAAAATCCCCTCTAATATATGCTGCAATTTGATTGCCTGTATTGAATTCAAGTGACCATCAAGGTTTCAAATAGGTTTAGATTTGCAAAAAGTACTCGGTAATTCAGGTAGCTGACCTTATTCTGAATATCACCAGCTTGCCAGGAATCGTGAGACAACTAAGGCCCCCAGATGCACTGAAGGTGGTCCGTGTAGTCCACGCTGTATTGGAGACGCTCTTGGACACCAGTCTCCTCTCAAAGTGATCTTCCTAGAAGTAAAAATGGTCTCTTCCTATCAGGTGCCCTCACTCCGGAGTCTGAGCTCTTAACCACAAAGCTATAATGTGTCTCCTTTAAATGTCTGACTCCTCAGATGTGCCCAGGGAGGTACTAATCACAAAGGCTTTTAACCTACATCTCTTATTTGAAAATCCAAAAGTCCTACGAAGCAGGAATCGCTGGCCTTGTTTTGCAGACTAGGAGGTAGAGGCTGAGAAAAAGTGGCAATGCCTTGGTCTTGGCTTCACAGTTCTGCGCTCCCCCACCACATACAGCCACCTCTAGCCACGTGGCCAATCATTTACCTGTTACGGTGATGGAGGGGATGCGTCACTCGAAGCGATAAAGCTACTACCATGTGCTTTAGCTAATGCACCGCTCTAAGTAAATTATTTTCTTCTTCTTCAGAGACGACCCTGGTTCAGATCGTTAGACCTAACAGAATGATTATTAGCTATTTCTGCACATAAATTAAATAATAATCTCTTAGGTTTGTACATAACTCTAATGTTCTAGATGCTTTCTGATCCAAGTATGAGGAAGCCTGCAAAGCCAGTCCTAGCTCCATAATGAATTTCAGACCATCTTTTGAATTCCTCAAGTAGCAGAGTTAGCCAGGACAAAAGTGGTCTCTCTGAAGGGGCTTGCTCTGCTCCTGAGAGGAGGGATGGAAAAATGGAAAAGAAAAAAGTTGAGTCACATGATTAGGGTTAGAGTTCCTATCCTGCTGTACAGATACGTGTGTGTGTGTGGTGTATACAAGTTATAGGCGTCATTTAACCTGAGTCTCACTTAGCCAAGTTACAGACCCACTCCTCTTTTCCATACTACCACAAAAAGGGCCGGTCTAAAGGAATGCCCTTTCCCCTATTTCTAATTCAGGACTTTGTGAGATTGAATTGAATCACTAAGTTTAGGGAAATAAAGGAAGGAAAGAAATATCACAATGCATACAAATTTAGGACAATTGTGAGAAGGTAAAAGATCTAAGAATCAGTGGTTTTTCTGCTTTGTTTTTGTTTTAAACAAGGTGCTATTGAGAACACCTGTGTACATTATAGGGCACTATCATATGCACAGTTCACTCCTTGGGTTTGCACTGAGAACAGCCTGTTCAGTGACTTGCCCAACATCATGGAGGTGGTGGGTTAAGCTAAAATATATGGAGACACACAGAAATATTTGGCAAACATATCATTTAGTTCTGCTCTCCTGGTGGCCTTTCAAAGCTATTACAAAGTCAGCAAATATTCAGGAGCCATACCTCTCTCCTGGAGATACAAATTTTCCTACTTCTAGTTTTGGGGCAGCAGTCATGGTCCTGAGACCTTTTTTAGTGATCGTGGTGGTGATGGGGTACTATTAGGACAATTCAGTTTTCTTTTATTTTTTTTTTAAAGATTTATTTATTTGAGAGAGAGGGAGCGCACACACGTGGGCAGAGGGAGAGAATCTCAAGCACACTACCCACTGAGTGTTGAGCCTGGTGCAGGGCTCAGTTCCATGACTGATGAGATCATGACCTGAACCAAAATCATGAGTCAGGTGCTTAACTGACTGAGCCACCCAGGTGCCCCTAATTCAGTCCCCCCCCTTTTTTTAAAGATTTTATTTATTTGAGAGAGAGGGAGAGAGAGAGAGCATGAGTGGGAGGATGGGCAAAGGGAGAGGGAGAAGCAGATTCCCCGCTGAGCAAGGAGCCCAAGGCGGGGCTGGATCCCAGGACCCTGGGATCATGACCTGAGCTGAAGGCAGACACTTAACCAACTGAGCCACCCAGGCACCCTGCCCAATTCAGTCTTACAGTAGAAAATGGCAGGGACTTACACAGCTGACTTCTCAAAATGATGAGTTCTGGCTACTGTGCCTGATTAAACAGCCAGTAACAGCTGTAGCAAAACTGTGGCAAAGTAGGACATCTGTAATCATAGGCAAATATAGGAAAGATAGCATAATTTTAGTTCAGGTATTTGTTCTTTGCTTTTTGAAATCAAAATTTTTTTCCATAATAAGAGTAACAAATGTTCAGAGTAAAAATAATTAGAGGATTTAATTGAAAGTTAAAGGACTGAAATGAGTTACAGTCCCCATTTATCCCTAGTCATCAGTGCCACTCTCCAGTGAGATCTTTAATAGCATTCCTATTACAGATATTTCATGTGAGCCCTAGAAAATTGTCTATTCATATCTAAAATATTACAAAAAGGTTTGCCTTTAAAAATACATTTGGGCACGTGGGTGCCTCAGTCAGTTCAGCATTCAACTCTTGATCTCGGCTTAGGTCTTGATCTCAGGGTTGTGAGTTCAAGCCCCACTATGGGCTCCATTCCGGGCGTGGAGACTATTTTTTTTCCCCAAAGATTTATTTATTTGACACAGAGACAGCCAGTGACAGAGACAGCCAGTGACAGAGAGACAAGCAGGGAGAGTGGGAGAGGAAGAAGCAGGCTCCCAGTAGAGGAGCCTGATGTGGGGCTCGAACGCAGAACGCTGGGATCACGCCCTGAGCCGAAGGCAGACGCTTAACGACTGCGCCACCCAGGCGCCCCTGGGCATGGAGACTATTTTAAAAACAAACAAACAAACAAACAAACAAACAAACATGTATTTCAACATCTTTCCATGTCAATATATAGATCTACCTTATCCTTTTTAACAAATGTCTGTGTTTAGTTATGTGAATATAACCTAGTTTATTTAACTAATCCCTACTTAGGAGCATTTAGAGTGTTCCAATTCTTTGCTATTATAAACATTGCTGCAGAAAACATCCTTGCTTAACTATCTTTGTGCTTGTGAGAGAATATACTACAAGTGAATAAATTCCTAAAAGTAGCATTGCTAGGTAAAAAGGTATGCATATTCACTTTGATACGTATCGCCAAACAATCCCCCCAAAATATTGCACCAGTTTATATCCCCACCAACAGAGTACAAATATGCGGGCTTCTCAATACCTTGCCACCACTGGGTATTATGAAACATTTTAATCTTTAGATACTTATTTCTAACATTCTTATCTTGAAAACATTAAGTCTTTTTTACTTTCATCACATACAGACTGGATGATAAAGAACACAAGACATTTAAGAAATAACTCTAGTTCTGTTAAAGAGTGCTGCAGGGGCGCCTGGGTGGCTCAGCGGTTGGGCGTCTGCCTTCGGCTCAGGGCGTGATCCCGGCGTTTCGGGATCGAGCCCCACATCAGGCTCCTCCGCTATGAGCCTGCTTCTTCCTCTCCCACTCCCCCTGCCTGTGTTCCCTCTCTCGTTGGCTGTCTCTATCTCTGTCAAATAAATAATAAAATCTTAAAAAAAAAAAAAAAAAAAAAAAAAGAGTGCTGCAAAGCCTAATACTTATGTATCCTTGAACTATCTGAAATGAACTCCTTTTATAATCAGAGTGCTTGGGTTATTATTAATTAAGCCTCAAGTTGGCAAAACAAACTGACTGTGTGTTCCTTCTCCCTGATATGCCTGATTTGGTCAGAGTACCATCTAGGACACATTACTTTCCCTCTACTGAGCAGAGCTATTCTAGGACTTCTTTATGACTCCTTATGATAAGGCATTTGGGATTTCCCCATATTTCGCAATTATAATGAATACATGTCACTGGGATGATGGGTAAGTAGCACTTGAAACGGAATCGACAACTTTACTGTGTCAGAAAAGGAGATGAATATGCTTTAGAAAAGAAAATCTATGCCAATTTAAACCAAAATGGGTTTATTATTAGCCTTTGTTTAACTGAAAAATCCAATTAGCCAGAGGTCTGTATTTTCTTATCTTCCACGTTTTATTGTTAAAAACTTTCGAATTCATTAATGGGTGCCACGAGCCTACTGACAGCATATTACATGATAAACCTTTTTTTTTAACCTCTTGATTGTTTATAATAGTGATAGCCACCTACTAGATGATCATACATCAATGTAAAACATTAAAATCATCTTTTTGTTCTCACTAGGCTTCCATCTGCCAATTCCTCCCGAAGGCTTTCAAAAACAAAATTCGGAAGGGAGGTTTGTCATGTATTTATATTTTCCTTCAGGTCTGAGGACAATAAGACTTTCACCACTACTTTTACAAAGTCTTCATTTCTAGTAATATGGCGTATGTGGACTGACCCTCCTACTGAAAACGACTAAAAATACCGGGTAAACCAGAAAAGACTTTTTTGAAGCATCAAAGAGCTGACGAATACGGTGATAGATCTATGTTAACGTTTCACATATGCAAATTACAACAAACCAATGGAATACAAGTAGTAAGAAATAAACCTAACTATACTACAAATGAATAATGAAACCACTCGGAAGGGAGTGGAGAAGAAAATAACGAATCTAAATAACTGGAAAATAGTCTTTTGACTGTATACTGTAAGGTTTAAGAGAAAAGGAATATACACAGGTATTGCACTGTAGTTAAAATTTGGTTCTCACAGAGGAATGGGTAAGAGATTCTGACCCTACTCTATGTTTAACAGAACTGAACAAATAAATAAATACATGTATAATGAGAACCAGGTTTTTTGCTTGCAGGAAAATAAGATACAAATAAAGAAAGAAGGATAGAATGACCTCTGTGCTGTTGGACTGGAATCAGAGATATCAGTATGAACGTACTAATATCTATACAGATGGACAGGTTGAGAAATAATTATGGATGTCTGTTAATGAAAATCATCATTAGGCAAGCATCCCAGTGTTAGTATATTTTCCTTATTTCCTAACTCCGTCTTCTGAGAGGGCCCCAAAGTAACAACATCCCAGGGGCACAACTACTGTTCAGATCTTGGTTTCTAAATGCCATTCTCTAATAAATGAACCAAGGCTCCTTGGAGAAATGTCTGATTCCAGGGTTGGGCAGGAAAAATACAAGATGAGCTTAGAATATCTTGTGATGCCAGAAAGAAAGGAAGTGCTCAAAAAATGATGGAGACAAACTGAATAGGCACAGGTGCTAACTTGAAGGAGCTCCCAGTGGCTAAGGCTAGGACCATGTGGTCAATAAAACAATGACAGTGATGGATTACAACACACAGAATAAGAGAAATATTCATGAGTTCACACTGATAAATAAATGAATGAATAAACAAAATAAATGAGGCAGGATGGGCAGCTCTTACAAAAGAATTCCAATTAATAAATGTAGAAGGAATGATGACAACATAAAATCACCATTAGGCAAGCATCACAGTAATAACCACTGCAGGCAAGAAATAGGATGAATACTACAATTATCGAGCAAAAGTCTGATGAGAAACAGAATATCTGCACAGTCTCAAAGTGTCTCCCCATAAGATTTATTAATTATGAAGGGAAAAATAGTAACCTCATAGTGGGGAAGCCAAGCAGACACTACCTTAAACAAGTGATAAAAGTTAGTATCACCAGTAAAAAGAATAAAACCACATGTCCTCAATAGGATGCCCTGAGAAGGGCACAACTACACTTCTGTGCTATTGCTGTAAAATTGCAAAACCTCAATCTAATCATGATAAAACATTAGACAAATGCAAATTGAGGGACTTTTTTACAAAATAATTGGTCAGTGCTCTTCAAATGTATCAAGTTCAAGAAAAATAAAGACAGACTAAGAATTTGTCAGAGATTGAAAGAGACAAAACAAAACAAAAAAACATCATGCAGTATGGGAGCTTCAGCTGGATCCTGGGCCAGAAAATAAACATTGGTGGGAAAACTGGCAACATCCCAGTAGGTATGTAGATTAGTTCACGTTATTGTCTCAGTGTTAGCCTCCTGTACTATACTATGGATACGTAAGATGTTGACATTAAGGGAAGCTGGATGAAGGGTCTATGAGAATTTAAAAAAAAATATTTTATCTATTCATTTATTTGAGAGAGAGGGACAGAGAATGTGTGAGCACATGTGGGGGGAGGGTCAGAGGGAGAGGGAGAATCCCAAGCTGACTCCATGCTGAGCCCGACACGGGGCTCTATCTCACGACCCTGCAGATTGTGACCTGAGCTGAAACCAAGAGTCAGACCCTCAACCAACTGAGCCACCCAGGCACCCCAAGAAAATTTCTATATTGTTTTTCTAACTTCTCTGTATGTCTAACATTATTTTAGAAAAAAATCAGATTGGTAGTGCTCCCAGACATGTGGCAGAAGAAAATAAATCATCTCTGGATGATGGTACCTTCATCCAAAGTTCACATTATCTCCACAAACAATTTTCTAATAAAAACAATCAGATTATAAGTAAAATGAAAACAAAGCCAAACATACTCATGAAAACAAGGACTCATGAGCAAGAACCAGGAGAAAAAGTTCCACAAAGACTTCAGATCCTAGAATTATCAGATATAAGATAACTTTGCTGATTTTGTTTAGATACATAAAAGATTAAGACCCAAGATGTCCAGAAAGAAAAAGTAATAACAATTGAAATTAAAACCCAATGGGTAATATCAAAATTGAAGACTTCTAAGACATCATTAAAAAAATAAGTCTGTAGGGGCTCCTGGGTGGCTCAGTCATTAAGCGTCTGCCTTCGGCTCAGGGTGTGATCCCAGGGTCGTGGGATTGAGCCCCACATCGGGTTGCCTGCTCCACTGGGAGCCTGCTTCTTCCTCTCCCACTCCTCCTGCTTGTGTTCCCTTTCTCACTGGCTGTCTCTCTGACAATAAATAAATAAAATCTTAAAAAAAAAAAAGTCTGTAAGGTCTAGTTTGGGAGAAAGTATATGCAACACATACATCTGACAAAGGACCCGTATGCAGAATATATAAAAACCTCTAACTCAAAAATAAAAAGGCACCTTATTTTTTAAATGGGCAAAGAAATGGAACAGACATGTCACAGAGGAAGACCAACGAATGGCCAGTAAGCACATGAAAAAATGCCCAACATCACCGGTCACCAGGGAAACGTAAATTGAAACCACAATGAGATAGCTTTACACATCCTTAAGAAGGCTTTAATTAAAAAGACTGACAACACAAAATGCTGGCAACTGTGGAACAACTAGAATTCTCGTACACTGTTGGTGGGAGTGTAAATTGGCAAAACCCACTTTGGAAAAAAGCCTTTCAGTTTCTTATACACGTCACAAACAGAGTTTAAGAACACATGAAAACAACTGAAGAGCAAATTACCAAATTAAAAGACTGTCAGAAGGCATTATCCAGACAACAGTACACAGAGACAGAGATGGAAAACAGAAGAGATAGGTCGGCATATGCTCTGTAAGTATTAACTCCAAGTCCATAAAGGGCAGAGGAAACCGGGAGAAGATAAGGGCTGATAATCTCCTAACTGATGAATATATCACTTCAATCCTTAAGAAGCCCAATGAAATGTAATCAAAATAAATAAAACCTGAGGCATAACGAGTATTCAAAGATAATATTCAAAGAAAAGCATTTAAAAAATGATTTTATTTATTTGAAAGAGAGGGAGCACAAGCAGGGGAAGGGGGAGCAGGGCAGAGGGAGAAGCAGGCTCCCCGCTGAGCAGGGAAGCCGACATGGGGCTCGATTCCAGGACCCTGGGATCATGACCTGAGCTGAAGGCAGACCCTTAACCAACTGAGCCGCCCAGACGCCCAAAGAAAAGCATTTTCTTTTCCTGGTCTCTCATCTTAGGTTTCAACTAGTGTTGAACTTTAGTTTCAACTAAAAAAAGCATATTTTACTAATTATTTTAATCTGTCTCCTGCTAGACCTTGAGCTCTGGTATCCAGAACATTATTTAGCAAATCCTTGGTGTTTGATGCATATTTGGAGAAAGAATGGTTTATGATTTTTTATTAGAAAATCAGTTTTCCTAGCAAGTTATGTTTCATTTTATAATACAGAGCATCCTTTTTAAACTCTGTAAAGCACAACTTTACTACCAAACCAGAGCAAACAGAAACATCTAACAATTCTTTCAAGTGAAAAATTCAAGATTTTAACAGAATGAAATGAAGCTTTATATTGTTCAAGCCTCTCGTTTTAATTTTTAAGTAATCTCTACACCCAATGTGGGGCTTGAACTCACGACCCTGAGATCAAGAGTTGCATGCTGTTCCAATTGAGCCAACCGGTGCCCCCATTTTTTTTTTTTTAATTCTTTTTAAGTAGGCTTCATGCCCAACGTGGGGCTTAAACTCATGACCCTGAGGTCAAGTCTCATGCTCCACTGACAGAGACAGCCAGGTGCCCCCAAGACCTTCATTTTAATGTTTAATAGAAATCTGTTTTTCAACAACCCAAAGTTCAATGCCTGTAAAGGCAGATGCTTACCCACACAATCTATGTTGTGTTATTGGGCTCTCATATGCTTTTGCTGCTACACAATAACGGTGTGCTGTAGACATCTGCTGTACTACTTTACTAATTAATACTATCTTCGTTCACATACATGGTGTAGGCAAATGAAACTTACTCTTTACCTAAACTTTAGGTTACAGGCATACTGTGAAGATACTGCTGGTTCGGTTCCAGAACACCACAATAAAGCAAAAATCACAATAAAGCGAGGAGAATGAATTTTTTGGTTTTCCAGTGCACATAAAAGTTGTATTTACACTACACATAATCCATTAAGTGTGCAACAGCATTATGTCTAAGTAAATTTATATATCTCAGCTTAAAAACACTTTATTGCTAAAAAAAGCTAACCATCAACTGAGCTTTCAGCGAGTCCTCTTTTTGCTGGTGGAGGGTCTTGCCTCGATGTTGATGGCTGCTGACCATTCGGGATGGTGGTCGCTGAAGGTTGGGGAGGCTATGGCAGTTTCTTAAAATAAGACAACACGACGTTTGCCACATCAATGGTCGTCCCTTTCACGAACGACTTCTCTGTAGCAGGCGATGGTGTTTGATAGCATTTTACCCACAGCAGAACTTCTTTCAAAATTGGAGTCTGTCCTCTCGAGCCCTGCTGCTGCTTTATCGACTAAGTGTGTGGGACGTTCTGAACGCTCTGTCGTCGTGTCAACAGTCTTCACGGCATCCTCACCAGGAGTAGTTTCCATCTCCAGACACCACCACCTTTGCTCATCCACGAGAAGCAACTCCTCGTCGGTTCAAGTTTTATCACGAGTTTCTAACAATTCAGTCCCATCTTCAGGCTCCACGTCTACTTCTAGTTCTCTTGCTGTTCCCACCCCATCTGCAGCTACTTCCTCCACTGAAGTCTTGCACCCTCTCCAAGTCCTCCATGAGGGTTGGAATCAACCTCTTCCACGCTCTGTTAACAATGCTGTTTTGACCTCTCCCGTGAATCAGGGATATTCTTAATGTTATCTAGAACAGTGAACCCTTTCCAGAAGGTTTCCAGTTTACTTTGCCCAGACCCATCAGAGGACACACTATCTACGGCAGCTCTAACCTTTCAGATGTATTTCTTAAATAATAAGGCCTGAAAGTTGAAGTGACTCCTTGGTCCACGGGCTGCGGAATGGATGCTGCGTTCGCAGGCATGAAAACAACATTCACCTCGTACATCTCCACTCCATCTGCGCTCTCAGGTGACCAGGTACACTGTCAATGAGCGGTAATATTTCGAAAGGAATCTTTTTTTCTGAGCAGCAGGTCTCAACGGCTGGCTTGAAATACTCAGGCGGTCTTGTTGTAAGCAGATGTGCTGTCATCCCGGCTCCGTCGTTGCGTTTACAGAGCACGGGCGGAGTCGATTCAGCATCATGCTTCAGGGCCCTAGGATTTTCAGAACAGTAAGACACCAGCTGCATTAGCCAGCCCCTCACAGGAGACTCAGCCTGTCCTTTGCAGCCTGGAGGCCAGGCACTGACTTCTCCTCTCTAGCTACCAAAGTCCTACCTGGCATCTTCCTCCGATCGTAGGCTCTCCAGCGACACTGAAAATCTGTTGTTGAGTGCAGCCACCTTCACGGATGAGCTTGGCTGGCTCTTCTGGAGAACCTGGCGCAGCTTCTGTGGGAGTACCTGCTGCCTCCCCTTGCACTTCTGTGTGACGGAGATGGCTTCTTTCCTTAAACCTCGTGAGCCAGCCTCGGCTAGCTTCAGATGTTCCTTCTGCAGCCGCCTCCCCTCTCAGCCTTCACAGAATGGAAGGGAGTTAGGGCCTTGCTCTGGGCTCGGCTTTGGCTTCAAGGAGTGTTGTGCCGGCTTTGATCTTCCATCCAGACCACGCGCACTCTCTCCAGATGAGCAAGAAGGCGTTTTCTTTCCTTAGCATCGTGTGTTCACCGAGTAGCACCTGTCATTTCCTTCAAGATCGCTTCCTTTGCCTCTGCCACTTGGTGAATGGTTGGCGCAAGAGGCCTAGCTTCTGGCCTCTTCTGGCTTTTGATGTGCCTTCCTCACTAAGCTTAATCATTTCTAGCTGTGGATTTAAAGTGTGAGACGTGCAACTCTTCCTTTTACTTGAGCACTTAGAGGCCACTGGAGGGTTATTAACTGGCCTGATGTCAACACTGTTGCGTCTCAGGGAATGGGGAGGTCTGGGGAGGGGGCGAGAGACGGGGGAATGGCCGTCAGGAGAGCCGTGGAGCAGTCAGAACACGCTCAACGTTGATTAAGTTTGCTGTCTCTTGTGGGCATGTTTCGTGGCACCCCAAAACAACTACGTAGTAACATCAAAGATCACAGGTCACAGATGGCCAGAAGAAATAAAATAATAACGAAAAAGTTTTATGTACTGCAAGAATTACCAAAATGCAACACATGAGACACGATGTGAGCAAATGCTGTCGGCGAAATAGCACTGGTAGACTTGCTTGATGCAGGCTGCCACAAAGCTCCAATTTGGAAAAAATGCATTAACTTCAAATTGCAATAAAGCAAAAGCACAGTAGAATGAGGTATGACTATACAAGGATGTTCAGTACAGCATTGTTTTTAATAGTAAAGAGCTGGCAGTCACCTAAATGTTTGCTATTAGCAGACTGGATGGCAAACGTTAATCAGTGTCGTTGAATGCTAATAGGCATCTACCTGTATTAAGATGGAAAGATTTCATCAGGTAATCCAAGGTAAAAAACATAGCACATTTGATTCTACCACACAAAATTATGAGTGTGTATTTATTTATATGCACACATGCATATGAGAATGCACACTTCTATAAGAATGTCTGGAAGCCCATCCATCAAAATGTTATCTGTGATTACCTCTGGGGGATTAGATTCCTACAGATTTTCACTTCGGAAAGAAATTATTTTTCTGTAACGTTTGAATATTCTACAGAAATATGTATTATCTTAATATCGAGGGGAAAAAGCTACTTTTATTTTTTTTAAATAAGTAAATTCGTAAGCCATCAACCTAGGGAGAAAAGTGAAAGAAAAAAAATAATATTGTAAACATCAAACCAAAGATCAGGATCTTCAGTAATATGAGGCTGGGGAGAGTGATCAATCACAGGGAACCTCAGACAGCATGAACTTAGATTGAGGGGAGAAGAGGAGTTACTCATTTATTTTTTAACTTTCACGTTTGAAAATTGACAAAGTTTCAGAACGCTATGGGGAATATAAAGAAATATAAGACACAACGCCCATCCTCAAATAGCCGAAGGAGATGAGATGAATACTCATGAAGCAGCCAATATAAGTCACAGAATAAATACTTGTATATATGGCAGATAGTATGAGAAGGACACAAGTAACTCGACACAAAATACGGTAAATCTTGAGAGAAGGAGTAACAACGTAAGCAGGTGGGTGACCTTGACTACACAACCACTATACCTCAGCTTCCTTGTCTGAAAATGGTAATTAAAAGATCTTTAAAGTTATGCCAGTATTAAAATGCAATAATGTGGACAACACATTTAGCACAGATTAAATATGGAGTATGTTAGAGCTATTACTATTACTTCTAATAAAGTAAAAACTACAAATAGAACATGCATTCGTTCAAAGGAAAACATGCCATTTGAAAGTTAAAACCTCGGAGACCATCTGGTTTAAACCCTGAAGACAGCATGTGATGAAACGGAGGCACGGGTCAACAAAGTCGGGCCTACCAGGACATGATGTGAGCAAGTGATGGCAAGAGGCTTAGCTAAGATCACAGAGTTAGTTAGTTCTTGACTCCTGTTCCAGTTTCTTTCCATTTTATTACCATTTTCATAGAAGACAAAAATTAATAGTCACATAGCGAACAATTTTCAGGGATGCTGAAAACTCATCCCCTGGAATGAGGCAGGTCTACTAACAATGCTTATTACTCACGCGAGGCGATGCCTGACAAAGCCAATGCATGGCTGCTGGTCCTGTTTATACCAAGTATGTGCTCTTGAACATTTTTAGAAGGTGCACTGCTGTGAGATAGGGGCCATGCCTAATTCGGTTTTATCTGAACTAACTTTAAAATTAGAGGACTATGATGGTTTTATTATCATCCTTTTAATCATGGTCACAAACATAATCCCTCAACATCAAAGACCAGCAACTCTGGCAGCACAGGCTTTAATTGCAAAAGAAAAACGGACAAATGTCAATCCACTTTTGTTTCTGAAAGAGGGCCACCATTCAGTGTCAGATCCCTAATGCTAGTTAATAAAAAATATTTCAGAAGCCAGAAAGAAGAGACTAAAAAGTTTTTATTTTTAAATGTTCTATGAGGACTTATAATAAAATAGGCCCAGATATTCCCAATATACTATATTCACAGAGTTTTGATTCACTCTTTTGTCTTTTTTTTTTTTTTTTTTTAAACCAAAATGACGCAATCCTCTGTGTTAACTTGATGGCCTGGCACTTTGCACTAATTCCAAGATGGACGGAACATTTGTTTTCCATACTTTGAATCAAGGATTCAGAGATGAGTAAGACTCAGTTCTTGTGGGAAAACTGCCTTGCTAACTCGGGGTCTGAAACAGAACATGGTCCTCCTCTACCAGATACCACACTATGTGAGCTCAGGCAGACTGCCTAACTCTCTGTGCTTTCGTTTCTTTACCCGTGAAGTGAGGATAAAGTGGTAGCTATCTCAAAAAGCTGTTGTGAGGGTGAAGTAAATTAATAGAGGTGAAGTGCTTAGAACAGTGTCTGATACACAGTAAGTACTCTATGTGGCAGCCCTTGCTGCTACTGCCGTCATCGTTAGCTCTGATAATCTCAAAGATCGACCCTGACTGAAGAGCTGATGTTTAAGTTATTGGCACAAAAAAGTCTCAAAGATTAAATATAAATGAGGGCAGATCTTAAAGAGCCTAAAGAAAGAGCCCAAGAGGGGCATGTGGATGGCTCAATTGGTTAAGCGTCTGCCTTCAGCTCAGGTTATGATCCCAGGGTCCTGGGATCAAGTCCCGCATCGGGCTCCCTGCTCAGTGGGGTGTCTGCTTCTCCCTCTGCCTCAGCCTCTCCCCCTGCTTGTGATCTGTCTCTCTCTCTCTCAAATGAATAA
Source organism: Ursus arctos (assembly GCF_023065955.2). NCBI lineage: Eukaryota > Metazoa > Chordata > Mammalia > Carnivora > Ursidae > Ursus > Ursus arctos. The sequence goes on from NW_026623030.1 coordinate 15,904,163, forward strand.
ATAAAATCTTTAAAAAAAAAAAAAAGAAAGAAAGAAAGAGCCCAAGAAAATTTGGCATAAGGATTGATGGAAGGTGGGGAGAATGTCAGCTCTCAGGCAGAGCTGCAGAAAATTTAGGTGTGCTCTTTCAGCCGTGGATGGTGGTATGGTAATAACAGAGAAAACCTGAAAGTTCTTAGGGGCAAAGGGAGGAGTGGATAGGAGAAGGGAACCAAGGTAAAGGAATTACTATCTAGCTAAACTGAATATCTGTCTCTTAGAACAGGCTTTCCTGCTCCCTCAGGGTTGAAATACTGAGTACCAAGGATTTCCTGAAATGTGAAATATTTACGCTTTCAGAAGAAGACTGTTTGAAGATGCTTGGAGAAGAAAAGGAGAACGTTTTCGTAGTAAACAGGAAGGTGGAGGAGAAGGCAGCTACTCTAGCAAAGTTTAATTTCGGACAGTGATGGGAATAGGCTGGGGTAAACTCTTAGGTGTCTTTCACTGGAAGACAAATGGTGTCACAGGGAGCCATTCAGTATCCTCCTAGAAAATAAATGTCACGTCTAATCCTAATAAAGAAAGAAAATTCTAGTAATTTTATTTTATTTTATTTTGGTTTTTTTGGGCTTTTGGTCAGATGGCTCACCAGGCAACTCATCAAGACCTCAAAAAGTTAGAAAGTTAAAATGTTCTTGTTTGGAGCTGGAGAAGGGTTAGGAAAAAACTGCTTTCCATACTAGGGGGTTACTTTCTCCTTTCCACCACCATAAAAACAAAACTCCTGTATTAATCAAATTATGCCTTCCCCGCCCCCCCCCCCCCGGAACATGCCTCCATAATACTCCTTACAGTGTGCTTCCTTTTTAGGATGTCTTTACCTGAAATCTTTTACCTGATTAATTCTAAATCTTAAGAGCCCAGTCCAGAGGTGACTTCTATATTGCTTTTATAACCTCCCAGGGTAAAATGACTGCATTACTTTCAGTATTTCAGCACTTAGCACACACTCTATTTTATTTGTTCACGTGTATGTTTTCTCTCTTATATAGTGAAGAATTTAAGGACAGGAGTTATACCTTCTATTTATCATTGTTCCCTTAAAGAAGTACATGGCACACAGTAGGTGCTCAAATATTCACTGCATGAAATGAAATGTGAACACCTTAAGTGAGTACTTTTTGAGACAGTCAAGCTATGATTATAGAAAATAGAAGTGGGATTAAGCTAAACCCCAGGAGTGTCCCATTAGCAAAGTTCCACCAGGATCATCAGGGAATTAATGAGATAATTCCCTTTGATTTAAATAGTCCAGCCCCAGTAAAGGGCACCATTTCCCTCCATAGGTCATCACCATGGCTCATGAGGATTTACTTAGGCTTTGATGTAAATTACCCACGACTGATCGGTGGATTTGCCGCTTGGTGCTTCTACCTGTACCTTCACTCTGCTTATGTATGTGAAACTTTTAATACTCAGAACCTACAACTTCTTTCCCTGTGCCTTCCATAAACTTCACTGGAATTCCTTCTTTTAAAAGATTATCATTTGATAGGAAATAGATTTGAAATCCCTTTTGGAGCTTGTTATTAAATAGGCACCACCAAAAAAGTGTATGTGGGAGTAGGCTTTAAATTCAGATTTCTTTTATCCTGGAAGAGAAGCTCATGTTCTATTAGTTTGGGTTGAATGCAAGAAACTAAACCTGAGGGGCGCCTTGGTGGCTCAGCCGTTAAGCGTCTGCCTTCGGCTCAGGTCATGATCCCAGGGTCCTGGGATCGAGCCCCGCATTGGGCTCCCTGCTCAGCGGGAAGCCTGCTTCTCCCCCTCCCACTCCCCTTGCTTGTGTTCCCTCTCTCGCTGTCTCTGTCAAATAAATAAATAAAATCTTAAAAAAAAAAAAAAAAGAAAAAGAAAGAAACTAAACCTGAGGGGTGCCTGAGTGGTACTGGGATCGAGCCCCGCATCGGGCTCCCTGCCCAGCGGAGAGCCTGCTTCACCCTCTCCCTCTGCTGCTACTCCTGCTTGTGCTGTCAAATAAATAAATCTTAAAAAAAAAAAAAAAAAAAAAGAAAGAGAGAAAGAGACAGACAGACAGACTAAACCTGAAAAAGGGAAAGATAAATATTTATTAAGCACTTTCTACGTCCAAGCACTGCTCTAGGTAATGCACAGTTACTTCATTTAATCTTGACAATACTATGGGATGAGTCCAATTAACCCATTTTATAGATGGAAGAAAGTGAAACTAGAAAAGTCACATAATTGAGGTCACTTAATTAGTAAACAAAAGAGCTAGTATTCAAATGCAGGTCTGACCCCAAAGCCAATGAAAATGCCACTGCATGACCATGCCTAAGGGAAAAGACTGCCCTCATATCTACTTCTTTTTTTTTTTTTCAAAGATTTTATTTATTCATTTGAGAGAGAGAGAGACAGCCAGTGAGAGAGGGAACACAGCAGGGGGAGCAGGAAAGGAAGAAGCAGGCTCCTAGAGGAGGAGCCTGATATGGGGCTCGATCCCAGAACGCTGGGATCACGCCCTGAGCCAGAGGCAGACGCTTAATGACTGAGCCACCCAGGCGCCCCTCATATCTACTTCTGATTAGGTTTAGCAGCAAAAACCAGACATCCAGTTGGTCCTTCTTTCTGAATCCTTTGAGACTTCTTTTGTAATTTCTCTCCAGCTCTGACCTCTTCTCTGACTTTAAGTTCAGATATCCAACTACCTACTCAACACATCCACTTGGATAGCTAATGTGCATCTTAAACTCAACGTGTACAAAAACCAAACTCCTGATTCTAGGGCTTCCAACCAAACATGCTTGTCCTGAGTCCTCCCTTTTTCAGGAGATGGCAACTCCATTCTTAAGAGTTTTAGTCCCAAACACAGGAACCATCCTTGACTCCCTTTTTCCCCTTAACACCCACATCTAGTCTACCTACAAATCCTGTGGGCTATACCTTAGAAATCGACCTCAGAGGACTGTTATAAGCACGAATGAGTTGGTATCTAAAATGCTATTAGAACAGTGCCTGGCTTATAAGAAACACTGAATGAGTACTTATTGAGAAAAAGAAATATTCAGCAACCCACCACTTCTGCCTCCATTCTTCCACCCTAGTTCCAGCCAGCATAATTGTTCACCTAGACTACTAACCGCAGCCATCACCTAACTGGTTTCTCTGCATTCAGCCTTGTCCTCCCACAGCTCATTCTCCACACAGCAGAGCAATCCTTTAAAAACCCAAATCAGATCATGTCCCTGCTCAAAACCGTCTAGAAGCTTTCATCTTACTGAGAATAAAATATGATAAAGTTCTTATCATGGCTTAAAGACTCTGTAAGTTTCCTTCCCAACCCCAACCTCATCTCTCATCTACTCTTATCCACTGTATTCTCTCTGTTCCACTCATACTGGCCTCCTTGCTGTCCTCAGCCCTGTTGAGCATACTCTTACATCAGATGTACATGTTTGCCACCCCTCTGCCTGGCACCCTCTTCCCTCAGCTATTCACAAGCTGTTCAGTCACGCACACAGGTCTCTTCTCAAATGTCATCTCATCAAGAGAGGTCTGCTTTGTTTGTCCTACCCTACATGTGTCAGTCTCTATTCCTATCCTCTGTTTAATTCTTCTCTGTGGCACTTACCTGACATATAGCTCTTTGTTAATTGAGTTACTGCCTCTCTCTCTGCCCTTGATGTCAATTCCAATAGGGCAGGGCCTCTGTTTCATTTGCTGCTCACAACCCCACTACTGAGAACCGTACCAGACACGTAGCTGACAAATTTATTGAGTACAGGGAAAACATGCATATATTCACTCGTGTTCAACCTTAAGGGTGTCTATAACATACTCCTGAATGTCACAGGGAACAAACAAATTCTATAAAATATGCATATTACAGAATGAGTTCGGTTTTTAGGAAATTTTTATTTTTAAATATTAAGAATTTTATTTTTAAATCTTTCCTTTTGTTTAAGTAAAATGGACAGAAGACAAATCATGCCAATTTTTATCTTTGTCCCTAATACTTATCAACAGTCACAAAGACTCTACATAAATTATATATAAAACTGTTTTTCCCCCCTCAGATTTACCTTCTCTGTTATGTCTATTTTGCAAAAATGCTATTTCCTTATAGAAAAAATCCATGGCAAGATTTTTTTCTGAAAAAATATCTCCTACTAAATTTTCAAACATGAAAATGTGGAAAAGCAGGGTTTAAGATTCTGGAGACAGCAGCTAAGTAGTTGGGCAATCTCCCAGCGGAACATTTACCAGTAAATTTGGGCATTTGTTGATGAAAATATTTGTCACATCTTGCCTCAGTAACATATCATCTGATGGTTGCCAAGGAAATAGTAGTAATGCTAACAAGGATTAGCCCCACAGATTTTACCACTGGGTGCAGAATTACTTTCTGAGAGGTCACTAGAGAAGCAACACAGATATTATGTGGGGACAAAAAGCTGATGAAACCCCCTGTAAGTGGGGGAGAGTAGAAGTGGGGAGAGCCTAACTCCTCCCCCAAATCAGCACCTCCATTCCTCAACCTAATACTACTACAGCTTGATCATCTAAATTCTGAGCCTCTTTCCATCCTACATTCTCCATGAAGCCTTTCCTAATACACTCTAGCTATCAGTTCTTGCTGTCTCTTAATTTACGCTTTAAAAAAGGGGCCCTCAGGGGCATCTGGGTGGCTCAGTTGGCTGAGTATGTGACTCAGTTTCAGCTCAGGTCGTGATCTTGGGGTCGTGGGATCGAGCCCCTCATCGAGGTCACACTGGGTGCAGAGTCTGCTTGCCCCTCTCCACCAATCCCTCTCATCTCTCTCTATTAAATAAATAAAATCTTTAAAAAACCAAAATAAAAAATGGCCTTCATATCATAATTTAAGAATCTAATGATAGTGCCCTGCGTGGTTCCCTACATCCAAGTGGAATGAACAGTTACTGAGTGCCTACCCTGAGCCAGGCACCAAGGCCGTAAGTGCTATTACATGAATTATTTCACTAAGTCCTCATGATAATGCCTGTTAGACAGGTATTATTAACCCACTATCTAGATGAGGAAATTGAAGTTTGGAGAGGTTAAATGACTTTCCCAATACAAGTTATTTCCTAAAACAAGCCTTATCACTAGCACTAGACTACAGGCTCCTCAAAAGAAGGGGTGGCTCACCATCTCTTGCCAGTTCTCCACTATTCAGAAAGGGCATGGCTCACAACAGGCAATCAATTAACAAAAAATGATATAAAGAAAATCAACAATGAAAAAAATACGAAGAACTACATTTTAATTTTAAAACAAACTTTTTGGGGGGGCTCCTGGGTGGCTCAGTCGCTTAAGTGTCTGTCTTTAGCTCAGGTCATGATCCCAGGGTCCTGGGGTTGAGCCCCGTATCGGGCTCCCTGCTCAGCGGAGAGCCTGCTTCTCCATCTCCTTCTGCTGTGCCCTCTTTGTGCGCGTGCTGTTATTAAATAAATAAAATCCTTAAAAAAAACCACCTAATCTTTAAAAAAACTTTAGAGAGAGAGAGCGCATACACACACGAGTGGGGGGAGGGGCAGAGGAAGAAAGAGAAGCAGGTTCCCGTTCATCAGGGAGCCTGATGGGGAGCTCAATCCTAGGACCCTGGAATCATGACCTGAGCCGAAGGCAGATGCTTAACCGACTGAGCCACCCAGGCACCCCCAAAGAACTACACTTTATGTGAACAGGTAGGAAGGCCAGAGACTGCTCTGTGTGTGTGTGTCTGTGTATGTGTGTTCTTAAGAAATCAAACGTAGTAAGAGATTTCTAACAAAGTCCATGTATTATTTTGAAAAAAATTTAAAAATCTTATATAAAGCTATCACTATGAACATATTGGTGTTTGGTCATGATCAGTTGTGAGATATGTTGCAAGTCACTTGTTATTACTAATAAAACAATGAAGTAAGTACTTAAAAAATATCAATAACAGCAAATTCAAAATGTTCACTTACTATGTTTTCTCTAGTAGGAAAGTTATAGTTACAGCTAGCCCTCTGGGCAAGGCAAACACTGCAAAAGCATTTTGAGCATGTGTCTTGACAGAAAAAAGGTTAAGAACCACTAGTAAAAAAGTACTGAGACAGGGGTCACCTGTCACTGGACCCCACTCCTAACTGTTCCTGGCTCACTGGTTGAACACCAGCAATTCAGGTCAGCAATGTGGCCTCTGTCTCCTCAGGACTTCAAAAACATAGGACAAGCCAACTCTACCTATTGCCAGCCTATCCTTCAGGGGCAATTAGACATTACTTAGTGTTCTGAGTTGGCGTTTGCTCTATTTTCTTATTTTTCTGGGTGGTAAGGGGGCAAGAGTAGCTTACTACTTGTGGAAACTGCCTAGTGGATTGGCTTTGTGAGAATGAAACCAGTAAACTTTGAAGCTGACTCAGTTGTCTCCCTCTGAGAAAAATGGAAGGTCAAAGGATGAATCTGTTAAAAAAAAAATCAGATTAAAAAAAACACAATGTATTATGTAAACCAGGCTACAAAAAATGTCTCTATGATTTTAAAGAGTAAGTTGTTCCCCAGGTGAACATCAACTTCTCAGGAACTGAGTTAGGAGATTAAAGGCATATCTCACTTCCTCAGCTTTTAATACATAATAAAAACCTATTTTCTACTTCTCCAAGGTGCTGGAAAATTGATTAATGTCTGTGAAGGCTTTCAGGTCTACAGTGCTGCCTTACAGCTAAACACTATTCTATTTAAACTTGTTTCTGCTTCCTGTCCGTCAGCCAGCTACCATGTCTATCCAGGATGCCATGAAGGAGATTATTAATTAACTGCAGTCATATAAGCTTGAAAATTCTCAGAAGCAGGGAGGCTTAAAAAGATAGAAATGAAAATTTGGGGCACATTCAGACAGAGGTTCATTTAAATGCCACAATAATTAGTCCAAGCCAAACAGAATTCAAATAACCTGTCACCTCAGAGTTCCTAGGTGGGAGAGAAGGTACTCTATAAATCAAAATGACCATTCCTTAATAAACCTAATATATTAAGGAAGAACAAAAATACAACAGACAACAATTCAAAATAATGTGGTAATCCAGCACCATTTCAACATACATTACTGAACACCTACCATAGGCAAGCCAATTGTGTGACGCACTAAATAAGATGCAGAAAAGTCATGAAACACTAGGGATCACATTTGCTAAAGCAAAAGCAACAACATGGAAGCACGTATATTAAAACATTCAATTGGTAAAACTGAAGTTCTGGATAACGAATCCTCAAAGCATATTGAATCGATGCCTTTCCGTTCGATCATTGTGAATTTTGACATATGCTGATTTTATACAACGAGATTCACCAACAGCTTTAAGCTTTCCGGCCAATCAGCCATAAGAATAGGCTACAACGCAGCATGAAATACAGCTTTTTAAATTAATTAATTTATTTTGAGAGAGAGCGAGCGAGTGAGCCCGTGAACGGGGGAGGGGCAGAGGGAAAGAAAATCTCAAGCAGACGCCCCACTGAGTGCAGAGCCCAATGCAGGGCTCAATCTCCGGATCCTGAGATCAGGACCTGAGCCGAAATCCAGAGTCGGACACTCAACTGACTGAGCCACCCAGGTGCCCCATGAAATACATTTTCAAATGAACTTCGAGAAAAGCAAGTCTGAGGCTCCCAAGTAAAGGAAATTGCTTACTGATTCTATAGAGTTTGTTTCCACAGACTGAACAAAGTGTAGTTGGTTTACACTTGGCAGAAAGAATGAAACTTGCATAAAGGTTATCCTACTGATTATGGAGTAAATTCACAGAAGTCCTAAAACCATCTTCCATGGTTATACCTTCTGATTCACTGATTTTACTACTAGGAATCTATCCTCAGGAATAATCAAAGAAGCTGTCAAAGATTTATGTACTTAGCAATTTCCTAGGTGTATATCCTACAGAAATGTGTGCTTATGTTCACCAGAATATATAGTCAAGATGGCTTATTATACCAGCATTATTTGCTAATAGCTAAAACCTACAAGCAACCATTACCAGTAACTAGGTATGTTACATATTCCTTCAACAGAATACACACCAGAGCAAATGAATTATCTGAACTATATGTATCAGCAAGGATGAAATGTAAAAACAAAATGTTAAGCAAAAGGAGTCAGACACAAAATAATCCACACTGTATGATTCCACTTATGCTCAATTCCAAAACAGGCAAAACAATATTATTTATGGCTACACACTTAGCAAGTGAAAACCACTATAAAGGAAAGGAAAGGACTGATTATCATAAAAGCCTGGATAGTGACTCCTCTGGGAATAAAGGGGTTATTGGGCTTGTGAGACCATGCAGAGGGCTCAGTTAAGCTGTGCCCAATTCCTAACCACCAGTAATAATGGGATAATAAATAAAAAGTTTGCTGATCCTTGTATCCCTTAAAAGAAATTGGCAAATGAAGCCAACTGGACGTAATCTTAAGTCCCAAATAGGGTCATAAAGTTACATGTCATGCTTTCTCCAGGGATCAACTGCCCAGGACCAGATGTTTCTATTCAAGCCCAGCACTCCCAATCCAGGGAAGGAGACCCACTGTCAGACTGAAGCTCTCAAACCCCTTTGTATTTAGTTAATTTTGGTATAATTTTAGTTAAAAATATAGTCCAGTCATGTCTCCTTAAATTATACTCAAGTAGCCTTGACTGAATTTTGTATGTTCCCAAACCTGTCCTATTAAAATTCAATTCTTGGGATGCCTGGGTGGCTTAGTCAGTTAAGTGTCTGCCTTCAGTTCAGGTCATGATTTCAGGGTCCTGGGATCAAGTCCTGCATCGGGCTCCTTGCTCAGCAGGAGTGCCTGCTTCCCCTATACCTGCTGCCCCCCCTGCTTGTGCGTGCTCTCTGACAAAAAAAAAAAAAAAAAAAGAAAAAAAAAAAAAAGAGACAACTCTTGGTTTATTTCTAAAGAGGGCACATCTCATCTTCCTAATTTCATTATTACAGATAAAGTATAATTTCTATTAGTCTGCAACTAATACTGGCTCATTTTTTGACATCAGAACAGTTAAGTCATATGGACCAAAAACATGTAGGAAAGTTACAAAGTTAGTTGATGATATACTATTTTCATCAAGATGCTCAATGACTGCAAAGGATGAGAAATTGTGTTCCAGAATTTGGTGGTATTGGAAGAAGAATCAATGCATGAATAAACCATGGAGTACTTTTCTTGACAAAAGGGGGAAAACATAACTGAACAATGGAGAATCAATTTTACATCACTGCCATAGTCCAGGTGTCAATGTCAGTATCATTGATGGAAGGACAACCAGTTGTGTTGTAATACATTTGACGTAACACCTCATAAGTGCACATCTTCTAGCCAAAATGTTTAATTTGATTCCATCAAGCTTTTAATACATAGCCTCCAGTTACAGGAAATGCAGGGAATAGAAGAGTGAACTAAATGTTAACTATGAGGGAGCAACCAGACAAATTCAGAAGCTGGAACTTTCTACAGGGCCACTGGCCCAGTTTCTTCAATATGTCAATGGAAAAGAGGAATTGTACTAAAATAAATAACACTTGAGGGACCAGACATAACGCGACAGATATAATGCGTGGTCCTGGACTGCATACAACCGGATTTGTAAAGCAAATGTAAAGGACATTTTTTGAGGTCAACTGGGGAATTTTGAATATGGACTTAGATTAGAGTAATGAAAAGTTACTGGAGTGGAAAGGTGGAAATCTCGGATTTAAAAAGCAGGTTACAAAATAGTACGTGCAATATATGATACGATCTGTGTTTAAAAAATTAGAGTTAAATTTACATATGTCTAGAAAAGGTCCCTAAAGATTGGCACTAAACTGTTCCAATGGTTATCTCAAGAAGGTAAAAATGTTTTAATTACTTGAATTGTTTCTATCTTCTAACTTTGAATTGTTTCTATTTTCTAACTTCCAATAACGAAAGGTTAAAAAAATAACTTAAAATCTCCAAGCCAGTGAATATTAAGTGCCAGTAAATAATAGTGAGTTAAGATGAAGCAATCACTGTGAGGGAAGCTTTCATGGTGGAGATGAATTATCAACTGGTCCTGGAAAAATGGGCATTATTTGGACAGGGAGAAACTGTTACTTTTTTAACCCATCAGTCAGCCTAAAAGCGACAGGTATGTATGGAGGACCGTTTGGCTGAGCCATAAGACACTTAGGCCAAAAAACCCCTCCCCTCAAATTCTAGTCAGCCGCTAACGTTTCTGTCATTGCTCATGATCCAGCCACTACCAAGAGATGAGCACTGATTTATTCTGGCCTCATTTTCCCAAAAGACACCCTCTCTCTGGCTTCTGAGAATGGAATGTTTTGCCTCTGAGAATGGAATGTTCTAACACAGGTATGTGTGGGGTACTGTATACATGCACTGGGGTGAAGAGAAGATACGGTAGAGGGTATTTTATTTTGAGACTGTCGAGACAGCAGACATAATATGGCCTTGTCGAACTGTACAGGGTTCTACCACTTTTGTGAATGTGCACCTCCAGTCGTCTTTCTCTTTTTTGTGTTTTGACCTGATTGAGTCATTTACACATTCAACAGACATTTGAGAAGCACCTATCCTGTGCCCGAAACACAAAAGGTTACACACACAAACACAAAAGGAACCGTAAACAAATGCTGAATTCTAGTTAATGATATATATTCCTACATATTAAGGAATAAAGTGTACTGATGTCTCCAACTTACTTTGAAATGCATCAGAAAATAAGATGGAGTGATGGACAGAAGGATGGATAGATGTGTGATTAAAAAAAATAACATAGAGGTTAACTGTAAAATCTCGTGTTGGATATATAGTTTTTACTGAATAATTCTTTCAACTTCCTGCATATTTGGAAATTTTTAGTGTGGCGTACAAGGAGTATGGGGACTCTTTATACCTTCTCCTCAATTTTGCTGTGAATCTTAAACTGCTCTAAAAAAATAAAGCCTTATTAAAAAATTATTTTAGAATGAAGTGTTGGAGAAAATATATACAGCTTAATGTCTTGCCTATAGCTGGTAGTGAGTTTTGAATAAATGTTTGCTAAACTTATGAAAAAAACCAAAAATTGTTAAACACAGGCTTTAAATTCATATCTGAAAGCATGTTCTAGAAGAGAAATCTGAAATTCTGCTCAGTTTTTAATCCTCTGTTTTTGTTTTTTTTTTTTGTCTGCCTAGAGACAACCTGGGTATTTGTTATGCCCAGACTGTGCTTATCACTCAGGTGCTATGGGAAGGAAGCAAAGGTAAAACAAAACAAAACAACAACAAAACAACAACAAAAAAACCCAACCCAGGGGGCAGAAATGCAATTAGAAGTACACAAGGAAAAAAAGGAAGAGAAAGCATACCCTTCTGTAAGAGCAGCACTCATTAGCATAGGTGTGGGCAACTACTTTGGTGATGTGGGCATAAACTGTGGATGTGGAGGTGAAAGCTCAGAGTTCTAGACATACTAGCTTTCCTGCATACTAGTATGTCATCTGATATTGGGCAAGTCATTTAATTTGAAGTTCCTCTTTTGTAAAATGGGGACAATATCCACCTTTCTACCACATAGGATTCTGATCATGGAAATATAAGTTCTGCAAGTCTCTAAGCATAATACTTTTTTTTTTTTTTTTTTTAAGTAGGCTCCAGGCCCAGCGTGGAGCCCAATGCAGGGCTTGAACTCACAACCCTGAGATCAAGACCTGAGCTGAGATCAAGAGTTGGCCATTCAATCGACTGAGCCACGTAGGTGCTCCATCTTAAAGCATAGTACAAATGTGAGGTATCCTTGTCATCCCGTTAGGTCTAAGTGACCCAAGCCTGTCCCACTTTCCAAAATATGCCCACCTCATCAGAAAAATAAAGCAGATCATCAATACTAGTCCCTTTCTTGGGTTTTATCTACTCCTTTAATGAGGATTTGAAATTTTCTCCAAACCATGGGGCTACCTTTATGATAATCTAGATCTTCTCTACTTGTTTCAAGCTCAATCCATTAGGCATAGAGCTATTACTTCCAAGAGTATGTTTCCCAAGTGTTGAAGAGATTTTAGTTCAAAAGAAGGTTAGTAGACAGTAGTGACGAAAAATTCCAAAGTCAAAAAAATCTGGGAAACATTGGATCAAACAGATTTCTTTACTGTAAGACTCACAAAAATCTCTTAGCTTACTGATATACACTGCAAATCTCCAAGAGAGGGATATAGTATTAAATGTTTCCTGGACTCATTTGACCATGGGATCTTTTTTATTTTCTTGGGAATGATGCTATAATGCCACACTGGGGAAAGCTGCTGTAAACACCGGAAAATTCTAAACAGATTTACATTTCAATTCAGGGCTCCACTGATCGCAACGAACTTAAAAACAAAACAAAAAACTCCCACTCAATTATAATAATGACAATGTCAGAGACTGTTTTATAGAATGAAGCTGAGCAAACTTTGTCCTACCTATTGAGAGGAAAAATGCTGCTAACCTTTAGGTACAATTACAGCTATGCAATTCAGGGCACAAAGAATATTGCCCTGGGGGTTCCACAGTACACTCTGCTCTGTACCTGCTGTGATCTTAGCATGCCTACCTTGTATGCCTTAGAGCAGGTCCACTTTGGGCCAAGCACTAAGAGCCAGGGTTCTAAGGCCCTACATTCTCAGATCAGGGCCTACTTTTTCTCAGCACGCTTTACTAGAGCCTCCTCACTGGCTTCTTGGATGGAGATCACCTCAGCTATCCTTTTTTTTTTTTTTGTAAAACACATGAAGGCTGCTTTTTCCTAAGTTAGCTGGCTATCCTCTGACTTGACTCCTTGCTTACCTATAACTATGGAATCTGCAGACTCTGTCTCAATAGCTAGGCTCCGGGCCACTCCTGTCCCATTGCTTCCTATTTCATAAAACAACACATTTTCTTACTTTCAATATTCATCATTTTGGCGGGAACCAGTTCTCAAATAGGTGACTCACAACGGGCCTTTGAAACATTTGGTGAAGCCAATGAAACAGAAGAGTTAGAAGGTAGAGGGCAAAACCCAGAATTAGAGAGGTTTTCTTATTAATTAAAACTCCAGTAAGAATGAGACTGGGAGAGACTACCAAAGTGGTATTCCTAATAAAGCCTGTAGTTCCAGATAATGTTAGAGCTACATTCCAATTCCAGAGCCTGACTAAATTAATAGTCATGACCTGGTGATCACATATGAAGAGAAAAAGCCATTTAACAGCTAGTCTTCCAAAATAGCCAATTTCTTGAATGAATTCTGAGTTAACAGTTTAGGATTATGGTAAAGCAGGGTGAGATTAATACCCACCACTGCCTCAGTTAAAACTCTGTCTTAAAAACACCCATTTACAAACATGACAATCAACATTTTAGCGCTTCTGAATCTGAATCTTCTTGCTGTTTGCCTACCTTCTATTATAATTGCAAATTTAGAGTAAACACATCTGCTAATTAGGAACAGTGAAGTTAAGAGAAGTTAGCCTTTGTCTTGGATGAAAAAAGCTAAACTAGTCCTACGGGGACCAAAGATATTTTGGATACCAGCTACACTACACCCCAGAGAAAATTCTGGGGCATAAATTGTTCCACAAGGAAAGCCATATTTTCAACAACACCTGGGGAGTGCAAATTAGATTTTTAAAGATCTCAAAGAAGTCTGAGGAAAAACAGCCATGACAGAACACAGAAAGTGATAATAATATCTGTGCAGGATCCAGCTGATCAACTGTCTGCACCTCAGTTTCCTTATCTGCAAAAGAGGGATAACACATAACTAACTAGGATATTATTCCTTTTTACAGAAAAGGAAACTCACAACACAGTTGTGAGTCTCAAATTAGATACCATGAAAACAGACCAAACTTTAGAGCACAAAAATATTATTGCTAAGCAATTTCAAGGTAAAGTGGTATCTTAAAGGGAATAGGATGAGATTCAACCTTTATTTCAAAAGGATGTAATCCATCATTCTCATCTCATTTCAAGCACTGACACAGCCAATAATTCTTATTCTTTACATGATCCCAGTTTCCTCATGGAATTCCCACTACAGTTTAATACCAACTCCAACTAAGTTTAAAGTGAGGAAAACAACTTTTTGTGGCCCCAAGGCTCTGTCAAGACATAGCACAGAGATCTCATACTAAAGAGCACATCCACAGACACCAAGTAAAGCAAGAAAGCTGAGTAGCAAGCTAAAACCTAGTGACAATGCAGCAGAAATCACCTTCTCACACCCCACTCCAGTGCAATGTTGGGAAGTCCAATTGGTCACTCCTCCTTGCTTCTACAGAAATCTACAAAATCCCAAGGTGAAGTAGCCCTTTGCCTCTGTTATTAGTGTATTTCCTTGTTACAGGTGCTTCCCATTTATCTTCTACTGTTTTTGCCCTTTTTATTTTTTTCCCCTTTAAAATATTTTGAAGCCATATACAAGGCATATAATGCCATTTATTTAGTTAAGTTCACTCATCATTGTTTTGTACTTTTTTCTTAAAAATTTTATTTTTAACCAATCTCTACACCCAACATGGGGCTCGAACTCACAATTCCTGAGATCAAGCGTCGCATGTTCTACCAACTGAGCCAGCTGGGTGTCCCTTGTACTTTTTGATATACAGGTCTTCCACATCTTTCATCAGATTACCTAAGTATTTCACATTTTTTTGATGATATTTTAAGTAGCATTCCAAAAATTCAATTTCTTATTGGTATTGTTAGTATGCAAAAATAATTACTATTTGTATATTCATCCTGAATCTTGCAATCTTCCTAAAACAACTTACTAGTTACTAGTAGCTTTTTTGTAGTTCTATCAGTTTCTACATGGACAATCATATAATCTGTGAAAAAGACATCTTTACTTCTTCCTTTCTTTTCTGGATGCCTTTTATTTCTTTTTCTTTCCCGACCGTACTGGCTAGAACCTCCAGGATGATGCTAAATACAAGTGGTGAAAACAGACATCCTCGTTCTCATTCCTGACCTTAGAGAGAGGTCTTTCACCATTTAAATATAATGATAGCTGGAGTTTTTTTGTTTTACAAACGTCTCTTATCAGGCTGAAAAAGTTCTCTTCTATTCCTAGTCTTCTGAGAAGTTTCATCAGGATTGGAGATTAGATTGTGTTCAGTGCTTTGTCTATGTCTATTGAGATAATCATATAATCTTTGATTTTTAGTTAAAATAGTGAATTATATTTATTTTTGAAGGTTACATCAACCCTAAATATTTGGGACAAATCTCACTTGTTCATGGTTTTTATCCTTTTAACATATTGTTGATTTCAATTAACTAAAACACTTTTTAAAGTTTTTGCATTTATGTTCATGAGGGATATTGGTTTGTGGTTTTCGTGTAATGCCTGTCTGGTTTCTGGTTTTGGTATCAGGGTAATACTGCGTGCATACAGTGAGCTAGGGATATTCCATTCTCTTCAAGTTTTTGGAAGAACGTGTGTAGAACTGGTATTATTTCTTCCTTAAATGTTTGGTCCTGGACCTTCTTCGGGGAAAAGTTTAACTATAATTTCAATTTCTGTAATGGAGAAAGACTTAAGACTGCTCCTGAGTGAGATTTGCTAGTTTGTCTTTTTTTTTTTTTTAAGATTTTATTTTTATTTAATAGAGACAGCCAGCGAGAGAGGGAACACAAGCAGGGGGAGTGGGAGAGGAAGAAGCAGGCTCCCAGCAGAGAAGCCTGATGTGGGGCTCGATCCCATAACGCCGGGATCACGCCCTGAGCCGAAGGCAGACGCTTAACCGCTGTGCCACCCAGGCGCCCCTGCTAGTTTGTCTTTCAAGGAATTTTTCCATTTCACTATTTTCCATTTAAAGTTTTCAAATTTATCGGTATAAAGGTGCTCATAATACTTCTTATTTTCTGGAGCACCTGGGTGGTATAGTTGGTTAAGCCTCCCATTCTTAGTTTCGGCTCAGGTCATGATCTCAGGGTCCTGAGATCAAGTCCCACATTGGGCTCCGTGCTCATCACAGAGTCTGCTTATGATTTTTCTCTCCCTCCGCCCCTCCCTCCTTGTGCTCTAGCTCTTTAAAAACAAATCTTAAAAAAAAAAAATCCTTATGTTCCTTTTAATATCTGTATAATCTGTGGTGATAGTGCCTTTCTTATTCCTGACATCGATAATTCGTGTTTTCTCTCTTTTTTTTCCCTGCTCAGTCTAGCTAGAGGTTTATCAATTTTATTGATCTCCTCAAAGAACCAGCTCTGGGTTTCACTGATTTTATTTGCTGTTTTTGTTTTCTATTTCACTGATTTCTGCTTTAATCTTTATCTCTTTTCTTTTGCTTACTCAAGTTTCATTTATTCTTTTTCTAGTTTCTTAAGGTGGAAGCTAAGGTCAATGATTTAAAACTTTTTTTCCTTTTCTAATACAGATCTTCCTTAACTTATGATGGGATTATGTCCCAATAAACCCACTGTAAGTTGGAAATACTGAAAAAGCATTTAATACACCTAACCTACCAAACATTATAGCTTAGCCCAGTCTACCTTCAATGTACTCAGAACACTTAGATTAGCCTACAGTTGGGAAGAATCTTCTAACAACATACGTTTATTTTATAATAAAGTGTTGAATATCTCATGTAATTCATTGAACACTGAACTGAAAGTGAAAAAGAGAGTGGTTGCAATGGTTAAATGGGTACAGAATGGTTTTAAGCGTATTGGTTGTTTACCCTCGTAACTGCATGGCTGAGTGGGGGCTCCGGCTTGCTGCCACTGCCCAGGATCACAAGAGAGTACTGTACCATGTATCACTTGCATGGGAAAATATCAACTTTCAAAGTGTGAGGTATCATTTCTACTAAAAGTGTACTGCTTTCACACCATCATGAAGTTTTTCAATCATAAACTGAATCATCATAAGTCAGGGACTGTCTGTACAGGCATTTAGTGCTATAAATTACCCCAAGTACTGCTTTAGTGATATCCCACCAATTATGATATGCTGTTTTCATTTTCATCCAGTTCCTAAAACTTTCTAATTTCCATTTTGATTTATCCTTTTATCCATGGGTTATTTAGAAATATTATTTACTTTCCAGGGGTACCTGGGTGGCTTAGTCAGTTAAGTGTACAACTCTTGATCTCAGGGTCGTGAGTTCAAGCCCCATGTTGCGCTCCATGTTGGGGGGGGAGGGGGGAGGCGGTGATGACAATGACGAAGAAGGAGAAGACGAAGACGATGACAAAGAAGTAGTAGTAGTATTTACTTTCTAAATGTTTTTGGATTTTCCAGAGATCTTTCTGCTACTGATTCCTAATTTAATTCCATCATGGTCACAGAACATACTTTGTAGGACTTGAATCCTTTTAAATTTATTGAGACTTTTTTTTAATGGCCCATACCCTTGAAAATAATGTACATTCTGCTATTGTTAGGTGAAGTGTTCTACCAGGTCTAGTTCTAATTAGGTTAAGTTGATTAATAGTTGTTGCAAATCTTCTGTACCCTTGCTTATTTTCTGTTTACTTGTTCTATCAGTTGAGAATTGTATTGAATTGTGAATTTATTTAATTTTGCTTGTAGTTCTATCATTTTTTGTTTCATGTATTTTAAAACTCTGTTATTCAGGCATAAACGTTTATGATCATAATGTCCTCTTGACTGACCTCTTCATCATTATAAAAATTACCTTCTCTATTGCTGGTAATATTCTTCGTATTTGATGTTAAACAATGTCGCTACTACAGCTTTTTTTGTTACTATTTTTTTTTTAAAGATTTATTTATGAGAGAGAGAGAGCACGCACGTGAGCAAGAGTGTGAGAGAGAGCATGAGCAAGGGGGAGGGGCAGAGGGAGAAGCAGACTCCCTGCTCAGCAGGGAGCTCAACACAGGCTCGATCCCAGGACTCTGAGATCATGACCTGAGCCAAAGGCAGATGCTTCACTGACTGAGCCACCCAGGCACCCCGTGACTTGTGTTAACATGGTAAACTTTTACTTATTGACATTGATATTTTTGATACATTTAGGTTCAAGTCTGTCATCTTGTATTTGTATTCTATTTGAGCCATCTCTTCTTTGTTCTTTTTTACCGCCTTTAAAAAAATTAATGGAGTATTTTTATGATTCCATTTTATCTTGTTTGTTGGCTTATTAGCTATAATTCTTTGTAATTTAAGTGGTTGCATTAAAAGTATATAGTATTCATCTTTAACATATCATACCCCTTCACATATAGTATAAGAACTTTACAGTAGTATACTTCTATTTCTCCCCTTCTGGCCTTTAGGCTATGTTGCCATGCATTTTATTTTTATGTAATGTTATAAATTCCATAATACACTGTCATTTTTGTTTGAAGAGTCAATTATCTTTTAAAAAGATTTATATAATAAAAAGAATTTATCCTGTTTCTAAGATATTTCTAGTCTTTTTCATTCCTTTATACAGAACTAGATTTCCAACTGGTATCATTTTCTTTTTGCTTGAATGACTTCTTTTAACATTTCTGGTAGTGTGGGTCTGATGAATTATTTCAGTTTTACATCTGAAAAAATGTCTATTTCATCTTCACTTTTGAAATATATTTTTATTGGGTATAAAATTCTAGGTTGACAGGTTTTTTTCCTGCCCCCAGTTCAGAACTTTAAAAATGTTGCTCCATTATATTCTCACTTGCATTATTTTTTATGAGAAAGCTGATGTCAATCATATCTTTGTTCCTCTTTAGGTAGTGTTTTTTACTCTGGCTGCTTTTAAAATTTTCTCTTTATTACTGGTTTTGAGCAGTTTATTATGTGCCTTGGTGTATGCAGCAGTTGGGTCAAATCAAGAGACAGAAATCACACAGTAGATCAAAAGGAGAAATTTAAGACAAAGGATTATAAGTATAACAAAAGACTAACTAAAAGAAATAAGAAAACCCTGTATGGTACCCATAGCTGACTCAGAGTAGCCATAAAGGACAAAGTTGGAAGAGTTCAGATTTCACTGGAAGATGGTATGATTTAGCCCCCTGGACAGCAGGAAAGTTTGCTGGTTTGGTCAGGCCAGAGGTAGTCCGAGTTCCTGGGCAAACAATAAGCTACCCTCTGGAGTAAATAGGGAACAGGTAATCAGAAGGAATGACATGCAGTGGGGCAGGGTGGGGGGCTCTGAATGTCAGTGGGGACAGGAGGCCTTCAGAGCACAGGGCCACAGGGAAGTTTCAATTTATATGTTGAGAACAATGAAAAAAGGATACGGGTGCAAATATGCAGAGAGACCATGTTCTGGGGAAGGTTCCACCAGATAACATCACACCCACTCCTCCAACAACAAACCTACACCAGAAGCAAGAGAGCTTTTGTCTCCTATAATGTCCCTCCAGCACCAGTGGCCTGTACTAAGAAACCTTAACATCATGCACTCAACTTTAAAGAAGAAAGACTTAAAAGAATTCTTTTTTTCTCAGAGCATAATATTGAAGGATGTATCTGGAGCCAAAATGCAGTAAACAGATAAATGAAAGTATAGTTTTCTTCATGTTTCTTGTATTTGGGGTTCACTGAACTTCTTAGATCTTTAGGTTTATACTTTTCCTCAAATTTGGGTAATTTTCAGCCATTATTTCTTCAAATATTTTTTCTGTACCCACTTTTTAGGAACTCTAATTACACATATATTAGGCCACTTAATGTTGTCCTAGAGCTTACTGATGCTCTTTTCTTTCTGCATTTTATTTTGGATGATTTCTCTTACTATGTCTTCAAATTCCCTATTTTTTCCTTCTGCAATGTCTGATCTGTCATTAATCTTATTTAGTGTATTTTTCATCTCAGACATTGTAGTTTTCATTTCTAGAAATTCTACTTGGGTCTGTTTTATACCTTCCATGTCTCTACTTCCTTTTGAACATACAGACTGCAAGTTGTAACAACTCCTAATGTTCTTCTCTGCTAATTCTAATATCTGTGTCAGCTCTGGATGAGTTTCAATTGACTATTTTCCTTATTATGGACATTTGCTTGCCTCTTTGCATGCCTGATAACCTTTTATTAGATGGCAAACATTATAAATTTTACCTTGTAAGGTGTTAGATATTTTTGTATTCCTACAACTCTTCTTGAGCTTTGTTCTGTGATACAGTAAAGTTACTTGGACACAGTTTGATCCTTTTGAATCTTGCTTTTAAGTTTGTTAGGCAGGGTCAGAGCTAATTATTCCCTACTATTAACTCAAGACCTTCCCAAATACTCTAATGCCTCATGAATTATGGAAATCTCCAATCTGGCTGGAGTAACAGTGCCTATTGGTACCACTGTGTGAGCACTGGATACCATTCTTTCTAATCTTTTTGAACCCCTCGTCTTGAGTAGTTTGCTCAAATGCTTGTGTTGATCAGTCTCTTCTGAGTACTCCAGGGAGAACTTCTGCAGATCTCTGTGGTTCTGTGTATCTCTCGTTATTCTGCTACTCTGTCCTATGAACTGTAGTTGCGCTTGTCTCCCCAGACTCACGGCTCCGTCTCAGCCCGAGTTTCTTGGGTTCTCCTTCAGTTCCTGCTCCTGATGCCAGAGCCTGGAAACTCAAGGCAGAATGGGGTAATTGCAGGCTCACTTCTTTTGTTTGCCATCTCTTCGGGATCACTGTCTTTCATTTCCTGATGCCCAGTGTCTTGAAAACCATTGTTTCATACAGTTTGCTATATATATTTTTTTTTTTTAAGTAGGCTCTACACCCAACATGGGGCTTGAACTCACGACCCCAAGACCAAGAGTCACATGCTCTACTGACTGAGCCAGCCAGGAGCACCAGTTTGTCTGTTTTTCTAAGCAGCAAGGTAAATCTGGCTCCTGTTATTCCAGCTCGGCTGGAAATGGAAGTTACCAATGTATTTCTTAAAGTTAATTTGTTCAAATTAGAATCCACATATTGCATTTGACTCATGTCTCTTAAGTCTCTTTTAATTTTGAATAAATTCCCACCCTGTACCTCTTCAGTTTTTCTATGAAATTGAATAGACCCAGCCGGTTTTTCCTGCAGGATGTCTATTTCCTGTATTTGTCTGATTGCTTCCTTATAAAGCTTATTCCTCTAACTCAGGGCTGGCAAATGTTCTTTAAAGATCCAGAAAGTAAATATTTTAGGCTTTGTGGGCCACATAATATCTCTGTCACATACCCTTTTTCGTGTGTTTGTTGTTGTTGTTTTTATAATCATTAAAAAATGTAAAAACCATTCTTAGCTCAAGGGTTATACAAAAACAAGCCTTGGGCTGGTTTGGCCTGAGGGCCATAGTTTGCTGACTCCTGCTCTAATCTCAGTATTTTCTGTAAACTCAAACTCACTCGAAAAGCCTTGAATTGAATTAAACAAGTTCATGCAAATGGATTACAGGTGAAACTATCTACCTTATACTGCATCTCAATGAGAACCACATAACGTCTGGTTGCCCCGCTATTCATGATGCCAAGACAGATCACTAGGTTAAGACAATCCTAGTGTCAAGTTGAAATAATCAAGTAATCTGTGGGGTGATATGTCCAGTTCTCTACCTTTTACCTAATTATTTTTGTCATCTATAGATATTTTGGCCTGAATCAGTTATTTTCTTAGGAGTTGAAATGGTGATTCTCTAACTATATCATTACTTCCACAATTAGCTGGCATTCTTACAAAAGAGCATTCCATCATCACTTAGAGTTATTTCAGTTACCTTAAAAACAGTGCTCCTGGAAAAACACTCAATTATTTCCTTTTATCAATATTTAGAGTAATGAGCCAATATTAGAGGAATTTTTAATGCTGACAGTTGTGTGGGAAAGCTTTCTCTTTTCTATTATGGACTCAGAATTTTTTACATTCATGTGTATAAGTTAATTGCAGCCATTATTCTCCCTAATGCTCCAGTTCTCCCAACTTTTGCCAGTGGGAGTTCCTTCAAACAGATTCCTGTGTCCTTCTGACACAACTCCATTAATATATTTTGAATTGAAGTATAATTATTCCATTAGACTTTGAAAGCTTTCTTGTGTCTAGCCCAAGATGATGTCTCAGGCTCACCCTGTCAAGTTCCTACTTTACTTGGAATCAGTTGTTCTTCCAAAGAGCCCTGTTTTTTTTTTTTAGTGGGGAATGCTACTTAGAAAGTAAAATCTGGGTATTAGGGGTACTCATTACTACTAGTATTTCATTGGTTCCAGGTCCTTTGAGGACAAAGCTAGGAATAAAAAACATATGATGAACTGTACTTCTATATTCTGATTTGGGCTTATCCATCCTAACCTGCTTTGACCTCTTCTGATTACTCACAGCTGTTTCTCATACCCATTCTCTTGCTAACATCACACTTGCTATAACTACTGAAGCACTGCTTGCTAAACAAACACTGAGGTGCTACTATTTTTGTCCCTGAGTTGTATGACATTGCATGACTTTGACTATGAATCTCACTGAACAAAAATGAAGGGATAATGTCATTAAAATAATATGTAGTAACATTTATTTGCTGAGCATGACTGTTATAATGCCACATCTTTGTTAATTATTTACCTACGAGATTTTTGTTTTAAAGATTTTACTTATTTGAGAGAGAGATAGCAAGAGACAGCACAAGTGGGGGTGGGGGTGGGGAGAAGGGGAAGCAGGCTCCCCACCGAGCAGAGAGTCCAACACAGGGTTCAATCCCAGAACCCCGGGATCATGACCTGAGTCGAAGGCAGACACTTAACCGACTTAGCCACCCAGGCACCGCCACCTATGAGATTTTTTTTTTAAAACAGATTTAAAAAAGAATTTTGTTTTCTATATCATCATCAAATTTTATAACTTCCTGAACATAGGCCACTATGATTGATGCTGGAGATACAAACGAGTCTAAGACCGTCTCTAATGTCACAGTCTCTGGGCCTTCATGCCCAGTTGGTGAGACAGCATGAGTACCAGCGCAGATGTCACTGCTATTTACTACACCAGAAAGCACGCAAAGGACTCTACACAGTCTACAATCCTAACAGTCCTGCTAGATATATAGTATGATTCTGCTTTTTTTTCTTAAATAATCCCTATTTTTTCCAGATGAGGAAAATGTGCAATTGCAAACTCTCTGAATCTCAACATAGCTAGGGATCAACAGAGCCAGAATCAACCCAGATTCATGTAGTGCCACAACCAGAACCCATTTCATTATGCCACAGTGCCCTTCAGAAGGAGTGATGATGGAGGAAATGTGCCCTGACTTCGGCAAGGCTTAAGGCTTCTGTTTTCATTCCACATCACCTCCTTTCAGACACTGACTGTGCTACTTCTGTAGAAGAAGGGCTCACCTGAGAGGTTCCTCCAGTGGCTTGTATCCCAGGGACTCCATTTTGTTAAATTCCTTTACCAGCGAAGGAATTAAGATACTTATAACGTTAGCTGCTGATACTAAATTAGGCAAGAACAGCTGTCACCAATCCTGGTTTCACCTTAGAATAGCAATTCTCATCCTTAGTCACACGCTTTTAAAATCCTGATGCCCAGGGGCACCTGGCTAGCTCAGTCTGAGGAGCGTGCGGCTCTTGACCTTGGGGTCAGGAGTTTGAGCCCCACGTCGGGTGTAGCGATTACGTAAATAAACTTATAAAAAATAAAATAAAATCCTGATGCCTAGGTCACATCCTAGAGCAGTTAAATCAGAATCTCTGGGGGTGGGACCCAGCTCGAAAGCTGACCAGTGATTCTAATTTGCAATCAGGGATGAGACTCAAAGCTTTAGAATACAGGGATAAGTGACTGATAAATTGGGGGCAAGGAGGAGATGACAACACCTTTAAAAAAAGGTAAAATTAAAGGAAATGGGTAGATACAAACAGAAATTTGAAGTCAGCAAGAAGTATGGAAATAGGTGTTTCCAAGAATCCAGAATCTCCATTCCAGGGCAATTTGAGTAAAGGAGAGACTGCTGTTAAGTTAGGCTGGTTCAGGTAAGTTAGCACGCTCACCTGTGTGGCTCCAAAGACAACACTTTCTATTAGGTCACACTGATTCCTAGTAGTAACAGCTGTCATTATGGGCCAAGTGCTTGACATTTTTTTCATACAACTTTAGGAGGCAAGTCTCTATTTTACAGATGATGCATAAAAACATACAAGACAGTTTATGTTTATTTCTAATTTTTTAAAAAAGATTTCATTTTAGAGAAAGAGGGAGAGAAGACAGTGGGAGGGGAGGGACAGGGAAAGGGACAAGTAGACTCTGCACCAAGTGCAGAGACTGACATGGGGCTTGATCCCACCACCCAAGATCACAAACTGAGCTGAAATCAAGAGTTGGATGTCCAACCAAATGAGCCACCCTGGCACACCAACACAGCTTATATTTATTTCTAAACAAGTTATCTGGCCTAGTAGCTCCTGACCACGGATCCTTGGGGGGACAGTGAATTTCTGTAAGAATGCACACAAAGCACTGCCTGTCGATTGAATACATCCTATCATTAAATGCTATTGTGATACCCTACGACCCAGCAATTGCACTACTGGGTATTTACCCCAAACATACAATGTAGTGATCTGAAGGGGCACCTGCACCCCAATGCTTATACCAGCACTGTCCACAATAGCCAAACTGTGGAAAGAGCACAGATGTCCATCAACAGATGAATGGATAAAGAAGATGTGGTATATACAGACAGATACATATACCTATATCTATCTATTTATCTACACACACACACACACACACACACACACACTAGAATATTACACAGCCATCAAAAAAGAAATGTTGCCATTTGTAACAATGTGTATGGAACTAGAGAGTATTATGCTAAGCGAAATAAGTCAATCAGAGAAACACAATTATCATATGATCTCACTGATATGTGGACTTTAAGAAACAAGGCAGAGGACCATAGGGGAAGAGAAGAAAAAATGAAACAAGACGAGACTGGAGAGGGACACAAACCATAAGAGACTCTTAATCTTAGGAAACAAACTGAGGGTTGCTGGAGGGGAGGGGGATGAGGGGATGGGGTGACTCAGTGATGGACACTGGGGAGGGTATGTGTTGTGGTGAGCACTGGGTGTTGTATAAGACTGATGAATCACAGACCTGTACCCCTGAAACAAATAATACATTATGTTAATTTAAAAAATGCTATTGTGATTACAGAATGTAAACTTTTCTAAAAATATTACTAAATCCTCAATAATGTATAATCTTTATACTTTTTATCAATCTGCATATACTAAAACAACATCTATTATCATGTGAGAGTTAGCAATTTTTTTTGTTAATTTAAAAATCAACAAAAAAAATTTAAGCCCCCAACACAGGGCTCAAACTAATCACCCTGAGAGCAATACCTGAGCTGAGATGAGGAGTCGGACACTTGGAGCACCTGGGTGGCTCAGTGGATTAAGCACCTGACTCTTGATTTCAGCTTGGGTCATGACCTCAGGGTTGTAGAATTGAGCCCCACATCAGGATCCGCACACAGCACAGAGTCCACTTGTCCCTCACCCTACTTGCATGCTCTCATGATCTTTCTCTCTCTCAAATAAATAAAAAAATCTTAAAAAAAAAAAAGTTGGATGCTTAACCAAGTGAGGCACCCAGATGCCCTTGCAATTTTTTAATATTAGAAAGGGTTTTCTTGTGGAGAAACTGGAACCCTCATACCTTGTCAGCGGGAATGTAAAATGGTAGAAGCCTTTTTGAATACCAGTTTGGCAGTTTCTATCTTTCTTTCTTTCTTTTTTTTTTTTTTGGTCATTTTTTTATTAAGTTTTTAAATTCCAGTATAGGTAACACACTGTTATATTAGTTTCAGGTGTACAATATAGTGATTCAACAGTTCTATACATTTCTCAGTTCTCATGATGGTAAGTGTACTCTTTAATCCCCTTCACTTATTTCACCCCTTCCCCCCCCCCCCCAGTAACCATTGGTTTGTTCTCTATAGTTAAGAGTCTATTTCTCGGTTTGTTTCTTTTTGTCTTTTGTTTCTTAAATTTCACATATGAGTGAAATCATATGGTATTTGTCATTTTCTGACTTGTTTCACTTAGCATTATACTCCCTAGCTCCATCCATGTTGTTGCAAATGGCAAGATTTCATTCTTTTCTATGGCTGAATAACATCTCCCCCCATATATATACCACACCTATCGGTGGACACTTGGGCCACTTCCATAATTTAGTTATTGTAAATAATGCTGAAATAAACATAGGGGTACATAGTTTCTTTTGAATTAGTGGGTTTTTCTTTGGGTAAATACCTAGCAGTGCAATCACTGGATCATAGTGTAGTTCTATTTTTAATTTTTTGAGGAACCTCCAGACTGTTTCCCACAGTGGCAGCACCAGTTTTCATTCCCACCAACAGCGCATGAAGGTTCCTTTTTCTCCACATCCTCACAGTTTGGCAGTTTCTTAAACAGTTACACGAAGACATACCATACAGCAATTTCACTCCTAGCTATCTACTCAAGAGAAACAAACACACATGTCTACACAAAGGCTTATATATGAATATTCATAGCACTATTCATAATAGTCGAAAACAGAAATAATCCAAATGTCCATCAATGGATGAGTGAACAAAACGCGGATGGCTACACAACAGAATACTATTCAGCAATAAAAAGGAACTACTGATGTGTGCTACAACACAAATGAACCTCACAAACACGATCCTAAGTGAAAGAAACCAGACACAAAAAAAACTATATGCTGATTCCATTTATACGAAATATCCAGAGAAGGTAAATCAATACAGACAGACAGCAGATCAGTGTTTGCCTGGAGCTGAGGGTGGGGGTGGGGACTGACTACAAAAGGACATGAAGAACATTTCCGGGCACCGGGTGGGGTTACAGAAATGTTCTGAAACTGGATTGTGGTGATGGCTGCACAACTTTATTATACATTTGCTAAAAATAACTGAATTGTACAGTTCCAACGGGTGAATTTTATAAAGTGTAAATTATACCTCAATAAGGTTGTCTAAAAATATTGTAAAAGGTAATTGATTTGATTATTTTTATTTTTTAAAAGATTTATTTATATATTTCAGGGAGAGAGAGAGAAAGCCCGAGCCTGTGCACAAGGTGGGGGAGAGGCAGAGGGAGAGGGAGACAAACAGACTCCCTGTTGAGCAGGGAACCTGACATGGGGCTGGATTCCAGGATCCCAAGATCATGACCTGAGCTGAAACCAAGAGCTGGACGCCTAACCGACTGACCCACCCAGGTGCCCCCTGATTTGATTTTTAAAAGGCAAGAGTCTTCACGCTGAAAGACTGAAGCCAGTGATACAGACAATGGTGAAAGAATTCAGCAAGGCTGAATATACATTTGGTGATCATTTTGCAATATATACAAATATTGAATCATTATGTTATACACCTGAAACTAACATACTATGTGTCAATATTATCTCAATAATTTTTAAAAGTTAATACGTAAATAAAATATTTCCTAAGGAAAAAAAAGAGTATACATTAAAGGAAGTAAAATATTAATTCTCCAGGTGGATAAAATCTTTCAGTAAACACTCAAATTTGTTATACACTTGAGCCATAGAACTATGTAATATATGTTTGACTTGTGAATGTTGTTCTAAAACTTACTAATAAGCATCCGTATTTCATACAAGGTGCTCTGCCCTCTGTGGGAGGTGCAATGAGTGTACACCCTTTAACAGAACAGAGTCAAGTACATGAATCAAGCATAAGAGATGGCAGAATGTAAGTGCCAAAGGAAGGTACTAAAGTGCTCTCGCTGGTTCTTAGAAGGAGAGATGAAAACTGGTGTAGGAAGAACAGCAAAGGCCTTATGAAGGAAGTGGCAAGTACGCTTGGCCTTAAGGACTGGGAAAATCCAACAGGTGGCAATGGGAGGAGACAATGTGAGGTGAAAAAGCACAGGACATTCTCAGGAAACAGACCAATTTAGTTGAAGCATGGGGCTCAAAAAAAAAGGTAATGGGAGACAAGGCTGGAAATGTGTGCCAGGTCCAGATGGTACAGGGCTTTGAAAGCCATACCACAGAGCCCCAGCTTTATTTAGTAAGCAAAGGAGGAGCTCCTGAAGAAAATGAGTTGTCTGAAACGTCCACGGATGAAGGTCATCTGACAATGGGAGAAAACGGAGGGGCAGAGCATCAAGGCAGGGAGATATATGGGGGATTATTGCATGAAGTTCAGAGAGCCTCAACAAGGGATATGGCGGTGAGAAGAGAAAGGAGGTGGCAGATCCTGACTCTCTGGTCCTGGGAAGGAGGGGAGGTTCATCTTGAATTACACTTCATCTTTTGAGGGCGACTACTTTGTTGCTTTCCCCAACTCTCAAGGATTTGTCTGTGTCTCCTGCTGATGGTTAAAGTCCATAACTGATACCTTTAGCAGTCTGTGTTTCAGAAGACACATTTTCATTCATTTTGTTTTTTCCCCAAACAAAAGGATTCTATTTGGTAAATAAATTCCTTTCATTTAGGGAAGCACCACCATATTCAAGGGATGATTTTTTTAAAGATTTTATTTATTTATTTGGAGAGAGAGACAGAGAGCACGAGCAAGGGAGAAAAGGGACAAGCAGACTACACTGAGCACAGAGCTGGATGGGGGGGTGGGAGGGGGCAGGCACCTCAATCCCACAACCCTGAGATCATGACCTGAGTCAAGATCAAGAGTCAGATACTTAACCAACTAAGCCACCCAGACTCCTCAACTTTTTTTTTTGGGGGGGGTAAGATTTACTTATTTGAGAGGGAGAGAGAGCACGCACATGTACACCGAGGGGAGGGACAGAGAGCGTCTTAAGTCGACTAGGTGCTGAGCGCAGAGCCACATGGGGCTCAATCTCATGACCCTGAGATCATGACCTGACCCGAAACCAAGAGTTGGACACCTAACCGACTCTGCCAGCCAGATGCCCCAAGGGATGACTTTTTAATTCAAATTCTGCAAGTTTTAAAACAGGATGTTAATTTTGAAACACTGGTCTCAACCCTATGCTATGTTCAATTTCAATCAGGTTCTGAGGAATAAGCCAAATAGTTAAGTAGACTACAAGGCTTTGAGTGGACATGAAATAAAGTTGGTATGCTCTTCACAGAGCTCCTGTTAAGCACTGAAATTCCTCTTTAATAATATATTTACCAGCTTTTTAAGTAAACAAATGGTATAAAACAAAATATTGTTTAAATAAACAGAATTATTTTTACTGCAAAGATTTTAAAATCTGTTTTTTACAGGCCTTTTATAACACATTTGCGTAAGTCACAGCTTTACTTGCTCTGTGACCTTAGATGAGTCACATCCTCTTAAGGCCTTAGTTGTTTCTTCAACTGTGAGATCAAACAGACTAGGTAGCAGCTAAGTAACATGGGTTAAGCTGACCTTCAACTATAGTGATATGAAAGGGTTCTCACTAACTTAAAACATTATGCCAGAAATACAAAGTCAAATTAGCAATTGCCTACTCTTCTAGTCTTTAGAACATATCAATAAGCCCTTTACCCATTGCCGCCATGTGTATGGCACTATACTAATCATTGTTGGGGCTAGAAACCGGTTAAAGGTAGTCCCTGCCTTCCTGTTGTCTAAAACAGAGAAGAAAAACAACCATAACCATGTGTGATCTTAAATGCCAATAAAATTTAGATCACAGGCTTTATCATTTAGATAAATAGAGTTTGACAAATATCATTCCCAAATGCCCCTAACGTATGTCAAAAATAACGATTCCGTGGCTAACCCTCTCCAGAAGAGGCAGCATGCTGGTGTGGAACATGAGCTGGACACAGTATGGCAGCTTTCTCATGCATAGTTCATAATGTTAGCTTTACTTCTGTAAAGGTCTTAAGTGATGGTGCATGTCCAGGATTCAGCTAATACCTAATTTCTTTAATTTATATAATGTTAGAAGACAAGGAATTGGTATCTGTTACTTAGACTTTATCATTAGTGTAGAGGGAAAGCTATATGCTAAAACATCTCTGACATCACAGTTACGTCTTGCCTGCACTCTGAGCTTGACCAGAACGGTGTCATAAGAGGAGGAATAACTGGTATCCATAGCAACATCACCAGACTAGGACAATGTAAAAACCTGTAACCTAGCAACTGATGACGAGATATGTGTGTAGGGGGAATTCTCCTAGGTCTGCAAATGACAAACGTGTAGCACTGAATGCAACTGATAATACTAGGGCAATGTGGAAAATCTGACTTATCTGTAGAGGGTTGGGAATGTCAGCCTTGTAGAACCTTAGTACTATACTGCATAATTTTTAAACAGGAAAAGCAAGCAAACACCTCCTCACTGCCCACAACAGCAGTCGTGTGCCGGGAAAGTACCTTATGTGTCATGACTGAAATGGAAAATAAATTTCATTGTGGCACCAAACATCTCAACCGCTCTCTGATTCTCATTAAATAGAGGCACTGAATTTTGGTGAGAGGGGAAGCTGCCCTGGTCGTAGAGAAGGATAGGTTCTGTATGTAATAGGTTCTGTATGTAAAGAACACAGCATTACAAAGCTACCAGACTCAGGGGCGCCTGGGTGGCACAGCGGTTGGGCGTCTGCCTTCGGCTCAGGGCGTGATCCCGGCGTTACAGGATCGAGCCCCACATCGGGCTCCTCAGCTAGGAGCCTGCTTCTTCCTCTCCCACTCCCCCTGCTTGTGTTCCCTCTCTCGCTGGCTGTCTCTATCTCTGTCGAATAAATAAATAAAATCTTAAAAAAAAAAAAAAAAAAAACAAAGCTACCAGACTCATAACATACCACATAACGTGAGACCGTCCCCTTAAGAATCCTGTGCTTAATAGAGATCGCATACATACATGTAGACATTTAGACAATGAAAGAACCATCTAGTTCAATCCCCTTGTTTTACTGACTCAGAAATTGAGACCCAGAGTGAGGATTTATTTAAGGTCAGAAAGTGACAGAGCATGGGCTAGAACTGAGGTCTTCTGTTTTCCAGGCCAATTCTTCCCATTAAACTATGATGCTGTATTTTTCCCTTATGTTAACAGGAACACTGTTGGGACTTTATAGGAACGAGAAATAAATTTCTTTTACGTGAAGCCATTGAGGTCTTGTGGTTTATCTTTTATCCTACATAATATAACCATGAATGGGTCTATCCAACCCCAAGATAATCTAAAAAACACACCCACTTTAAAAATTTTTGATGATTCTGGATTAAGTCACAGCATCACAGGAATTTACCCACATCTGTGATTACCAGAGATCCTACCTTAGTACAAAAACCACAACAGCTTCTCTGGAACAAAATGGTGTATGTGTTGGAGCACCTGGGTGGCTCAGTGAGTTAAGTGTCTGACTCTTGATTTTGGCTCAGATCATGATCTCAGGGTCGTGAGATCGAGCCCCACGTTGGGCCCCATGCTTAAGTTTCTTTCTCGTCTCCCTGCTCTTTCTCTAAAATAAATAAATAAATCTTAAAAGAAAAAAAAAAAAAAAACTAAACCAGTAGTTTGCCAAATTATGTAGGCTTTTTTGGTTTTGGGTTTTTTGGGTCTGTTGTTTTTTTTCTTTTTGCAGCAGAACTCTTTTCCATATGAAATCTTATGAGAAGCCTCAATAAACAGATACAGATAAAGGTAATCTTTTATTAATATTAAATATTTTATAAATTGAAATGTATACAATTTTTAAACTCAGTAAGAACAATGAGGGTTTTAAAAAACAATTTAAAATTAGACGGTAAGGATGACAGCGGCAGCTTTACTCAGTATAATGTATCTGTGGATTTCATTTTGATTTAAAAGTACTGAAAACTTTTTATTCACCCAGTGAAGTACTACAAATGCCACCAGTTTTTACACAGCTCACCTTACAAAAGCGTGTAAGAGATGGAAAAGGAAGGCTCTATGCTAATGTCTCCACAAAGGCAAGTTAAGCTGGTGGCACAAACTGAGGTACCAAATACCTTTCATATGTAAAATGTGGCATCATCTACTTCAAGAGAGTACGTGATATCTGTTTTGGTAATTGTTCTTCAAAGTGTTACAAATTCTTAAAAACAATCAAATTTGCAGAATCTCTGAAAGGCAAACATTTTATAAACCACTGGTCCAGCTAGACTAGAAGTACTTTTTCAGTTCCGGAAGTTATGATGAGAATTGGATTACTGTCCTGGACCCCAGTGAAGAGCAATGGAGAAGATGCTATCAGAGTTAAAACATGACCTGTTTTCCTGCTGATTATGTTTACTCACTGAATACAGATATTCATTTTTCAAGGCAACACTATTTAGGGGCCAGAACCATGGGTTAACCAGCATAGGTAACAAAAGAGAGCATAGTTTGCTGCCAAATTTTTTCTCTGCCAATAAACTCCAAACTTCTTGCCCACCTGCAACCCATTTGCCGGGTATAAAATCTAAAGGCCCCACCTCACACCAGGCAGGATCAGCTCATGTAGCTCTACTTCCAACATGATACACTAAGCTGTCTATAGGGGAGGAGGGAATCTAGATTCAATGTCAAAAAAAGCCTGACTGCCATTGTATTAAGTCAAATATAGGGCCATTAAGAAGATCTACTCCTATAGTGATTTATCTGAATTTTGGACCTTGCAACCCCCAAATTTAGAGAATATACTAGAACTTTAGGCTCTCCTTTTTTGAAAAAGATAATCAGAACTAGATACAATGGTAAATAATGCAACCACACTGAAGACTCCAGAATCAGGCATGGATGGCTCTCTCTTTGTAAATAATTAAGAAGAGGTTCACATAATCAAGACATGAATCCACTAATAAAAACACCCATATGCTGAAAGAATAAGCAATTACCACCCTAATGTGTTTAACCTACTAATTAGCAATAGTACCAATCTAGAAAAAGCTGGAAATGCTGTCTTCATAGAGGAAGGCTCCTAGATGCAAAAGCCCCTTTTCTGCTCTAGCTGAAGTGCTACTCTCAACAAATCATTTTCAATCCTTTTAGTACACCCTTGACATAACGAACAGAAATTGCTAAAAGTGGATCCCAACCTTTGGATTCACTTTACTCAGTGACTCTGTAGTTAAGAGGAATCCAAGACAATACCCAGCAAATATCAACTAAAAATTAAGTCAATGAGATGGAAATACATGTGAGGAGGTTATTATTTCTGATTGATTACCCATCTTTGAAAATGTACAAAAACCTATCTTCAAACCAGTGGTTAACCTGTAACCATTGTAGTCCTTGGGCAATGTCACTAAATCTCTGATCCTCAGTTTCTTTATTTGTCAAATAAACTTCCTATCAGAGTACTACTTCCTATCAGAGTAGGTACCATGTATGAATGTCCTTTGGAAATTTAAATTACTGTTATTTGGTTGGGAAATAATCTTGTTTTCCTAACTTCTTTCAGGGATAGTCTAAAAATTGCCAGGTCTTTTTCTACAAAAACCTGTAAATAAGGCAGACTTTAGGAAGAAAACAAGTGGGATGTCTGGGTGGCTCAGCCGGTTAAGCATCTGCCTTTGGCTCAGGTCATGATCCCAAGAGTCCTGGGATTGAATCCCACATCAGGCTCCTTGCTCAGGGAGCCTGCTTCCCCCTCTGCCTGCTGCTCCCTCTGCTTGTGCGCCTGCTCTCTCTCTCTCTGACAAGTAAATAAATAAAATCTTAAAAAAAAAAAAGACAGAAAACAAAACAAGTAATACAGCCCCTACCCCAAAAGGTACAAAAGCACATTCAGCAATTAAAACTATTTTTGATGAGCAGCTGTTCACTGTGAAGGGCTCTAGAAACAAGGATGGCTACATGTCACCCACCAGAGGCAGAGCGGCTGTGACATTAATGGCAACTACTTAAAAGCCTTTAACCCTGAGAAGGAAACCAACGAGAAATTTGCTTCAAGAAGTGTGCCAGATGTAGAAATGCGAATCCCAAATGAGCTGTTTAAAGAACAGGGATCTGTTTACTCTTCAGAGGAAAATTAGTCTTTTCAGGGAAGATTAGCTCCAGCTAGTATGCACACTGTATTCTTTGTGTGTGGGGAAGACGTTAGAGGCAGACTGAGGAATACAGCTCCCAACAGGCAGGAAACAGACAAAGCACCTGTTAGCACCAACTTCCTCCCACATGTGTCACCTCAGACACCAACTCAATAAGAGCAGCTCTTCTGGGAGCTTAGAGTGTGGGGGTGGGTGAGAAGGAGCCGGGGCATCACAGAAGGCAGAGGTCGGGGCGGGGCGGGGGGAGTGGGCAATCATCAGAATACAGCTCCAGCCACTCCGAATGAGTCAATTCTTAGGTGACAACCTAACAAAAGGGACCAGAACACAATCTCAGGTACTGAGAGAGCTCAGATGGGAGATTTCACTCAAAATTTCACCTCGATATGACAGAATTCTCGTTTTTCTACTAATGTGAAACTAACATGGCTATTTAAATGGTAGCTCCAATTTAATAGTCCAAAAACAATTATTTGGTTTTATATTCCAATCTACCCCACCTCCTCTAGTCTCTCAAGTTAATGTGTTAATCACGCCACTATTCCTCTGGTAGCTCAAGACAAACATCTAGGAGTCATTTTTTTATTTTTCTTTCCTTACTCCCTTTCCCACATTTACTCATCCCAGTAACAAGTCTTGTTGGCTCTACCTTCAAAACATATACCCAATCTAACCCTACTCTCCACCACCATAACCTACCATCAACTCTCCCCTTGGGGAGTCCTTCAATGAGCTCCATGCTTTCACGCCAGGCCCCTACAATCCATTCTCCTACAGCAGCTAACATAATCTTTTAAAAACAGTTATCCATCAGGTCATGATGCTCTCTTGCCAAAAACAGATCACTGGCTTTGCAGCACACTGAATAAAATCCCAAATCTGTATCACGGCTTAGTAAGGCCCTGCATAATCTGGCCGCTGACTGTCCCTCTGACTTCATCTCCTGCACTCTTCCTAAGCTGACTATGCCCCAGTCACATCAACCTGCTTTCCATTCATTCCTAGGCTTTTAAATGCCTGGAATATTCTTGTACTCCTTTTGGTCTATCAGGTCTCTGTTCAAACCTCACCTCTTCAAAGGTTCCTTCTTGACAACCCTATCCAAAATAGAGTTGTCCTTACAGCTATTACTTTCACTCCTTTACCTGGCTATACTTTAGCACTTACCACTTCCTGATTTGTATTATTTATGTATTTCTTTCTTTACTGTCGACCTCCTACGTTATTTTTAAACAGGGAATTTATCTTCTTCACCACAGTATCTCTGTTGCACAGAACAGTGCGTTCATGCATAGCAGGTACACACCATAAATATCTGTTGAATGACTTTTTCTTTTTATTACCAGATATATATAGACAGTCACATAAAACATATATGTACTGTTTAATAAGTAATTGTCAAGCAAGCATCCACTTAATTATGACCAACGCCAAGAATCAGAATATCCCAGAGGCCTCCTTTCCAAGCACCTTTCCATGATGACAACCCTTTCCCTTCACACTCCTCAGGCAACCATTATCTTCAATTTAGGGATAAAAATGACCTCAATTTTCTTTATAGTTTTATTGCTTATGCATGAAGAGTGGTAAGTTTTTCAGCCTATTTAAAGATAAATGTTAGGGAGAATAAAACTATGGAGACATTGGGGGGGGGACAGCACAATGATAGTATCTATTAAAAATTTAAATGTAGACACCTTTTGACCTACATACCTCACTTCTAGGAATCCATTCCAGAGAAAGACTGATGTAAGGGTACAAAGATACGTAAACAAGGATGTTCACTGCTGCAGTGTTTTTAACTAAAACGCTGTAACCAATGCACATGGTTTTCAGTAGGAAATGGTTACACTAACTATAGTATAACCTTTTGAACATGGGATACTATATAAAACCACTAAAAATATGGAAAAAAAACTAAGATAAAGTAAAAAACTTAACAAAACACTTTATTTATAAAGAAAAAAAGAAAATAGAAAAGTTATATGTGCATGTGTCTGTGCATGTGCGTGTGAGAAACATGGAAAAATACAAATATATTAACACCAAACTGTTATTAGTATTTTCTTTGACAGAGGATCATGGGGGATTTTCACTGTTTATATCAAACATTTCTGTTATTGTCAAAATTTTACTTTACAATGAAATATGAGTTCTTTTTGCCATTGGGGGGGGAAAACACTGTATACATTTTTCTTTTTTAAAGATTTTATTTATTTATTTATTTATTTGACAGAGACAGCCAGCGAGAGAGGGAACACAGCAGGGGGAGGGGGAGTGGGAGAGGAAGAAGCAGGCTCCCAGTGGAGGAGCCTGATGTGGGGCTCGATCCCAGAACGCCGGGATCACGCCCTGAGCCAAAGGCAGACGCTTAACGACTGCACCACCCAGGCGCCCCACACTGTATACATTTTTAAATGAAAAACCTGAGTGGAAACTTAGAATCCTCGATATCTTATAAAAAATATTCAGTGAGGCTTAGTTCTTTAAGAAGGCACCCCTATTCTAGCTAGATAAACCAAGTTTCAGGAAAGAATATCTCGCTGGGTGCAAAATTTTAATAGACATAGATTTCAAACTGCCTGGTTTCAGCTGAACTACAAGTGAATCTTTGTTCCCTCATTTCAACATCTTTACCACCAATCTTCAGGTTATCACTCCAGATACCTCTTGGCCTAAGCTCTTCTAGTTTAAAATGCAGGCTTTGATTTCTCCTGGCCTTAGACCTAGGCCTAACTTCCTATTAAATTCTTTTTGTCCCCTTCCCTATCTGTGATTCTACGATAACAATCTTTTTTGGTTTCACACGCCTTTTTGAACAGCTCTTTTTGTATACTGCCCCCAATACAGCTTCTCCCTTTCGCACAATTAGTAGTATCCAAAGTCATAGTGACTAGGCACATGACCACAATTCTGGTTGTGAGAAAGGAGGGAAAGATTTGTTAGGGACACTTATAGAGCTGCAATGAGGGGGAAAAGGACTAATAGGGATGGGCCTATGAAAATAAAAGCTAAAATATAGCATAATACGGAAACAAATAAGAAGGGGGGAAATAATGACCTTTTTTTCTTTTTTTTTTTTAAAGAGAGAGAGCATGTGAGAGCAGAGGGGAGAGACAGAGGGAGAAGAAGAGAGAGAATCTCAAATAGACTCTGCTTAGTGCAGAGCCCAATGCAGGGCTTAATCTCATGACCCTGAGATCATGACCTGAGGGGACATCAAGAGTCAGACACTTAACTGACTGAGCCACCCAGGTGCCTGGAAAATAATGACTTTTAAGGTGAATTCTCAAGGAGTCTGGTATCCAGGGCTGCACATAAAGCAACTAACTATACGTTCTCTTGAGACTCTGTTCAAAAGCAGTCACTATCAACTTTCCAAAGGGAAATCTCTGACTCCTCTCCCACACTACAGACCATTTTGGGTTCTAAGAACAGATGACAAGACGGTTGGAGGCAGTGAGGTTTTTTTGTCCAGAGTGAATGCACCCAGCAAGGGAGAAAGGGACCCATAATGATACCCAAACCCAAATAATGGCCAACCCTCCCATGAGACAACAAGTTTTTTGGTAAAAGCTAAAATGTTGATTTCCATCTCCATCATCAAGGTCAGAGGACCACAGGGCCAGTCACTCAGAAACTGACCAACATAAAGACCACTGGAGAAACCACAGCACAACTTAAAAGTACTTGCAGGCTTTAAGTCAACACACAAAAGCTCTAGGGGTGCCTGGGTGGTTCAGTCAGTTAAGTGTCTGCCTTCAGCTCAGGGAATGATCCCAGGGTCCCAGGATCAAACCCCAAGTCAGGCTTCCTGCTCAGTGGGGAGCCTGCTTCTCCCTCTCCCTCTGCAGCTCCCCATGCTTGTGCTTTCTCTCTGTCAAATAAATAAATAAATAAATAAATAAATAAATAAAATCTTTAAAAAAATACACACAAGCTCTGTCCATTCTGTAGTTCGGATTCCAGCCTCCAGAACCGTGAGACACTACATTTCTGTTGTTTGAGCCACCCAGTCTGTGGTACTTTGTTATACCAGCCCAGCAAACTAATACAGCTTTCTACAACCTTCTAAAATTTTTAAGTTATCTTGGCTCTTCAGTCAAGAATAAATGTTAGGATTTTTTTTCATTAAAAAAATCCATATAGCATTAGAAATCCGTGGGGAAATGAACAGTGTTGAGACAGGAATCCATATAGAAAACATAACTGGATTCCTATGTCATATCACACTACAAAGTTAAGTTCTAGATAGATGAAAGATCTAAATGTGAAAACCCTTACATTTTTTGTAATCAACATGGGAAAATATCTTAATGACTTGGAAAACAGGATAAAGCAGAACACAAAAAAAGAAATCATAAAGGAAATGATTAATAAATTTGATTTCACTGAAAGGACACACTTCTGTTTAGTAAAAGACTCCATGAACAAAATAAAAATACAACAGTATCAAGAACTTGTGAAAACAGGGCACCTGGGTGTGTCAGTCGTTAAGCATCTGCCTTTGGCTCAGGGCGTGATCCCGGGATCCTGGGATCAAGCCCCACATCAGGCTCCTCTGCTGGGAGCCTGCTACTTCCTCTCCCACTCCCCCTGCCTGTGTTCCCTCTCTCATTGGCTATCTCTCTCTCTCTGTCAAATAAATAAAATCTTAAAAAAAAAAAAAAGAATTTGTAAAAACAGACTTACACACCAATAAGAAAACAGGTGAATGATACCAACAGGTGACTCACAATAAACATAAAAACAAAGATACCCAACCTCACTAGCAATCCATGAAATAAAAATTAAAACAATAAAAATTCAAAAAACCCCACAAGAGTAAAAATTCCATTTCACATACAGGAGACTGATTTTTAAAACTGGACAGTAACTGAGTACTGGAGAAGATGTGAACAATCACACACACTGGCTCTCACACACACTGCTAGGTAAGAATGTAAATTTGTACAATTTTGGAGAGTCATTTGGCAATATCTCATGAAGCTGAAGAGGTCTTTACTCTTGGACCAAGCAATTCCACTCCTAGATTTACCAGAGTAACTCAAATATATGTGCACAAGAAGAAGAGATACAAGAATAGTCACTATAGGAAACTGTGTAATAATGAAAAACTGGGAAAAACTTAAATGTTTATCAACAAAAGAATGGAAAATATATTGTACTATATTTGCACAAATAATAAACAATTGAAATAAATGAACTAGAATTGTATTTATTAATATAGGTCAATCCCTAAAACATAACCTTGAGCCAAAAGAATGAGGTATAGAATGATGGGAATATGCTGCCATTTATTAAATGTTTGAAACGTGCAAAAAATTATTATACATTGTTAATGGATATAGTATACATAATGGAATATATATGTTCATATAACACACATGTGTGCATGTGTGTCATACAAACACACTAATAGGAAGAGGAGTAAATGGAAAAATGGAGAAGACATGAGACCTGCAAATCTTATCAATTATGTTTTATCTCTAAAAAATCTGAATATGACAAAATGTTAAGATTTTACACAGGTGGATTTGTATTATTCTCTGCAGTTTTCTGCGTGCTCCAAGTATGTCGTGGTTTTTTATTTTAATTTTTTAAAAATATTTTATTTATTTGACAGAGTGTGAGCACAAGCAGGGGGAGCGGCAGGGAGAGGGAGAAGCAGACTCCCCATGGAGCAGGGAGCCCAACGTGGGGCTCGATTCCAGAACCCTGGGATCATGACCTGAGACGAAGGCAGATGCTCAACTGACTGAGCTACCCAGGCGCCCAGTCATGGTTTTGTTTTGTTTTTTTAATTTATTTTAAAAGATTTTATTTATTCGTTTGAGAGAGAGAGCACAAGCAGG
Source organism: Ursus arctos (assembly GCF_023065955.2). Taxonomy (NCBI): domain Eukaryota; kingdom Metazoa; phylum Chordata; class Mammalia; order Carnivora; family Ursidae; genus Ursus; species Ursus arctos. Next base: position 15,943,960 of record NW_026623030.1, read on the forward strand.
GGGAGTTGCAGGCAGAGGGAGAAGCAGGCTCCCTGCTGAGCATGGAGCCCGATGGGGCTCAATCCCAGGATGCTGGGATCATGACCTGAGCTGAAGGCAGATGCTTAACCAACTGAGCCACCCAGGCACCCCGTCATGGTTTTTTAAATGGAAAATGCAAAAATCTATTTAATTATCCAAAAATTATAACCCAGTACATAATAAACAGTCACTAAGACTGTATACATTCAGTCCTGCAGCCTGAAGACCTGACCCCTTGTAGAGAAAATGAGATTAGGATTAAGCATATGGTTCTGCTGTTGGCAGGATGAGGGGTGAGGGAAGGAGGAGGGAGAAAAGATAGAGATGATATTTCATGTATAAAACTGTAGGAGAAAAGTGTAAGAAAATTTCCTAGCCAGTTTCTACAAACTCTAGAACTATGTATTTCGGGGAAGGAAAACTTCAGTAGTCCCTAAGCAATTTTAAATCCCCCCCCCCTTTTTAAGAAGAAATCAATCATTTTCCCTATTCTTTGGTTAGCAAGTGTTCAAGTCTGACCTTAGTGTTTACAAGGACATGTGAGCAGTGTTTTATTAGTACAAACTGTGAAAATGACTTAACTCTTATTGAAGTTTCTAATACTACTGAGATTCATTTTGAAAATATGTCAACTGCTTCTGAAGGCTGAAAAGACTAAAGAAGCTTGCTATGACTGACATTATTATGAACAGGACCGTTTCTATATTGTTCAAATCACTATTTTGGCTTGCTGCCCTAAACGCAAACTATAAGAAGTTTCCACAGTGCCTAAGCTGTGGTATAATCTGTAGCAGGTTAAATTAGTGAATGATCACTTTAGAACACTTTAACACTGATCAGAACACTCTGTTATCTCTGCTGCTGCTGTTGGGAAGAAAATCATCTGGGGGCTCTGGAGGGTTCTGCTGTAATGCTAGTGAAAAGTACTGTATTATGTATATATCACAGGGATTCTCAAAAAACCTCCACTTTAAATTTTACATGAAAATACTCTCTTAGGCGAGAAGTATGGCCCACGTCTCTCCTCTTCTCTTCCTGAAAGCAAAGCCCACTGTATTCTTTCTACTTTTGAGGTAGGATGATAAGTGTCTAACATGCCCTATTAAACCCCACTGTCAATACTCATGGTGTTACTTTCTAACTCAGGAAGTGAATTATACTTTGTCCAAATATGTCAGCCTGAGTTTCACAAGGATGAGACTCACAGAATCTTAGACGCTAGAAGAGAATTTAGAGGGCATTTTGTCCTAATGAACAAATAAACTAGAATAACGGTATCCCCAGAGTATATGAACTATTGTCTAGGGGATATGAGATGCCATAGAATGAACCTGACTCAGTTCTTGAAAGATCATTTTTACTCAGATATTTCTGAATAGAGATTTAACTGCAAGACAAAACATTTTCAGGCACTAATAAATGCTGGGGACACTTCAGATTCTTCTGCCATCAGGTTAGAATTCTGATGTTTGACTAGATGCAGAAATCCCCTCTACGTGAAGACGACATGATAATTATAAATCATGGCTACCATTTACTGAGCACTTACAATATGCTAGGCACTGTCGTTAGAGTTTTACATATATTATCTCATTTAGTCCCCCTAACACCATCAGGTAATTGTTTGTTTCTATTTTACAAACAAGGAAACTAAGGTTAAAAAAGGTGAAAAAACTTTTCCATGTTCACCCAGCTAGTAAATAGCAGAGCTGGTGTTTGGCCCAGGGCTGTGTGGCTCCAAAACCTGTGACCTTAATTGCTGCCTCAGAAATGTGAAACTGAGGCATAAGAACCGTAAGGCTTAAATTAGAAAAGCCTTAAACAAGCCACGTGTTTCTGTCCCTCAAGTTTTCCCAGCTATAAAATTAGAATACCTATCTCTTCCTACATGGTAATGAGGATCCAGAAGCTCATGGGATATATATGCCCACAGCATCCGATTTTAGAGCTAAAAAAAAGCTTGGTCACATAAAAACTTGTACATGAATGTTTATGGTAACCTTATTCATAATGGCCAAAAAGTGGAAACAACCCAAATGTCCATCAACTAATGAATAAGCAAAATGTGTTATAGCCACAGAATGGAATATTCTTTAGCCATAAAAAATAAGGTATTGATATATGCCACAATGCAGATGAACCTTGAAACATCATGCTAAGGGAAAGAATCCAGTCACAAAGAATCACATATGTATGATTTCACTTATATAAAATGTCCAGAATAGGCAAATCCATAGAAACAGAAAGTAGATTAGTGGTTACCAGGGGTCAGAGCATGGGGTAGGGGGTTAGGAGAAATGGAGAGTGACTACTAATGGGTATAGGATTTCTTTCTTTGGGGGCGTGAAATGTTCTATAATTAAATAGTGGCGACAGTTGCACAACTCTGAATATACAAAAACCCAGTGAATTTTATACCTTTAAAAAAGTAAATGTTATGGTATGTGCATTATATCTCAATAGAGCTGTTATTAAAAAAAAAACACAAAAAAAACTCGGAGGCCATGGTGGCAAAAGAAATATATTTGAAAATACTTTGGGGGTGCCGGGCTGGCTCAGTCTGAAGAGCATGCAGCCCTTGATCTCGGGGTCGGGAGTTTGAGCCCTGTATTGGGCAACGAGATTACTAAAAAATAAATAAACTTAAAAAAAAATACTTTGGACAAAAGCATCACAGAAATATTGTATTACACTTTAGATACTATACATTTCATGCTTATAAAGACATGTTATATACATCATAAAAAAATCTGGCCTTCTACTACCTCTGCTGGTTATCTTGTCCAAGGAGAATCTTAATTCACCTCAAAGTACTCAACTCCTCTAGTTCCTGAATACCAAGTTAATAAAATGATAAAATACAATCTAAACTGGCTGCTGATGGAAACCCCAGGGGCTTGTCCTGCTTAAAAAGAGAAAGGGAAAAAAAGCCACAAAACTCACCAAGGGCCTACATTCCAGGCCAGAAAGGATAACAAGAATCTAGATCTAGTGGAAATGTTATCCCCCTATATCCTTTTGGGAACAGCTTATCAGGATTTTCTACAGAGCAATCAGGCAAAGGAATCTCAACTCTAAAGGTGCTGCGTTATTAAAACAACCACCGACATTGAAACCCTTACCTTCATATACTGAGCATAACAAAAACACACTCTCTTACTTTCATTTCAACAATACTTGTGTAAGCTATAGGTTTTTACCCCCATTTCATAGGTAAGGAAAGTGAGGCACAAATAAGGTCATCCAGTCAATGAGAAGCAAAGTCAAGAATCGACATGCATGTAAATTCCAAGTTCTCTGCTCTTTCGCTGTGTCATGTTCATATTTGCTTTCTCCCTTCATCTCTCTTGGCCACCTACCTTTCACCAGATCAGAGAGCGGAGTTGAGTCTGTTTCTGCTCACGTTATTTTGTAACATGAACTTAACCCCAAGAAATAATTTCCCCTTTAATTGTTCTGGTTTGCAGTATTCCTTGTATAGGTGTCCATAAGAAACACTTGCTCAGAATAAGTATTAAGTCAATGCTGTTGAACAAATAAATAAATCTGGCCAGGTGTATCCAGTTAGTTTATCTTTCATGAATAATGAATGAAGACTCAAAACTTAAAAAATCTTACAAAATCCCTTCCAAGTTGTTGCAAAGGTTTTAGAACTGAGTCAGAAATGCTACTACTGAACTGGCCTTGAAATGACTTCCTGAAGAACTGTCCAACTCTTCCCTTCCAGCCAATCAAATGATGATTTAAACCCATAGAGGGGAAGCCCGAAGGCAAGATCTTAGGTCTACTTATCATCTGGATTCTCACCTTTCACATGAGTTGATATTTCCTGCAACTAGCTATTTTCCAAGTCATTAGGCACCTCTTTTTTCCCTTCCTTCTTCCTTCACTGTCTCCCTCCCCCTCCTCCCCACTTCCATTCTCCCCTCTACCGCTTCTCCCTTTCTCTAGTGGTAGCATTTACCTCACACTTCCTAGTGAGGCACGAAGGTACCCATGGGAAGCAACTATGACAAACTAATGAAATAACTTCACACGGTACTACCCATTGTATTTGTGGAAATGCCAAGAATTTACCATGTGCTGCTCTAAGTAAGCCTTTTCCAAAGACCTAAACATGACCTATGGGATGAGATCGGACTAGAAGTTCTTTTTTCCTCTGATAGCTGAAGAGTTAATAGTTTTATTTTCAACACATAAGAAGGACTGAAGTACCATAGTAAATCCAGCTCTTAATTTTCAAAAGTAGGTGGATTTAAAGACCAGGGCATTAACAACATGCCTGCATTTGTTAAAAAGGTATGTTCTGTATTTAAACTAGATTTCTACCTATTCAGCTCTCAAACTCTTCCTTTGCTATGATTTCATGGTCTTGACCTTGGTTAATTATTTAATACTTCCATGACACCACCCTATAAAGGTACAAGTAAAAAATTTTTACTTAATATGAAATAAAAAGAACAAGTTTTAAACACAGATGCGCATATACCTCCTTTCACATTTAAATAATATGAAGAAATGTACATTCACAAATGTAACATCAATGAAAATCTTTAGCTCTAGTAATTTTCCCTAAGCTCTTCAGTTTAAGGATGGCATTATTTAATATTTGAACTAAATGCATTAACATAATTTTACCCATGACAGACTTTCTCTAGGTAAGGAATCATAGACTTTTATAGCTTTCTGGAACATCAGAAATCATTAGGCACAATTCTTTTATCTTAAAAACTAAAAAACTCCCAAGTTAGGTGATTGTCGAAGTCTCATAGCTGACTAATGACAGGTAAGGATTTTGGCTCCTGACCCCCTAGTTCACACAGCTAAAGTTCTCATAGGTGAAAAATATTTAACTTGTTGATATCAACACCAAAGGCAACAAAAATCAGAACTCCTCTTACCATATGTAAGACTGACATCACACAGCAGCTCTGGTTTCAACTTTCAGTATTTTTGTACCATAAATTCTTAACTTGTCACTTACCCGGCTGAGTTGATCCAATAACCTCTGGTTCTGTTCTGATAATTCCTGGACAGCCCGTGTTTTTTCTCGATCTGCTTCCCGTAGATGAACTTGCTGCCTCTCCAATTCATCCTGAAGTTGTTTCACGTCACTCTCCAGCTCTGACACACGCCCTTCCCATTCCCCTTCTCGGTTCTCAAATCGTCTTCTTAGTTCGTGTTTCTCTTGTTCTAAGTGCTAGGTAAGAAGCGAAGAGGATTTATAAACTGTTCAAAATTCACAGCCTTTTGCTTTTTTCTCTCGTCACACTTTCCTAACTTTTCTTTTTCCCAGCCAGTCAGCACAACAAAACACTCAACCACATGGGAAAAGTTGCCTATTTCACAGCTACAAAAACATTCTTTCTTTGCAAAGTGGGGAAGGAGTTGACTTCACAAAGAGAATGCCATTCCTATTTTAAATGCTTAATATTACTACATTTATTCTTGTTCTTGAGAATGGAATTGTGGACTTAGGAATTCACTTGCAATTCAGCAAGTCATCCAATTAACTGGTGAACTATACATTTAAACAACTTAAGACAAGTCCTTAAGGCTTCTTTTGGAATCATCTATTATGCTTGGCATAATACCAGGCACTTAGAATCAAAGAATTTTCAGACATGGATAGAACTCCGGAGCTCCTTCAGATTAACCACCTTTTCTTACAGATGAGATGACAGTAGATAAGAGGTCAAGTAACAAGCTCAAGGTCAATACTAGTAAATGGCAGAGCTGGGATTTGTGTTTAAGTCATTACTCTGTTAGTGCTCTAAATCACAATTCTATAAATATTTGTTGTGATATAAAGCATTATATTTTCATATCAAGCAAGTTCAGCTTCAGATCTGCTTTAAATCATGGCCTATTAGCCTTGCACATTTATTTCTGATCCATCCATTCGTTCTTAAGTACCTACTATTGGTCAGCAACTGTGCTGGGAGTACAGTGAAAAGTAAAACAGACATGGTCCTTGCCTTTATGGAGATTTCGTTCTAGTGGGACAGACTGATAAAAGTAAGAAGCTGTGTGTGACAAATGGTAGGCAGTAAAAATACAGATGGCTTGAAGTAGCAGCTCAATAAAAAAGGGTTCTTGTGAGGGAAATAAGAGTATCTTTTTGTTTCTGTGAGACAAATATGGATGCCTCTTTGCAGAATCAAGTATGCTCTACTTACAAAGCATGTCATGTACAAGAAAGCAAAATCTATACCCCAAGGAGTATATTAAAAAGAAGTTAAAGCAATGGGCCTCAATTTGGGGGGCTCTCAGAAAAGCTCTGATATAACTGTTGAAAATATACCCTCCTGGACCTGAATCTCAAAGACTGTGATTAGTTAAAAATGGATGAAGCCTAGACACGCGTCTGTCTAGCCATCTATCTGCCCATCTATATTGGCTCTACAGGAAATTGTGATGCACTGAAGGCTGGTATCAGCACTGTGATTGTTTCAACAAGCTAAGAAGTTGAGCATATGAATCTTCTTCAGAGTAGTCAGTCATCTTTTCTACTTGGGAAGCTTCGCTCTTATTCTATTCAAGTTCTCACTCTTTGAATATTTTTCAGAATGCTTCTTTTGGAAAGTCTAAAGGGCCACTGTATACTTATACATGAAAATGAAAATCAGTCCCGTTACTTCACATCTAATATGTGTTTAAAACAAGAGATCATCCCATTTTATCCTGTCATTTTATTCCTTTTTCACTCTGAATGACTTGTTGATGTTTCTTAAAGTCAGATTTAGTCCCAAAAGATGAAAATATACCATGACAGAGCAGTCAAAATAACGTGCCAAAAGATAAAACCAGTGATCCAAAATGAAAATTCTGATCACATTAGCAAAGGCAATTTTTACTGAAATAAATGTATGGCCTCCCAGGTCGACCACTTCTGGGAGATAACTCACTAGGATATAGTGACTCTACTGTATTTGTTGAAAAAGTCACATTATAGTTGTACTGTATATACAGCTTCAGTTTGGAGCATGCAGGGAAAGAAAGAACAAGTGAGGGACTTAGGGTCATCAGCATCAGAACTTTCTGCTCTATGCTTCCCTCAACATTGCTAAACTCCAAAAATGAAAATGTTTTAGTCACCGTAGAGACTTCAGAAGGATGAAATGCAGAAACAAATGCTAATTGCGGTCCTAAAATTGTGATACTCGGTTTTATTCAGTTTTTCCAAAATGAAAAAGATTGAGCAGAAGGCAACAGCAAGAACTCAGTAATCACAGTGTTACTGAGAGGCCAGATAAATTAGGCTTGTGTTCTAAAAGAACAGAGAGACTTAAAAATATTCAGCAAACAGCTGTTAGTGAACAGCCCAACCAAGCAACTAAAACAATCCAATCGACTTGGAGTTGGGGGAGGGTTTGAGACAGGTGGTACTGATCAGTCTATTCTGTCCTTACAGTTCTTTGGTCATGTGACAAGCCTCCTAATTCAGGTTTCCCTGAACACGGAAAAAAAAAAAAATCAATCGAGACTTTCCTAATAATGAACATACAGAGTTTAACCTTTTGTTTACTCAGAGAAAAGAAAGGTTTCCTGGAATTGTATTTTCAACAAAGTGAAATTAACCACTGAACTCTAGGCAGCGTATTGGGAAGTATGGAGGTCAGGGGTTGTATGTTATTCATTTTATATGTTTTAATCTTTTTATGTTATGTTATAACATAACATAAAGTTAATATCTACACCTGAAACTAATAATAATATTACATTATATGTTAGTTATACCTCAATAAACAAACGAAGGAAAGTTAACATCAAAACTGTCAAGGTCATCAAAAACAAGAAAAGTCTGGGGCGCCTGGGTGGCTCAGTCGTTAAGCGTCTGCCTTCGGCTCAGGGTGTGATCCCAGCGTTCTGGGATCAAGCCCCACATCAGGCTCCTCCGCTGGAAGCCTGCTTCTTCCTCTCCCACTCCCCCCGCCCCCCCCCCCTTGTGTTCCCTCTCTCGCTGGCTTTCTCTATCTCTGTCAAATAAATAAATAAAAATCTTAAAAAAAAAAAAAACAAGAAAAGTCTAAGAAAGTGTTACAGCAAAGAGGGGACTAAAATAGTAAAACTAAATGCAATGTATTCAGGATGGGATCCTGGAACAGAAAAAAAAAAAAATAGGTAAAGGTTAAGGAAATCTGAATAAACCAAGGAGTTTAGTTAACAATGTATCAGTATTGATTTTTTTCATTATGGCAAGTGTACCATAATATGTTAATAACAGAGGAGACTGGATGCGTGGCATATGGAAATTTACTGTACCATCTTTCCAGGTTTTCTGTAAATCTGAAACATTCTTAAAAAAATAAGGTTTATTGAAAACTCTGAAAAAATACAAGTTAATATCATTAGCCCATCTGAAACTGGTTGTTAGAGAAAACGGATTTCTGCAGAGTCAAAAAAGCAACACCATTCTCCTAAGTCCAGGATATACAATGAAAAAGTACTCATTTTTAAGTGGACCAAGCACTGAATACAAATAAGGACCTCTGGGTTTGCCTCCCCAAGTCTACTAGGGACTCTCATTATGTGATAATTTTCACTTTATTTGTTTTGCCCTATAAAAAGCTGTACTAGAATCATAAGAATTGGCCTAAGGAAGGGAGAAGAAAATGCAGTTGAGGGAAAAGACTACCTTTGCAGTAAGAGATAATTCACTTTCAGCTAGAATAGGGAAAAAAGGGGATCTTGTATGTTAAAAATGTTTTTAAAAACTAAATATTTAATTTCTGAAGAAGAAAGTATATCAATAAATCCAAGTTAATGTCTTAGTTCATATTCTGGGAAAAAAACTAAGGACCTAGCTGGATATAAGATTTAAAAGCAAAATGGTGGGGGTGCCAGGGTGGCTCAGTTGGTTAAGCCTCTGCCTTCGGTTTCAGGTCATAATCCCAGGGTCCTGGGATTGCGCCCTACATCGGGCTCCTCTGCTTCTCCCTCTCTTCCCCACTTGTGCTCTCTCCTGCTCTCTCTCTCAAATAAATAAATAAATAAATTTAATAAAAAAATAAAAGCAAAAGGGCTCTCTGTAAATGCAGATTTTTTTTTAAAGTAGGCTTCACTCCCAGCATGGAGCCCAGTCACAGGGCCTGCACTCACCACCAAGAGATCAAGACCTGAGATGAGATCAAGAGTCCAGCGCTCAACGGACTGAGCCACCCAAGTGCCTCCAGAAGAAATAAATTTTTAAAAAATAACTTGAGGAGCAGGGCACCTGGATGGTGCAGTCAGTTAAGTGTGGGATGCTTGGTTTTTGACTGGGGTCTGATCTCAGGATCCTGAGATGATGCGAGTCCCACATAGAGCTCCAGGCTCAGTGGGGAGTCGGCCTGGGTTCTCTCTCCTCCTCCCTTGCCTGTTCCCCCCTACCACGCCATTCTCTCTAAAATACATAAATAAATCTTTTAAAAAATTACTTTAGGGGTGCTTGGTTGGCTCAGTTGGTGGATGGGACTCTTGGTCTTGGGTTGTGAGTCTGAGACCCAGAGTGGGCATAGAGATTACCTAAAAAATAAAATCTTATGCGGCGTCTGGGTGGCTCGGTCAGTTAAATTGCTGACTCTTCATTTCAGCTCAGGTCATCATCTCAGGGTCCTGGGATCAAGCCACACATCTGGCTCCGTGCTCAGCAGGAAGTCTGCTTCAGAATTCTCTCTCTCTCTGCACCTCCCCATCCCGCTCTCTCTCTCCTCTCTCTCCCTAAAATAAATAAATCTTTATTTTTTTAAAAGATTTTATTTATTTATTTGTCAGAGAGAGAGCACAAGCAAGGGAACAGCAGGCAGAGAGAGAAGCAGGATCCCTGAGGAGCAAGGAGCCCAATGTGGACTTGATCCCAGGACCCTGGGATCATGACCTGACCCGAAGGCAGATGCTTAACGGACTGAGCCACCCAGGTGTCCCAAGAAATAAATCTTTAAAAAGAAATAAAATAAAATCTTAAAAAAAATAACTTTAGAACTCTAAGCATATGAAAATAAAATTCAGTGAATGAATAAAATACAACATAGTCAATTTAAGGGTGGAAAAAAAATGACCAAAATCTTCTAGTCTTTCAAATTATATTAATCTTCATTTTAACTGAGATATACAGCTAAAAAAGAATCTGTTTACCTTTAAACCATTAAAGACTTAAAGAATGTGCCTTTAAATAAAGCAGTATAAAATCAAGACTTTATGTTTTTAAATGACAGAACAAAATCTTAGGTTTGGCACACAGAGCTGGAAAGGTATTCAATATTAACTTATGAGTAGGTAGAAAAAAATCTTAACAATGCTTGTTGGTCCTGAAGTTAGAAAGGTGCCGATTTTGAGGTAGTAAGGGAACAGAGGGGACTAAAACAAGACCATCTCATTACTTAACAGTCAAGCCAACATTCTCTCAGAGTCCACTCATGTGTTAATCTTTCAAACCTACCTGTGAGAAAATGTGTTTGACTCCACTGACAGTTTGTGGAAAATTACAAATGCTTTTTAAAGTAAGGGCTGGTCCTCTACTCTTAAATATTTAATTGAAAATATAGCAGAGTGGTGGTGTTAAACTTTAGACAGTATTTTGTCTAAGCAGACATTCTAAAATCTAGGCTGCTTAAAAAATATACTGTGAGGAAAATTCACTTGCAGGTATCAAATGAAATCATCTTCTATTAGGTTTCAGTCAATTAAGAAGAATTAAAATAATTAACAAGGAACTAATGACAATATCTTCATGACATTTTTTTTTTTTTAGATTTTTTAATTTATTTATTCGACAGAGATAAAGACAGCCAGCGAGAGAGGGAACACAAGCAGGGGGAGTGGGAGAGGAAGAAGCAGGCTCATAGCAGAGGAGCCTGATGTGGGGCTCGATCCAGTAACGCCGGGATCACGCCCTGAGCCGAAGGCAGACGCTTAACCGCTGTGCCACCCAGGCGCCCCATTCATGACATATTTTTAAATGTAAAACTAAAAATTTTTAATGATAATCTTCAAGTATACCTTGAAGAAATAGTATAACTGAACCCTCCAATACTCATCTTCAGTAATGATCAAGATTTGGCTTTTACAAATAAACATTTTAAAACTGTATAACATAACAAAATTTACTATTGTAACCATTTTTAAGTGTGCAGTTGAGTAGTGTTAAGTATATTCACACTGTGGTTCAACCACAACCTCCAGAAATTAGAATAAATTTTTAACAAGAGTTCATATGGTAACCTGTAGAGGAACGAAGATTTTAAAAACTAGTTTAAGAGCTTTAAACTATTTATCTATTTGGTCAATAGCAAAAAGTCGAAGGTAATTTACTCTTTTACAATAGAACCTTTCTTGTTACACAATTTTTAAACCTTTTTCTTTTGTTGAAGAAATGTACAAAGGCTCCACATGGAACCCAGGATGTGTGTAATTGCACACTCAGGATTACTCTGAAATCTATCAGTAATCAAACTGACTGATATGATGTTCAAGTTAGCTGTCTCTTCAATCAAGTCCCTCACTAAAGGAATTTCAAATCACAAGTATAAATCTCTGCAGTAGTACTTTTATATAGTCAGTAACCGAATCCCATTTTTAAAAAAAGACACCCTTTTATTTCTAGACCTCTACTTCAAGTGAAAATTAAACAATTCAATTCATTGGATTGCTTTTTGGCAGTCTACCTATAGGTTTCACAAACCACTTTTCAGAGAGGTATCTCAGGGGTTCATCGACTGGCAGACCTAGTTAACAGGCCAACTGAACTACAGGGCACTCACTGGTTTCCTTTTTTTCTCCCTGATTTACTTTTGGTATGTCGCTAGACTACAAACACACTTAAATCTTATTACAGAAAAGTTTCTGAATCTACATTCTGACTGTTCAACCAGTAGCAGAGATATGGAAGCAGACTAGGGTCAATTTCAGACCTTATTCAGGACTGTACTATTCTCTTGTAACTAAGAATAAAACGAACTAGTTGCAACCAAACTGGGTAACAACAGTAAATGCACAGGCAGACAAAAATAAGCTCCTCTCCACTGCCACAGATGCCCCCCACCCCCTTTAAAAAATATATCTCTTTAATTTTTAGAAAGGCTGGCATTCCATACCACTTTCAAGGCCCTTTTCCAGTAAAGGGCAAGAAAACAAACAGGCATAGCTCTGAGAAAGACTTTGGTCCAGAGGATTGGCTGAAATCTTACAGACACTTTAAGAGGTATTTATAACAGTTAAAGTAATATGGTTCTTGTAGGTTGCATTTGGCCTTCGAATTGCATGCATGAGGCCCGGAACACAGAAGCATACTGTTTAAATACAAAATACACATAAATGCCAAGATCCAAATTAAATCCACTACCAACAGTCACATGCTGAGCCCAGGCTTGCCTGATTTCTGCAATGGAACCACATTTCCTAATCCCTGAGTATTTGAAGGCTATATAAAGCTCCTTTAGGAGCACTTGTTTCCCACAACTCTGAGCTGCCGGGAAGTTAAGACAAGGGCATCTGGAGGCCTTAACGCCAAAACTGGAAGGCTTTAGGCTAACACCCTGATTAGAGATTAACTACTCTGAAAACCTGGAGCATATTTTGAATGCTTCCCGACTTTCTCATTTCTCTGTGTGCAGACATCACCTCAGCGCTGTATAAATTAGTCATACTGTAAGCTCTATTTTAGATGCAGTGTACAGTACATATATAGAATGGCCCACAGCGGGGCTGGGGCTGTGCATGGACCCATTTGCTGAAGTCAGGTGGATTCAATGTTGCCCTGGTTTGATAATTAAAAACCCTCCAGCCTACCCCTCCCCTCAGGTGGTTTTCTGTTGAGGCAGCTTGAGCAAGGAAGGAGTGGGGTGGGTGAGTGTCTCCCGAAGCTGCCCAGGGCCGAGCGGGCTCCCCCTGCTTCCCACCCATCCCACGAGGGCCGTCCTCACCTCCAGCTTGTCTGTCAGCTCCTTGTGCATCTGCTCGTACTGCCGGCTCATGTCCTGGTTCCTCTCGAGCAGCGCCTTGCCCAGCCGGGCCGCCAACACCAGATCCTTCTCCTTTTGCCGGATCACCGACAGCAGCTCGGGATCCTGGGCGGGTGGCGGCTGCAGTCCGGACCCCTCGGCCGGAGGCCCGACCTCGGCCTGAGAATGCTCCCCAGGGTCGGACGGCCGTTCCCCGGCCGCCAGCAGCGCCAGCTCCTCCTCTAACGCCAGTTCCAGCTCCCCGGGGCCCCCGGGGAAGGAGATGAGGGCGGCGGCGGCTGGACTCCCGACTGCTTCCGCGGCCGCAGCGGGCAGCTCCATGCAGCAGGCGCTGTCCGGCTCCGCGGGTGCTGAAGCGCGGCCGGCCAACCCCAGGCAGAAGGCGGACATGACCCGCGCGCGCGGAGCCCGCAGCGGTGCGGCCCGGCCGGCGCGCGCCAGGCTGCAGGGGGGAGGGGCCCCGCCGCGCCGCCCTGCGCCCCGCGCCTCGCCCCGCGCCGCGGCACGCGCCCCCCGGGTCTCCGCGAGCCCTGGGCGCGGCGCGCGCCGGCCCGCCCCTCCCCCGCGCCGGCGGCACGCGCCCCCTCCCCCCGCCCCCGGGCTCAGCTGCTCGGCGCGCGCTGGGGAGGAGGAGGGGGTAGCAGAAGGAAAGGCTGAGGAAGGGAAGACCGAGGGGCGGCGAAGCGGGAGGGGAGGTTGCGAGGAACGCCGCCGCCGCCGCCGAGTTTTCAGCCGCCCTGTTGCTGCTGCTGCTGCTGCTGCCGCTGCCGCCGCCGGCCGGGCAGCGCCTCACGGGGCGGGCTGCGCTCCGCTGTCGCTGCGACGCTCGCTGCTGCTGCTGCTGCCGGCGGCCGCTCTCTGCAGCCGCGCTCCATGTCCCTCGGCTCGGCGGCAGCCCCAGCAGCAGCGGCGGCGGCGGCGGCTGCTGCAGGCGCCGAGGCGGCGGCTCCACATCGCGCGCCGCGCAGCCGGGCGAGCTCCTTCCTGCCTCCCTCAGCTCCTCCCGCTCACCGGGCCGGCCGCACCCCGCCCCGGGCTTCCGGCCGCGCCCCCTCTCCCCGCCCCTTGCCGGCGCCTGACGCGCGCGGGCACCTGTTCGCCGCGCCCGCGCGGGATTCGCCGGCTCGCGGGTCTCCTCAGCGGCGCCCAGGTGGCGCCGGCGGCCTTAACCCCTGCGTTGCCTCAAGCCCGGGGATGGCTGCGCGCGCCGCCTGGGGAGGCGGCTGGCGCATCCCTAACGGTCCGGGCGGCTCCCCGGCGCGGCCACGCCCCCCGGCCTCGGGCCCACGACGGGTGTGGGCCCGCCCCCAGCACGCTCACCTCGGGGTGTGGCCTCGCTCTCACCTCGGAGAACGGCCCCGCCCCCGGCCTCTTTCGCACCTCGGTGGGCTGGGGCGTTTCTCCGAGTCCGGTGCGGATTAGTTTTCTTGCGCCTGAGGTGGTCTCCTAGAGGCCTGGGGACGTTCTTCCAAGGCCGAGCCCCGACAGAGACTCATGGCCACGGAATTTTCGTTTGGGCCCCCACCAGAGCTAAGCAGACAGGAGAGGGAGCCCTAGAGAGCAGGAGGGGGAGGGATGACTTGAGAAACCCGGCATTTTAATGATGATGACTCAGGGATATGAGGGACCAGATGCCTTCGAGATCAACAGCCCCGAAAGAAAGGGTTATGTTGAGAAATAACGGAAAAAAACTGCTCACAGATGGGAATATGAAGTAAAGAATTGTCGTGATAGTGACTTCTGTGTATTAGGTCTTGGTATGTGCCGTGTCTTGTGCTGAGTGCTTTGTACGCATTATCTTAGACAATCCTAACAAGAACCTATCAAGTAAGTGCTGTCGCTCTTTCCATTTTACAGGGAGGAAATTGAGGCATCAGGAGGTGGAGTTATCTGCCCAAGGCATTAGAATAGATCACACCCAGGCAGGCTGACTCCAGGGTTCCCGTAAATCATTCTTTACTTTCCTCGTGCGCGCGAGAAGTCTCGAGGAAGAGAAATGGTAATTTGTGACCAAAATGGCCTGGGTGGATATAGAAGGTGGTATCAGGAAGCTTCCTGCAATGATTAAAAAAAAAAAAAAAAAGCGTTGAAGAGCCTACTGGGAGACTCCGGGCAGTTCTGGCTTAGACCTCACTGGTGATGCTCTGTCTCCTATTTTCAGAAACAATCCCATCCGAAGCTAGAATTGGTCCCTATTCTTTTCTTTTCCTCTTGAATAACAACCCATTTTTGAGTTAGATCATACCTTGATTCTTTTCATCACAGCGAAGTGGGTCAAATGGCTTCTCCTGGTTTTTATTCTTTATTAAATTCAGAGCCTATCAATATTCTGGTGTAGACATGGGACTGAACCTCAGGTCTGGTTTTGTTTGCTTGTTGATTGGAAAGGAGACAAACAACTGAGGGATTCCCTCATTGGTCTTAGAGCTAAATATAGGAAGTTGATCATGGTACTGTACCAGCAGCAGTGGGTTGCTCTAACACTTTTTATTATGCCCCTTGAGCAGAAATTGTGGGCCCACGGTGAGATCCAACTGCAACTCCCTTTGGTCTTTTTTGGTCACAAAAGGACAAATTTCTCCGTAATGTGTTTTATAGAGAGACAAATATCAAGACAAATGGGATTCCTAATCAAAAAGAGTTTCAGAGGGGGAAAAATCTTTCCAATGCCTTTAATGAAGCATATAAGTTTAATATCTACACACATAGTAATAGCATGTAGGCATATTATAAGATGCACCAAAAAAAGGGGGGGTCAGCTCTTTATTTTTCCTTGATGCAGACCTGGCAGCCTATCTTTCCCGAAAGGTCTTTGACTTGCCTTTCTTGAACTCAATGGCTCTACTCTGTTAGACTTACCTGTTACTGTGAGAACGAACTACAATTAACTCTAGCTCCCAAAGATTCTCTAAAGAACGTTCCTCCCCCTAAACCGACTAGGAGGTGATAATTTTCTATTGTAGATTGGTCCTAAGCCTTATCTTTCTGTAAACAAAGGAGACCAGCTCAAGTTTGGAGAACTATTTAGAATTGTAGTTGTTACAGTTTTTGGTCCCACAGCCTCTTTACACTCTTAAAAATTATTGAAGATCTCAAAAACCTTTGAGTAGGTTTGGATATTTATATTTACTTACATAGTAAAAATTAAAACTGATAACATTTAAAAACATTAATTCATGGGGCACCTGGGTGGCATAGTAGGTTAAGCATCTGGCTCTTGATCTCAGCTCAGGTCTCGATTGTGAGTTCAAGCCCCACATTGGGCTCCATGCTGGGCATGGAGCCTACTTTAAATAAATAAATATACTTAGAATAAATTTGTTACATGTTAATATAGTGTATTTTTATGAAAAAAATATATTCCCAAATAAAAAAAATGAGTGAGAACAGTGCCAGTATTTTTCACTTTTACAAAAGTCTTTAATGTTTGGCTTAGTAATAGAAAACTGGATTTTTATATCTGCTTCTTCTTTTGATGTAGTGATATTTTGTTTAGATTGAAATGTACAAAGGTGGGGGTGCCTGGGTGGCTAATCAGTTAAGCATCTGCCTTCAGCTCAGGTCATGATCCCAGGGTACTGGGATCAAGCCCCATGTCAGGCTCAGTAGGGAGCTTGCTTCTTCCTCTACCTCTCCCCCCTGCTAGTGCTCTCTCTCCCTCTCTCAAATAAATAAGTAAAATCTTTAAAAAAAAAAAAAAAGGAACATACAAAGGAAATCTGGTCTCACAAAGACGGAGTTGGAAAAAGAAGGAATATTTTATAGCCTTTACAGATCGCTGTGAATATTTCTCTTTGATATTACATCAAAACTCAGCAAGTAATAGCTTCTTCAAGGTTAGTTGCCATGTGGAATATAAAATCTTATCAAGGAAATGCACTAATCTATATTTCATTTTGAATGTATTTTTTAGCCACATATGATTGATTCTGTAACAGCACATATTGGTCATTTGGAAAATATCGGTTCACTAAGCTATACAGATCTTCCAAATATTGTAATGTGTCAGTATATTTAAAAAATTGTGGTTATTAATATCATCACTGATCTCATCAGAAAAGTCTTCAAGTACTGGCAAGCAGTCAAGCTCAGTGAGGTGGATATGAGTTTTCCAGAATTCTAATTTCCACTGAAAAGCTCCAATCTTATCATTGGTACAATATTGTCAATTATTTACCTTGAAGTGACAGGCTTGCTTCATTAATTTTTGAGAAAATATCCGCCAGATACCGAAATCTGAATACCATAGTCAGTCAGTCATTCATTCAAGTAAGGAAGGTGTTTCGTGACAAACATGGCGAGTTCAGTTCCTAACTCAAATCCAGTACAAGTGCTTTATCTCAAGGCAACCGCTGTACTTGGGTATACGGCAGAGTGCTTTATGGGTCCTTCCCATTTCATCACATGGACTATTAAAAAAAATATGTAGGTACTTGCTTTGGCAGTGCATATACTAAAAAGAGTTATATTCAAGGGATCAGGATGTAATAAAAGTACTGCTTTATCAGGGACATTCCTAAGTGAAACTAGCTTTTTTTTTTTTCCTGTGAGCACATGCTAGGGAGGAGTAACAGTTAACTTTGGTACCACTGACTTGATTCATGCTAAGGTATCAGTAGTATTATCCACCAGTGTTTTCACATCATCAGGGCAAATGTCAATGCAGTGAAAAACAACAGTTATTGATTAGACAACTAGTATTATTAAGAAATTAGTTTTTATTGTTATTACTAAAGTTAGAATTACTGGCATTGCCATTAGTATGAAAAGAGTATTTATTTCATAGCTTCCCTGAAAGGGTCTTCGGGGCTTTCTGGAGTTAGAGAATACACTTTGAGAACTGTGGGTTGAGAGCTATTCAAAACCCTCAGGTCGGTCTTGACCTAGAAGAATGAATAAGTACTTGCCTCCGTGGAAATTAGTGCCAGGAATCAAACCTCATCAAAGCAAAGTTATGAAAACCCTCAGGCCTCCAAGAAGCTTATTGTTTAGTTTATTCTGCTTCATACTAGATAGGATAATACCCGGAACATATTTAGCATTGCATTCCCGACATCCTTTATATGACATCTGATTTAATCCTCCTAATAACTCCATAATGGTAGTATCGAACACCAATATATACTACTACGGGATACTGTGATGCTAGTTGTTTAGGCCCTTCTGACCCTAGACTGCTTGCTCTTAATTACTGTGTCTTGCTTTACATTTTTATCATTTATATATTCCTTTAAATATATTTGCATTTGCGTTGCTTTTGGCGCCTCGATATCCTGGTTGAACGTGGGTACAACCCATCTTAACATACTGTGGATGGATTTCTGCGTAAGTGCTGCTACCTCACTAAGGGCAAACCATGAAATTGTCTTTCTTCAGAGATCCTGATATTTGCAAACATGACAACGCTCATCGAATTTCCCCCAAGTTGTTTATTTTTATTAACATCTTGATCTGCAAAAAACTGGAAAGTGTAAAAGACAAAACATGTCCCGGAAAATTTGTCTTTGAAAAGTCAAGTGTTGAAGAGGCATGAGGAACTGGCAAAAACATGTGATAAAGCAGTTCTGTGCTTGGTATTTTCATTCAGCGATTATAAGAGCGTGTGCGCTTTTTAAGTTGTATATTTTATTTATGAACTAGTCGTGGGAACATAAAAGTCTCAAAAATTCCTCAAATGTTACCCAAAAGCTTTTTATATTTTTTGGAGATGAATTGGTTCAACATTTTGCAAAAATGTGGTGTGCACACCCCTAGTGATTCTCAACTTGATTTTTAAGGGTAAAACATTAATTTCCACAGCTGGCATTCACCAGCGTCAGCCTTGCCTGGTGTCGGGCGTGTTTTCTCTGCTCCCCACTACAGTGCCCCAGCTTGCCCCGCTGGGACCCCTTCCGAGCCCCACCTAAACCCCAGCCTCCCCTCTCACCAATAGGTTCTTACCTTGACAGCCCTCTCACATCTTTCCCCTTACTCCTCCCAGGGTCCTCTCCTGGACCTGGATCCCCAGCCCACACTTCCTTTCACCTTTTTCCCAGACCAACATTCTGCCTGAATTTCCATATCCAGCCTCCCCATTTCCCCATCCTGCTGGTTTCTCTCGGTACCTGGTACTCCACTTATTTGAAGTCTCATCGTGCCCCGACTCTGACGCCCTCTCCCCTCAGGTTCTGCCCCCTCCCACCACTATTCTTGGCCACTTTTTCAGGTGAGAATTCCCCTCTCCCAAGGATTTGTTTTAACACCTTAGGTCCCCTCCCTTTTTACCTCTGCCCATTATTTCCTGGCTACAGTTGTTTTCAGCCCCAGACCCATCTCTCTCACTTCTCATCAGGCATCTCCAGTCTTTCCCCTTACTGATTAAGAGCATGGACTTCTGAACCAGACTTCCTGGGCTGGAATCCCAGTTCCGCCACTCATGAGTTGGGTGATTGATCTGGGACCTCTGTGCCTCAGTATCTTCACTTACAAAATGAAGATAATCGTTCTTACCTAGTAAGTTCTCACTCTCCCTCTGTGCTCTCTCTCTTTTATTTATTTGAGAGAGAGAGAGAGAGAGAGAGAGCGCGAGCACGAATGGTGGGGGGAGGGTAGAGGGAGAGGGACAATCAGACTCCCTGCTGAGCAGGGAGCCAGATGCGGGACGCAATCTCAGGACCCTGAGATCATGACCTGAGCCAAAGGCAGACGCTTAACTGACTGAGCCACCCAGGCACCCAAAATCTTTTTAAGAAATAAAATAAATTCATTAAGTTAAAAAAATGAGCCAACTCAAATTTTAAAAAATTATAATTTAGGTGGCAATGAGAATGGCAAAATCATAGTGGCATGTAAATGATTAAATTTGGGGTATAGCGGAATTATTGAAAATGATAATCTGGGGTTCCCGGCTGAGATCTGCCACTGACTAGCTAAGTACATTTGAGCAAGGCATTCAACATACTTGGGCTTTGGTTTCCTCATCTATGTGGTGCGAGGTTGGGCTGGATGACCATCTCTTCATCCTCTAAACCAGTGGTTCTCAACTGGGGGAGGTTTTGCCCCCTGGGGACATTAGATGCTATTTGGAGGTATTTTTGGTTGTCACAGCTGGGAACGGGGGTCACTCCTTGGCATCCAGTGGTAGAGTCCAGATATGCTGCTAAACACTCTACAATAGCCCCACAACGAGGGTTATCTGTCCCTAAATGTCAATAGTGCAGAGGTCGAGAAACTGTCCTAAAACAAGCTCGAGGGGGGCGGGGTGCCTGGGTGGCTTAGTTGGTTAAGCAGCCGACTCTTGATCTCACTCAGGTCTTGATCTCAGGGTCATGAGTTCGAGCCCTGCATTGGGCTCCACACTGGGCATGGAGCTTGCTTAAAAAAATAAATAAAATAAAACAAGCTTCTAAATTTGACCATATTGTTGCCTGAGAAAGATATAATGGACTATACACAAGAGAGGCTATGATGTGAGCCCAAGGGTCTTTGGGGCTGGTTTCAGGAATTCCCACCAGGAAACCAGCCCATCATAGAGCCATATCACTTAGATAAACAAATACATAAAGAACAACAACGAAACCTCTTCTGTGTTGGGCTGACTTGCTCCCTGTTCTCCCCTCCCTCTTCTAATGATGTGGCTGTCTTCATTGCCCAAACTCATCAGAAAATGACTGTTTTATGTGCGAGAGTTAGCTATTTTTGGTTCTTCCAAAGCCCACACCTAGAAAGATTTGTGATTTAATTTTCTTGGTGTTCACGTTTTCCTGCTTCTTTTCAGTGATCTTGGCCCTAAACATACTGCTGATGTGTTTTTGCTGCATATATATATATATACACATATATATTGTATATATATGTGTATATATATATATATATTTCATCTGAAGCTATTTTTAGACCTTTCCTACTTTTATTTCATTTCAAGAATTTGCCAAACATTTGTTATGTCTTGTTCCTTCTGCATCACGTTCTGGTTTAATCCGTTTGGCAGGCGAGTTATTTATACCTATTGATACTGCACATACTAACAATTTCTTAAGTGAATTTCCCCCATTTTCCCCCTTTATTTTTCTTTGTCCATTTAGAGGAAACTGACTACAGAAACAGTATATCATCCAGTTACCAGGCCAACTGAAAACTTCTGCTGATGGGTAGGTTAAATGACTTTCACCTATTTTTCATAGTTTGTGTTATCATCGCTACTACTGTCCTTCTTGCTTTTAGTAAAAAGCCTTTGTGGGCCTCTTGATGTCTTCCTGTTATCAGAGAAATTGTCGTTTTCTGAAGAGCCAAGGTTTCACTGCCTGTCCTACAGAATGTAGCTGTGCTTGTGTCTGGAGTGTACATGTAGCTGTGAGATTTGTAGGCATAGCAAGTGTTCTTGAAAGATAGCTGGAATAACACACCAGCTAATATAACTTAATTTATAATCGACAGCAACTGGAAGAAATAAGCTTTTATTGGTGATTAAATATTTTTATGGGTGAATTCATTTTTTTTTAATTCACAAATTATAGGGGTGCCTGGGTGGTGCAGTTGGTTAAGCGCCCGGCTCTTGGTTTTGGGTCAGGTCATGATCTCGGGATTGTGAAATTGAGCCCTGCATTGGCTCTGCGATCGACACGGAGTTTGCTTGAGATTCTCTCTCCCTCTCCCTCTACCTCTCCCACTCGTGCTCTCTGTCTCTCAAATAAAATAAACCTTTAAAAAATAATAATAAAACTCCCAAATTATAAGAAAATTCAATGGATTGTATAGTTATCCAGGCAGTTGGCCAGTAAGTATTAACTGAATAACATCAGAAGTTGTTATGGATTTGGAATTAAAATATGAGACCTTAGGATTTATGAAAACATGATCCCTATCCTCAAGGAGGATTCCATCATTGCTAGTGTAAGAGAGTGTGGTCAGGCTGGGATCCAACCACTGTGGTTTGTCTGTAGCTTACACCAGAGGAAATATATGTATATAGTGGTTAAGAACATGACTTCTAGGGGAGGGCCCAGTTTCAAATTGAGGCTCCCCCAGGTAATAGCTGAATAACCATGGGCAAATTAGTTAACCTCTGTGACTGCCAGGCATTGTGTAAATAAATAATTTTGTTCACTTATGTGTTCTTAAGACATAGCACAGTGCCTAGCATATAATAGGTACTGGATAAATTTTTATAATGAATGAACAATGCTTGTAAAGCACTAAGACTTTACCTGTACATAGTCAGAGCTCACTCAGTAAGATGTTAAATAAGATTCTTGATCTCAGAATGCCAGATTTACTACATATTAACACGGTCTGTATAGTCTGTATTAAGCTCTTCATTTACTTAGAACGTTTATTGTTCTGCGGTGTTTGGTTATTATACAGGGGAAACAGAGGCACATATGCTGTGATACTTGACTCAAAAAGTTTACAATTTAATAAAGGATAGAAACCATGAGCAGAAATAACTAAAGGGACACCTGTGTGGCTCAGTCGGTTAAGTGTCTGACTCTTGATTTCGGCTCAGGTCATGATCTCAGGATCCTGGGATCGAATCCTGCATCAGGCTCTATGTTCAGCAGGGAGTCTGCTTGAGATTCTCTCTCTCCCTCTCCCTTTGCACCTCCCCCTGCTCTCTCTCTCTCTCAAATAAATAAATCTTAAAAAAAAAGAAAAAAGAAATAACTATAATTATACAGTTGATGCGTCAACAACATGAGTTTGAATTGCGTGGGTCTACTTACATGTGGATTTTTTTGGATAACTACAGTACAGTACTATAAATGTATTTTCTTTCCCTTATGATTTCTTTAATAACACTTTTCTTCTCTGGCTTACTTTATTGTAAGAATACAGTCTAGGGGCACCCAGGTAGCTCAATCAGTTAAGCTTCCGACTCTTGGTTTCAGCTCAGGTCATGATCTCAGGGTCATGGGATCGAGCCCTCCACTCGGCTCTGTGCTCAGCATGGAGTCTACTTGGGATTCTCTCTCTCTCCCTCTCTCTGTGCCCCTCCCCCTGCTTGCACGTTCATGCTCTCTCAAAATAAATAAATAAAATCTTAAAAAAGAATACAGTTTATAGTACATATAACATACAAAATACGCGTTAATCAACTGTTTATGTTATCCGTAAGGTTTCTGCTCAGTGGTTGGCTATTAGTAGTTTAAGTTTTGGGAGAGTCAAAAACTATACACAGATTTTTTACTGCACTGGGGGTTAGCAGTCCTAACCCCTGCATTGTTCAAGGGTCAACTGTAAGTAGTGTTGAGTTATAGTAAACAGTACATGAAACACCTTATAAGTTATACTATATATTTTTTGGAATTCAGAGAAGGAAGAGACTGCTAGATAACACTGGCATAAAACTAAAAGTTTGTGTGCCTTTTGTTATTTCTATGAGCTGGCAATTCCAACAGTGTTAATGGCAGCAAGCTCTCACTTCCCCTTGGCATGCCATTGACAATATTTGACAAAACTGATCAAGGAACAGTTCATGAGATTGACCCTTAAAGAGCATAGAAGATTCCACGGACAAATATGGAAGGCAAGGCAAGTAGAGGGAATAGCTTCTCCAAAGATACGGAGGCCAGAACAGCAAAGGAGGACAAGAATAAGTTTTAAAAAGGGTAGGTTGGCACTGGCTTGAGGAAGAAGGAAAGTTGCCATTTATCGAGTGCCTACTCTGGGCAGCCAAAGAATTGGCTTACATCATCTTGCTTGAACCTTACAACAACCCTTACAGATGGGTATTTTTACCCATATACTATAGACAAGGAAGCTGAGGTTTTGAGAGGGTGAGGGTCTTACCCCAAATCTTGCAACCGGTCAAGGGCAGCGTTGGGGAGTTGCTTATAAAACCTGTGGTCCTTTCAACTATCTAGTGTTGACTGCTAGAGATTTTTTTTTTTTTTAAGATTTTATTTATTTATGTGACAGAGAGACAGCCAGCGAGAGAGGGAACACAGCAGGGGGAGTGGGAGAGGAAGAAGCAGGCTCCCAGCAGAGGAGCCCGATGCGGGACTCGGTCCCGGAACTCCAGGATCACGCCCTGAGCCGAAGGCAGACGCTTTAACGACTGCGCTACCCAGGCGCCCCACCGCTAGAGATTTTCAAACTGGGAAGTGATCTGAATAAAGCTGTAGTTCAGGAAGGTTAATGTGGCGCTGGTGTTAAGGATGAGCTCAAGGTGGAGGCTGGGCTTCTCCTGGAACAGTCTAATTGGAAGATAGGGTGGAAATGAAAGATGTCAGAGAGGTTGTAAAGAAAGAATTGCTGGGATTTAGAGACTGATTGGATGTTTGGGAGTGGGAGTAAAGAAGAAGGAGGATGCAGGGTTCCCTCTGATGTTACTAACCTGGGCAACAGAACCCTGGTGCTAATGCCAGAAAAAGACAGATAATTACAGAATTAGGTCGTTTGATTTGGCTATGACCAAGGACATCTGGCCCAGGCAGGGAAATAAGACAAGTACGTAATCAATATAAATATAGCAATTATAAGAGTGAACTGTTGATGAGATATTGGGTCAGGAATTGTTTCAGTGGGCTTGCAAATGAAGGTTTTTTTCATCTGGAAGGAAGATTCTTAAAGGAAGTTATACTGGGTGGAGAAGGACTAGAATATTTGACAGGAGGAGAAAGGTTCTTCTTTGTGTTTGGAAAACCACTGGTAGAGACCTAGTTGTGGTAAATAGAGGTAACCATGGCTTCTTGCCTTGGGAATGCAAGCTTCTGTCCTTAACGGGGCTTGTGTGACCATGGGCGGAGTGACCACCTTCCCCATCTTCTCAGAGTCCCACCGGCAGCAAAGTGCATGGGGCTTCTCTTCCCACTCCACCCACCCACCCCCAGTCTAATAAAGGAAAAGATTAGGAGGGTTTAGAAAATAATTGCATAGAAGAAAGCTATATGCATGTTCTATTATACATTTGCATTTAAAAAAAACCCAAGAGACTGAAAAAATAAAAAGAATAAAAAAAAAAATCAAGAGCCCGCAAAGGCTTATATTCAAGAAGATATATGATATTAAATTAAAAGAAAAGATGACAAGGACTTGAAAACTGGTTACAGAATTTAATTTACTTGAAGGGAAAAAAAGTAAGCAATACGTCAAAGGTATAAATCTGCATTTCCCTGGGGTCTCAACTGAGTGATTCAGCTTTTTTTAGTAAGTGGGTCAGAAAACTGCTAATCCTATAATGATTTTGTTCAACAGCACTCAGCTGGTAGGTTGTTCCTTGCAGATCTAAAAAAAAACAAGTATGTTAAGATGGCGAAAGTAGATGTCAACCCACTATCAAATTGCTTTGTTTATCAACCATGAATAATGTATTCATTTTCTTGATTGAAAGCCTATCCTTTTAATTGGCAAGTAGGGACAATATGGTATGGTTTTACCTGAAATGTTCTGTTCTGTGTTGCAGTCTGTTCTGAGTTTATATATTGGTTTTGCGGGAACAGAGCTCAGATTTAAAAACACAAGCCATGAGTCAGCATGGAAGAGGTTTTTGTTTGGTTGGGTTTTGTGTGTGTGTGTGTGTGTGTGTGTGTGTGTGTGTGTGAGTGTTCTTTTTATTTTTTTTTAAGATTTTATTTATTTATTCAACAGAGATAGACAGCCAGCGAGAGAGAACACAAGCAGGGGGAGTGGGAGAGGAAGAAGCAGTCTCACAGCGGAGGAGCCTGATGTGGGGCTCGATCCCATAATGCCGGGATCACGCCCTGAGCGGAAGGCAGACGCTTAACCGCTGTGCCACCCAGGCGCCCCGTGAGTGTTCTTTTTAAAGATTTATTTATTTATTTGAGGGTGGGGAGGGGCAGAAGGAGAGACTCTCAAGCAGACTCCCCTGCGAGCGCAGAGCCCCATGTGATGCAGGTCTCGCTCTCACAACCCTGAGATCATGACCTGAGCCGAAATCAAGAGTTGGACGCTCAACCGACTTAGGTGTCCCTGTTATGTTTTTGTTTTTGTTTCAGTTGTGGTAAAAATACATGTAACATGAAATTTACCATTTTAACCATTTTAAGGTGTTCAGTCGGTGGCATTAAGTACCTTCATGGTGTTAAGCAACCGTCACCACCATCCACCTGTAGAGCTCTTTTTGTCTTGCAAAACTAAAACTCTATTCCCATGAAACACGAACTTCCCGTTCCCTTCTCCCCCCTGCCCCTGGCCACCACCATTGTATTTTCCATCTGTACAAATCCGACTTACTCCAGGAGCTTCACATAAAGGGAATCATGCAGTATTTGTCCTTTTGTGCCTGGCTTCTTTCACTCAGCATAATGTCCACAAGACTCATCCACGTTGTAACATCTACCTGGAATCTCCTTCCCTTTTAAGACTGAATATGATTCGCTGGTATGTATAGAGCACATTTTGTTTTTCCATTCATTGGTCAATGGACCCTTGGGTTACTTCCGCCTTTTAGCTATTGTGAATAACACTGCTATGAATGTGAGCGCACAAAAATATCTCTGAGTCTTTTCAAATTGCTTTCAATCCTTTGGAGTCTTACCGAGGAGAGGAATTGCCAGATCATATGGTAATTCTATTTTTAATGTTTTGAGGAAGTACCATACTGTTTTCCATAGTGACGGGAGAGCTATTTTTAAATCATCTGACATCAAGGTGCATTTATCCTTTCCTTCCTTCCCTCTCATTCTTTCAACAAACATTACTGGAGACTCGCCTTATAGGATGACTGCGCCAGGCTCTGTGAAGTTTACAAATATGACTAGTTTGATGGTACAACAGAGATCTAGAGAGCTAAATATACAGTCACTCCTCAGCCAGAACAGGGCTTGAATTCAGGGGTTCAACACAATTTTTAAGAACATTGTCTTTCAGAAGAGAAGTTGGTTTATTTGAAGGCATAGAAAAAGGAGCACTGCAGGGGTAAATATCAGGAGTCCTATTAAAATATGGCTCAGCAATGGACTTTCTAGCATTACAGAGTCATCCCAGGAGGGGCAGAGTATGTCTAAAAAACTAACCCGAGGGATGCTTTTTTAGCTCATTTATCTAATTCTCTCTGTTCTAATGATATGTCCCTTAAGCTCAGTGTGTGTGTGTGTGTGTGTGTGTGTGTGTGTGTGTATGTGTAACTAATCTCTACACCCATTGTGGGCCTGGAACTCACAACCCTAAGATCAAGGGTCTCATGCTCTACTGACTGAGCCAACCAGGTCACCCTTAAGCTGTGTTCTGATTGTAACTTGGCTTCTCTGCCTAAAAGGGGGGGGATGCTTTAGTCAGGCCAATCTCAGCATTGTGATCTTGAAGAGTTTACATTTCTCATCATAAATGAATAATTTAGCATCCCAGTCTTGAACAGTGGACTTAGTAAGCTCTAATTAATGTGAGTTCAATTCAACAATATGGACCCGTTCTTGATGTACTGGC
Organism: Ursus arctos; assembly: GCF_023065955.2. Taxonomy (NCBI): domain Eukaryota; kingdom Metazoa; phylum Chordata; class Mammalia; order Carnivora; family Ursidae; genus Ursus; species Ursus arctos. The sequence goes on from NW_026623030.1 coordinate 15,971,286, forward strand.
AAAATCAAGCCTTTTAACTTTCTAATCCTTTCAGATCGTAGACCAGAGCCAAGCCACAGATGTCTCTGAACCTCAGGTTCCTTCTCTGAGAGTGGAGATTCAAATAGTGCCTACCTTATAGAGTTGTTGTAATGATGAAATAAGTAACTTCATATACAGTGTTCAGAACAGTGCCTTGTACATAATACATACTGCGTAAGGGTTGAATCTTGTAATTAATGGGAAATGCTCCAAGATATTCTTACCTTATGAGATTTCTTGATAGATAAAGTCTGACCTCGCAGAGCACATCTTCTTTTCTGTTGGAATCTGCATAATTCTTATTCCCAACGTGCAAGCAAACCTGTGAAAGATTTATCTTTGTTGCCTATTTTTAACCTTATTATTATTATTTTTTTGGTGCCCTCTGCTCCCAAGCCCCTCGCACCTGCAGGATTTTCTGCCAAGGTAAGATAAAGCCAGCACCCCCACAGGCAGCACCCCAAGCACTGGCCTTCACCTAACCACCTTGCAAGTTCCTAGGGCCTGGCAGGGTTACTGTGACCAATGTGAGAAATTTATTAATGCCAAGGAAGTCCTGACTGATAATGATGATGCATGAGTATGTTTTAACCTTCCCAGAAATGTATTGCCAACATCCTAAATAACACTCTCAAATTGTAGAATTTAGCTGACTGAGATTGGCCTATAGGGGAAAAAGAAAATGTGAGCAAATAGAATTATTTAACCTGAGATAGGTGATAACATACCCTGTGTTATTTTACTGGAAGTGGTTGTATTCAGGTTCCCCAGAAAAACAAGACCAATAAGATACATAGGTAAGAGGATATTTATTGTAGGAATTGGCTCACGTGATTGTGGAGACAGAGAAGTCCCACGATCTGCCATCTGCAAGCTGGGAACCAGGAGAGCTGATGTAATTCAGTCCAATTCCAAAGGCCTGAGAACTGGGGGCTGCTGGTGTTAGTTCCGTTCCAAGTCCAAAGGCCTGAGAACCAGGAACGCCAATAGCTGGGGGCAGGAGAAGATGAATGTTTCGGCTCAAGCCCTCTGCTTCTCTGTTCTGTTGGGGCCGTCAACAGATTAGATGAGGCCCACCCGCATCGGTGAGGGCAATCTTACCAGTCTACCGATTCAAATGTTAATCTCTTCCAGAAAAACCCTCACAGACACTCCCAGAAAGAATGCTTCACTGGCTCTCTGGACATCCCTTAGCCCAGTCCAGCTGACAAGTAAAATTAACCTTCACAGCGATGATCAATGACTCTCCAATTGGACTGAGGATTTTCATTCAAATCAAAGAAAACTCCCTGAAATTCCTCATTGCCTGACTCTGGAATCATTCACTGAGTTCACTGACTCTGGGCTGCTTTAAAAAATTGGAGCGGGGAGGGGTACTGGGTGGCTCAGTCATCAGGCGTCTGCCTTCGGCTCAGGGCGTGATCCCAGCATCCTGGGATTGAGCCCCACATCAAGCTCCCTGCTCTGCTGGAAGCCTGCTTCTTCCTCTCCCTGCTTGAGTTCCCTCTCTCGCTGGCCATGGTGAACATTCAAATATGAACGAATGATACACAAATGGGCTTTTTCTTTAGTCTCTTCTGCCTTAGCACTCTATTATAGTTAACCTAAAAACAGAAATCAGCCTGTGTTCACCTAAGCTGATTCACTCTATTGGACATTTATGTCAACATGTAGTAATAACATTCTTAGAAAGTTTTTGCCCTTAATTTAACATTTAGGTTATTATGGTAATTGGATTCCTTCAAGATGTCAAAGATCAGATCAAAATGGTTTGTTCCAGCTGCAGCAAGTTTTGAAAGTAAAAGGTGAAGGATATGATTTTATATCAAAGACAGTTACAACTGCCATGATAAAAATTAATTTTCTTTTCACACAAAAGGTATTTGACTTTAAAGCTAAAGATTAGGTCTCCAGGACTTTAATTGGGTTGTGGAAGCTCACTAGATTTTTGTGTAACAGGTATTCCAAATAAGATATGACCTCAAACTGTTACTCTAAGAAACGAACCCTGGGGCGCCTGGGTGGCTCAGTCGGTTAAGCATTTGCCTTCGGCTCAGGTCATGATCCCGGAGTCCCAGGCTCCCTGCTCAGCGGACAGCCCGCTTCTCCCCCTGCTCCTCACCTCACTCATGCTCTCTCTCTCAAATAAATAAATAAAATATTTTTTTAAAAAAATGAACCCTAGACCATTTCCTAGGGCTGGAGAAGCCTTTCTATGTTGAAGCCACCTGGAGAAGAGTAAAAAGTTCATTGTTCACACAAGTTCAGGTCCCTAACCTCACTTACCTTTCATTACCTGTTCCCTTGAAATTCTGAGTGAGTGGAACCTTCTTCTGGGTGGGTGTAAATATAGGAGCCAGAGGAGAAAGAACAGAGAAATTAAAGAGGAAATTGTTTGAGCAAGGTGTCAGATCAGAACCAGCTGTCTCCGTAAGCTAGCAAAGCTTTTATAGAATCAGAAACTTGGAAACCTATATTTTTCAACTTGGCTTTTTCTTTTCTTGTTTTTGGTACTTCCTGTGTTTACTAGCAAAGCCTCTTTTGAAAATTATAGGTGATCTCATCTTTGCCAAAGGGAACAAATAAAAGGAGGTTTTAAATTTGTCCACGTTTCTACCAATTAATTAAGGGAGAATTATGGAGAAAGTCAGAGGTGCCCTGGGTTTTGCATGTTTTATTTTGTTTTTTTGCCATTTTTTTTCAATGAAATGAGCATCAGGCAAGTCATTAAGATAGAGAATTGTTGTACCAAACTGAAAACATGTACAGTATCACATACAACTGCTCTTATAAAAAAAGTTCCAAGGGGATAATGTTACCAACTTTAGTCTCTTATAGCCTACTAAACATTGAACCATAACAATGTAATCTTTAGGGTTGGTTCATCTTTTCAGAACACATTCTTGGGAGTGTCTAGCGTAGTCATCTAATATTATTTAAAATGATCGTTAAAATGAGTCATCTAGGGGCACCTGGGTGGCTCAGTTGGTTGACCATCGGCTTTTGATTTCATCTCAGGTCATGATGTTGGGGTCCTGGGATCAAGCTTGGCAGGGAGTCCACTCGAGGATTCTCTCTCCCTCTCCCTGCTTGTGTTCTCTCTCTCTCTCTCAAATAAATAAATAAATATTAAAAAAAAAGAATGAGTCGTCTATGGTAGAAAGTTCTCTCTGTTATTTATTTTTGAAGGCTGCTTCCCAACCACTGTGGTACAGTTCTGCTTATTTTAAGAAGCATGCTTATGATTTCGCTATTAATATATTCAGTATCAATTATCCACTTGCACACACAGCTCTGTGTGGGTGAGTTGCAAAGTTGAGAATTTCCTTAAGAAAATGAATTCTGAATTTTCAGTTTACTTTTAGCGCCTTCCCGTTTCATCTGGCTACCTGGGACGAAGGAAAGACATCTGCTGCCGCTTTTAACTTTTGGTTTGAGTCATGCTGTTTGGATTTAACTTTAACAGGAACAGAAGAAATAAACCCTGAAGTGGATGTGCTTCTTCCAAATTGATAGGTTCTAGAGGAGAAGCCTGAGTTTGTTTGTTTGTTTTTAATTCATAAGGAATGCACTTAAAAAAAAAGATTTTATTTATGTATTTGACAGAGAGGGACAGCCAGCGAGAGAGGGAACACAAGCAGGGGGAGTGGGAGAGGAAGAAGCAGGCTCCCAGCGGAGAAGCCTGATGAGGGGCTCGATCCCAGGACCCTGGGATCAGGCCCTGAGCCAGAGGCAGACGCTTAATGACTGAGCCACCCGGGCACCCCAAGGAATGCACTTTTCGTTTTTGTTGTTCGAAATCTCAGGAGCAAGTGTTCCCTGCTATCTGAAAGTTTGCTTTATGCCACTTCGCTTTTATGAAAGACTTAACACTGGTACCTATTTCAGTCGAAAGAAATAGGAAGAGGATTTCTGCCTTTATGAAATATTAATTGCATCTTTGCTTTACATCAATTTGGCTCTACTTTTGGATATGCAGGAAACCTGTATTGCTCAGCCCACTACAACCAGGCCCCCAAAATTATGTACTATCATATTCTTAGCAAAGTTTTTTTCCAATTCCACCTAACCTCCCCTCCCAGCGTCTCCCTTTCCCCTGTCATCACAAAGATACCCTCATCAGCTTCAGCATGGAAATGAGCTGGCCCCCTGACTGCTTGAATTTCTTTCATCCTAGAAACTATTTCTCCAAGTCCTGTTTGTGATTAACTAACCTTGGCAGTTAGGATAACAAAAGGTGAAGCAGTTCAAGCAGCATGTGGGAAATTTCCTTTACAGATGGTTTCTTTCCCTTTGGTAGAAAAAGCAGAAACGATTACATGGCATACAGTGGCTCATAATTAATCATGAGCCAGGTTTAATATCCATCAACTTGACCCTACCAGAGTATTCTGACTTACAAGATTTGCCTCCCTAGGAAGACAGTAGGTAGTTCATTCTTGCCTCTTTCTGAGCCTGAAAGGAACTAAGCTAATGAAAAATAAGCCTGTCTTGGACAAAAACATCTTAGATCTGGCTTTGTATCCAAAAGAATCAAAAGCAGAGTCTTAAAGAGATATTTGTATATTCATACTCATAACAGCGTGATTTACAATGGCCAAAGGGGGAAGCGACCCAAGTGTCCATTGCTGGGTGAATGAATGAACAAAATGTGGTATATTCACACAATGGAGTATTATCCAGGCTTACAAAGGAAGTGTTGACATATCCTACAAGATGGATGAACCTCGAGGATGTTATGCTAAGTGAAATAAGACAGTCTCAAAAAGAAAAATACTGTATGATGCCACTTAGCTGAGGTACCCAGAGTGGTCAAATTCCCAGAAGCAGAAAGTCAAATGGTGCTTCCCAGGGTCTGGGGAGAGGGTAAAAGGAGGAGTTGTTTAATGTGGCTGTGGAGTTTATCTTGCAAGATGAAAAAGTTCTGGAAATCTGATGCACGACACTGTGAATATACTGAACAATATTTTCTTTTTTAAAGATTTTATTCAGGGGGCCTGGGTGGCTCAGTTGGTTAAGTGTCTGCCTTCAGCTCAGGTCGTGATCTCAGGGTCCTGCAATCGAGCGTTCTGCCTCTCCCCCTGCTCACGCTTTCTCTTTCTCAAATTTATTAAATAAAATCTTTTAAAAGAGAATTTTACTCATTCACGAGAGATAGAGAGAGAGGCAGAGGGAGAAGTAGGATCCCCATGGAGCAGGGAGCTCAATGTGGGACTCGATCCCAGGACTCTGAGATCATGACCTGAGCCGAAGGCAGGCGCTTAACCGGCTGAGTCAACCAGGCACCCTGTACTGAACAATACTGAACTGTATGCTTAAAAATGGTTAAGATGGGGGATTCCTGGGTGGCTCAGTCAGTTAGATGTTCAACTCTTGGTTTAGGCTCAGGTCATGATCTCATGAGATCGAGCCTTGCCTCAAGCGCCACATCAAGCCCCGAGGCAGGCCCCACGCTCAACGGGGAGTCCGCATGAGACTCTTTCTTCTGCCCCTCTCCCCACTCATGCTGGCTCTCTCAATCTCTCCCAAAAATAAATAAATCTTTAAAAAAGTGGTTAAGATGGTTAAGTTTTCTATTATGTGTATTTTACCACAATTAAAAGAAAAATCCTGAGAAGAGGAGCCAGTGAGAAACAAGTCTAATGAGGAGTCTGAGACGGTGACAGGGAAAGACAGGCATTGGGTCCCGGACACAGACAGGACTATTGTGTTTGGCACCACCCCATCCTCCCTTCAGGACTCAAGGACACCTGCCCCAGCTGCTGTGAGTGCCACCGGTTGACACACCCCAGTTACCAGCCTTCAGGCTGTGAGCCCTTTGTGGGAATTGCCCTCTGCCAAAGAAAGCCATCTCTCCCAGTCTCACACCCACCTCCCCAGTGCAGCCAGCATCCAGTGAGATGCCCACACAAGGGCAAAAAAGGCCTGGTCTTCTCACCCCAGTGGGGGACAGCTGTGAAGGTTGAGCCCACCTTCAGAGCTCCCTATGGGATCAGCTGAAATCTTGCTGTGTGACCGTACCGTAAGGTCTCCCTCTGTCTAATCTTGCTTCCTTCATTCCCCCCACTGCCCTGCCCCCCACCGGGTGTTCATGCCACGAGCTTTCTCTAATAACCTTCCTGCAGGCTAACCTCTAGGGATGAGAGTCTGAATCCTATCACCAGGTAAGACATCAGAGCCAGGTGGTGATAGCTGAGGTAGCTGAGACGGTAGCTGAGGCCATGGTGAATCCTGAAGAGCTGGTGGAGGAGGAAGAAGTTGAGTATCAGTTGCATCCTTTAGACTGACTGCCATGGTGGGGGCTGTGGCTCATCCAACGAATCCCTTCCTCTCTGCGTTCTCCCTCAGAAAGAGAGGCCCATGGGAGCCGTGGAGGAGCTGACTCTGAGAGAACATGAAGACGGGGGTCCAAGCAGAGCTAGAGGTGGACTCTGGTAGACAAAGGAATGTGCCATGTCCTCTTCAAGGAAGGGCTTGCTGCCCAGTTATGAGGAGTGTGGTCCGTTTTCAGCTCCTGCAAAGTTGGCCTCACCTAGGACTCTTCCTAGAGTCCCTCCCAGAGCAGCCTACCTCTGGGCTAAAAAGATGAGGGCATATCAAGTGATGGCTCTTTTGTCCTAAGACCTTCCTGCTGGGTTGACCCAATGTTTGTATCCTTGCAAAATGCAGAGGCTGAAACCTAATCCCCCATGTGATAGTGTTTGGAGGTAGGGCCTTCAGGATGTGATCAGTGCCCTTACAGAAGAGATCCCAGGGAACTCCCTTCTCCCTTCCGCAATGTGGGGTTGGAGCAGGAAAATCACTGTCTATGCACCAGGGCTCTTAGCAGACCCTGAATCTACCAACGCCTTGATCTTGCACTTCCAAGCCTCCAGAACTGTCAGAGACACAGTCCTGCTATTTTGAGGTACCAAGTCTATGGCATTTTGTTACAGCAGCCCAGACGGACTAAGACATGGGTTGACCAAGGCTCTGTTAGGCTTGTATTGCAAACTGACTCCTGCATTTTCCCATTCTTTAAATATCCTGCTCACTCTGTGACTCCCCCCACCCCCTCCCAAAACTTCTCAATGTTTGCTTCCAGAAACTTTTAGCCAATATTCTTAACCTATCCCATTTGCTACCGCGCTGTAGGTCCTCATTAAATGTTTATTGAATAAATAGATCAAATGCAACAATACCTGTTAATGACTATGTAAAAGGCATTATTATGCTGGTTATAAAAAGAAAGAAATTCTATCTTCAGTATGGGCTAATTGTCTGATGCCCTCATAGCTTGTACAATGGCCCCTAAACAAAGTGACCATGGCAACAGGGATGGAGATCAAATGTGGGCCCAACAACACCACAGAACCCCCAAGGCTCTCTAGCGATGTCATTGCCGAATACCCGTTTGCTAGCAGTAGAGATCAATATGTCGCCGAGCTTCTTGGGAAATCAGCCACAGCCACCAGGTGGCAGGTCCAAGACATCAATCAGACCCTTGCACTTTGCAGAAGTTAGAAATTCACCCTTTTAAGGTATTCTGTATTCCAGATATGGGTTTCCCTCCCTTTCTAAGTGCCTCTTCTAGTATCACTATGGGGTGGCCTGCAGATGGCATGTAATGGCATAATATCCTGTGTAACCTTGGCTATCAAGGGACCCCTTTTACAGCAAAGGAAGAGGCTAATGGGCGTATGACCATGGATTTTACTGCTCTTACTAAGTACCCCCATCACCCAGAAATGGCTGGTCTGATAGAGCGATGGAATGGCCTATTGTAGTAACTATGTGTTCCTGTTGTTTTGACCTCTGGGGCCTTGCTGACCCTGGAAAGACTGCCCTTCCCAAGGGCTAGCCAATTCTCAGAGGCAGTCGTTGACTTGCCCGTGAGCATGTGTTTCATATGTAAACCAGCCAATCCAGAGCCCTTGTGCCCCCCCCCCCACCTTCTCTACTGGGCTCTTATACTCTGAGCCACTGTTTACCTGCCTTACTTCAGCGCCGGGTACCACACACCTAGAGACAGGTCCTACACCCCAGGGCCTATCGAAATTATCCAAATTAGCCAATCCTAAACCTACTTACCCTGTCTCCTATGTTCTTCCTATGAAAACCTCAATAAAGGCTCTTCTCCACCTTCCCTCCCCACCCCACCCTCTGGCTGTCCATACCTCCTGACTGACCTACCATTCGCTGTGTGGCCCTGCTTGGCACAGTGCTCCCCCTCCTCTCGGGCACCGTGGTAACAAACTCTATTTTCAATGGCAAACATCTCCTGATCTGTTGGCCTCCCTATACCTGAATAATAATAAAGTCTACATTATAAAACACCTGTGGAAGGCCTGGTTACTACACCTTGCAGGGCTGGGTGTTATCTTGAAAGATTTGATTTACACTCCAAACCAATAAGCAACATATAAGGGGTGAGGTACTATGTCTCTATGGCTAGTATCTGAGGGCTGGAGATCAAGGAGCAGCCTTTCTCACAATTACACCCAGTGATCCACTTGTGGGTTCTGTGTTTCTCATTCCCTATAAACGTGGGCTCTGTAGAGTAAGAGTTCCTAATTTCTTGAGGAGTACCTAGGCTGGGAGCACAGCGTGGACTCCGCTGCATTGCACATTGTGACTATACGTAGTCACTTTGGGCTCTTCCTGTCATTGAACCGAGAGGCAGAGAAGGGAGATACCACTCTGCCTGGGTTAATTAGTTCTGATTGTTATGGGGAATCGGGTTGCTGCTACTTAATGGGGGTGGGACAGAGAATGTCTGGAACCCAGAGGATTCCCTAGTGTGTCATTTGATACCTCTATGCTTGGGATGACCGTTCATGGACAGTTACAGTAACGGCAACCTATGAGGGGCACCTAAACATTCACACTCCTTGGGGATGAATGTCTGGGGACCCCACCAGGCAAATCACCTAGACCAACCAAAATACAGCTAAAGATGAGGGAAATCTGGATGGATAGTGGAGGAAGGAGATGATAAATGGAGGATGATTCTAGCACTAGCTACAGCGTTAGAGCCTCTGTGTTAGTTTCCTGTTGCTCCCGTAAAAAATGCCCACAAACTCTGTGGCTGGGAACAACACAAATTAATTTTCTTACAGTTCTTCAAGTCAGAAGTCCAATATGGGTCTCCCTGTGTGCAAATCAAGGTGTCATCTTTAGAATACACAATTTGCCTTATGTGTATTCTCTTATTTGGGCATATCAAATGTCACCCCTCTTACACGTTAGTTTCACCTCTGTCTTGTACCAACTCTTAAAGGTCTCCAAAGAACGAGAAAAATGCTGCTGGATGAAATTGGGTTCCTCTTTCCTGGGACCCTCCCCCTTACACAGGACACTGCAGGACTCAGCTTCTGTGGCCGTGGCTGGAGCTCACGTGACCCACACTGGGCTCTCTCCCAAGAATGTGGAATTGGAAATGGAAAGGAACAAAGTCGGAGGAGACCAGGAATAAAGTGGTGTTAATGGCAGTGCTCCAGAAAGAAAAGTTTGCGAGCTACTGCCGGATTCACAAAACTGACCCTGGTTTCTTCCTTCTCTAAATTTTAGTTATTTAACTTTGCCTTTGATGTGACAAAATACCTCTAGCATTGCTTCTTGGACTTTCTCTTCTTCCTTGCCCCTTTTTATTGTTTGGTTTATGCTAGCCATGGGACATTTCTGTTACTTGGAATCAAAACCTTACAAACAGAACATTGCATACAGCCAAGTTTAACCTTGAAAGAAGTATAAATGACAGCAAGTCTTTGGGGGAATATTTGTCATTTCTTCAGAGGCATCTACAAAAGCCATCATTTTCATCAGCAACAAGACTGAATGTGCCATCACGGTTTATATTTTATTGTTGTTGTTTTCTTAAAGAAAGTACCCAAGGCTTGTGTTATAAATAAGAAAGGTATAGATTTATGGCGATAGCTATTACTTCAATATTAGATAAAATTTGAACACATTTCCACTATTGGACTGACCAAAAAAAAAAAATGAGCAGGTGGAAATTTTATTTATTCTTCTCTCCAATCTGATGAGGAAGAAAATAAAAAAGGCAATGGGCGGCAAGAAAGAGAGGGAAAAAAAATAGTCCAGGCAATCTACAAACTGAGTAATCATCTTGGGATGCAGAAGCATCAAAAGTGAGAAAATGCTAGGGGCGCCTGGGTGGCTCAGTTGGTTAACTGACTCTGGGTTTCGGCTCAGGTCATGATCTCAGGGTGGTAGGATCCAGCCCCCCGTCAGGCTCTGCGCTGGGCGTGGAGCCTGCTTAAGATTCTCTCTCTCCTTCTGCAGCCCCCCCACCCACCACTCTTTCTCTCTTTAAAAAAAAAAAAATGTGAGAAAATGCTAAGGAGGTTATTTCCAGGTAAAATGTCCTGACATTCAGGGAACAGTCATCATGGAATGATATCAGACTTAGCGAAGAGCTTTAAAGATAAACTAATAACAGAGGTTTTGATAAGGAAGACTTAGGAAAACATTTGATACCCAAGAGGTACAATTTAGTGCAATGAGCAAACCAGAATCATCGTGGATCTTTATGTCTGGAGAGTAGAAAGAAACGGGCAAGTTGCTCTTAATCATCTGGGATGGACTAGATGAGCTCATCAGATCCTTCTGAGTCCTATGAATCATCCTTGGGGTTTCTTAAGGTGTATGCCCCTCATCAGTTAAACTACTCTTGTGATATGTGCTCCTACCAGCGCGTGCCTTCTCTCTGTGAGCTCATTCCTCGTCTGCGTCTCTCCAACTCGCTGGAAGGGGAGGGCTGCTGGAAAGCCTTCGTAAGTCAGTTCTCCAAGCACAGACTGCAAACTTCTGGCTGCCTCACGCCCTTCAGAGAAACGAATCACAACATGCTCAAAAGCGTGGCGATCCTAACAATCTGTCACCCAAAACGTGCTAATCGTGTGGAACAGGAGCAATCAGATTCATGGCTACCTCTCGTGAAATGGAAACGTGACACTTCAGTGGCGGCCAGGTGGTGCTTAAATAAACTGGGACAGTTCACCTTGAAAGCTTTTGGTGAGTGCTGGGAAGCCAGGTCCCCAAACACAGAAATGAATGTTTAAAGAAGCCTCTGCAGAGGAATGAATTTATTGGGTCCTGTGTTGTACGATGTCATAGTCTGGTGCTGTGAAGCCCTTGGATTGAGGCTGAGGGATGCAAGAACTCAAGTTGAAATTTTACTTGAATTCCATTAATTTCAATTATTTATTTAATATTTTTAAAAAAGATTTTATTTATTTATTTGACAGCGACAGAGGGAACACAAGCAGGGGGAGCAGCAGAGGGAGAGGGAGAAGCAGACTTCTCACTGAGCAGGGAGCCCAATGCAGGACTCGATTCCAGGACCCCAGGATCATGACCTGAGCTGAAGGCAGATGCTTAACCATCTGAGCCACCCAGGTGCCCTAATTTCAATTTTTTAATCATGGTGACATTCACATAAAATTAACCATTTTATTTGTATTTATTTTTAATTTTATTTTTTTAAGATTTTATTTATTTATTTGACAGAGAGGGAGAGAGGAGAGAGAGAGAGCACAAGCAGGGGTGAGGGGCAGAGGAAAAGGGAGAAGCAGACTCTCCATTGAGCAGGGAGCCCAACGCAGGGCTTGATCCCAGGACTGAGGAATGACGACCTGAGCCAAAGGCAGATGCTTAACCAACTGAGCCACCCAGGTGCCCCTGTATTTATTTTTTAAAGATTTTATTTTTAAGTAATCTCAACACCCTAACCTGGGGCTCAAATTTACAACTCTGAGGTCAAGAGTTGCATGCTCCACCGACTGACCTAGCCAGGTGCCCCCAAATTTGCCATTTTAAAATGAGCAATTCCATGGTATTTAGCACATTCACAATCGTGTGCAACCACCTCTATCTAGTTCCAAAACATTTTTGTCACCCTAGAAGTAGACCCTGAATCCATTAAGCAATTGCTATTCATTCTCCTCTCCCCACGCGTAGCCCCTTTCTGCCACGGATCTCTGGTCTGTCCGTGTGGATTTCCCTGTTCTGGACATTTCATATAAATAGAATCGTACAATCTCTGACCTCCTGCGTCGGGCTTCTTTTACTTAGCATAATGTAATTAGTTGTCATGTTAAATTTAAGAAGTGATAGTTCTGCTATTGGAAAATTTTTAAGTATGTTTGGAATTACTTGGGTACCTGAATCTACTTTTTCCACTATAAATTTTTGAAATTTAAATGCAGAGCAATTATTTCCATTCAAATTTATTATTCCCCCAGCCCAAAAATTTATCATCCTAATGGAGATGTCTGTGAGTATAAAATCACACTTACTCCAGATTTCAAAGATTTAGTATAAAAAAAGTAAAATAACTCTTTTAAAGAATATTGATTACATGTTGAAACAATAATATTTCGCAGATATTGGGCTTAATGAAATGTACTATTAAAATTAATTTGAACTGTTTTCTTTTTCCTTTTTATGTTGTAGCTACTAGAAAATTTAAAATTATGCATGTGACTCACATTATATTTCTATTGGACAGTGCTGGTCTGGTCAATGATCTAACTCAAGTTAGACACTAATAAAAAAAAATTATTTTGAGCACCTACTATAAACTTGTAGAGTTTTTTGCTACCATGTGGAACAGACTGGTTAGGAATAATATGTTTGCCAATTTTATTGACCTTTCCCTAGACTTTCCTATAGACTCTAGTCTATAAAGAAGACTTTTTAGACCTTTCCTTTAGCCTGGACCAGAAATTGTCTATGAATTAAGTTGCAAGGGTTTGACAAAGCTTTTCTCCTCTCCGGCTAGCTACTGATGCTCAAAGAGAGACAGAATCTCTAGGAATGGTCTTATAATACAATCACTAAAATTTTTTTAAAAAGATTTTATTTATTTATTTGAGAGAGAGTGATAGAGCATGAACAGGGTGGAGGGGCAGAGGGAGAGGGAGAAGCAGTCTCCCCACTGAGCGGGGAGCCTGATGCGGCTGATGTGGGACTCGATCCCAGGACCCTGGGATCATGACCTGAGCCAAAGGCACGTGCTTAACCAACTGAGCCACCCAGGCACCCCAATCATTAAAATGTTTTAAATGAGGGAAAATAAGCGATATGTACTGGCCTCCCTGCTTTTTAACCTATACTTTAACGATATACTATTGGTTTTGGATAAATCAAAAGCATATGCCTTTCTGCTCTTGAGAACAGAAAGATAAGCACTTTCTTATACACATTCATTCACCAACAACATAGTGGCTGAATATTGTCTGCTATGCTAGATGCTGGAAATTTCAGTGCAAAAATACCAAAGTCCCTGCCCTTGTGGAACTTAGATTCCAGGGAAAGGAGACAGAAAACAAGTGAATAAGATAATCATAGATTCTGGTAAGTTCTATGGAAAAAATAAATAAATAGATTTGATAAAAAGTAATTTTATCAAGTGATGGGAAGTTGAGGTGGCGTCCTCTATTTTACATAAGGTGGCTGGACAGTCTCTCCGAGAGGATGACAGTTGAAGAAAAAACCATACGGAAGAGCCATGGGAAGAACACTTCAGGCAGAAGAAGGTACAACAGAAGCAAAGACCTCAAAGTTGGAAAGAGTTTGATGTGTTTGTGGAACAAGAAAGGAAAGCCATATGGCTAGGATGTGATGAGCAAAAGGGAAAGGGAGAGCAGATGGGACTGGCAAGCAGGAGCCAGTAGGCCATATTAAGAAATCTAGATTTTATTTTAAGGGCAATGGGGAGCCATTGATCGTTTTAGAGCACAAGAGTAACCAGACGCATTTTTCATACAGATGATCCAATAGTAGCTTCAATGAATAGCTTTGTTCTTTAATGCTAGAAGAAGAACTAAGAACTGATTGATTCTGGTAGACATCTTCCAATATTCAACAGTATTTTGGGTAACAATCTCATATACCAAGAAACCTTGTACATTTTACATGGATCCTGTTTGCACAAGGGACCTAGGGACCTCCCAGGAGATAAGTCATCAAAAAGAGAAAGACAAAGTCAGTCAGACAAATTTGACTCAAAACAAGGTTTAAAATTTTTTAAAAAGGGCGCCTGGCTGGCTCAGTCAGTAGAGCGTATGACTCTTGATCTCCGGGTCATGAATTTGAGTCCCACGTTGGACGTGGAGCCTCCTTAATATTTGGTAGGAGTGTGGATTGGAGCTCGGCACCCCTAGGAGCCCTGGAGAGACCGTGGAGAACATGTCTCATGTTAAGTCAGTGGTGGGAGAGAAAGCTGGGATATTCATCTACCAGCTCCCATCCATCACTGGGCAGGGCTGTTTCTAGGAACACGAACTCTCTGTGACTTCTGGGCTCTCCCAGAAGCTAGAACAAAGCCCTTATTCAGAGAGCCACAGGTATAGCAATGAGTATGCTTTGGTGTACAGAGATGAGTGTTGAGGGGCTCTGGGCGGGGCCCCCACAGCATCTATTACACTCGTGGCCGTAAGCACAGAGGCATCTATCATGTTGATCTCTGTGTTACTCTCATTTCTGGCCCCATTCCTTCCTTCTTAGCATTATGCGATCTGGTTATGTTTTATGTATCCTTGTAAGCTGTCTTAAATCTTTTCCGGAACACGGCAGAATTTATTTATTGCGAATAAATAAATAAATACTACTGAGGTCTCACATTTTCTCCTTTATTTATTGACCCTTTTCCCCCGTCTTTGAACTTCTTGGAACAGAGGCCCTTTTCACTTGTGCTTAGCATTGAAAGCATTTCATGATTGTTCTCCAGAATGGCACAGAGCACAAAGAGACACAGGCTGTTTATAAACCAGCTCTGTGACCAGATGTCGATACAGAGGCATAAGACCCTCTAGCCTCTTTTTTTCTTGAATCTACTGATTAGAACAGTGCCTGCCACACAGTAGGTATTCGGGAAATACTGGTGAAATGAGCAAATGAGATTTATAGGACCTATATACAGTAAGGCTTCCCATACACCACCCGTTAGAAATCCACCAACATACTGGAATTGTGTGTTTCATAAGGTCAAGGTTGCCCCTGAAATTACTATCATGTGGATATTTTTATTTTCACGAGCACAAACTTGAAAGTAGGGGCTAAAGATAGATCTAGAGATGGTGTTTTAAAATGTATACCCAGCAGGTTATGTGCATCTAAAAACACCCAATGGTAATTCAAATACAGCCTGTTTATGAACCTAATCTTTGCTCGTAGGTGTCCTGGCAAACTGTTCTCAATAATACCCCTATTGCGAAAAGAATTACCAGCAGTGTTGGGAACTGGGCTCCCCAGGATTCTCAGATGCTAGAAATTGAGTGACTGCTTTACAGCCAAGGAGTCAGAAAGAAATTGTTTTAAATGGTGGGTCACAGGCATGTAGGTATCTGGAGTTTTGAGCTGTAATATTTTTCCCTTAAGAGGCAAGTGTAGTAGTTTTATTTAATAAAGCACTAACTAGAAACTATAAAGTCTAGCTTTTGAGGGGTGGCTGGGTGGCTCAGTCGGTTAAGCGTCTGACTCTTGCTTTCGGCTCAGGTCATGATCTTAGGATCCTGGGATTGAGCCCTGGGTCCTTGGGCCGCCCACTCAACTGGGGAACCTGCTTGAGGTTTCTCACCCTCTGTCCCTCCCCCTACTCGCGTGCTCTCTCTCTAAAATAAATAAATAAATCTTAAAATAAAAAAGTCTAGCCTTTGAAAGAGAAATTCTTGCCTTTCAATTATCCACAAGTAGGTTATTCTAGGAAGCTTCATTTTCACGTAGATCTTAGCAAAGGAGGAGAGAGATGGTTTGGTACTTCTGTTATTTATGGGTTTTTTAATTAAGACATAATTTACATAATATAAGATTCATCCCTTGAAAGTGAATAATCCGTGGTTTTTAGTATAATCACTATGTTATGTAACCATCAACACTATCCAATTCCAGAACGGTTCCATTTCTTCAAAAAGAAACCCTGTACCCATTAGCACTCACTTCCCTCTTCCCAGCTCCTGGAAACCACTGATCGACTTTCTGTCTCCGAAGCTATTTGCCTCTTCTGGACATTTCATATAAATGGAGCCATACCATATGTGACCTTTCATGTCTGGCTTCTTTCACTCACCATGATGATTTCGAGGTTCATCCATGCTGTAACAGGTGTCCATACTTCCTTTTCTAAGGCTGATGGATATTCCATCGGCAAATGGATATCACCACATTTTGTTCATCCCTTCATCCCTCAACAGACGCTTGCCTTGTTTCGATTCTTTGCAACATTATGAATAATGTTGGGCATACACATGTCTGTTCATCCCTGGTTTCAATTGCTCTCAGTACATACCTAGGAGTGGGATGGCAGGGTCCTATGGTGACTCTAGTTTAACTCTTTGAGGAACTGCTTAACCGTGTCCCAAAGTGGCTGCACCATTTTACATTCCCCCCCAGCAGGGAATGAGGGGTTTGGTTTCTCCATATCCTCGCCAACACTCGTCATTCTGTGTGCCTGTTTATTTTATTTATTTTATTTTATTTATTTATTCTTGTGGCTGTTTGAATTCTAGCCATTCTAATACTGTGAAGTGCTGTCTTACAGGTTACTTCTGTCACTTTTTGGAAAAGCTTTAATTTTCCTCTGTCCTGTCTGAGCCCAGGGACACCTGGGTTCTGGAGCATTCCCTCCACAGTTCTGGTTTGTTTTTTCCATCTTCCCTCTTTCCCATACTTTTAAATTTTGTTTTCTTTTGTCCTTGGCACCCTTTTATGTTTGCAGAACATTGAGCAGATAGTCCAGAGTTGACATTTGCTCCTTCTCTCTGCTCTGTTTGCCTTCTTGGAAGGTCATACATGAGTGTGACACATTTTTACAACTGATGAACTGATATCAATATATATTTCACTGAAGTTCCTAGTTGGGTTTTTTTTTTTAAGATTATTTATTTATTTGAGAGAGTAAGAGAGAGAGTGCAGAGGGAGAGGGAGAAGCAGACTCTCCACTGAGCAGGGAGCCTAATGTGGGGCTGGATCCCAGGACCCTGAAATCATAACCTGTGCCAAAGGCAGACGCTTAAGCGACTGAGCCACCCAGGTGCCCCTGAAGTCCCTAGCTTTACATTAGAGTTCATTCTCGGTGCTCTGTGGTTGTATGGGATTTTGACAAACAAGTAATGCCGAATTTCCACCATTGTAGAACCAGATGGAATCGTTTCGCTGCCCTAAAGATTGTCTGCGCTTCACTTCTTCCTCTCTCCCTCCTGTCCCCAAACCGCTGGTAAGCACTGTTCTCTTGCTATCTCTTTCTACTGTAACACTTTTTACTGTTTTCTATAGCTTTGTCTTTTCCAGAATGTCATGTACGCAGAATCACGCCATATTTAGCTTTTTCCGATTGACTTCTTTCAATTTGTTTGTCCACCTTTTGAAGGACGACTTGGTCGCCTTCAGTTTTGGGCAATTACGAATAAAGCCGCTACAGACAGTGACAGAATGGTGACACGGAGAGGCTAATGCCATTGAACGCTTTTTTCTTACTTACCTTCTGCAAAGAAAGGGGGCATACATACCTCGCAGGGCCACAGAAGAGGCGTCAGGTGTTGGTCAGGAGGCAGAAGCAGGAATGAGCGGAGAGCCTAAGCCAGAGCTTTGCTGGTTTTACAGGAAAGGTGAGGCAGGAGAAACAGTTTAGGGTTGGCTAGTTTGAATCATTCCAGTGGGCTCTGGTACCTGGTTCTGGGCTGATTCGGGGCGGGGGGCATATTGGCTTGGTGTGTGAAAGTTTGATGAGCAGGCACTTGGGGGCACGGCGCTGAATCACGTCGTCTGCACGTGACTGCGCATGCTCCAGGCAAGCCGTCCACCCGTCCCAGGAATTAGCCAGCCTTCACGGTGGCAGTCTCTCCCTGGCTCCCCTCCAATGTCAAAACATCATAAGATATAGAAAAGAGAAAACATTATGATGAATACCCTGAGTTCCTCTACAGGAATGGTTTTAGGGATAGGTTCTCTGCAAGCAGATGCTTATTTGGAGTTTGGGATAGAAAATGCTTATTGGGATAGAAAATGCTTATCTCTCCCTCTGAAAGGAGAGGAAAAGTCTAGTTGCCATACGGGCTTGACAAAGGTTTGGCCCACCCAGAGGGAAGCTCTGGAGTGAGGACTGCCCACTGAAATGCCCTGCCTCGGGTGCAAATGGCCAGCCTTTGTAGCCTTGTCTTGCTTGGTTAGCAGGTAAGGGTGTTCTGGGAAGGGCATAACCTTGAGCGAGGCAGCTCTGTACCCCTGAGGCAGACCCTGAAGGAGCTGAGAGCTGGGGGCCATCTGCTGGCTACACTCCCTGCAGCCAGTCTTCCGCCGAAGGGCGTTTTGGGTGGCGCCTCTCTGTGACGACCACAGGGGAGCATGTTCCAGTCGCCACGGCGGTATCTGGCTTGACAACATGCTCTTATTGGCTGCCTTTCTTCTCTAGTTTCACTTTCTCACTCTCCTATAGATACTTCTTTCACCTCCCCAATACACTACATACTTGCACCTAAATCCTTGTCTCGGGGTCTGCTTCTGGGGGATTGAAACCAAGGCATATCCAACTCGCCTTTAGAGGAATGTTCCTGGGGCAGGTCTGATGGTTTCCGGTTATATAAATTTACTTTTCTTAAGTTACATATACTTAAGGTGACTCAAATTCTGGTTTTCTCAACACAATTTCTGTTCATCTGTTGCCCTGATGTTCCATTTTATTGATGCCCTTTTCCTCTTAAAAGTGTCTGGGTTGGGATGATGTATTTGGTGAACATCCTACCACTGTTTGAAATGAGTGCCCCTTAATGAGAAACACGGACGGGAAAAGCAGTCAGTTTTGATCTTGAATGCCATCAATTCATTGCTTATTTAGGGTGAATCACCAAATTTTATTGCTGGAAGCAGCTTTCCGGGCCTGGCTAATCCATTGACTCTTAGCCTTTTTTCTATTACGATGCACATGGTCGGGCATTCACAGGCCCAACATCCCCATGGGAATTCCCAATATGCCAGCTGTAACTGTATTCCTTTTTCTCCCACTTGGGAGAGCATATTGAATGCTGGTGAGAATTAGGTTGTTATAGAGATAATGTATTATTTAAAAAAAGATAAATCATTCTCAAGCTTCAGTACTTTAACCATTAGCATCAAATCACTCATGACACAGTTCATGACTGATTGAATTTGAGAACTGCTGATCTCGTTCCAGATCCCTGCATTACATAAAAGAGTCATTTAGCCACATGGTGTCCCCATTTTTCTCACCTGGAAACAGGGATGGTAGACTCTCCTTCCTGTCTGGTTGAATTATGGTGGAAGGCGAATGAGGTAATGAATACAAAAGCTCTGGGAAGTATAAAACCTTTGAACAAATGGGAGGCATTGCGGAGGCCATCTGTATGTGGAAAGAGGTAGCCATATGGGCTGAGAATTTTCAAGAGCTACCACGAGATTTACAGAATAGGACTATAGGTGAATTTGCACCCTCCCCCATTCCCCCACACCCCAGTTTGCACAGAGATTCTTTCCTCAGGACATTTACAAGTCAGAATTTCGTCAGTGCTCCTGGTCATAATGTGAATTCTCTTTACATCTTCGCTAGGGTGTATTAGTCAAAACCTAAGGGTTGCAAGAGACAAAAATCCAACATGAATTAGCTTGAATACATTGGCTTACATAATAAAACCATGGGAACGTCCTGGTTGGAGTTGGCTACAGGGATGGGCAGAACCTGACATGTGAATATCACAAGGATTCTCCATGCCTCTCACCCATGCTGCTCTCTGCCTGCGGGCTTCATTTTCTCAGAACGACTTCTTTACTAGGTGAGGGAGGTACACAAGCTATTAGATGCTGGGCTCTCATCTTTATAGCCCTGTGACCAGAGAGGTAAGACACCCTCTTCCCCACCATGTCCCCCTAGAAGAACCCCAGGGAAGTAATCTGGACTGGCTCACCCTTGGACCAACCCCTGTAGTCCAGGAATAATGTGTAGATTAAGTCAGTGAAGCCGGACACCTCAGATCAATGATCCAGGGGCCTCAGGGATCATGGGGAGCTGTCAGCTACTGGATCTGTGTCTATCACTCAGGGAAAATAAAGTCTTACATATTATCAAACCTTTACTCCTCGTGAATCTATTACATTTCCAGGGCTATAAATAGTAAATCCTTTCCCTTTCCTTCCAAATGCAAATATTTTGAATATTTTAATGATTGCTTTCCAAAGCCTACTTCCAACATCACTCTTCAAAGGGTTTGTGCTAAGGTATACTCCCCCGAACAGATGGTGGTGGGCATTCTTGAATTGTAAACTGTCATTGACCTATCCTGGTGGCTCTTGATCGGCGGTGATTTTGCCTTCCCAGGGGATAATGGCAATGTCTGGAGACATTTTTGACTGTCACAAGTGGGGCGATGCTAACTGGCTTCTAGTGGGAGGAGGGCAGGATGCTGCTATAGGCATCCCAGGATGCACAGATAGCAGCTCCCACAACCAAACATTATCTTGTCCAAATCTCAGTAGTGTTGAGGTTGAGAATCCCTGATCTGTACAACAGATACGGTCTTTATTTTTGGATATAAAGCAGTTTCAGTAAGAAGACTCACCTCTACAGAGAAACTTTGGTGGCACACTCTACGGCTGGTTTTGGTGTATTGAGATACACTGGAGGTCCTGTTTCCCAATTTGGGAGGAGGCCATTGAACACAGCAGGTGAAAGTTTTCAAGGTACCCGGCTACACTGCTTAGAAAACTCAATTGTCCAAGCTCTGTTGAACTCTTTGTTTTAAGGGTGGTGTTTAAAGCAGTTTAGAAAAAGAGGGACAACTCAGATTACAAATGAATGTGAGAATTGCCAGTGTTTGGTTTATTTCTATTCGGACTTTTGGAAAATGATACCCATATACTGTATCACTAAGGGAACTTAGTGAATGACAAAATACACCCCACTAACAGATCTAGTTTCAGCAAATTATACAACAGAAAATAATTTAAGAACTATTCTTACCAATGGCTTCTCATTTTCAGGAGTAATATAATGAGGCAGAAAAAGGGCAGAAACTCTGGCATTAGCCTGCTTCCATTCAAATCCTGACCCTACTAATTACTATCAATATGATTCTGGGCAAGTGACTTAATTAACATTTATTTCCTCATCCCCAAAATGGGCATGATGATAGTACCTCCTTTTCACGTTGTTTTGAGAGTTAAATAGTTAATATATATTAATAACATAGAACGGTGCCTGGAACATAACAAGTACTATGAATAATATTTTATAAGTAGTATGAATATTTAATGAATATTTATAAGTAGTATGAATTTTTAATAAGTAGTATGAATAATATTTTTTCCAATTCTCTATTACTTTATTGAAACCTGCTGTCAGACTGATACCCAGTATGAAGGTGTAAATGAATGGCAATGGCTTAGTATGGAGTGGTGGTGAGGGTCTTTGGGTCTAGGAACATGTGATCTCAACCAGGACAGCACTCCACATACACCTCAGTCAAACACGTTTTCGGTACATACATAAAGCTCATCCAGGAATAGAAATATCTAGAGTAGGGGTTAGCAAACTATGGCCTGTGGGCCAAATCCAGCAAGCCTTTGTTTTTGTAAATAAAGCTTTATTGAAACCTAGCCATACCCATTTTTCACGTGTTCTCTAAGATTGCTTTTGCATCTTAATGGCAGAATCAAGAGCCCACAATGGTGGAGTTGAGTAGTCATACAGAGACTGTATGACTTTCAAGCCTAAAATATTTGATCCTTTTTAGAAAAGTTTGCAGACCCTTCTCCAGACCTTTGCTACCCAAAGTACACTCCTGGTCCAGCATTATCAACATCATCTGGGGGCTGGTTGGAAACAGAGTCTCAGGTCTCACTCCAGACCTACTTCATCAGAAGCTACATTTTAATACATTCCCCAGGGAGTTTGTGTAAACAGTAAGTTTGGAGAACATACTATGGAAGACACCTGCTTCAGAAGGAAGAGTTATGGGGCACCTGGGTGGCTCAGATGGTTAAGCATCTGCCTTCAGCTCAGGTCATGATCCCGGGGTCCTGGGATTGAGCCCCGCATTGGGTTCCTTGTTCAGCGGGGAGACTGCTTCTCCCTCTCCCTCTGCCTGCTGCTCCCCCAGCTTGTGCTCTCTCTCAAATACATAAATATATAAATAAATAAATAAATAAATAAATAAATAAATAAAATCTTTAAAAAAAAAGGAAGAGTTATTTCAGGGTTCCTTCTAATGTCAAGCCTCAAGTAAAGCACTAGTTGATCTCTTTTTCTCTTTTAAAAATTTACTTATTTTTATGAGATATAATTGACATATAATGTTGTGTTAGTTTTAGGTACACAACATGATGGTTTGATATATTTATATATTGCAAAATAATTACCACACATTTAGTTAAGAACCACCACCTCACATAATTACAATTTTATTCTTGTGATGAGAACTTTTAAGATCGACTCTCTTACCAACGTTCAAATATATACTACAGTATTGTTAACCAGAGTCCCCATTCTGTATGTTACATTCCCAGGACTTACTATCTTAGTTGATTCTTATTTGTCTCTCACTGATCTGAAATATTAACATTGGGGAATATTACTTGGAATCAATAAATTTAGAACTGGAAAAAACCATAGCGATGCCATTTCTTTCTTCTCTCTCTTCTTGGTCCATTTTCCTTTTATTTGTCACTTTTCAGGATCCATGCGCCTTCACTGTTGGAGATCTTGTTTGTTTGTTTTGTCTTCTACCCTGAATAAAACCAAAGAAGTAATACCCGTTTTGCTGTAGTCAGTGAAGTGGGAGTCAGAGAACCTGAGTTCTAACCTCATATAAACCCTGCTCTTGATCAGCTGCAATGCCCTATGCAAGCTGAGTCTCAGTTTACTCATCTGCAAAATGGGAATAATTTTACCTGCTCAAGGCTATGAGGATGAGTTGAAATATTGCATGTGAAAATGCTTCATCATTGGTAAAAGAACGTAACAGCATAAGGAATTAGCTCTAGATTGCCTGGCACAGAGCCTTGAACACAGTAGGCGCCGCATAACTGTTGGGTGGAATTTTTTTTTTCTTATGGGAACTGCTCCAATAAAAGCCACCAGATGGCAGCAAAGAGCAAGTTTCCGCTCAGAGGCTCCCTCTGGTCAGTCCATGAGGGCTTTAGAAGGGGATTTTTTTTTTTTTTTTAACTTTCATTTATTGTCAGAGAGAGACCGAGAGCACAAGTAGGGGGAGCTGCAGGCAGAGGGAGAAGCAGGCTCATGGCTGAGCAAGGAGCCCAATGTGGGACTCGATCCCAGGACCCTGGGAACATGACCTGAGCCAAAGGCAGACACTTCACAGACTGAGCCATCCAGGTGTTCCTTTATTTATTTATTTATTTATTTATTTATTTATTTATTTATTTATTTATTTATTTAATAGAAGGGGAACAAAGTAACTGATGGTTCTTCCTGGTCCCTAGCAAGCTGATTCCCCTACACTCACTACCCCCTCCCCAGCTCTTCCCTACTTCAAACCCACCCATATGTCCCACCAGGAGAATGCTACAAAGGAAGCAAGCAAGCATTGAGGGACAAATTGGAAGTGACAGCAATCTTTGTGTTCAGAGCCTGAAGTTAATATGACTTGGTGACGGGGATTCAACTTAGGGGATCTATGAAGTAAATTTCAGGAAAAAAATTGGTGAAAATCGATGAGGCAATGAAGTATTCAAACAGATTACGTGTTCTCTAAGTTCTATCCCAGACGGCCATCCATCCAACCATTACCCATTCAACAAACATTTGACCCCTGGCTTGGGAATACAGATGCAGTTCCAATCCTCATGGAGAAAAAGAGAGACAAATATTGGACAAGTAAGGAATTACATGTGTGATACGACCCACCTAGAGAGCCATGGAGATGTGTCATAGGGTGATTTAACCTTGGGAGGGGTCGGGATGGGCCTCCCTGGGAAAGCGATGCTTAAGCTGAAATGGTGGGGGGGTTGGTAAGAGCTCTCTCCGTAGAAGCTGTCGTGCACTGGCTGGCCCGAAGACCTCCATATAATTTTGGTGCACTCCAATGGGGAAAATGTACAGTGACCAAAGGCTACCAGGATTCAAGGACACTTAATAGATTTCTATTTTAATTACTTTGTCTATTACGGCTCATCTATACATTACCGAAAATTCCTCATTGTGTGTGTCCTCTGGAGGCAACATTTCTTCAGTCTATAGCTGGTGACGGGTCGAATCGACTTCACAACTTCACAGAATCCTCACGATAACACTACGACCCTCCATTCCTGGATAGCACAGGACACCATCCCTGTCCTCCATGGGCTGATAGTTTAGTTGGAACGATGGCTGCCTCCCCCCACGCTCCTTGTCTTCACATTTCTAGGGTAGCTCGTATGAAACATTTCCACACTTCGGTCATGATTTTCTTGGTTCTGTTCCTATTCCTCTGATCTCTCTCTGTCACCCCTTCCCCAACACTCACTAGACTAGGAGTTCCTAACCAGGACCCACAGACCGTTGGGGGGAATGTGGATAGCATTCAGGCATGGGGAAGAAATTGCTTCTTTTATTTTCACTAAGTTCTCACTGAGAACTCAGCATATCTCCTTCCATTATGAACATAAGCAAAAAACCACAGGAGTGTTTGTGGTGCCTGTGACTGTCACCAGCAGGAGCCACATGAATCTTATTATTTAGTGCATTAATAAAGACACACACACACACACACACACACACACACATTACAATGTCCCAAAGGAGCTTTTTAAAGTATTTTGATAAGTGTGTTTCAATATAACTGATTTCTTTGTAACCCTATGTGTTTTATTTTAAGCATTCTGAGAAGGGTCCCTCAGCTTCACAGGACAACCAAAGGGGGTCCCCACACAGAGAAGGCAAGAAGCCTCTGCAGAACCGAAGAGCTCCTTGAGCTTGGCCTCGGCTGTCCTCTGTCTACGTGGCCTTGGGGCCACATTATGATGTTTGTAAGCCTGAGCACTTTTGCCTCTGTGGGCCCCTCCATAAAAGATACTAAAAATACATTCTATGATTACAGAGGTATGAAGATGAATATAATCCAGGTGGAATATATTTTTATAACATTTATTTTTTCTTCAGCTTTTTAAAAGCAATTAAAACATTTTCATGGGCCCCTAACATCACACTATGCCTGATGGAGACGTCGGCCCTGAGTGAATTCATTCATTTCCATTTCTTCAATTATGGCCCGTGTCCCAAGGACACTCTGGTTTCTTTCTCCAGCCGCATCATCTTTCCTGATGACGGGCTTGACCATCCATTCACTCACCAATTATCCACACTGCTGTCCCAGAGGCATTCTAGTGCGTCAGAACCAAACGCGTTGCTCTTCTCTCCAAATTTGATTTTGCTCCTACAACCTATTTGCACGGCCGTCCAGTCAGTCACAAACAGAGGAACCTTGGGGTCCTCTGTGACTCCTTCCTCTCTTTCCTTCCGTCTCCAGTCAGTCACCAAATCCTGCTGCCATCGCCTCCCACGTCTGTCCCATGTCCAGCCTCCACTCACCATCCCCAGTGCCAACAACCTACTTCAGACCAGAATCACTTGCTTGGAATTCTCCCGGGGCTCCCTGATGACTATTCCCGACTTTCTCCTCTCCAGAATCAGCTCACTGCAATCCCAGTATGATCAAACCCCGTCACTGCTCCATCCCTGGACCATTCCCCACTGTCTAAATTAACAGTGAGTCCTGAACAGAGGAGTTTGTTAAATGTACAGATTGGACTGTAGAGACGAGCTTCCAGTGAATTTACTATTCAATGGGGATCTGGAATCTGCATTTTATTTTATTTTAAAGATTTTATTTATTTATTTGACAGAGAGAGAGACAGCCCGAGAGAGAGGGAACGCAAACAGGGGGAGTGGGAGAGGAAGAAGCAGGCTCCCAGCGGAGGAGCCTGACGTGGGGCTCGATCCCAGAACACCAGGATCAGGCCCTGAGCCAATGGCAGACGCTTAACGAATGAGCCACCCAGGCGCCCCAGGAATCTGCATTTTAAACAACAAACGTGCAGGTAATTCTTTGTGGGGCAGTTCTTAGACCACACTTTGAAGAAACACTGCGATACCAGATAAATAAAACATGGCATTCAATTTTCATCCTGACCTGGCACCAACCTATGATTTAAGCTCTTTTCTTGTCCCGTACTCTAGTGAGGTCAGCTACCCCCCCTCATCACTACAGTTCCCATTTGTGTTCCTTTGCTCATTGTCTAAAATACTTTCTTCCCCTACCTGCTGGAAACCTCTTCATCTTTTGAGATCCAGTTCAAAAGCTACTTATTTTCAAGTCTTTCTTTGACTCTTCTCGGTAGAAATTAATCACTCCCTTCTCGACACCTCCATACCTCTCTGTGCACACTTCCAGTATCACATCTTTATTGTAGAGAGGGAGTGCGTGGGATGTTGAAATATTCAACAACAGTATGGCATGTTGACCAGGTCAATCAGAACTCCGAAGACAAGATGTTCTTGTGTCTGATTTGTGGGGAGAGTCACCCCAGGAAGGACGGGGTAGTAGTGTTACTGGATCCCCAAGACCAGGTTCTTGAGTCTCATTGTCACAGAAATGAACACCGAACTTGAGAGAAAGAAAGCAGGTGGAGTTTATTAGAGATAGCTTGGTACAAGGGAGCCGACAAGAAAGAAGAACGTCTCTCCCCGAAGGGGTGGCGTGCAAGGCTTATAAAGGCACTTTTGCAAAGGGTGAGGGGCTGGGAGTGGTGAAGCGTCCTCTAGTCCCACGGTCATTATCTTGTGGTCGTTACTTTTTGCTGGACACAAGACTGTCACGGGATGCCTCTCTGTAGGGTCGACATTCTTCCAGGGCTCCTGGAAAATAGAACTATTTGTGCAAGCAGGCTCTAAACGGTTACTTCTAATTTTGCCCAGACAACCATGACTCCTGGAAGGCTGTTAGCTCTCATTTTTTTCTCTTTCCCAGAAGTAGGTATTTGTCTTTAAGCCTATGGAAACTTTTTTCTTTTTTTTTAAGATTTATTTATCCATTTGAGAGAGAGAAAGAGGGAGAGAAGGAGGGAGGGAGGGGGAGGGGCAGAGGGAGAGAAATCCTCAAGCAGACTCCCCACTGAATGTGGAGCCTAATGTGGGTCTCGATCCCAGGACCCCAAGATCACGACCTGAGCCTAAATCAAGAGTTGATGCTTAACCAACTGAGTCACCCAGGTGTCCCAGCATACGGACACTTAAGTCTTGCCTTAGACCAGTGGCTTCACAGGAGTCAAGTCTCTCTTGCTTTCCCAATGGTAGCATGGGGGTGGAAGGCAGGAGGACAGCCTTGAAGGGAGCAGCTATTTACTGGCTGGGATAGAAGTGTTTCAACATTTTAATAATCAGTGTGGACATACTGGCTGCATAGCAGGGACTTGTGTGGAAGCATGTGTACCTGTGTGTACGTGTGTGTATGTGTGTGTACATGTGTGTGTGTCCTGCCAGGTTAAGAACACAGAAAAGTGCATTGGACTGCTTATCCCAAACCTTTTTATGGTCAAGAGCTTCACCCAGCTCCCTCAATGGGCTCTGGAACAGCTGCAAAACTAATGCATTCAAATATCAACTGCTTTCCTTTTCCTTTCCTATTTCTGCTGCAAATATGACTGGGCAGGTTAAGGAAAAAAAAAAAAAAAGAGGAAGAAAGTGTCAGAATGCCTGCAGATTCCAGGGCCCCTAGTCTAAGCCCACCCAATTATAATCTCTGGGCAGGAACCAAGGTCCTGCACCCTTAGTAAGTTTCCCCCAAGAGACCCTGTTGCATGTTCAAGTTTAGGGACCACTGGTTTAGGTCAGTGGTTTTCAGACCTCGCTGCACATTAGGATTACCTGGATAGTTAAAAAAAAAAAAAAAAAATTCTCAGACCCTACCCCAGACCACCTGAGCCAAAATCCCTGCAGGTGGGACCCTGTATTTTTTTTTTTTTAACCCTCCCAAGGTGACTGGTTTGCAAGCAAGATTGAGAACTACTGGTTTAGGAAATTCTTAAATGGGTTAAACAATCCCCGAATAATGGAATGTTTTCTGCAGTTAGGAGGTGATTTTCTCTTTGGAATCTGATCTTATATGTTGCTTTTTTTATGTTGGGAAGGAGAAAAACTCATTCTTGTTTTGACTGCTGTCAGTGGGAAACTGCTTAGCGAGTCAAGTCATGCAATTCTGTTCTGTGCTGGGCGCGATGATTATTAAAGTCTTGAAATTGTCTTGAGTGTGGGCAGAGCTGGAGTCAGCTGACTTGTCATTCGGGGCCTTTGCGTTCATCATCAGGGCAGATGGCCTTTCTGCAGTACCTGGTGCCCGTGGACTGCTTTGCACAGCTCCCTTGTGAAAAAATATACCTCTTTTCCTCCCCGGTTCATGGGAGAAAATAAGGCACAGAGATTAAGGGACCTGCTCAAGGCTGGATATCTTGCAAGTGTCAAAGTCAAGTCTAGATACTTGCTACAGAAAGCAGCGAGCTAACAGTATTCTAGGTCACTGGGCATTCAGAATAAGCATCTTGGATGACATAAGCCCTCATTGGCACTTGCTGTCCTTGTTCTTTTTCAAAATTTTCATTATCCAAGCTGAACTCATAGGCCAAATCCATCACTTAATTGCTTGTTGTCTACCTTGTTAACACAGACCCGATTTAACAGGAATAAGTTAATTTCTCACTAGCAGATGTAGGGCCTGGACCTGAATTATACAATCATTTCAAACATTTGTGCAAGGCTGTAGTGGGCTGGAGATAGACCCTCCTACTAGCCACCAAGAGCCAGCTGTGTGCCTCTCTTCCTACCTCCACGTTCAATGACATCACAATCGATAACTTGAAATTGACCACAATGAGCCTATTAATACCACAGAAATTGGTCAACACGACAAACCAGGTTTTTGGGTTTTTTTTGTCTTTTTAAGTTCTCAAAGAGCCAGTTGTTAAACATTTACCAGCACACCACCACTCGTGTAGGTCAGCACAGAAATTTATCTGAACCCTTCGGGCTTTGGCAAGTGATGGAACCAACCAGGAAATATGAAAAAGATTGATCTGAATGTCATGTTTGGCATATTCTGTGCTAGGTTTTCTTTTTAATGTGGACTATGAAATGGCAACTTCTAAATGTGTTATTGTTTCTCACATATCAGATTGATTCACAATAATATTCAGAATTGGCAAAGGTGAGTGGAAGAGGACATTCTCAAGCAGCATCAATGGGAGAGTAACTAGTGCAATTTCTCAAGGGCAATTGACAAAACTGTGTCGAAAGTCTTAAGAGGGGGACGCCTGGGTGCCTCAGTCAGTTAAGCACCTGCCTTGGGCTCAGTTTGTGATCCCAGGGTCCTGGGATCAAGTCCCTCATCGGACTCCTTGCTTGGCAGGAAGCCTACTTCTCCCTCTGCCTGACACTCCCCCTGCTTGTGCACCCTCTCTCTCTCTCTCTTGTTGACAAATAAATAAATAAATAAAATCTTATTTATTTATTTTAAAGATTTATTTATTTATTTATCTGACAGAGATAGAGACAGCGAGAGAGGGAACACAAGCAGGGGGAGTGGGAGAGGAAGAAGCAGGCTCATAGCGGAGGAGCCTGATGTGGGGCTCGATCCCATAACACCGGGATCACGGCCTGAGCTGTAGGCAGAGGCTTAACAACGCTGCCACCCAGGCGCCCCAATAAAATCTTATTTAAAAAAGACTTTAGAGGTGCAAACTTCCTGAGTTGATCGTAAGGAAGTAATTAGAGATGTATGCAACATTATTTGCTTAAAAACATTCACTGCACAGCAAAGCAAACCATCAACAAAACAAAAAGGCAATGTACTGAATGGGAGATAATATTTGTAGATCATATATCCAATAAGGGATTGATATTCAAAATATATAAAGAACTCACACAACTCAACGGCAAAAAGAAAACCCAAACAATCTGATTTAAAAATGGACAGAGAACGGGGTGCCTGGGTGGCACAGCGGTTAAGCGCCTGCCTTCGGCTCAGGGCGTGATCCCAGTGTTATGGGATCGAGCCCCACATCAGGCTCCTCTGCTATGAGCCTGCTTCTTCCTCTCCCACTCCCCCTGCTTGTGTTCCCCCTCTCGCTGGCTGTCTCTATCTCTGTCAAATAAATAAATAAAATCTTAAAAAAAAAATAAAAATAAAAATTGATAGAGGATCTGAATTGACATTTTTCCAAAGAAGACAGCCAACAGGGACATGAAAAGATGCCTAACATCATGACACATCAGAGAAATGCAAATCAACACCACAATGAGATATCACCTCATGCCTGTCAGAATGGCTATTATCAAGAAGAAAAGAAATAAGGATTGCGGTGCCTGGGTGGCGCAGTCGTTAAGCGTCTGCCTTTGGCTCAGGGCGTGATCCCGGGGTCCTGGAATTGAGCCCCACATTGGGCTCCTCCGCTGGGAGCCTGCTTCTTCCTCTCCCACTCCCCGGGCTTGTGTTCCCTCTCTCGCTGGCTGTCCCTCTCTGTCAAATAAATAAAATCTTAAAAAAAAAAAAAAGAAAAAAGAAATAACAAGTATTGGTGAGGATTAGAGAAAAGGGAACCCTTGCACCCTGTTGGTGGGAATGTAAATTAGCTCAGCCACCATGGAGACTCCACAAAAAATTAAAAATAGAACAACCATATGATCCAACAATTCCACCTGGGTATTTATATGAAGAAAATGAAAACACTAACTGGAAAAGACACACACATCCCTATGTTCACTACAGCATTAGTTACAGTAGCCAAGGTATGGGAACAACCTAGATGTTTATCAATGAATGAATGGATGAAGAAAATGTGGGGGGGGGTGTATTATATGCAATATTATTCAGCCATAAAAAAGAAGGAAATCCTGCCATTTGCTACAACATGGATGGACATTGAGAGCATTGTGCTAAATGAAATAAGTCAGACAAAGAGAGACAAATAACGTGTGATCTCACTTATATGTGGGGAAAAAAAACCCTCATAGATACAGAGAACTGATTCAGAGGAGACGGCTGGAGGGTGGGCAAAATTGGTGAAGGGGGTCAGAAGGTACAAACCTTCAGTTATAAAATAAGTCGTGCGAATGTGATGCACAGCACAGTGACTATTAGTAATAACACTATGTTGCATATTTTAAAGCTACTAAGAGAGTAGATCTTAAAAGTTCTCATCACAAGAAAAAATTCTGTAACTATATATGGTGATAGACATTAACTAGATTTATTGGGTGATTATTTCACAATATGTACAAATATCTAATCCTTATATTGCATATATATTGTATGTATATCTTGAATGTATATTGTATGTATATATTGAAACTAATATAATGTTGTATGTCAATTATACCTAAACAAATCTAAAGAACTGAAGTAAAAAAAATCCACAAAACACCCCAGAAAACTAAAGTAAAAAAACCCCAAGAAACCCAAAACCATTTACTGTAGCATTATTTTCACCAGTGGTTCTCAACTCTGCCTGCATATCAGATTCACTTGGAGACCTAAAGACAGGATGTTGGTGGTTCTCAACAGGGGTGGGGGGGTAGGAAGTTAAGGGAGCATTTTATACCCAGGGGACACTTGGCCATGTCTGGAGACATTTTTTGGTTTTCACAACTGGGAAGGAAGATGCTGCTGGCATTTAATGGGTCGAGGCCAAGGGTGCTGCAAAGCATTCTACAAAGCACAGAAAATCTCCCTGCAACAAAGCTTTGTCTGGTCCAAGATGTCAGTAGTGCTGAAGTTGAGAAACCATGCCACGGGGCGCCTGGTGGCTCAGTCATTTAAGCATCTGCTTTCAGCTCAGGTCATGATCCTGGGGTCCTGGGATCAAGCCCCCTGTGTCTGGGCTCCCTGCTCAGCGGGGAGTCTGCTTCTCCCTCTCCCTCTGCTCCTCCCCACCACTCGTGCTCTCTTTCTCATATAAATAAAATCTTAACAAAAAAATACACCATACCAAATGCTATATGCGGGCACTAGTCTAAGCAATTTACAAGAGAAATAGATATCTAGGTAGATAGATTAGATAGATAGATAGATAGATATCTTACATGCACATCTATCTATGAGAGAGACAGAGATCAATAATGTTTCATTATTCAGAATGAAACACTATTCAGAGAAAGAATGTTTCACCATTGTGTGTATCGAAGAACTAAGAATTACAAAAGTGTCCAAGTGGAGACTAGTTAAAAAATTATGGCCTATTTATGCAACAGAACACCATGCAGCCATAGAAATATATCTAAAATATATTGTCACATTAAATAATAACTTGTTGAATAATAATACAGTGATTTCATTTGTGTATATACACAGAATATTCTGGGAGGTTATAGAAGAAACCCTCAGCAACAGGAGTAGCATGAAGTTTTTTTTTTCCCTTTTCTACTCTTCTCTACTACTGACTGTTTTTTTTAACCATGGGGATATATTTTTATACAATTTAAAATCATTTGAATAGATTATAATATATAAACATTTTTGTAGAAGTATATTAAATATTAATATCCTTGATATACTACTAAGGGAAAAATTTGACTCCAAGGCAATTTAGACAGTACATTTATTTATTTATTTATTTACGTTTAAGTAGGCTTCATGCCCAGTGTGGAGCCCCATGCGGGGTTTGACCTTGTGACCCTGAGGTCAAGACCTGGGCGGAGATCAAGAGTCAGGCGCTTAACAGACGGAACCATCCAGACGCCCCCGTTTAGACTTGTTTTTAAAACATTCATAGGAAAAAGACTGGGAAGTACATACATCAAAATAGTCCACTGTCTGGGAGATTGGTGTTTTCTTTGTGCTTTTCTCTATCTTCCAAATTTTCCATGACGGGCTTGCAATTCTTCTGAAATTAGAAAATTAAAAAACCTACGAGAAATGTTATGTTTCTCTACGCAAATCTATACACAATTGTTAGGACATTGTGCATAGCTCTCGCGTAGTAATGTGCAAAAATAATTTGGCTGTGAGTACGATATTTTGCCGGGCATCTGTGGGGAGGCTGGGAAGTGGATCAGCTGGGACGCTGACCCCGAGAGCCCTTTGTTAAAAATGGCACTTCCTCGACACA
This sequence comes from Ursus arctos, assembly GCF_023065955.2. Taxonomy (NCBI): domain Eukaryota; kingdom Metazoa; phylum Chordata; class Mammalia; order Carnivora; family Ursidae; genus Ursus; species Ursus arctos. The sequence goes on from NW_026623030.1 coordinate 16,004,409, forward strand.
TGGCTCCCAGATGCTCCTCATTTTTGGATCCGTCTATTTAATGTGAAAAATGTTTCTGCTGCAGAAATTCCTTGTCATCTCAAGTTTATAGAGGAGATATTCTCACAGAGCAGAGCGCCAATATCTCAAAAGGGAAGCAGAGCCCTGAATCCTCTTCAAAGTACATTTATAGGGTACTGAGTTATGTTTTGGGCATTGTTTAGGAGTTTGCTTCCAGTGGTAAAGGAAACATTCAAGGTCCCTGTTTTTGTTTTTGTTTTTTATATATTTTATTTATTTATTTGACAGAGATGGAGAGAGAACACAAGCAGGGGGAGCAGCAGGCAGAGGGAGACTCGATCCCAGGACTCCGGGATCATGGCCTGAGCTGAAGGCAGAGGCTTAACCGACTGAGCCACCCAGGCATCCCCTCAAGGTCCCTGTTCTTAAGAAAATGACATTATATAAGTGCTGAGAAAGATAAACTGGTAAACAGATGAACAAGATCGTTATAGAGTCAAATTCCAGGGTGGCGGGAAAGAACTAAATAACTAGGATGGCTAGTTTTGGATTGTGTGGCCACCCACGTAGGAGGGCACATTTTAACATTGATATATAACTGGCATATAACGTTAGATTAGTTTCAGGTATACAACATGGTGATTTGATCTTTGTATTAAGAGGGTGCATTTGCACCACTAAACAGACTACAGGACAGCTAGCCATCCGTGGGGCTGGTAGAAGAGCCCAGGCAGAGGGAATGGCAGGTACAAAAGCCCTGAGGCACAGAGAAGCTTGGCATATTTAAGAAAAAGAAGGTCAGGGGTGCCTGGGTGGCACAGCGGTTAAGCGCCTGCCTTCGGCTCAGGGCGTGATCCCGGCGTTATGGGATCGAGCCTCACATCAGGCTCCTCTGCTAGAAGCCTGCTTCTTCCTCTCCCACTCCCCCTGCTTGTGTTCCCTCTCTCGCTGGCTGTCTCTATCTCTGTCAAATAAATAAATAAAATCTTTAAAAAAAAAAAAGAAAAAGAAGGTCAGGGGCGCCTGGGTGGCTCAGTCGGTTGAGTGTCTGGCTCTTGATTTCAGCTCAGGTCATGATCTCAGGGTTGTGGGACTGAGCTCCTCCATGTTGGGCTCCGTGCTGGGTGTGAAGCCTGCTTGGGATTCCCCCTCTCTCTCTAAAAAAAAAAAAAGGCCAGCGTAGCTTTTGAGTGCTAGGTTAATGAGTGGTAGGGACATGTTCTAGCAGGGTCTGTAGGTTATTGGCAGAGGTTGGATTTTATTCTAAGTTTGAAACTAACAATACAATAGCTTACATTTATTGGATACTTAACTATGCACACACACTGTTCTAAGCATTTTACAAGTATTATTTCATTTAATATTTTCAACAAACTTGGGAAGCAAGTATTACTATTATCCTCATTGTTCAGATAAGAAAACAGAGGCATAGAAAGTTTAGATAGCTTCCTTCAGGTTACCCCGTTAATAAGTGATGAACTGGGATTTGAACTCTGGTTGGACTTCTGCACACTGTCCAATGAGCCAGTCAGATGAGCCCTACATCTAATGGAGTAGCAACAAAAATCTTGCTCCAAAAAACCCGATCTTTGCAACTGTGAGACACAATAATTTGTATAAATCATTGGGGAAATAAAATCACAAAATGTGCCTAACAAAACCGTATCAAATACCTTCTATGTGCCAAATATTGTGTGGATCGTAATTTTTACAGATATCTATCGTTTTGTCTTCTCAAAGCCGGTTTCTTAAAAAAAAAAAAAAGAAAATTCTGAACTTAACCTACAGGTTGTGACTTCCCGCTTTAAAACTCAACATTATATTTGCACTATTCTGAGCCATCCCTTAACCAAGGTGACAATGAGCAAAACAGCCAGGGAACAAACCCTTTTATACCAAGAGTAGAAATAAATAATTTCTTTTTTTTCCATGTTTTTCTTTTTTTTAAACATTTTTAAAATCTAAATTCAATTAATTAACATATAACGTATTATTGGTTTCAGAAGTACACTCCTGTGGTTCATCAGTCTTGTATAATACCCAGTGCTCATTACATCCCATGCCCTCCTCAATGTTCGTCCCCCAGGTACCCCATCCCTCCACCCCCTCCCCTCTGGCAACCTTCAGTTTGTTTCCTTCCTAAACTGGGATAGCTTTAAAAAGTTCTCAGAAGGCTTCCCTATTTGCTATTTAACTTGATTCTTTCAACAATCCTACAAAGTAGATGTGGTGCTCTTCCCCACTCTCTCGCAGTCGAATGTGCGCTTGTGACTTGCTTTGGACAATGAATTGTGAGCAGAAGTGACGTCACACCTGGGTGGGGCTTTAATGATCCAATCCATGATTCACTATACTTTCTTTTTTCCGTTTGTCATGGAAACCAACAGCTTTCAAGATGGCAGCTTGAATCCCTGAATTACTATGACGAACATTTTTCAACATGAGATGCAATGAGCAAGAGATAAACTTGTCTTAAGCCGTTGAGATTTTGACTTTGTTACCTTGATATAACCTAGCCCAGTGGTTCTTAATGGGAAATGCTGGACTGCTGCTCTACAGTTTCCGATCCAGCAGATCCAGGGCGGAGCCCAATAATTTGCATTTCTGAAAAGTTCCTGGGAGAGCCTGCTGCTCCTGGTGCCGGGGACCGCATTCCGGAAATCATTATGTAGCCTATCCTTACTAATTCAGTATTACCCCAAGGAAACCAAAGCTCAGGCACAACTGGTTCATTCCTCCGTGTACCCAGGGAATATTTACTAAAAACTTGCTCTATGCAAGGCACTAGCCGGGTGGTGCATAACAGTGACAATCAAAAGAGACATGGTCCTTGCCCTGAAGTCTTAGAGACTAGTGATTTTCCCAAGGTTACACAGCCAGTGGTGGAGCTAGCACTTAGACTCTGTCTTCTTCCTCAACATCCAGCTCTCATTTCATTATGCAATTAACATTAACAAACACCTTGGTTGCTCTTTATTATTCCCATCAATATCTTTTAAGGAGGTAGCATTACTGGCAACGTAACCGAACTCATTGGGTTTGCCACTTGGGGTGCATCATATTGAATACTATAGAAGGAAGTGTTGAAAGCAAAGGCCTTTTTATTACTTGTCACGGGTGAGGAGACAGGGAGATAGCTCTCAAAGCACGATCTCCCCGTGGGATTAGTACAGGAAGCTCTTGTTCAGTGTATGGGGCGGCAGGGGCAGGGAGTTCGCATGGCACTTTTGGTTCAACTGTGCGTGCCTAGAATGTCAACATGCTAGGGCATACTTCATACATTCAAAAAATGATGGAAAAGTCTTAGTATGATAGTAGTCATCTATAGAGATCTTAGTATTACGGTGAGCTCCGGGTAACTTCCACAGGACTCAGGGAGGCTTCTGCGTAGGGTCTCAGCTCCACTCCAGCTCACACTGGCTCAGGTAAGGGTCTATCAGGGGAGACACACCTAGCAAGGGGCCATCAGGTAAAATGCCTGGTTGGTTGTCTCCTTGGCTGGAACTGTTGATTCCGCAAAACAAAACACATTCCTTCCCTGCCTTTGTCCCTTCCGCTCCTCCCTTCTGCTGATAGCATGCAGCCCTCTTACTGCGATAACTTCCCGCTGCATCCTGGCTAACAGTAAGTCAGACAGTTTTCTTTGCGGATGCGTCTGCGTCTACATGTTTAGAGAAGCAGGCTTCCCTGGGGGTGAGGAATGCTATGTAAATGAGGTCTGTGCTCCTCTCCGGGCAGAGATTTTCATATTATAATGAGGAAAAGGTAGCTACCGGTCACTCTGTGACTCGATCCATGGTCCACCTGTGCAGGGGTGAGTCAGCGGTTAAGCTCGAACGGGTCTGGGTGGTCTGGGCCACCAGAGCTCTTTGTCCAGAGGGGTTATTATTATTATTGCTTGAGGGGTAGTTTTGGTTTTCGTTATAGATGCTCTGTCCATCAGGTCTTTTGCATGAGTTAAGAGTTAAGCTGGAAAGAAGAGCTTAAAGAAACATGTAGGACAACAGTCAATTGGGTATAAGCATGTGAGCAATAAAGTTCAGGTCTTGGGGTCTAGCTGGTGACATACTCAGGCCTTTGATGTGGCTGCATCAACCCAACCCCTGTGTCCTTCCCCTCACTTCACAAGGGTCGAGCATTCTTTCATAAACACCCTCTATCCTAATCTCCATCTTAGAGTCTGCTTCCTGGGAACCCAACCTGTGACAGAGAGATTTCAAGGTATCTGCTGTGGGGTGAGTCATCTAAACCTCCTCCTCCTCCCTTCCAAAAGCTTTGGTGAAATCGGCGTTGCTCACTCATGCTTTTGTAAGACAGCATTTGTCGTGGGTTGAATAGTGTCCCTCAACCTGCAAAGATTCATGTTTACCTAGAACCTCAGAATGTGATCTTATTTGGAAATAGGGCTTTTGCAGATGTAACTAGTTCAGGATCTCAAGACAAAATGATCCTGGATTTAGGCGGGTCCTAAATCCAATGACTGGTGTCTTTACAAAATAAGGAGACATGGACACAGAGAAGGCCACGTGAAGACAGAGGCAGACACTCTCAAGCAGTCACAAACCAAGGAACACCAGGGCCACCGGAAGCTGGGAGAGGCCAAGCAGGATTTTTCCCAAGAGCCTTTGGAGGGAGCATGGCTCTGTAGGCACCTCTATTTGGGACTATTAGCCCCCAGAACTATGAGAGGATACCATTCTTTTGTTCAAATTGCTCAGTCTGGGGTATTTTGTTTTGCAGCCTTAGGAAATGAAAACAGTATTCAACTTGGAAGAGCTTAGTTAGAAGACTGAGGGGACAGCTGAACATCATACAAATGGAAATGAAATGCCCAGTGCTGTGCATGTAGTAAGTACTCGATAAATGCTTATTGAACGAAACTGAACCAAATGCTAGTAAAGGAGAAAGCAAAATTTATTGCAAGCTATCTTAGAATAGCTTCTTGATTTGTTTTCTTTAGACCTTGGGCATGTGAGCACCTGCTAGATTGCATACTTACTCATGATATTTGATTCTACCCGTGAAATTGTGGAAGGATAAGTATTCATTTTGGACAATTCTAATAACCCTTTAAAGTCAGTCACTAATGAGGTCCCTGCACTGTGTCACTATAATGCATGTCCTGGTCATTTAAACTAGATTTATAATTTTAAAATGCCCCTGGCCTTTTTTTGGTCTTTTTTTTTTTTTTTTGGCCTGCCCCTCCTGGCTCACCAGCAGCCTCCAGTTCTATTTTTAGGTGTCTAGGCAGGTAGATAATATGTGATAGAGGTGATTTAAGAGCTCAGAACAGCAGCAAATGTGAGTACCTTTGCTAGAGCTTGTCACTCCATAGCTGAGTTTATCCCCACCAAATGCCTCAATTTGCCTTATCCACAAAATGGAGCTCACGCTTCCTTTTCATAAGTTAGCAGCAGGAAGAGATTAAAGTGAATTATCTGATCAGTTCCCACAAACTCAGCTGCTCTTCTGATCGTATTCAGAAGTCCCAAATCATCTCCAAATCCTGCCCTTGGGTCAACATCGTGCAAGTAGGGTTGTGTTTATCAATGGCCAGAGATGCAAAATAAACGAGTTTCTGAGCTTTATGTGGGTTGTAAGAGCCCAGAATGAGCCCGAAGACACTTGCTCTGTTCTTGCCTACTTCTTCACACTTAAAGATGCAAAGCATAGGAATGATTTTCAAAGACTCAAACAAAATTAAAATCTCCAATTGATCAGCAAATTTACTGAGTTCTTGCGCACGTAGGACAATCCAATTCTGTTGGAGGACTCACACATGTGGTTTCTATAACTGAAGAGGCTCCAGGAGGATCTGTCAATACCCCTTTAATTGCCAAGAGAGCCTGCAGAGCTTTTGCTCTGGGAGTCAGGTCCTTTTCAATGGCACATGGCCTGAATTTCCCCCATCTGTCACCCCCTAAAAGAGTAGTAAGTTGTCAATGAGAATGCTTTTGGCTTCAACCTAACTCCAGATGGCTTGAACAATAACAGGGAATGTGTTACCTATTTGCTCACATAACTGAAAGTCTATTTGCAGGGCTGCCTTCAGGTAAGGCTTGATTCAATGGCTTGCAAATGTCTCCAAGCACATGTTTGCTTCTCACCTCTTCTTTCTAACTCCATAGTGTTGGCATCATCTTCAGAGTTTACCGAAGGGTCTTAGGACTGCTCCAGATTCTGCTATTTTTAGCACATTTCACATCTTCATGCCACACCATCCAGGGGAAGAAAGAATGCATCTTCTGATGTCTCTTACATGAGTCCTGGAATTCACTCTCTCTCATTGACCTGAATCCAGTCTTTGCTGAGTCCTGAACCAACCATTTGGTCAGAAGACAAGAACCAGGGACTAGAAAGCTCTCAGGAGTCAAACATCTCTCAGGCTCCTTTTTTCAGATGCTATGTGGTCTCTCAACTCTCTCCTGTCAGTGTCTCTGTTCTTTCTTTCTTTCTGCACATCAACTTTCACTCTCTCTCTCTTTTTCTGCATAGAGTGGAAGGTAACCATCTTTAGTCCTTGAGTTTACATGACCTTATTCAAGGGTTAGTAGAGCCTGATGGACTCTCATGTCCTGATTTCAAGGGCTGGGAGAAATAGTCTGCTTTGGATCAGTAGGGTCACTTTCTACTCCTGGTCCTAACAAATGTGGTCAAGGAGTTGGGATCTCATTGTACAGACATAGGCAAAGGGTACCACCACTGGACTGGGGAATGGGGACAAGACATTTCTCCAGAACGTGGTATCTACCCCCCATAACCTACAGAAAAATGGACATGTGCCCTTATATGCCAATATCTGGGAAGGGTCTTCAACTCAATAGACCTGATATATGTATTACTAGTATTTGGTGGCAAGTAACAGAATCAACACTGGCCAACTCAAACCAAATACACACACACACACACACACACACACACACACACACACACACACACACATAATCTAAAGGGGTTCGAGGAGGATCTGTGTATACTCTGAAGTGCCAAGAGAGGCTGCAGAGCTTGCTCTGGAGTCCCAGGAGAGAGTAATTGGAGTGGGCTGACCACTTGCTGTGTTAGATCATCATAATAATGGCCCTCAGTGAATCACACTTTCTTCTGTCTACCCCTCTTTGTAATGTGATGTTGCTGCTCCTCCCTACAAAAGGGGGAGTCTATTTTTCCATGTCCTTGAATTGGAGTCGACCTTATGACTTCCCTCGACCAACAGAATGCAGCAGACATGATATGTGAGCTCCAGAGCTTAGGTCTTAAAAAACTGTGCAACCTCTGCTCTTATATTCCCCAAACCTTAAAACTACCATGCTACGGGGCTAGCCAACAGAAGGATGAGAGGCCACATGCAAGAGAGCTGAGGTTCTGCAGATGATAGCACCCACTGCCAGATATTGAATGAGACTATGTTGGATCATCTAGTTCAGTCCAGCCCAGCCAACTGAGGGCAACCATGTGGATGAGCCCAGATGAGACCAGAAGATCTGTCAGATGGCTAACCTGCAGAATTGTAAGAAATTATAGATTGTTGTTGTTTTAAGCTTCTAAGTTTGGGACTGTTTGTTGCACAGCAATAGCTAACTGAAACACATGCCCACTACCTAGATCTAGAGAGCAGGAATCTGCCAACAGCGGCTACAGAAACTCCTTTGGGCTTCCACCGTGCATCCTGGATTTTCTGCCCTACCCGCTGCCCACAGTCAGGGAGAAGTTCTTCAAAATGCAAGCAGAGTGCTGTGTGTTAAGAGAGAAGTATATACCTGGCAGGAAAGATTGATAAATAAATAGGAACACAAGAAACCAACAAATACCCACTTTATTTTGCATTGTGCTTCTTGTAAGCAGAGCTGTGTAAACACTCTGAGTACCTATTACATGTTGTCTTAAATTCATACTTTTGGAATAAATTCCACCAGGACAGACTCATCTGCATTAAATAGACAGAGACTACAGGCTGTGCCATCTGCAGCCCTCCACTTCTTCTCTTGGCCCAATTTGAGAACAAACACATACACACCGAACCACAAGAGAACTACTGATTTAGAACAAATTAAATAAAGCAACATGTAGGATGTCAATGCTGAGCATTCCAAGACAGGACCCACACACCTACTCTGAGTGTGGAAGCCAGAACAGGCCGTGTGCTCAGCCACTGAGTACCCCCAGGTCAGAAGCAGGATTGGAACACCTTCCATCTATTAAGTAAAGTCGAATACAGTGGTTTTTATCCAGGGGAGACTTGGCTCCCTAGGGAACCCTCAGTGATATCTGGAGGCAATTCTGGTTGTCACAAGTGGGACAGGGGTGGGGAGCGTGCTAGTGGCATCCAGTGGGTGGGGGGCAGGGATGCTTCTCGACATCCTACAGAACACTGTACATCCCCCTTTCTCCCAAAACAACAAAGAACTATCTGGCTTAAAATATCAATACTGCCAAAGTCAAGAAACCCTGATTTAATGGAAATAGTATTGCCAGATAGAACAGGAGTCATAACTGCATCCGTGGGCCTTGGAAGAGTCTTGAATGACAACAAAGCTATTTAACACAGCAATACGTCTAACATCTTACCACGGACTGAAACCTTATTCCTCACCAGCCATCCTGCTCCTCGGTATTTCCCGGAGAGAAACGAAAACATGCCTTCACACAAAGCAGCTCACGAGAATGTTCAGTAGCAGTGGTATTTGTGATAGCCACCACATGGAAGCAGCTCCAAATCGATCAACTGGGGAACAGATAAACAGAATGTGTGCTAGCCACACTACTTAGCAATAAAAAGGAAGGGAGTAATGACACACGCTACCATGCGGATGAACCCCAAAACATTATGCTCACTGAAAGAAGCCAAACACAAGAAAACCAGCAATTGCATGATCCCATTTATAGGAAATGCCCAGAAAGACCAAAATACAAAGACAGAGGGTACATGAGTGGTTGCTCAGGGCTGGGAATAGGGTGGCGGAGTGGGGATTAATTGTAAATGGGCATGAGACAGCTTATGGAGGGGGTGAAAACGTTCCCCAACTGGGTTATAGGGATGGTTGTGCATCTCAAGAAACTCACCAGAAAGTACTCAGAATGGGTGAATTTTATGATCTGTGAATCATACCTCAATAAAACCTTGCTGTTCCCAGGTCCAGGCCCTGGACCTTAATGTTCCCACTTGAGCTGTAATAGGAAACCACATTTACATCCCGTTGGAGGAACACGTCAGACACCCGGATGCCTTCCTTCCAGCTTTCTAGCCTACGGGATCAGTACTGTCTCAGGAACTTGAACCACAGGGCAAGTTTGTGCCGATGGCTCCTCTTTACACAGCTGGTTTGGGGAAGCGTATTAGTGTGTTTGAGGTTTCTGAACAGATTCGGAAAGGTTCTGTCACAAGTTTGTAATAAAAGCACAATGGCAGGAGACAAGCAGTTTTAGGGAGCTTATTTTCTATAAGAGAACACTCTTCTAAATGGACCCAACTGGTTTATAATCCATTGCAGGACTTGATTCCCCTCCCGAAGCACAAAGGTCCCTAGGCCATGTTCTGCTGAGTAAGGTAAGGAAATAACTCTCAACTCCATGGTCTGAGGTGCAGGCATCTTTAAAAAAAGTATATTTTTTTTGCTGAGAACTCAAACAATGTGTGCTCATTACTGAGAAAACCAAACATGACCAAAATACGTCTGACCCAGGTGTTGCGAGTCTCCCAGGAGAGCCACAGGTCTTAGCTTGCATCCACTCTGGGGCTGCGTTCAGCACTTGAGGGCAATCCTGGGAAACCGGGTCCAGCTGGTGACACACCACTAAGTGACAGAGCTTAGCTGAAGATGTTTTGAGAAAGTGGGGGAAGAAGGGTTACCTCGCAGTCCACATGGCAACACTGGGCAGTAATCCCTGTAAACACCTTTGTTCTGCTAAAATTTCCTCTCTAAAAGTCAGCCCCCTCTCTCCCCTCCTCTCCCTCCCCTTCTCTTTGTCTTTCTTCCCTCTCGAAACCTGAATGCCCCCTCGATTTTTAGAACGACTCACTTCTGGCTCTCAACTTGCCTATCCCACTCAAAAAGACAAAAAAGCTCAGTAGATGGCTTGTCTGACTCTGATCCTGTTTTGAAGGAAGCAGCTCAATATGCATCCATTATTTGTCAAGAATGGTTGGGAGTGGGGGCCGGAGCTGGCACTCTCCGGCTCTGGAAGAACGGATGGTGTGTTTCTCTTCTCAGTTCTGCATTCAGCGAAATCATCTTGGTAGCTTGAAATGGGCTCCAGTTGGAGTGTTTACGTCGTGGAAATTGGCAAACACTATAAATCAGGGTCCCCACCCCCAAAGAGCTGGTTCTTAAACATTTACCAGCACACAACTGGATCCACCCTGCAACACACATATAAAAGTTTTACCAAACAAAAATAGGTTTTCTTCTGCAGAAGGGAGTGCCAGGGGCTGGGGTGGGGGTGGAAGATAACTTCTGACGCCAAGAAAATAAGAGCTTTTCTCCAAATTGTTATACAATGTATATAGAAAGTGTAACTCTCATTCCTTTTTTTTTTTTTTAGGATTTATTTATTTATTTTGAGAGAGAGAGCGAGCAGGAGTGGGAGGGGCAGAGGGAGAGGGGGAAAGAATTCCAAGCAGACTCCACGATGAGCGAGGAGCCTGACATGGGAGCTCGATCTCACGACCCTGAGATCATGACCTGAGCTGAAACCAAGGGTCGGATGCTTAACTGACTCATTTCTTTATCCTCTCACATCATGCATTGTCCCCGAGATAACCACCATTTAGTTGAATATATATTTCCCTCGTTTTCTCCAAATACATGTAAATATTCATGTTATTTGTATCAGATTATACGACACACCTTATTTATATCCTACTCTTTTTTTTTAATCTAACAAGTTATCTCCGATATTTTCCTTTCTGCACACAAAGTCATTGTTAAAAAATGGATACATAGTATTTAATGCTGTAACTCTGCTGTACTGAATTCAACCAAGCCCTTACGAATGGCCGTTTGTCTTCTTCAGTTATTATTATTATTTTCTGTTAGGTGAAGTTTTTTTTGTTTTGTTTTGTTTTTTTCTGTAAATTCCCAGAGGAAGAATTGTGGAGAAAAAGGGTAGAAAACATTTTCCCTTTTTATAGATACTGCCAAATTGCCCTCTGAAAAAGGTTTGTGTTGATTCAGGTTTCCACTAACAGTGTATGATAGAATTTTTGAAAAAAAAAGATGATTTTTCAGATAAAATTTAATGCTCTGATTGTTGTTGGCAGCCACAGCTGGGACTTAGCAGTGATGATTTGATTGATTTCCTCATGAGCCTCTGTTTTCTCTTCCTGGTTCCTTTATTCATCTCATTGTACCCACTGGAAATGCCTTTCCTATATAAATGCATCCCACCCCTTCTTCCAGATTTATTACAAATCCCCTCTCTGGTTCACTGGCTCTCAACTGGGGACAGTTGGCAATATCTACAGACATTTTTGCTTGCCACAACTGGAGGTGGGGAGTGCTGCTGATATCTAGTGGGTAGAGGCCGGAGCTATTGCCAAGATTATTGTGAGAGCAATCCTCAACAATAAAGAATTATCCAGCCCCAAATGTCAAAAGTGCCATTCATGACTGTGAAACCCTCCTCTCCCCAGGCTGATTTCTCCCTTCTCCTTATGCTTACTGTCCTTTCTTGGGTTTGGGCACATAATAGATTGTTTTACTTTATCTATTACCCTCTGTATCAGTTCTTTTGTTTGGAAGTGGTAGAACTTTTGATTTGAATTAATTTAAACAGTAAAGGAAACTTATTGGCTTACATAACTGAAATGTTCTGAGGTTATGCTAATTTCAAGTGATGCTTAATCCGGTGACTCAAATGATGTCACCAAGAACCCAGTTTATTTCCACTCCTTTTCCTTAGATGTGGTCAGTGTCCCACGAGTACAGATCTAATTTTGCATCGCATGCCCTACTGCCCAGGGGGCACACATATGGCTCGTGAGAAATGTGGCTAGTCTGAATTGAGATGTGCTGTTAAGTGTAGATTTTAGCTTTGAAAGACCATAGTATGAAAAAAAGTAAAATATTTATTAACACTTTTTAGACTGATTACATATCGAAATGATAATATTTTAGGTATGTTGGTTCACACAGGATATATTATTAATATTAGTTTCACTTTTTTCTTTTTGCTTTCTCAAATGTGCTACTAGAATATTAAAAATTGCATATGAGGGTACCTGGGTGGCTCCATAGATTAAGCGTCTGCCTTTGGCTGAGGTCATGATCCTGGGGTCCTGGGATCCAGTCCTGCAACGGGCTCCCTGCTCAGTGGGGACTCTGCTTCTCCCTCTACTCCTCTCCCCCCTCCCCCCCCCCCCGCTCGTGATCTCTCTCTCTCTCTCTCAAATAAATAAATAAAATCTTTTAAAAAATTCCTGCAAAGCTCACATTATATTTCTATTGGTTATCACTGGCGCGGGGGAAGAGACTCTTTTGAAGACTTCCTCTAGAGTGAGGGAATTTTCTTTTCCAGAGGCCACAGTAAACTTCTTACCTCTCATTGGCTTTGGTGCAGTTGCTGCCTCAATTGTGAACCAATCACTCACTGTAGAGGAAAGGCATGCGGTAAACTGATTGGCTGACGCCAGGCACAGGCCAATCTCCATAGGAGGGGTGGGATTAATCCCACCCGAGGCTTCTGGTTGAGAAGATGTAGGGGAGAGGGGACTCTCGCAAAGGATATTTGGGGATTCTGTTTCCAGAAGGTAGGATAAGAAATGGCTACTCTCAACCCCTGCATGCTCGTTATTTAAAAATTCAAACAAGGTGGACAAAAGCTGTCTACTACATCCTTTAGGTTTGTGGTCCTTTTATCCTCTCTTCGGTAAGACCCTAGTGTAGTTTCCATCTGGGTTGTAAATGTCTTGAGATCATGCCTCATTATTTTGCAGTTTATGGCTAACACTGTGCTTTGCCCGGCAGAGGCACTAGTCACTGAGCCGGTGATAGTGGTGATGGTAGAGACCTCCCTGGACACATGGCAGCAGGCGTGTCCCCACTGGGGGGGTGTCCGAGCAGTGCCCTCAGGGAGATGTGCCTTGTAAAGTAACAATGTGGATTCTCAGTATCTGGAGGGGAGGTTGTCGGGAAAAGGAGAAAGAAGGAGCAGATAAGAAGATAAGGGAATCATCCAAGATTGCCTTCATTTGTGTGGTAAATGCTATTCTTGAATTAAAGGATTCATGGCAGAGGATGGTCCATCTTCAACCACAGGGATGAAGTTCATCTTCATTTAAACCAGGTCATCACCATTTATACCACAGCGATGTTGGCAGTCAGTTTAGACAACACAGAAGACAGACTCTAAGGAGACTCCCATGATCCTGGCCCCCTGATGTTCATGTCCTAGTGTGATCCCCTCCCCTTATGCGTGTGTGGGACCAGTGGCTTGCTTCTAACCAAAAGTGATGACCTCTCATGTCTGTGATTAAGTTACTTATGATGTAAAGGTCTGTCTTGCTGTAAGACCCTCCCTTGCTAGCCTTGAGGAAGCAACCTGCTGGCTTGTGAGCTTCTCTGTGGATGGGGCCACAAGACAAACTGAGGGCGACCTCCACTATAAACCAGCAAGAAACTACCGCTACCACGTTCAAGGAACTGAGCTCAAAGCAGATTCCTTCCCAGTGAAACCTTGGTATAAGACTGTTACCCTGGCCGAAACCTTGATTACATCTTTACGGAGGATCTGGCTCAGATGTGCCTGGACCCAGAGAAACTGTGAGGTAAATAAGTGTGTGTTGTTTTAAGCCACTAGTTTGTGGCAATATTTGTACGCAGCATTAGATAACTAATACAGAGCTGAGTGATGTGCTCCATTTAATTTCCAGCAGGCATTCAGAAGCACCTTATAGGGGCATTCTCGTTTTATTGAGTAGCAGTGAACAGAAAGACACTCCAATAGCTCAGAAAACAAAAGAGTATCTCCATAAGTTACCATGGCGAGATAGGTCCCAATTTCTGTCATTGGCTGGCTGCCATGAATATTTCCGATAAATTTCAAATCTTAACGATTTCTCGTTCCTTGAACAATCTTAGCTCCACAGAGTGAAAAACTGGTAGAGAATCTCAGCTGTAATGCCTTTGTGTTAGTGCTGGAAATGGTTTTTACTTGGCACAGGAAAGTGAGCTAGGAATTATGTTCCTGAAGTCACAAAGCCTTTATTTTCAGTCTGCTTTTTAGACCCCATTAATGGGGAGCAGAGAGAAAACTAGCTCAGAAGAGTGATCATCTTCAAGCCACATCACCCCTTAATAAGAAATTTCAATTCTAAAAATATACCACCAAGCACACCGATTGAAAGAGAAATGTCTTAATGGTTGTGGAAAATCTTTAGGCCCAGAAAAATCAGTCACATTAAGGCACTGTCTTGCTTTTGTCTGCAGTGAACACAAAGTGTGTGGATGCATCAGTCCGTTGTTCTTCCCTTTTCAAGCATTTCATGCTAAATAACAGCAACCCCGTGGGAATTTACAAAATCAATTTATCCCTATTCTCCTCTTTCCTGCTCCATGTGCACTGGAATCTGCTACCCAATGTTTGCATCTTTCCCCTCTTAAATCCCTAGAATTTATTTTGGTTTATAGGTGGGCCTTCTTTTTAGGCCATGAAACAGTTTATTTTTGGAGATATCTATGGTATAAGGAGCATTGTAAAGGAGCTTGAACCTCTTGATTGCCGTTGTAATTGAGTGACTCTGGAGGACGTAAGAAAGCTTCATGGACCCCAGGTTTAAAAGAGAGAAGGAAAAATTGGGGTGCCCCTCTTCTGTAAGAAGGGACAAAACTTCTTTGCTATCTGCAGCCTCGCTCACACTTCCACTCCAGGCTGTGTGGGGAGTGGAGGTAGGGAAAGGTCTGGCATTGTTCCCCGCCCTCCCCATGGGGGAGGCTTCCTTAGAGATGAAGGGATGGAGAGTCCCTGCCAATAGGGAGGAACCGGAGGCATCTCATTCCCCAGGAGGACCAGGTGGCCCTCTGTTTGGGCAGTGAACTTGTTTGTTTTTTTAATTAAGATTTTATTTATTTATTTGAGAGTGAGAGAGAAAGAGAGCATGAGCTGGGGGAGTGCAGATGGAGAGGGAGAGGCAGACTCCGTGCTGAGCAGGGAGCCCAATGTGGGGCTTGATCCCAGCACCCTGGGATCATGACCTGAGCTGAAGGCAGGACACTTAACTAGACTGAGCCACCCAGGTGCCCTGGGCAGCTAACTTGTTGATACACTTTCTGAGCTTACGCTTTTTTTTCTTGGCTGATCGCTTGCAATTCTGCTTGCCAAAGAATTTTATTTTTGTTTCTTACGTCTCTGCCACACCTCTCCTCCAAACCCTAAAGTTTTTTTTTTTTTTTTTTTTTAAAGATTTTATTTATTTATGTGACAGAGAGACAGCCAGCGAGAGAGGGAACACAGCAGGGGGAGTGGGAGAGGAAGAAGCAGGCTCATAGCAGAGGAGCCCGATGTGGGACTCGATCCCGGTACGCCGGGATCACGCCCTGAGCCGAAGGCAGACGCTTTAACGACTGCGCTACCCAGGCGCCCCCTAAAGTTGTTTTTTTTTTTTTTAATTGCATTTCTATTGAAGTTGCATTCCTTTCTTTCAACTTTATTGAGGTATAATTTACATACAACAAATGCACCATTTTAGGGATACATTTAGATGAGTTGTGACAAGTGTATACACTATGTAACCTCCAGTGCAATCAAGGTATAGAATGTTCTCATCAGCCTCTGAAAGGTCCCTCCTGTCCTTTTGCAATTAATCCTCTTCTCCACCCCCAACCCCAGCTGCTTTCATTTTTCCCCTTTCTAGAATGTTATATAAATGCAATCCTACAGCGTGTACTCTTTTGTGTCTAGCTTCTTTCACTCAGCATAATGATCTTAGATTTATCCATGTTGCTGCATGTATCAATAGTACAGGCCTTCTTACTGCGGAGTAGAATTCCCTTGTGTAGGTAGACCACCATTTATTTATCCTGCTCTTCATTTTAATGTTAATTTGGGAAGAAAAGGGACTTCTTACAATGCTGATGCTTCCTATTTAGGAACAAGCCCATGCTCTCCGTTTTCTTACTCACATCTTGTGTTTATGTCTGTAGTCAAGCTTTATAGTTTTCTTTATGTGGCCTCTGCTCTTCTGTTGAGTTTATTTCTAGGAACTTGATATTTTGCTATTACCGGAATAGAATCTTTTCTCCATCACATTATTCAATGGCTGCTGCTGGTATAATGGAAAGCTATTGATTTTTCTGTGCATTCATTTTATTTTGAACTATCTTTTGTAACTTTTGTGGGTCCTAATAATTTCCTAGTTGAGTCTCTTGGATTTTTTAAGCTTACGGTCTCACCTGATGATAACATGATCTCCTTTACTCTGAGTGATACTTACTCCCTTTCCTTATTCTTGTGCCCTTTGAGCAAAGGGAGAAAAATAGGAAGGAGATGGCTGGGGTGCACAGGCGGAGAGGCAGAAAGAAGGGGCAAAGTGAAGGAGCCTCAACTCTTGCTGTTGGGTGAGGCAGGAGTGAATGCAATGGACACCTTGGGACTTAGCTAAGGGTATGAGCTGGGCGGGGGGGGGGGGCGGTAGTTGGAAAAGTCCAGTTAGGAGTCCATTTCTTTTTTTTTTTTTTTCTTTTTTTTTTTTTGGAGTCCATTTCTGATGTCAGATAATTGCGTAGGGAAAATTTCTAGTCATGGCTCCAAACATCAGAGAAGTTTTTTTTTTTAATTTTCCTAGTATTTTATTTTTATTTATTATTTTTTTAAAAGATTTTTTATTTATTTATTCGACAGAGATAGAGACAGCCAGCGAGAGAGGGAACACAAGCAGGGGGAGTGGGAGAGGAAGAAGCAGGCTCATAGTGGAGGAGCCTGATGTGGGGCTCGATCCCAGAACGCCGGAATCACGCCCTGAGCCGAAGGCAGACGCTTAACCGCTGTGCCACCCAGGCGCCCCATTAATTTTCCTAGTATTTTAAAATAAATTTTAAAAATGGTTGACATGTAATATTAAGTTAGTTTCAGGTGTACCACATACCGGTTCAACAATTATATGCATTACGAAATGCTCACTGTGATAAGTGTATCACAACATTATTGACTATATTTCCCATCCTGTACTTGTCATCTCCATGGGTTATTTACTGTATAACTGGAAGTTTGTACCTCTTAATCCCCTTCATTCATTTTGTCCATTCAGAGGAGTTTAAAGATTTTATTTTTAAGTCATCTCTACACCCAACATAGGGCTTGTACTCACAACCTGGAGATCAAGAGTCACATGCTCTACTGACTGAGTCAGACGGGCGCCCCCAATTCAAAGGAGTTTTCAAGGAACAAGGGAGAGAGGAAAGAGCATGAATGAGAAGACCACCCGCACAGACCACCCTCCTCACTCTGGCCTGTTCTGGGGAGGGGAAGGTGAAGTATCAGGTGGTACTACAAGGAACTGTGGGAACTTGAGGAAACCTGAAACCTAGGGTTTGCTAGGTACATCTTTGAAGGGTGCAAAAGGGAAGTTTGATGGAGAATGACTGAAGGAAGAGACTGGAAGAAAATTAAATTACTTCTTTTTTGGAATGCTTGTTCAACAAACCAGTTGCATTTAAAATGTCAGCTGCATTTCTATTATTCATATTTGAGGAAGGGGTCCAATTAAGAGGACATTGGAGAACGGATTGTCATTTGGGTTGAAAGCCTAGCTATATGGTCTTTGTAAAAACGTCGCTTTCTGAATCGGATCTGGATCTCACCTTTCATGGTGCTACCAGATGGCCATCACAAGAAAAATAAAATATAATCGAGGATTCTGTATTGGCACAGGCTTGAGTAAAAAGGGGGCTGTACCTGCAGTTACCCGATTGGGCCACTAGATAGCGCCTCGGCTTCGGTGAGGCAAAATGCAAAACGAGGCGCGGTGCCTTAGGTGCTTGAAACATAAGGGAGCCACCGGCCGAAGTAATTTTGAAGGCGGGAGCCTAAAGCCAATTGGAAGTGAAGTATAGGTGTTTATTAGACAGTGTGCAATGAGTGTGATCTGGAGAACTGCCTGCATTTCATAGAAAAGATTCGTTTGCTAAGCAAGGAAAATACAAATAAATAGGCACAGTGAGATGCTGCTCGATACCCATTAGGATAGCTATTATAAAAACATAAGCACAGAAAATAACAAACATCGGTGAAGACGTGGAGAAATTGGAGCACTGATGCCTCGCTAGTGGGAACGTAAAATGGTGTAGCTGCTGTGGAAAACAGCAAGTTCAGCATGTTTGGCAGTTCTTCAAAAAGTTAAATGTAGCATTACCCTGTGATCCAGCAACTCCATTCCACTCCTAAGATGCCTCCAAGATTTGAAAGCAGGGACTCAAACAGATGCTTGGATGCCGATGTTCATGGCAGCATTATTCCATAACAGCCAAGAGGTGGAAACAACCCAGGGGTCCATCAACAGGTGCAGGGATAAACAAAATATACATAAACGGAGTATCAGTCATAAAAAGGAATGGAGTTCTGATGCATTTCACAATGTGGATGAACCCTGAAAACATGATGCTACATGAAATTAACCAGACATACAAAAATAAATATTGTACAATCCCACTTGCATGAGTTACCTAGAATAGGCAAATTCAGAGAGACAGAAAGAACAGAGGGTACCAGGGGCTTGGAGGAGTGGAGAATGAGGAGTTAGCATTTAATGGGTGCAGAATTTTGGTTTTGCAAGATGAAGAGTTCCAGAGATGGGTGGTGGTCATGGTTGCCCAACACTATGAATGTACTTAATGCCACTGAACTGTACAGTTAAAAATGGTAAAGGTGGTAAGTTTTATGTTCTATGTATTTTATCAAAATCATAAAATAAGTAAAAAAAAAAAAAAACCATGCAAGACTGGCCAGTGTCTTCCCCAATACACACAAGCCTCCAAATAGAGATCTTGGGCTTTTCTACAAAGTGATGGTAATGAGCAACAGAATACACCCTTTTCCACCCACTCCACGTTTTGTGATTCCTTTCTTCCCAAAGTTCTCTCAGCTAGGTCTGCTTTTGGGGATCAGACAGCCTCTCTCAACATCTACGTACACAGAGCTGAAATAATTCATGCTGTAGTCTCTCCAAATGTTTTAACTTTATTAGACAATGCTGAGAAAGAAAGAGAACATTACAAAGGCAGTCCAAGAGCGGAAGGAGTAGAAAAGTGCAACTTAATGTAATTTACTGTGGAAAGGGACAACCCAGTTAGTTTCAAAGGATGAAATTGCAAAGACAATCCTTTTTAATGAGTATGTTTTTAATCATTAAAAAGGAGTAACTTTGACTTTATCTCCCACTATCCTTGCCTGCATCAACTCTTCTTCAACCTAGCTGGTTGTGGTAGACCCAACAGTGCCCCCCGCCCCCCGCAAAGATGCCCACATCCTCAGCCTTCCCCGTCATCAACATCCCCTCACCAGAGTTGCACATTTGTTACAATTGATGACCCTACATGGACACGTCATCAGCATCCAAAGTTCACAGTTCACATTACTGCTCATTCTGGGGGTTGTACATTCTATGGGTTTGGACAAATGCACAATGACATGTATCCATCATTACAGTATCAAACAGAACAGTTGTGCTCACCTTAAATTCCTCCGTGCTCCACCTACTCATCCCTCCCTCCCAACCCCAGGCAACCACTGATTTTTTTTTTTTAATGTCTCCAAAGTTTTGCCTTTTCCAGAATGTCAAATGGTTGGAATCATATAGAGTGTGTAGCTTTTTCAGATTGGCTTCTTTGACTTAGTGATATGCATTTAAGTTTCCTCCACGTCTTTTCATGGCTTCATAGATCATTTCTTTCCAGCACTGAATAATATTATATTGTCTAGAATGTTTCACGGTTTGTTTATCCACTCACTTGCTGAAGGACATCTTGGTTGCTTCCAGATTTTGACAATTATGAATGAAGCTGCTATAAATATCCACGTGCAGCTTTTGTGTGGACATGCAGCTTTCAACTCCTTTGGGTAAATACCAAGGAGGGTAATTGCTGGGTTTGTGCAGTAAGAGTATTTCGTTTTACAAGCAACTGCCAAACTGTTTCCCAAAGTGGCTGTACCGTTTTGCATTTTCACCAGGAATGAACAAGAGTTCCTGTTGCTGCATATCCTCACCAGCATTTGGTGGCATCTGTGCTCTGAATTTTGGTCATTCTACTAGGTGTGTGGTGGTATCTCACTGTTGTTTTGATGTGCATTTCCCTGATGACATAGGACGTGGAGCGTCTTCTCATTTGCTTTTTTGCCATCTGCATATCTTCTTCAGTGGGGTGTCCTTTAAGGTCTTTGGCCCATTTTTACACTGGGCTGTTTTCTTATTGTTGAGTTTTAAGTGTTCTTTGTATACATTGGGTCTTTATCAGATGTGTATTTTGTAAATATTTTCTCCCAGTCTGTGGCTTCTCTTTTCATTCTCTTGAACTCTGTAGGGACTTGATGGCATTTTTTCCCCATAGTTGTTCTTAAGAAATAGTTGTAAATCAAGTGCCTGCATTTCGTGCATTAGATATGGACTGGAGATGGTAAGACCCTCCTGAAATCAGTGGGCTGAGGGATTACAGGTATGTTTAACAGTTTATCACATTGTTGAAGAAACACAATTAACTGACATGCTCAAGCATCATAGAAAAATTGTCTAGAATCAAATGGCAGGAAGTCTAATTGCCATTTAATGGAACTTTGATCTTTCCTTGTTAGAAGTTTTGTCTAAGGCCAAAGAAGGAAAACATAGAAAATCACTCATTCAAAAAAAAAAAACCAAAAAACAAAACTCATTCATTCAAACTCAGAGAAAACATTTTGAAAGCAATGGTGTCAGAATGATATTTCTAACAGTTAACATTTTTATATTTAAAATCTGGAAAACATATTTTGATATGTTTGTGAGTTCTGTTGGTGTAAATAAAGTATATTTAACGTATTCATTGGATAACTTCACATCATCCAGTTATAACAGGTGGATCTCTATCCAGGGCGGTCCCTCCCCTTATCAGGGGACATTTGGCAATGTCTGGAGACATTTTTGGTTGTCACCACTGGGAGTGTATGCTCGTGAGTGGGGCATCTAGTGTGTGGAGGCCAAGATACGCTAAACATCCTACAATACCTGGTTTGATGAACTAGTTACAATTGTTCCTAACACAGTAAAATGTATAATTTAAAAAATAAGTGACATTTGTATGTGACTTGAAAGTTGTCCCTCATACCAGTGGTGGGGACACATCTCTGGGAAACAGGTAATATCTTGGCAATGGCTTCTTAGAAAGCACTCAGTTAATGGTAGTTGTCATGATTTAGAAGTTACCTACAGCTAAAATAGCTTGAGGAACTCTTGCTTGCCAAAGGGACCAGAATAGATTTATCTCTTTATATCTAGAATGGGGTTAGCTCCTCAGATCCTTTTTCTGTCTGTTGGGGGATGGTTATGTATCATTCTTAAGGTTCCACTAAGGCTGGTTTGAGTTTTGCAGTCTTTCCTTCCAGGTGCTTTGGAGTAACTCCGCTTGTGTTATTTCCCAGTGGACCACTCTGAGGGCCATCACATTCCTTCCATTTTCAGGTTTTGGCTATTTGCTGCCACATACCACCTGCCCTCCCCCATCTGGGTTGCTCCAGCGCTCTGTACTTCCCACTGCTACAGGAACTTCTCACAGTATTTCACGATTGTTTGCTCACAGCCCCATTTCCCCACCATACTCAGCCTTTGAAAATCGGACAAGAAGGGTGTCTTTTTCATTTCGGTACCCCCAGTGCTTGGAACCATAAATGTTTTTTGTATAAATGAATGGTTGAATGCAGGAATGTCATAAGGTCCTTCATTATGGCTCAGTTATGAGGGTGTTCTTCCGGAATCCTTACTATGATAATGGTCATGGATTCATGTTCAGCATAGGACTGGTCATGGTTTCATTTTGTGCAAGAATAAACATACGGTCTTAGGTTTCCTGTCTAGTTTTTTTTTTTTTTTAACATTTATTTATTTGAGAGAGAGAGAGGGAGAGAGAGAGGAGGGGCAGAGGGAGAGGGAGAGAAAGAATCCTCAAGCAGACTTCCCGCTGAGCATGGAGTCTGATGTGAGGCTCGATCCCAGGACCTGAGATCATGACCTGAGTCAAAACCAGGTCTGCTGCTTAATGGAATGAGCCACCCAGGCGCCCCTGTCAGTCTAGTTTCAATGACAGGTCTATTTGGCAGTGTCTTATCCTTTTAGTACCTGCATATCCACTCTTGGTCCCTTATTTGCTCTCCCCATACACTTTCTGTGCAGCTACTACTCCTGAAAGAAAATTGGTGGAGTTAATGTGTTTTGTCGCTGTATGTTTCTGTATTCATTTTATTTGTTCTTTAGTTCCTGTCTTGTTTCACAAGGGGTTTGCAGAGGCCAATAATTGTTCTAACGGGAAATTAGGATATCTAGGCAGGATTCAGGGCAGTGCAAAACAGTGCTAACACTGCATTCTAATTTAGGATGAACGAGTCCCACGATTCTGGTAAAGCCTTCTATTTCTGATGCTAGGAAACTAACAGGTTTGGCTGGACTAGAAAAATCGGAAGCGTTGACTAGATCCACCTTCAGACCTTACTGAGATTCTTTATATCAAGTCAACAGCTGGCTACAACCCACTTTGCATCTCCCCTCACCTTGCCATCCCCAACATGTCATTTAAAAGCATTTCTTAGTTTTGCTTGACATCTTTCTATACTGGGTCAGCCTTTGCAACATGACAAACGCAGAGGCTGGAAGAATTTCTAACCTCTTCTGAAAAGCAGGTTTTGTGTAAGACGAAAGGAGTCAGATAGTCCCGGAGTTCCAAACCCCACTCCACCACCTAAAGCTGAATGCCCCCAAGTTAGCCACTCCACTTCTCTCGGTTTCAGTTTTTCCAGCCGTAAAATGTGGAGTATAGTTCCTCTTTCTTAGGATTGTGGTAAGGATTAAATGAGATAAAGTGCTTGGTAGGGAAGGGGCTTGATAAATAGTTGCTATCATTATGGTCCCCGGGAGGAAGAACAAATTACATTTGGGGAAAAAAGTGTATGCAGCAAGTCTGTTGCTTTGGTTTTGTACTGATGCACACACACTTGTGTGTGTGTGTGGGTGCAAGTGATAACACATCTCCAGTTCCATCTAGTGTAGGAATTAGACAAGAACAGGAAAGACTGTCTCCTCCTTTAAATTTTTTTTTTAAACATTTTATTTGACAGAGAGAGACAGCCAGCGAGAGAGGGAACACAGGCAGGGGGAGTGGGAGAGGAAGAAGCAGGCTCATAGCGGAGGAGCCTGACGTGGGACTCGATCCCAGAACGCCGGGATCACGCCCTGAGCCGAAGGCAGACGCTTAACGGCTGCGCCGCCCAGGTGCCCCCCTTTAAATTTTTTATATACATAAATAGAACATGTATATACATACATGCACACCCAACTTAATAATTCTAAAATGAACATCCATATTATTACCATCCAGGTTAAGAAACAGATCATAGCAGCACCCTGACAGATTGAATGACCTCCATTTTAACCCTAGGGAACCACTCTCCTGACTTTTGCTTTACTCATGGTTTTACCACCTGTACATACATCCCTCCCTTTACATGTTTTTGGTCTGCTTTAGAAATTTATATTAATGAAATCATACTTTATTCTATTGTCATTTCCTTCATTCAGCGTTGTTTCAAAACTGATTGTCATTATGTTTAGCTGTATTTTTTTCTTTTCGTTACTGTACGAAAACACCACAGTATAAAAAATTATACTTTGTACTGCTGATAGACATTGCCGTTGCTTCCAGGTTTTTTTTTTTTTTTTTTTTTTTGCCATTATGTCATACAATACTCTTTGTACATTCTTCTACATGTGAGCCATACAATGTGTTTATCTTCAATTTTACCAAATAGAGCCAAACTTTTTGAGACTGTACTGATTTATAGTCCCATCCGCTATGTATAAATAACTGCGCCTCCACATCTTTGAAAAACAGATCTCCCTCCCTTTTTTGGGGGGAGGGAGCGGTGAGTGTTATATCTCATTGTGGTTTTATTTTTCTTATTTCGTGATCATGTACGAGATTGAGCACCTTTTTATACGTTTGTTGGCCATTTGGATTTCCTCTTTACTGAAGTGCCTATTTAAATCTCCTGCGTTTAATCGATTTTAAAACGTCCTTTCAGATAATCTCAATACGTTCACCTATTGGTCGCTGGGTAATCAGCCCAAAGTTGCAGTAACCGAGGCAGGATGGCAGTTCAAAACATTTCCTGACCCAGCTGTAGCACAGAACAACCTGATTTCCCCAAATAACAAGTATTTCGCCTTTAGTCCGGTTTAAGGAACAAGACCAGGGTGGCCTGGTTGCCTTCCTCCTCGCAAGTGGCCATGATAGCAGAGGACAGCGCCCTGGCGACCTCCCCAGGGATCCTAGACACTAACAGACGCGTCCTTAAAAGTAGCATCCTGCTTAACCGCCAATTTCAAACTTTCAGGAGCTGCCCTGCCGGGTTCATTCTTCCCCGTTTTCCATTGGTTAGAGTCAGAGGAAGAAACAATCGGATTGGTTCTCCCTTTCACTTCTTCTATCCCTTTAAGGACTTGGGTGGGGCTTGGTTGGGACGCTGTGGGTCGTCCTAGGAGCGGGCACTCTGATTGGTCCGGACAGGCCTGAGACCCGCCCACGCCGTCCGCCAGGTTCAAACGCGGCGGCGGGAGGCGCGGGGCGGAGCGGAACGCAGACTGGCTGGGTCCACGGAGCGTGAGTCTGAACCCCCCACGCCCACTTCTCCCCCACCCCACTCTGCAAGGCTAGGGGCAGGGCAGCCTCCACCCACACCAGTCCCGTCTTTCCCTTCCGTTGTCGGGAGGGTGGTGCTGCCGCCCCCAAGGCTGCCGGGGGCCCAAGGGTCTTCCCAGGCTGGCGGTGCGCGCGCCCTCCTCCGAGAGGGCCTAAAGGTATGTAGGTGGTGTCCAGGGCAGGAGGAATTGTTCCGTTCTTAAACCTGGAGGGGGTCTCCTGTGTGTTCCGCCCTGCCTCGTTCCCTGTCAGCATTACCTGCATTATTCCGTCTAGTGGAGTGCGGCAGCTCCCTGTTATCTGTGTAGTGACTTCACACTCTCGGTACCGTCAGTCACCTCCTACTTCCCGCCTCTTTCCCTCTGCTCCAGCCCCTCTCGTCTCCCTGCTATTGTCAGACAAGGTCAGGTCCTGCCTCAGAGCTTTAGCCTTGGCTGTTTCCTCTGCGCGGCACAGTTTTCCTGCCTCCCCCGCCCATCAGCAAGGTTTACTGCTTACCCCCTTCAGATCTTGCTTCAAATGTTACCTTCGCAGTGAAGTCTACTCTGACTACACTGTTAAAAATTGCCCCCACACACCAGTTGCCCCTACCTCTCTCTTTTTTAATCCTGTAGCACATATTACTTTCCAACATACTATGTAATTCGCTTATTTCAATCATTCAATAAGTATTAGCACCTGCTATGTACTGGGCTCTGTGTCTCCGCCCTTGTGGAACTTACATTATCAGTGGAGCAGATAATAAATTTATTTGTAAGAGAATATGTCAGATAAGTGTATTATCTCTTGTTACAGTGAGTAAAAATCTATTTTTTAGTGTCCACGGCCAGACTGAACTTCTCAAGATCTGTTTTGTGGTGGCTGGTTTTCACCTTCCTGTCCCTGACATCTTGAGGAAGGTCAGGATCTTTCAAGCCCTTCCTCCTCAAATTGGCAGTACACACCTGACCTTCTCCTATATCTCCTCACCATTGGAGAGATGTTGAAGTTCAAATATGGAGCACGGAATCTGCTGGACACTGGTGCTGCTGAACCCATTGCCAGCCGAGCCTCCAGGCTGAATCATTTCTTCCAGGTAACAGGCTGCCAACTCTGTTCACCTGTGTTTGTTTCCTTGGAACCTCCTTGTCACTTTTATTCTTACAGGACTGAGGCTAATCTTCTAGGAGAAATCCCATTTGGTATTTTATACTTGCTGATAGTATTGGAAAAAGGAGCCACTGTACAGACGGAGGAGTAGAACTTGTCCTTGAAGGGAGATCTTTTTTTTTTTTTTTTTTTTATCGTTTCTCACACTTCACTCATCTGTACTGAGGTTTGTCCTTTTGTTAAAGAAAGAAAAACAAACAAAGGCATTCTTTTGGCCAAAACTGCTATAGGTGTAATCCTATTTTTCATTCAAGAGATCTTTTTTTTTTTTTTAAAGATTTTATTTATTCATTTGACAGAGAGAGAGATTGGCAGGCAGAGGAAGAGGGAGAGGCAGACTCCCAGCTGTCCAGGGAGCCTGATGCGGGGCTCAATCCCAGGACCCTGGGATCATGACCTGAGCTGAAGGCAGACGCTTAACCCATTGAACCACTCAAGCAATTCAAGAGATCTTTATTAAAAAAAAAAAGAAAAGAAAAAAGAAAGAAGCTTGATAAATACCCACACCTGTGAAACCCATGTTCTGCTCAAGCTAAAGAACCTTTCTGTCACCCCAGAAATGTTAAAGCTCAGGAAATAATTTCCAAGTAGATTTCTAATTCTTTTGTTTTTGATGTAGATGAAACATTGTTGATGTAGAAATCCTTGTTTGACTTATGTATTCACAAGTCAGGGGGACAATATAGGTAGTGGTGAAGATCTGGGTTTGAATCCTGGCCTCAGCACTTGTTAGCTGTGTTACCTTGGGTGACTCCGTTGCCTTCTCTGCATCTGTTTGCCACTCTTTCAAATAGAGGTCATAGCACCAAATTCACAGGGTTATCATGAGGATGAAATGAGATATAATTTATGTAAAGTACTTAGCTTCTTGCTTAGTTCTTGGTAAGCCAGTGGTTATAAATGGTAACTATTACTGATGCTAAGTGTCGAAATAATATTAGTTATAATAATGATAAGTTTATGTTTACTTAGTAATTATATTTAGGAAGTTTTGCAAGGATACCTCTATGATGATAAATACTGATACTTTCTTGATGACATTCTTTCTCTAAAATGTTGGTATTGAGGAGTGTTCAAACAGATCAGAATGGAGACAGATTGAAAGCTCAGGTTGTTCTGTGGGACCATTCCTGTTGTCATTTTAAGTCATGAGATATTTTTCACAAATGAATAGTCTGTCCCTAACACTAGCTGACTGGAGTGCTGCCGTGTTTTAGCCCCTTTATGTTTTACTCCAAAAGCTTTTTGGCTTATTACAAAATTGATGGAAGGCATATAATGTGCTCCTTATGTAATAATTGTGGTTTCCAAAGTGCTGGGTACAGAGCCAGCATGCTCCTGATTATCTTCAGCTTCATAACAGACATAGGACTATTCTTATTTACATTTTAAATAGGAAGAGACAGATATTGAGGGAGGCAAGGACTTGCCCAGGATCATGCTGCGTGTAAATGACAGAGCCAGGCTCCATTTTTCTTCTAACAACAGAGGCTGGGTGTGTAACCATTGGCAACACTGCCAATGTATGTCAGAATTTATTAAGTGTGTATTATATTTAAATGTCATTATAATAGCAAGGGTTGTGGGTAAATCTCCAGTTCATCTTTTTTTCATGATGAGTTCTTCCCTGTCCCCAGGAAAGCTATTATTTGTAAGTGTAGCATACACCTAACATTTGCCTAACCAGGTATACGGATACTGTTCTTTCCCCGTATAATATTATTTTAATGAGGTTTAGATAGAGTAGTGATTTTGTTTTCCATACAGGTAAATACTTTGGACTGGGTCTTTAGTTTCTTTTTTCTTTTCTTTTCTTTTCTTTTCTTTCTTTCTTTCTTTCTTTTTTTTTTTTTTTTAAGATTTTATTTATTAGTCCGAGAGAGAAAGAACACAAGCAGGGGGAGTGGCAGGTAGAGGGAGAAGCAGGCTCCCTGTGGAGTAAGGAGCCTGATGCGGTGCTTGATCTCAGGACCCTGGGATCGTGACCTGAGCCAAAGGCAGACACTTAACCCACTGAGCCACCCAGACGTCCCTGGGTCTTAGTTTCTTTTTTCTTTCTTTTTTTTTTTGAAGATTTTATTTATTTATTTGACAGAGAGAGACAGCGAGAGAGGGAACACAAGCAAGGGGAGTATGAGAGGGAGAAGCAGGCTTCCCGCCGAGCAGGGAGCCTGATGCGGGACTCGATTTCAGGACTCTGGGATCATTACCTGAGCCGAAGGCAGACGCTTAACGGCTGAGCCACCCAGGCGCCCCAGGTCTTAGTTTCTACTTAACATTGAACTTAACTTCCCAATGAGTTTTATGTCAGGTGGTCAGCAGACATTAAGATTTCTGAGCCAAAAAATTTCACAAATTTGCTAGGCCAACATAGGTTTGCCAGCTTTTTATTTTGCCAAGTAAGGGATGTAAGAAGGATGTAAAAAGACAGATAAAGAGAAAAGCCATTATCTTCTGGTCCTTTCGCTTCATAAAGAAGGGACATTTTAAGAAACACCAACATCGGGTGTCTGGGTGGCTCAGTCGTTAAGCGTCTGCCTTCGGCTCAGGGCCCGATCCCAGGGTCCTGGGATCGAGCCCCGCATGGGGCTCCCTGCTCTGCTGGAAGCCTGCTTCTTCCTGCTTCTTCCTCTCCCACTCCCCCTGCTTGTGTTCCCTCTCTCACTGGCTGTCTCTGTCAAATAAATAAATAAAATCTTTAAAAAAAATAAGAAACACCAACAGAGGAAAGACATGATTTCAGAATAAAAGATCATTTTAAAATTTGAATGTATTTAGCTTTACAGACCAGTCATCATGTGGTCATTTTTTCTCATTTTGTGGCAGACTTGAACACTTGGTCAAGCGTCAGTACCGTATTTGGGAACTGTTGCTCCAATTAGTCTAAACTCAGTAAAGAACAAAGGAACAAAGACTTACTATTTTTTGGAGTTTGTGGCAGAACTATAAAGTGACAGGTATGGCGGCTTGTGACCCAGTGCTTCACATCCCTGTCTGAGGTTTGAATCTCTTGGTGAGCTTATTAATAAAACAGATTGTAAGCTACAAACTGTAAAGTTCTAGTTCAGTAGGGATAGCACCAGATAATTTTTTTTTTTTTTAAGATTTTATTTATTCATTTGAGAGAGAGCATGAGCGGGAAGGACAACGGGAAGCAGGCTCTCTGCTGAGCAGGGAGCCAGACACGGCGCTCGATCCCATCCTGGGATCATGACCTGAGCTGAAGGCAGACGCTCAACCGACAGCCATCCAGGCTCCCCAGCACCAGATAATTTTGTTGTTGTTTTTTATCTAAGTTCTTCAGGTGGTTCAAATGTAGCCAGTCTGTTTCTAGTATCCAGTTCTGTATAAGAAACCACTCACAAAGTTTAAGGCAGCAGTGATTTATTTTTTCTTATGATTCTGTGGATTGTTTGGATTCAGCTAGGCAGTTCTTCTGTTCCGCCCTGTGATATCAGCTGGGGTCACCTAAGGGGCCATATTGTATTGGGAGCCTGGCTGGTGGTGGAACATCTCGGTGTGCCTCCAGCTGACTTCTCTATGAGGTCTTTCATTATCCAGTAGTCTAATCCAGGCCTTGTAACTTTCATCTCTAAATAATAAATATTTTAGGCTTTTGGGGTAGCTGTAGCTATTCAACTCCGCCGTTGTAGCACAAAAACAGTTGCCAAAAACAGTTGCAGACAATATGTAAATAAACGGGTGTGGCTGCATTCCAATAAAACTTTATTTATAAAAACAGACAGTGGGGCACATTGGCCTATGGGCTATAGTTTGCTGACCCCTGGTCTAGCCTAAGCTTTTTTACATGTCAACTGGCTTCCCAAAAGAGCAAAAGCAGAAGTTGCTAGGCATATTTAGAGCTCTGCCCTGAACTGGCACAGTGTCGCTTTTGTTACCTGTTGCTTAAAGCAAGGCACAGAGACAGCACAGATTCAAGGGGAGGGGAAATAGATTCCAGCTGTTGACGGGAGTGGTGGCAAGCACCTACAGAGTTAGAGGGCCTGTAGGTGGCCATCTTTGCAGAAATACCTCCACACACCCATAGCCTGGCACATGGAAATCATTGCTCTAGACCAGAGGTTACAAACTCCTGTCTTTGGGGGCCAGGCGGTGACTATGAGTGAGTCAGGAAGACTAGGAGTCTTCCATCTGCAGAACACATTCACTACCCAGAGGGGCAACATCACTCAGCCACAGCTCAGCATCACCAGACAGGAATGTGGGGCAATATGGCTCGGTCCTCCAGTGTTTCAGGAGAACCCCCAAATCCCACCCCCTCTTTTGGGTGAAATTTCCTGATTTTTCAATATTGGCAGATAATTCAAATTATTTTAAATGCTGCAGGCCCAACAAAACTTGTCTGTGGGTTAGATATAGTCTGCCAGTTTGCAACTGTTGGTCTAGATCATGAACAAATTCAGCTTTAGTATGGTCACTCTGTCCATACTACTCCAGATTGTTCGAGTGAATTAAAGAAACTGCAGTTATATTAACAAACCTCTGGGCACACTCGAAAGAAGTAGCTATCATTGTGTCCTGTTGTAGAGAGGTGGAAACATTTCAGAACAAGCAGGGTCCAGAGTAAATGTTTCCATGAGCCTCAGACTGTTAAGAAAGACGGTCCTTGGTTGCCTGGGAGGCTCAGTCGGTAAATTGTCTGCCTTTGACTCAGATCATGATCCCAGGGTCCTGGGATCCAGTCCCTCATTGGGCTCCTTGCTCAGTGGGGAGTGCTTCTCCCTCTGACCCCCCCCACCCCCGCTCATGCTCATTCTCTCTCTCTCTCTCAAAAATAAAAAAAAATAAAAAAAAGAAAGGAGAGCCTTTTCTTATTAATGGCATGCTTGTGAAGTTTTTCTTCCCGGGTGCTGGTAGAAGAAACCCACAGTAATGGAATCTTACAAGTGATAACGTAATGACTCTCAATTGATGTCGCTTTAGAGAATGAAGCCTCAGAATTGTGCTGTTAGCGTGTGTCGTGAGCAGTTAGAGTTGGTGGCTTGTAATTTACTCTGTGTGGATGTTATTGATCAAAGCTTTTCATTATTGACAGTGTCTCCATCTGCTGTTTGCTGTTTTTAGGGGAAACCACCCTTTCTGACTCAACAGCAGATGTCTCCTCTTTCCCGAGAAGGGATATTAGATGCCCTCTTCGTTCTCTTCGGAGAATGCAGTCAGCCTGCTCTGATGAAGATCAAGCACGTGAGCAACTTTGTCCGGAAGTGTAAGTTTGGAGAACTTTTTCTTGAAAACTTTTCTACTAGATAAAACTGCAAAGATGCTGGAGGCCAAATGAGCTAGTGGTTGGTAGTTGTGGGTAAGAACTCTGCCCGGAGGAAGACAGACCCAGTTTCAAGGTCAGTTTCCACCTGCTGCAGTTGGGAGACCAGGTAAGTCAGGTCTTCTGGTTGCAGGTGACAGAAACTCAACTCAAACTAGCTTAGGCCAAAATTTATGGCTCATGAAACTGAGAAATCCAGGGTTGGGTCAAACTTTCGGCATCGCTGGTCCCAGGGTCTTAAACGATGTCCTCTGGTTCCATCCTTATACCCACTCAGGGCTGATAATCTAGCAGGCATAGCAGACACAGTGCTTAGGGCCCACAGTATTTCATTTTAGTAAACTGAACTTCTTTTCATTAGTTTAATTTAATTTTGAAATAATAGGAAAAAAATGATTATAATAATGTATAATGATTTGGGGTTATATTCATCTTTATGTTAATGTCACAGTAAAATATAATTTTTGACTTTTTTTAATAGTTTCTTTTCTTTTCTTTTTTTTTTTTTAAGTAGGCTCCACACCTAGAATGGAGCCTGACATGGGGCTTGAACTCATGGCCTTGAGAAGACCTGAGCTGAGATCAAGAGTTAGATGCTTACCCAACTGAGCCACACTGGCACCCCTCGATTTTTTTTTTTTTTTTTTTTAATGGAGGAAGGGGCTGATGAAGGCAGACATGCCTAGGGCCTATGAAAGGCATAAATCGGCTCTGCCCACACCCTGTTCTTTTTTTTTTTAATGATTTTTTATTATATTATGTTAGTCACCATACAGTACATCCCCGGTTTTCGATGTAAGGCTCGATGACTCATTAGTTGCGTATAACACCCAGTGCACCATGTAATACGTGCCCTCCTTACTACCCATCACCGGTCTATCCCATTCCCCCACCCCCCTCCCCTCTGAGGCCCTCAGTTTGTTTCTCATAGTCCATAGTCTCTCATGCTTCATTCCCCCCTCTGATTACCCCCCTCCTTTATCCCTTTCTTCCCCTACCGATCATCCTAGTTCTTATATTCCATAGATGAGAGAAATCATATGATAGTTGTCTTTCTCTGCTTGACTTATTTCACTTAGCATTATCTCCTCCAGTGCCGTCCATGTTGCAGCAAATGTTGAGAATTCGTTTTTTCTGATAGCTGAGTAATATTCCATTGTATATATGGACCACAACTTCTTAATCCAGTCATCTGTTGAAGGGCGTCTCGGCTCCTTCCACGAGTTAGCTATTATGCCCACACCCTGTTCTTATCTTCCTTGAAGTGGGGTAATTGGCTGCTGGTGTCCGTGTCCCACTTTTGTATTTGATTACCTTACATCAGTGTTTTTCAACGAGTGGTAATTTTGCCCCCCTCTGGGCTCTCGGCAATGTCTGGAGATATTTTTGGTTGTCACAACCTGGGGGAGAAGGGTGCTGCTGGCATCTGATCGGTGAAGCCAGAGACAATGTTAATCTTCCTGCAGTGACGGGCCACCACATCACAGAATTATCTGGCCCAAAATTTCAGCAGTGCCAAGTGTGAGAAACCGTCCCTTATATGACCTTGCTGTGTAGCTAAGCACCCTGAACTATAGTGGCCTAAACAGTAATCCCTATATTACCTCTCATGATTCTGTGGGTTGACTGGGCTCAGCTGGGGATTTTTCCTCTCCGTGTGACTTTGGCTGAGATTGCAGGCACCCGGGACTCTCCTGGTCTAGAATGTCCAAGATGGCCTGCTCGATGTCTGGCAAGTTGCCTGGAAGGTTGGACTTAGCTGGGACTCTGGGATGACTGGGTCTTTCCCTGTCTCTGTGCTCTCCACCTGGCTTCTCCGTGTGGTCTCTCCATCAAGGGTTAGCCAACGACAGCCTGGGATACCTGTGTTGTAAACAAAGTTTTACTGGAACGTGTTAGCCATGCCCATTTGTTTATGTAAATAGGTTGCTGCTTTCTTACGAGACGAGGCATTTGAGTCATGGTGATGGAGACCGAATGGCCTATGAAGCCTAAAATATTTACTCTCTGGCCCTTTAAGCAAAACTTGCTGACCTCTGATCTACATGGTCCATTTATCAGAGACGTCGATTTCTTACTTAGCAGCTCAGGGTTTCTGAAAACACCAAACTGCCAGGACTTCTTAGGGCTTAGGTGTGGAAGGGACAGAGGATCTCTTTGGCTGCATTCTGTTGTTTGAAGTGAGTCATAGGGCCACCCAGATTCCATGTGGCAGGGAACTACACAAGGGCATGAATTCTAGGAGGCGTGTGATTCATTGGGCACCATCTTTGGAGACTGGCTGCCATACCCTGTGCAACGTTTATCTTCCACTGTCTATATTAGTACAGTCCTCAGGAAAGATTCTATTTAGCTCTGCTCTGGGTCATCTGCTTACCCCTTGAGCAGGCACTGGGCCACGATGTGCAATGTGATGGGCTAAATAGCTAAATTCAGCGTATGGCCACCACAGTGACCTTTGGAATTCACCTGTACCTTGTCTCTTCTGTTTCCTTATCTGCAAAATGGGGAAAGTGCATATCTAATAAGGTTGTGCGAGGATTGAATCAATTAGTGCACAGACCACAGACTCTTATGTTGCCAGACACGTAAGAGGTAATAAATGTTAACCCCATCAATAATGGTAGCCGTCGATCTCAACATATATTTAATATGTTGTGTGTCTTTACTTTTAAAATGTACTTGGGTGCTTTTCTTTATTCCATATTTGTTTGAATAAACTCCCACCGTATTTTCTTAAATATTTAAATTTCCAAGCGGGGAGTGGGGGGGGGGGAATTACGAGACAATTTATCAAGCCATCTACAGGTACCTTCATCAGTCTGGAGTCTGCCCTCTGGTTATTTTATTTTTTTATTTTTAATTTTTATTCTTTAAAAAGATTTATTTATTTAGAGAGTGCGTGAGCAGGGGGAGGTGCAGAGAGAATCTCAAGGAAACTCCCTGCTGAGCATGGAGCCCGACTTGGTGCTCGATGCCATGACCCCGAGATTATGACCTAAGCTAAAATCCAGAGTCCAGACGCTTAATCAACTGAGTCACCCAGGCACCCCTGCCCTCTGGTTACTTTAAAGTAGTGGATCTTCTAAATTTCTTCAGTAATCAGAGGGGTTAGGCTTAGCGAAATGTAGCTTTTTCTAATGAATTCTCTTGCAAGGAATTGTTTTGTATTTTTGAAGAGGCTTCCTGGCGAGTAAGGCCAAGGGGCTGTGATTGAAAAAGGGTGATTACATTAGTATGGCTGGTTTTTTGTTGTTGGTTTTTTTTTTTTTTTTTTCCTTCTTGAGTTTCTGTTTTGGAATGTAAACTTCATTTTCACATGGGAAAGAGAGCCCAACAGCTGCTACTGCATAAGTTTCTTGAATCTTGTTATAGAGATGGAGATTTTCTTTGGGGACTGTTGGAGGAAATGAGAAGGAAGGTAGAGTCCTGAAGAGGTGCCCCAGCCTTGAGCCAAAGGAGGGGAGGGAGCAGGGAACCTGCGTCTGGGAACCAGGGAAGAGATTTTTGTTTCTTAATTACTGTTCTATTCCCAGTGCTTAAAACAGTGTCTGGCACATGGTAGATGTTCAGTAAGTATCGGTTGAATGACTATATTGCTAAGTGAACAAAGTGGTAAATCCTTAAGCGTTGTATTATAGAATTTGTGTAAAAAGTAAACTGATATTAAAACATGCGAAGTGTTGATAATTGTTGAAATTGGACTGTTCTTGGTGATTTGACAGTAGCTGCAATCCTGTGCTCTTTCAGCTACGTTTACTGTGGGCAGAAGCTTCTGTATGTTCACAGCTGTAGTACTTATGGGTGAATTATAACTTTAAGAATTTTTTCTTACTAATTGTAAACATTATACAAAGTTAAGTATAAAAGGTCAAAATGAGGGAATATCCCTCAAAATCTCCTCTGTCGGAGATAACCACTGTTACCAGTTTGGTGCATAATACTGCAATTTTTTTTTTGTTTGTTTGGTTCTTCTAAAATATTATGGATTTTTTTTTTTTTTTAAGATTTTATTTATTTATTTGACAGAGAGAGAGACAGCCCGAGAGAGAGGGAACACAAGCAGGGGGAGTGGGAGAGAAAGAAGCAGGCTCCCAGTGGAGGAGCCTGATGCGGGGCTCGATCCCATAACGCCGGGATCACACCCTGAGCTGAAGGCAGACGCTTAATGACTGAGCCACCCAGGCGCCCCTGTTATGGAAATTTTCAAGCACGTCCAAGAGAATAGTGTAATGAACTCCTGTGTACCAGTCAACCTGCTCTAGCAATCAACCAACCCTTTCCATGTTTGTTCTAACATCACTCGTTCATTTCACACAAAATGGATCATATGTCTGTAATATTTTGCTACTAGCTGTGCTCACTTAGCAATATATTTACTCAACAAATATTTATGGAGCACTTGCCATGTGCCAGGTTCTGTGTTGGGTACTGGGTTTACAGTAGTGATCAACATGGAAAAAAATCCCTGCCTTTAAAAAGTGTATGTTCTAGTGGAGATTGAGCTACTTCATGTGCCTGATATTCTTTTATGTGGGTGGACTTTAGGTTGATTCTACTTTCCATTTCCTTTAGTCACTTCTTTCTTTCTTTCTTTCTTTCTTTCTTTCTTTCTTTCTTCTTTTAAAGATTTTAATTATTTGAGAGAGAGCATGAGTGTGGGGCGGGGGGAAAGGGGAGGAGGGAGAGGGACAGGGAGACTCCACGTTGAGCCTGATGTGGGGCTCGATCCCAGGACCCTGGGATCATGACCCAAGCTGAAGGCAGACGCTTAACCTACTGAGCCACCCAGGCGCCTCTGGACCTTTAGGTCATTTCTGGTTATTTTTCTATTACGAGCAGTGCTCATGATGAGCATCCTGCTGTGTGTCTTTTTCCAGAACATTTGCTAACATTTCTATGAAGGACAAATTCCTAGAAATCGAGATGTTGAATTGACTGAGTTTCAGAAGAGGAAGGGATACACTCAGCTGTGTTGGCTTTTGCCCCTTGGTCCAGATGTTTATCTGACAAGGCCGTGCTTTGACTGCATTTCATTACAGTGCTTTGGGTCTTTGTTTCCACCTCAATATTCAGTTCTTAAATGCTGTAACTAACTGTGTGCAGGGCTGAAGTGGAATGTGGTTTTGGAGTCACAGAAGCTGCTGGTAGGAAGAGAAATTGTGAGGGTCTTTTTTTTTTTTAATCGTCATAGACTTGAGTTTAGTATCTCACCTGTGCACCTTAATAATCCAAAGCCTTTGGGAAAAGACATAGACATTTGGAATGGTTTCTCAGAATTCTGAGTATCCTTGTGGTTTTGCCTGTAGCAGTTTTTCTACTCACGTGATTGAAATGCCTGGTGGTTACCAGCCACGGATCCAGAGTTAAGTTGGACAAATGCTATAAGCAACCTGGGGAGCCAAGGCCCAGCAGAGAATCGAGAGAGGTTGGTTTTGTGTGCAAGCAATAATAAAATCAGGTTCAATCCAGAAAGTTGCAAGCCGGCGTATTTGGGGAATTATAATTCATAACTCAAATACCTGATCTGAAAGAAACTTGGAAAAAGGGCAGGGAAGGACAGGCCTTGGCACAGGGATGTCAGGGCAAAAGGTAAATATTGTGCAGTTTTCAACCTTGCCTGGAATTCTCCATGAAGGTGCCTTAGATTTATTTTTTACAGTGGTCATGGTGAATTTATTCCAACCTACCCAGCACTCTTGCCTGATTCCCCAGGGACAGAAAGGAGGTGTTTTCAGGGTGACTGACTGAAGAGAGAGGTGTGGTCTGCGGGTGGGAAGGTACCCAGTGCAGTGGAGTTCATCATGTGTGCCTTTGATCCAAGTGAATTCAACACCACCCATGCCACAAAGAAAGGGGGTGGGTAACAATTAAAACTGCATTGGCTAATTTATCAATATGCTACTCAACAACTATAGGTATGAAATGGCTTTCCGCCTCATTGGACTCATTTCCTCTCATTGTGTGAATAACTTGCCAAGCCAAGCGTAACTCTAGAATGTAGCTCCTGGCTTTATCTCGTGCCCAACCATGGACATGGCACATGGGCATGGCAACCTGCTCTAGTGCCCGGAGGACTTTAATGTCCATGTGGGAATTCAAGAGTCTCTTAGTCTTCATCATGGCACCTTTCTGAGGGATTCTCCAGGATAATTTTGATTTTGTGTTCCTCTTGTCTTCCTTTGGAGTGTAACCCCTGTTTATATGGAGTTTCTCTGTCATGTGAAGGATTGAATTTTTCAGTCAGATATAGCTGTTCTACTCCATTCTTTCAGATCCTTAGAGTCATTGCATATCCAGTGATGTCCCAGCTTAGTGTTCTTAGAGTGTCAATAAATATATGGTAGATTCCAAATCTACCATCCATTTAATCCATACTTCATATATGGAGGATCTCTACCTGTTATGGACTGAATATCCGTGTTGCCCTGCAGAGTCAAATGTTGAGGCTCTAATTTCCAATATGGTGGTATTTGAAGGTGGAGCCTTTGGGAAGTAATTAGATTTAGATGAAGTCATGAAGGTGGGGCCTCCATGATGGAACTGTTGTCCTTAGATGAAGAAGGGAGACCAGGGTTCCCTCTCTCTCCATCTTATGAAGATAGAGTGAGAAGGCGGCTCTCTGTAAGCCGGGAAGTGGGTTCCCACCGGGAACTCAGTCTGCCAGCACCTTGACCTTGGACTTCCCAGCCTCCAGAACTAAGAAACAAATGCCTGTTGTTTAAGCCACGTCATCTATGGTATTTTGTTGTAGCAGCCTGAGCGGACTAAGATACTGAGAGACTTCACTTGAAAAAGGAACAAGACTGTATGCTAAGAAGAAGATAGTTGTAAACCCTTCCAGGTGTGTGACCTGCCAACTCTGCAGAACAAATGTCAGGGCTTCATTCTTTTGTTTGTTCGTTGGTTTTACTTTCTGTTTTTTGATAGCACTGCTATATATTAAGGGAAGAGAGGTAGCTCTGACACCATCCATCCAAGGGAGATGGGATAGTGGGATAAAACCTGGGTTACTGGGATAAAACTGCAGAACGCGGTTAGAATGGAATGATTTGGAAGTCAGCTCCAAAGTGGGTTGAGATGGGAATCGTGTTGCTTCCATCACATTGTAAGCCAGTCTATAGTGCTGATAAACATGTTTGACCGAACACTGCCCTGCAGCCTTCAGAGAGGAGGAAGAAAAGCATGATTTGTATTCTCCTATTTTCTGAGTCTACAGGATTCAAATTATAGCTACCATGGAAACTGCTTTGGAATTTCTGGAGCCCTTAATTTTAACTTAACATATAAAAACACTTTTGTGCTGATTTTATAATTATTCATGACGGATGAGAAAGTGACTAAATGTCTTTTGACAGTGAGGGAACACATAGGAACACTTTTTCCTTTCTTCTTTCTTCTTTTTTTTTTTTGCTTTCATAAAGATGCATGTATTTGAAATGCTTTCCTTACCTGGGAACAACTCTTCCATCTCTTGCAGATTCCGACACCATAGCTGAGTTACAGGAGCTCCAGCCTTCAGCCAAAGACTTTGAAGTCCGAAGTCTTGTGGGTTGTGGTCACTTTGCCGAAGTGCAGGTGGTAAGGGAGCGAGCGACTGGGGACATCTATGCCATGAAAGTCATGAAGAAGAAGACCTTGTTGGCCCAAGAGCAGGTAGGAGCATTTTAACACCACGCCCTTTCCCTTTCTGTGCCAGAATGTTCACTGCAGAGGCGATGATCTGCAGAATCGACATCTGGGATCACACAAGTTTTCCACGGTGACTCTCTGGTTCATGATGGTTGCAGAAATCTCTCTCACGTTCTCAGCTTTTCTTCTTGTACTGTTATTGACTCATTTTGAAGGCTCACAAGCTCCCTTTGATTTCTTTATAACGTTTCTCTCTTTCAGAATCAACATGGCCTTTTAACTAATAAATTTAAGATGACCTTTCATGACCGTCAGCTGGGGGTTTCGAGATATGCATATTGTGGGGTTAGGCAGCATTCGCTTTGGGGCGCATTTTCTTTATTTGTGCTGTGGGCATATGTATTTGATTTTTAAACAGGCCTTTGAAGAAATGAAATAAAATTGCTTAGTGGCTAGGGTGTTGCTTTTTTAAGAGCAGGTAAGAACTTCTCTTTTTGGTCGTGGTATTTTTCTTTCTTTAAACAAGGCTGCTGCTCCAGACATATTGATTCATTTGCCGAGTTTCTAGAGAGACAGTCATCAGCCTTGGTGTTCAGAGCAATTTATTAGTTACAGACGTCCGAGCGCACATCATGTGTCCGATAATGTACCCAACTCCGTGGGAAGCCTGCAGAAGGAATTGAAGCTCCATGGCTGTTAGTTACAGGCTTTAAAAACAACTTTGGAAAGTGGAGGAAAAATGCAAATGTATAAAGCAGGCGCTTAGCAGCTAAAGCATCGCAGAAGGGAGAGCAGTGAGCAAATTTACCAACTATGGAGTAAGGAGAGATGTGGGTGAGCCAGGGACGGTCAGGGGAGGTTCACACCGCTGAGAGGGAATGTAGATTCTGGGAAGAGAGGCGTGACGGGAGTGTGGCAGGTGGAAGTGTGTGTGTGTGATGTTCCGGAGGATTGAATACTAGAACGTTATACAGATGTGTGTGCGTGTGTGTGCATGTGGGTTTTTTTTTTCTTTTTCTTTCTTACAGGTTTAGAACAGATGGACTAGGAAATGGGGAGAAACAAGACATTTGGTTGGGGGGGGTCACTGGTGGGAAACCTGAAGAACCTTTTTTTATTGTGGCAAAATATACATAGCATAACATTTACCGTTTTAATCCTTTTTAGGGTACCATTCCCTAGTCATAAATGCATTTACAGTGTTGTGTGCAACCATAACCGCTCTCTATTTCTAGAACTTTCTCATCACCCCACATAGAAACTCTGTACCTGTTACATGGTAACTCCCCATTCCCCCAAGAACTGTTTTTCAGAATGGCAGTTTACTTTGTGAGGCAGTTGGGGATCGTTTACACTTTTTGGAAGGAGGAAGTTGGGATCGGAGTCCGAGGACTCAGTGACTGCGGCCTCCAGTCAAAGGAGCAGGGGAGGGCAGGAGGCTGCTTGTCAGGGTCCAAGAATGATGTAGCCTGGGGCGCCTGGGTGGCACAGCGGTTAAGCGTCTGCCTTCGGCTCAGGGCGTGATCCCGGCGTTATGGGATCGAGCCCCACATCAGGCTCCTCTGCTATGAGCCTGCTTCTTCCTCTCCCACTCCCCCTGCTTGTGTTCCCTCTCTCTCTGGCTGTCTCTATCTCTGTCAAATAAATAAAATCTTTAAAAAAAAAAAAAAGAATGATGTAGCCTGTGTTTAGCAGTGAAATGTGAGCAACTTCACCGAAAGGAGAAATGACAGGACGTTGCAAATCATTTGGAAGGGAGGAATAGAAGATGCTTGCTCAGCCTCCCAATACCGAAGCCAGCGTGGATCATCAGGACGCACTTACCGAGCACCTGTTCTGCGTGGTATGCTTCTAGGTCCTTGAGAAGAGGCATTAAATGTAGTTCTGATCTTGCGGTGTTTGTTTTAGATGAGAAGTGGTGCATGTAAAAAGAAAACAGTCTAATATACTCTACTGCAGGCAAGCAATAGAGATGTTCGGATAGGTGTGCCTTTCCTCAGGTGAATGACTCGCAATGACCCTATGTGAGGTGTGGGCTGGGGTTTTTTATTTTTTCATTTTATTATTTTTTAATTTTAATTTATTTTTTATTTTATTTTATAAAGTAGGCTCCATGCTGGGCATGGAGCCCAGTGTGGGGCTTGAACTCACAACCCTGAGATCAAGACCTGAGCTGAGATCGAGAGGCAGAGGCTTAACCGACTGAGCCACCCAGGTGCCCTGTGTGGGCTGGGAGGGTTTTTAAAATCAGACACACACAGGAGCTAATGAAAGCTATCCAACTGTTCCTTAAGAGAGTGAATGTGAAGGAAAGTAGAGTCTTTAACTGAGCCATGGCAACCCTTCAGAATTTAAGGGCATGAGAAGAGAAAAGCCAGCACAGGGAGTGAGTGAAAGGAAATGCCAGAGAAGGAGATGGGAGAGACAACATCCTGTAAGCAAGACCTGGAGAGGCCAGCACAGCTGCCCCGGGCCCAGTGAGAACCAGAAGAGTCCTTAGAGACCGCTTATTTCAACGGAAGCTTCAGGGCTCAGACGAAGAGTCCATGGCAAGCAAGTAAAGATGTAAGCTTTTCAGTTTGGCCAACCCCTCACTGCACACCTTTTATGTGCTGGGAAAGGAGAAGGACCACAGATCGGGAGCAGGAGATTACGAGAGTGGGGTGTTTGTTGCCCAGCAACACCTAGATTCGTGTTTGATTGAATAGCTGGGTGCTATAGCCCAGGCAAGTTGACATGGAAAACGATCACAAAGTACAAACAACTTTTTTCTTCCTGAGCCATTTGAAAATCCGTTGGCAACCCGATGCCCTATTATCTCCGAAGACTTCCGTGTGCATTTCCTACAATAAGGATGCTCTCCCATTAACCACAATACAACCGTCAAAATCAGGAGAGAAACAATGCTACATTACCACTGTCTTCAGACCCCATTCATGCTCCGCTGGTTGTTTCAGATTCTTGTAGAACAAAAGGGTCCAGCTCAAGATCCCACGTATCATTTAGTTGTCCTGTCTTTTGAGTCTTTTTCAATCTGGACCAGCTTCTGAGTTTTCCCTGGACTCTCATGACCTTGGCGATTCTGAAGATGACAGACCACTTATTTTGTAAACTATAGCTATGTCTAATGTTGCTGAGGTTCAGATGCTAGATCTCTGGCAGGAATATCACAGACGAGATGCTCTGTTCTTCTCATTGCATCCCAACGAGTGACTTTGTTTCAGTTTGTCACGTTCTCGTCGACGTTCACTTAGGTGTCTGCCATGCGTCACTGTGGGGGCACCCCTTTCTGCTTTGTCATTACGTTAGTATTGCATAGGGAGGTGCTTTCAAACTGTGGAGGCACCCGTTCTTCATAAAACTTTCAATTTATTAATTTATAGTTGTGTGGATTTGCATTTTCCTGTTTAAGTCAATGAGTTCCAAGCCATTATTGTCATTATGTCTTTTTATACTCAAACTGTCCCCTAAGTTGGGCCATGAGAGTCTCTTCAGTTTGGTTTTTGTGTCTTTTGACACATCCCCGTTTTTGAGTTGTCTCTTGCTTTCTGGTACAGCAAGATGTTCCGGCTCTTGCCTGCCCCACCCTTGCGATCAGTTATTTCTCAAAGATGAGCAGTAACTTTCAGTGTAAGAGGGTATTTACAAGCCAAGATCTGGACACTAGGTGCCCTTATTGCTGTTGGGGTATCACTGCTTCCAGACGCCTTTCAGGGAACA
This sequence comes from Ursus arctos, assembly GCF_023065955.2. NCBI lineage: Eukaryota > Metazoa > Chordata > Mammalia > Carnivora > Ursidae > Ursus > Ursus arctos. The sequence goes on from NW_026623030.1 coordinate 16,047,057, forward strand.
GAGCCAGGGAATACACGTGCAGGTATTAAATACACCTACCTCTGCACACACTCACACATTTATATCTGTACTTATATCTCTGTACATTGAAAAACCATGTGTTCACACCAATACCTCCAAATCCCATCCAACTTCACTGTGTTTTTTCTAGTGTTCATCCTTTCTGTGTTTGTAGCTCTCCTCTCTTTCCTTAATATTTTAGCTCACTTTATGCATCTGTGTGCATCAGGACTCCTGTCTTTGCTGCCGCTCTTCCCATTGGTGGGCTCAGATGCCCTGATCCAGGCTATCCCTGCATGTGGGTGCCTTCCTCACCCTATGTGGGCCCTTGATAGCCGATATTAGACTGCCCCCACACATGGTCACTGCCCTCCTCATCCTGCTTGAGCCTGGCATCCTGTTCTGGGCCACTGTGGCCCTCTCTCCCTACCACCTGTCATGGATGCTTACCTTGTTCTGCTCCACCTAATGGCTTTAAAACTGAATTGTTGAGGGAGAGGAGGTGAAGAAGAAGAGAAAGAGAAAGATATTTAGATTGAAAAGAAGTGAGTTGACTTTAAGGAGAGGAGTTAAGTCAATAATTGGACAGATAATATACAAATCTGGCAGAAATGGTGAGCAAAGTAGGCAAATGAATGAAATTTGTGGAGTGCTGGGCTAAGGGATGGTTTTTCTTTTTGTGAATCAGAGACATAAATTTTGGCTTACAGAGGGAGGGTAGGGCATTCTCCCCACCCTACCCCAATACTATTATAATTGTCTAAAGAGTTTCTTTTTCCCCTAGGTTTCATTTTTTGAGGAAGAACGGAACATATTATCTCGGAGCACAAGCCCTTGGATCCCCCAGTTACAGTATGCCTTTCAGGACAAAAATAACCTTTATCTGGTGAGTCTTTCCATCCATCTCTCTAGAATTAGTCCAGTGCTGACACTCATATATCACAGATATAGAGCTGGATATGGTTCTTGCCCATTCGGTCTGTCGAGTTGCTTTCCTGGCTTTGAGGTATCTTCCTGTTCTCCTTGTCCTAAAGATTAAAGGCTGGTCCATTTAGAGACAGCCCTATCTATTGTTAGGTATTGTAGCCGTGGATTAAAGGGCAATAATGAGAAGTCATTTATTTGGGAATAGTCTGATATGACCTTTAATAGACTAGAATCTTGCTTTAATTTTTTTTTGAGTCATAATCGACATAGAACATTGTATTAGTTTTAGGTGTACAATATGATGATTCAGTATTTGTCTATGCTACGAAATGATCTCCACTAAATCTAAAAAGTCATTAAATTTTTTAATTTTTAAAAATGGAAGATAATGCATTGTGATTTTAAGAAAATGCAAACACTGCCGAACTGTATAAAATAGAAGGGAAGGTTCTCTACCTTTCGAATCCTTTTCCCTAGGGAAGCGTATTAATGGATATGTATGTTCTTCCTGGCCCTAATGGAAAAAATATTTCTATGTCTGTATTTATAACACATGTATATAGTTTGTTTTACAAAATTGGCATAATACTCTCCACTCTGCTCTTCACCTTGCTTTTTGCCTTTCAGCAATTTACCCCCAACATCTTTCCGTGTCAGCACATACACATACAGGTCTGCCTCATTCTTTTGTTTTTGTTTTTTTTGATTCTATTAAAATTAGTCAATATTTTACTATCTCCGACATTTATTTTTCCCTTTGCCTGTGGCAGTGTGGCACATGAGGGCACGTCACGCCTTGCTTAGTTTATTCCATGCTTTGGTATCATTAAACATTTGAGTGTTAGATGTGACTCAGATGATAGTTGTAGAATTTTGTAACTAATTGTAAATGAATTTGGAAAGGGGAAGTGCCTCCCTACCACAGCTTTCTTATTTTTTTAAAATTTTTATTTAATTGAATTAATTAACATATAATGTAGTATTAGTTTCAGAGGCAGAGGTCAGTGATTCATCAGTTGCTTATAACACCCAGTGCTCATTACATCACATGCCCTCCTTAATGTCCAGCGCCCTGTTCCCCGTCCCTCCACTCACCTCCCCCAGATCTTCCTCATTCTTTTGAACAATGCCATAGTATTTCTGATATACGTGTAGCATAATGTATACAAGGCTAGAATTCATTTTGGGGGCCTTGTTTAGGTTCTTGGGGGTATAGATTCCTACAAGAAAAAAATGTATCCCAGAAGCAATTTTTGATCCTGATTCAGCCCTTAAAACAAGACTATCCTATTACCTTAAATGGAGAGAAACTTTTATAGAGGCTCACATAAGAGAGAAGGGTAAGAGAGGGATGGACTCCTATTTATCTTGAACTTCCATGGGGTAGTTTTTGGGGACTTTATTGACTTTATTTCTGACCTGTAATAAACAGTTGATTAGCGTGGTTTCATATTAGTTGAGAACCCGGTGCTAGTAGAGAAGACCCCCCCCCCCCCCAACCCCGCCGCCAGCTCTACCTAGCCTTTTGAGCGAGGATGTTTTCATACAAATGTGTTGGGAGCCTGGCCTTGCACTAACCGCATGCTTCTTTTTTGTTTTTTAAAGATTTTATTTATCCATTTGACAGAGATAGAGACAGCCAGCGAGAGAGGGAACACAAGCAGGGAGAGTGGAAGAAGCAGGCTCTAGCAGAAGAGCCTGATGTGGGGCTAACACCAGGATCACGCCCTGAGCCAAAGGCAGATGCTCAACCGCTGTGCCACCCAGGCGCCCCTAACCGCATGCTTCTTGACCAACACTATGCCCATTGTTTAGGGCCTGAAACCTCCTTTCCTTGAATATTGCCTTTGGACCTTTCCTTCCTTGAGACATGGGGTATGGATCCCTGACCTTCCTAACTGACCTGGGTGTATTTTAGTCTCACCGACATTCTAGGGTATTTCTTGCATATACTACATTTGCCTTGTGTTCCCCTTTTTATCTTCTAGAGCCCCTCATGTTTGGGTGTATTAACAGACTTCTTCATTAGTTCTCAGAAAAGAAGATCCCTTGAAACAGCAGGGATATATTTGTTCTTATTGTTTTGGATGTTTTAACTTCAGCTCTGCAAACAGTCTTTTTTGTGTTCAAGGCAGCACAGAATACGGGCAGTCCTGGAAGTAGCAAAGGCCCCGATTTTTGGCAAAAGTTGAGGGTCCACAGTTTTCTCGTTTGCCTCCCATCACTCCCTTAGCTTGTATTTCTGTTCATCTGGGTTGAAGGCCTTGTCTTTGTGATGCCCAGTCTCATGCAGTTTCCTCAAAGTAAGCATTGTTGAGATGCTTTGGGACTCTCACCTTGATAAGGTTAGTTTTGGTAGAGGTGATGACAAATTCTGAGTGTTCTATGTAACTCTGATGACAATGGCTGGTCAAGCCACTGCTCAGTGGCTTAAGGAACTCACTGCTTGTCTCCGTGGTGGCCAATGAGGATGACCGGAGGGGCCCTGGCACTGATACTGACTCATAGTTTCCTTCGTGTTGACTAGCAGATTTTGCTTCTATTCTTGTTCTTCATGGCTCAACACTTTTCAAAGTGCATCTTCAAGACGGTAATACTTGGTCATTTAAAAAAGTTTAATCTCTTCGGGGCTACCATTTTTATCCCTGCCAATGGGCTTTGTCCCAGTGGTAGAACTTCCCTTTCTTTTTAATCGTGGAATTCAGTGTTGTGGACTTCCTCTTGGATACAGCCTTGCTGGAATACGTTAGAGACTGGGAATGTCAGCTCCTCCTCTGTTAAGACATCTCCTAGGGGCAGGGGGCTTCCTTTTTTGGGCCTTTTGGCTGTGGGGCTTCCATCTGGATTTCGCCACTGGCATCAGCCTCCTGAGCTTAATGACCATCTTTTCAGGTTTTCCAGCCGCCATCTTACAAGATGGGAATGATTTTAAAACAGCTGTTTTCTAGAGTTCTAGTTGCCTCAGCACATTGATACCTGGCTGCAACGACATTTTTACACCCTTCTTTAGTAGCTCAGTTGGGTATCGCTGGTGGAGTCTTGTAATTATTTCCTTGTCTGCATTCTCTTCTCAAGTACGTTGGTAATTTGGAGTAAAATGCTTGCTAAGGGCACAGTTTTCTTACAAATATCCAAACTCAGCATAGGAACTAAGATATGATTATAGATCCACCATCCCTTATCTGCAATTCTGAAATACCCAGAGCTCTGAATAACCTCAAGTTCTTTTGTTACTAATTTGGCAGCAAAACCTGACGTGAACTCGGTAGCAAAACCTGACCCAAATCTCATCTTCATTCCCTTTAGTGTGACTTCATACATTTTGCCTCAATTGTGAATGCATTTGAGTACAGGGTGATATCACAAGCCCTACCCTAGGGTGTTACATAATATAAAGTATACACACCATTTTACCTTTCTAAAATCTCAACATTTCTAAGTCTGGAAATACATTCCACCGCAAGAGCACCATAGATCTATACTGGCATCACAAAGTTCCAGAATTCCATTGTACCTATTGACCACTTATAGATCACCAGTCTTTGAAGTTTGAGGAAGCATACAAATCATCCTAAACTCCCTGGCAGTTAACTGTTCATTTGTAATGCAAATGCAGTGTAATTGAAGATCCATTTAAAAATCAATGAATAAAAGAAATAAGATTCAGTGTCCTATATATTTCTCAAAGCTATCTCTTCTCTCCATTGCTTCTACTGGGTGAGTTCCCACCGCCATCTTCTTTTGCCTGCATTACTGCAGCAACCTCCCAAGTGTTCTCCCTGCCATCTGTCTTGCCCTTCCCCCAGGTCTTCTACACAGGGCAGCCAAGTCATCCTGCTGTTAAAACCCTTTAAGACTCCCTGCTGCCCTCTGGATGAAGTCCAGACTCTTCCATGTGGATTACAAGGTCTTTTTCACATGTATCTGTAGGCTTGTTGTTTACCTTTCCTCTCCTTTTTCTTCCATTAATTAATTAACTTTTATAGTTTAAGAGATCAAGAGCGTGGGGGCGCCTGGGTGGCACAGCGGTTAAGCATCTGCCTTCGGCTCAGGGCGTGATCCCGGCGTTCTGGGATCGAGCCCCACATCAGGCTCCTCCGCTAGGAGCCTGCTTCTTCCTCTCCCACTCCCCCTGCTTGTGTTCCCTCTCTCGCTGGCTGTCTCTATCTCTGTCGAATAAATAAATAAAATCTTAAAAAAAAAAAAGATCAAGAGCGTGAAGGGGGGAGAGGGGCAGAGGGAGAGGAAGAGAGATTTTTTTCTTTTTTTTAAGATTTTTAAAATTTATTTTGGGGGTTTGGCAGAGGGAGAAGGAGAGGAGAGAATCTCAGGCAGACTCTCTCAAGCAGATTCCCCGCTCAGCACAGAGCCCATTGTGAGGCTTGATCGCACAACCCTGAGCTCATCACCTGAGCTGAAATCAAGAGTCAGATTCCTAACTGACTGAGCCACCCAGGCACCCCAAGGAAGAAAGAATCTTAAACAGACTCCATGCTCAGCGTGCAGCCTGATGCCAGGCTTGATCCTATATCCCTGAGATCATGATATGAGCCAAAATCTAGAGCCACACACTTAAATGGCTGAGCCACATAGGCACCCCTCTCCTTTCCCTTTACAATCATCTTGAACTTCCTTTAGTTCTTTGAACTGGCCTCTGACCTTTCTCCATGCCATTCCTTGTTTCCATGTTTCCCTGGCTAACTCTTATTTCTCCTTCTGGGCTTGGACGAAATGTCACTTCTTCCAGAAACTCTTCCTGGCCCCTTTAGCTCTGGGAGGGGTGCCCTTCTGGCTGTGGACTCATAGCACCCTGTACCGCCTCTTCATGAGTGGGTGTTGGCCTTCCCCACCAGGCTACTCCATCCATGAAGGGAGGGATTATGTTTCCCTTGCTTCCAGTAGCGCTTCTCCAAGTAAATGCTTAAGAAGCGTTTATTGGAAGAACGTATGATCAATTTCATAGAAATAGATTTACATACAGATTAACTTACACACATTAGGAGTGTAAATTTTATTCTCTAAAGTATGTAATTCAAGTTAGATCCAGTGGGGTTTTCAAAATTTGGAGCACAGAGCAAGGAAATTGAACTTGGATCCTTTCGAAATGTGATGGTTAAAAATTTCCTATTTGTCATTATATACCAATGAATGTGGCTTGCCATTTTCTGGTATATAGAAAATTGTAATGAAGTCCATTGTATTGTTAATGTCTGGTTCTATATAACAAGGCTAGTTCTGTATTCTGGCAGGCAGCCCATGGAAACAGCACTTTGTTGATCTGGTTCATGATGAAATCTGTTCAGTTCTGTATAACAGATGCCTTCACCAGTGTCCTTCCAGGAAGGAGCTGATCTTTACAAAGAAAACATTGTTTTGCAACTCACTACATGTAGTATTGTTGCATCTAAATGCTTTGTAAGATTCTTAAAGGTTGTTGGTTTTGTATTGATGTTTTTCATACTGTGGGTCTTTTCGGGCCCTTCTTGCTCTGACCCTGTAACTGACCCATGAACCTTCTTTCCTTACAGTGGCCTCACATTAACCTCCCTCTGTTCATTCCAAATTTTTCTTCCCCAGTTGCAAATAGGATGTATTAGTTAAGGTATAGGTTAAGCTACTGTAACAAAAAGATAGCAAAATACAGTCCAGGCTGATGGAGAAGGTCTGTTGTATGTGATAATGCAGGGACCCAGGTTCCTTCTATCTTGTGGCTCCTCATCCTTTAGGATGTCATCCCCTTGACATGGTTGGTGTTTGGCATTGATGTTCTTGTTGCCTCTGGCTGGCAGGAGAAAGGGGTGGAGAGCGGAACAAGAAAACTTCTTTCATGTAGAATGATATGGAAGTGGGACACATCATTTCCTCTTCTGTTTTGTTGACCAGAACTTCATCACATGACCTCACATCTGTACCATCTAGCTGCATGGCCAATATCCAGCTAAGGGAAGAATGGATTTGGGGGACGAGTTATAATCTGTTATGTAGGTCATAAATGATAGATCTGGGTTTTGAAGCTGGGACCCCTTGACCCACTGTTACATCCCAAAGCACTGCCAGTCTGACCCAGGCTCTGAGGTCCTACTTGGGATTAGTTTTTTATATTTCCTGTCTTGCTTTCCACTGAAGGTCGTGCAATCGCATGGGGAGTATTTCCTTCCGGTGTAGGAACAATTTGGAGGTTAGCAGTTTCTAGACAGTGACCCCATGGCCTGTAGAAACACCACCCCATGCTGTCACTGGGAGTCTGGAGAGGGTTAACAAATAGAACTTCATTGTTTATTTTAGTGAAATGTGGCAGCTTATGATAGTTTTGACAGCGAGACATGTGCTGTTTTGATCTCTCAGATAAGATTATCCCGTTTTCAGGCATGTCTCAAAACTCACCAGCATGTTCACATGTTGCTGCTTGGGAAGCTGGCTGCCCGTCGGAAGGAAGCTGTTACTAGAATATAGGTTCTTGTTTTATTACTGTTCCTTGGTTGGTCTCTCTGGAGTCATTGGCCTTTTTGATTTCAACGTTCTCATTGGTGAAGTGAGATATTAATACATCTTATTGACCCCAATTCAGTTGCCGAGTGTGTTATTGCTCTGGGGGGTCCTTTGTGCCTTCAAAACAGTTGTTTCGTGTCCTGCTCTTTTGAGGCATATTTCAAGTGAATGCGTTTAGAGTTTTAAGAGTCACAATTTCGTTTCATTGTTCCAGTTTGCCTGGTTCCATAGTCACAGTTTCTGGTTTAGTAGGTCTGGGATAGGGCCCAAGAATTTGCAACCAGGTCCCAGATGCTGCTACTGGTCTGGGGACCCCACTTTGAAAACCTTAGTCCTGTGGCTATAGCTACAGTTCATTTCTGGGTACTGCTTCTTCCTTTTGTTCCTTCAGCAGTAGTGAAGATCCTGTGATTCTGTTCCTTGCATTCGCTCTTTCAGGTCAAGCAGTGGTATCTACTCTCCTGTTGTTAACTGGCCCTGGGATTCTTCACCAATGCAGGGTGCTTCATTAACTCATGTCCTCAGTTACTGGTTTGAGTGTGCTATCGTATCTTGCCAAGACTCTGGATGATTCGGTGCTCAATGAGGATCTTTTGAATAGATGGATGAGTCAGGCTGGGATTCGTATTTTCTGAAATAAAGGGTCTTCTCTCTTTTTTTTCTTGGTGACCTTGTCCTTCAAGAGGAATAATTTAGGGTCTCTGCCAGGGATCACTCTGCTTCGAGGATCCCTTCCTTCCTCCCTGATGCCAAAGATCAGGAACACTGCGCAGGGCAGATAACGATGCCAATACCATCGTTACATTTCCGTGGTACTTTCAGGCGTGCTGATTGTAGTGCAAGCATTTCAAGGGCGTGCTGCTAGAGGGGTGGCCAGCACAGCGTGCCTCTAATGACACCCCGTGCAAATTGGAATAGAGTACAAGACCTATTAGATACTCACCCCCTCCCCGCATATGGATATGTGTGCATGCAAGCATGCATGGATGTGCACGTGCATGTGTCCACACATCCCCCCCCCCCACACTTGTCCTTTGTTTTGAATGCAACACAACTGATGGGCACTGCCATCCCTGTTCTTGGGGTGTAGATGTGAACACCAGCAGAGAAGCTGCGGCTCCTTCCAAACTGAACACATGTAAGATTTGCCCTTTAATTAGCATCTGCAGCTGTGCCATTAGCAGGGTTTGTCTCTGTTGGCCTGAATGTCTTTGCTTTAAAAGAGCAAGTCCGTTATAGCTCCAAGCCAGGCTTGTCTGTCAGCTGCTGTGCTTTCTCTGCCATCTGCAGGGTGATCGCATTGTTTAGGACTGTTTCACTGTAGGGCTCTTTCCTCCTCCTGGCTCCCCGGCCTTTGATTACTGTGCCTTGATGATTGCCATTTGGGTGACCTGCAGCTGGTCGTTGTGGGCAGGGACCTCGCATGTCCTTCCGTGCAGGATTGTTGCCTCCGTACTGATGGACTAGTTACTTTCCGGCCCTTTGCTGCTGGTGATCCTGGTGTGGTAGGCAGATCCTGTCATGTCCAGGTAGTTACTGAAAAAAAAAATGGCAAGGAGTAGGGGTGTTAGCTGTATTCAGGGTACCTCTGCCGTAGAAACTTTTCACCTGGCCGACGCAGGGAGCCTCTTTGTCTCCGCACCTTCATCTGTGGTGGCTCTCAGGACTGTGCTGTCCGCATCAGAATCACCGGGGAGCTCCCTAAAAATACAGATTTCTGCACCTCACCCAGGGTCACTGGAAATTTTAACAAGCTCCCTGAATGGTTGGGATGTTCAGACTGCATAATGTTTACTCTTGTTCATTTCACTACAATTCCAGCCCCATGAAGGCAAGGGATTTTTTTTGTCTGTTACAGTCTCTGCTGTTTTCCTAGTATCTAGAACAATACCTGACACATAGTAGGCACTCAATTTTTTTTTTTTCTAAATGAATGTGTTTTATCTATTTTTAAAAAAGTAGCTCCTCAGGTGATTCTGATGGACAGGCAGGCTTGAGAGGCCCTGCCTTGGAGGACTTACCAGGTTCATTAGGTGAAAAGCCACTTTTTTTGGGGGATCAGTACTTCACCGGGCATCTCTGAGTAGTAAAAGTCTGGGATGGAGTCATGCTTTTGGACAAAATCAGGTGCTGTGAATGGATTGTCTGGCATAGCCTGGGTGGTGACTTTGGCCTTCAGTTGTTCATAGTGTTCTGCTGACCCTGGTGTTTAGTTCATAGCAAGTCATCTGATATGGAGACTTGAAGACTCTTAGTTTTTGACCTTTGATGATGCTTTTGGAACCTCTTGACTTGGTACTGTTTTTAAAAGTCTAGAAGTGTTTTCTGAAAGTGCCCAAGTCCTGTTCTTCATTGTACTTCTAAGCTCAACAGCAAGATGATTGATTCAGCTTGGGTTGGCCACACACGAGCCATATTCCCCATGGGCTCCATTCATAACAGAATGAGCGACTCTATCCCAGGAGGATGGTTTTGGGGTAGGGGTAACATCTTGGGACAGACAAATTTGCTCAGTAAATTTCCAAATTAAGTTCTCGAATGGCGGGCGCTTGGAATTTTTAGTATGGTAATGTGGAATCGTGTTGATGGGTCAAGTTTGATTAGTTTCTTTGATAAGGACACAGTCTATTTAAAGGTTTGTCATTTCGTGTCTATTTTGTCCCGTGTTGTGGAGCCTGGTGCCTAGCAGCTGTTGTAATTTTTGTCGCTTGTCTTCTCAATCAACCCTGGTTTTGAAGAAATGAAAAGTTGTTTGACTCAGAAAAGACTAATCTACTTTTGCCGGGGGTTTTTAGCTCAGGAAATTGGATCTTCTGAATAGGAGCAAAGGATACATATCTTTTTTGCCTTTTAAGAGATGGTTCTTCTTAACTATTTTACTGGTCATTCCAAAATAGAATCTTCAGGAATAGTTACGAAGTATTAAATAGTGGTCAGATTGTGAGCTCTTAAACGTTGCCAGCCGGTGCTGTTTGACTTTGTCATCCTCAAACTTATAAGCCATTCTATTTCACACATCTTTAATAGAGCCAGGTTAGAACATTTATAACTGCGATGTGTCATCATAAATATGCATTGTTCTTATTTTAAGATGTTTCCGTTCTAAAAGCACAAGTACTTCTGTTGTTATCGGTGAAAAAAAATTTTTTTTGATATTTAAGACCTTTTTAATGGCAATATATATTTAAAACAGACATAAAAATTGGCATTCACCCACATATCCAGGGCCTGTGGAGAACGAAGTTGGGATGAGTGGGTGAGCTTTAGGCAGCCAGGTGGCTCCCGTGGGCTCTTCTAGGGCTGGGACTGGTAGCTTTCAATCTGCTGTGAATTTGGGGAAATAAAGTCTGCATTTTAGCTGCCACCCCTTCTAAGTGTTGCTCTTCTTGTGGGTTCATCAGTCTTTTTCCAGCGATTGCAGTGCAAATGGAACCTTATTCTTCAAATTGTCCAGTATCTGGTTGACTCTCCACTCCCTACACGATGTTATGTGAATGGGGGAGACTCCCAGATGACACAGAGCCCTTGGGGAGGACATGTGGGTCTCTGGCTTCCCCAAGGGTCTCTGGCGTGGGGTTCACTTGGTGCCGGGCAGAATCTTTACTGGGCCAGCCTGCGGCCTCTGCGGATATGTGCAGATGCTCAATGTCTCACTTGACTAGAGCTTTCTTCTAATTCTGGACCAAAAGCAAACAGGAGTTTGGAGGAGGATGGAGAGAATTCACATCCCAAAATTGGCTTCTGGAATGCAGTAGTTGGAGAGATTTAGTATTTTTTTTTTTTTAAAGATGTTTATTTGGATCTTGCCTCTTTCCAGAAAGGATTTGAGACAACTTAAAACAAAAGATATTTATAGCATGGCTCACAAAATGGGAAATCGGAGCAAAGGACAGGAAGAGAACTGAGTAAGAGTTGACATGACTGCAAAGATGATCGAAATGTGTCCCAGCTTCTCCCAGCCAGAGAGGGAAGGATCATGCAGCCGGGGTGGGAAAGAAAGGCATTGACTAGCAGTGGAGGACCTCGTTGTTGCCAGGCGCCGTATAGCGAGGCAATTAGTCTCACCCCAGTTTAGAGCAGGGGAAACTGAAGGGCAGAGAGCTGAAGTCACCAGGCCGCAGTTTGAAGCCACCTGGGCAAGTCGGCCTCAAAGCTGCATGTTGACTCAGAATATCACACTCGGTTATCATCAGAAGGAGGAAGGATTTTGGTTCCTTGGAGTGGAAGAAATTTTTTGCTAATCAAACATTTTATTTGAGGCTGTACTTTATATTCTGGGTTTTTTTTTTTTTTAAGATTTTATTTATTTATTAGAGCGAGCGTTGGGTGGGAGTGGGGAGCAGAGGGAGAGGGACAAGCAGACCCCTTCACTGAGCACAGAGCCGGATGGGACCCTGGGACCTTGATCTCACGACCCTGGGATCATGACCTGAGCTGAAATCGAGAGTCAGACACTCAACTGACTGAGCCACCCGGGTGCCTCTATATTCTTTTCCGGATTTTTTTCCTATGTATATATTAACAAATGTAATAATTTTTTTTTTTAATCACAAAAAGGAGGTTGCACTTTATCCTGCATAGCATGTCACTTTGTATTATCATGGACAGCTACCCATGGCAGTGTGACTAGATTGACTCTGTTTATTTTTAGTATCTACATCTTCTCCCATTATTTAGATATATCATATTTCAGCCGTTTCTTAATGATGGATGTTTGAGTGATTTCCAGGCTTTTCCTCCCCTGTGTTACAAACAATACTACAGCAAATCTATGTATCTATTGATCTACAAACTACTCTAAGTTCCTGTAAAATAAATTGTCAGAAGTGGAATTATGAGGTCGGAGAGTGTATGTTTACATTTAAATTTTTAATAGAGATGGTCAGATGACTATTGCAGGAAAAGATTGTATCATATTTATTGCACGCCTCCTGTAGTCTGCTGGGTGCTGAGAGAAATGCAAAAAGGATGCCCGAGGGTTTGTTTCCCTCTAGCAATTTCCATCTACACTGTGTACCTAATCCTAGGGAATGTCTGGGGTGTCTACTTGGGTGGGTGGATTTAATTCAACTTTCAAGTTTGCCTTGCAAACACTGTGCATGGTGTCTGGGACTAGTCTTTCATTATATTGATTCTCTTGGGTATCAGATGTAATTTCCTTAGGTCAGGGACCTTATCCTACGTGACTTAGAATATGTCTCCCACATCTTAGTTGTTTTTTGGAGACATTGTAATTATAACGCGTCAGGCAGTATTTGGGGCTCTAATTGAGACATTCCCTTTTTTGGGGTGTATGAAGAATTAATAACTTTGGCATTCTATACAGGTCATGGAATATCAGCCTGGAGGGGACTTGCTGTCACTTTTGAATAGATACGAGGACCAATTAGATGAAAATATGATTCAGTTTTACCTAGCCGAACTGATTTTGGCTGTTCACAGCATTCATGAGATGGGATATGTGCATCGGTAAGTGAGACTCTCTGGTAGTATACTGAGAATTTGTCTGTATCACGTAAGAATTCCCACAATAGAGCGAATAGATGAATAATTTCAGCCTTAAAATGATGCTTCATCCAAATTTTAACTGGCCTTAACTGCAACTGGCTGAAAGTATATTTTCCAGAGTGGCAGACATTACAGCTTTGCCTGCTCAATGGTGAAATAGATCTAGAATTATAATGTACTCAAGTTTGCTAATAAGATCTGTGAATGTAGCTGATAAGACTGAGAACTCTTGCATGGGTTCCTTGAGTTATATGGTGGAAAAACCGAATTCGATTTGCAGAAGCAACTGGCATACCACATAGGAGCTGAAGACCATGGAGTTGTACTTCTGACCTTGCCCATTAGTAATTTACAAAGGTGTTCCATCAAATCCTCAGTCAAAAAGAGTCTCTTTACATCCTCACTCATGTGGTGTTTTATGTACATCCGAGAATGTTGTTCCCTTCCCCTTCCTCCCTCCTTTTCTTTTCCTTCTCCTTCCCTTTCTCTTCCTCCCTCTCCCCCTCCTTTTCTTTCTTCTTCTTTTTCTTACTTAAATTTGTTTTGCAGAACGTTTATTTTTCGTTATATTTATCGATAGGGAAGTCTATATAGCAGAATTTAGACACTGAGATTGTTGGCTGAATTAATATCCTAGGTTAACAATTGCTTGCTGATTGGCATGGGGAAGACAACACTAATTTGTGGCCCTGATTTTCTTAGAGACGTCAAACCTGAGAACATTCTCATTGACCGAACAGGACACATCAAGCTTGTGGATTTTGGATCAGCAGCTAAAATGAACTCAAATAAGATGGTAACAAAATGGAATAAGATAGCTTAATAGAGATTATGCTACGAAGTGTTCTGTGGTCCTCATAAGTTTGGAAAATTTTGATAACTTTGAGTGACATTTTGGAACCTTCAGCTGCCAGTGTGTGACATGATTTCTCTGGGTGTGGAGGTGGGGATGGGGACATAGAGCTATTTCCCAGACTTCCTTGACCTTGGCACCCTATCTGTTAATGCCCTACAAAACATTTTTAGGAACATCCTTATGGTTTGGTTAAAACATAAAGGGAAAATGCTCATTTTTGTTTTTCTTTTCCTTTTCCTTGTTATAGATTGTTTTCTGTAATCTTATTTACCTCACATCTCTATTTTCTATTCAACAAAATTGAAAGAAATCACTGGCACATTTGAACCAAATATCCTTAAGCATAAAGAACCAGCTGCTCAAAATGTCATTTCCAAGTCCTGGACCTCTGGTAAAAATGAAGCTGTATTCCCTGTGCTAAATAGGAAGGCAAGAGGGTACCTGCTGAGATCAAGAGCAAGAATACTTGAGGAAAAAGATGACAAAGTAAAAAAAAAATATATAGACTTAAAAACCCTAATAAAATTGGTATATACTAAAGTGAATTTTCATGTCATCTTTGCAAAAAAAGTGGTAGGTCTAAGAGAAAATCAACTTAGATTTTAAGACTTACTTTGTAACTGACCCATTTGGTGACCTGGACAAATTTTTAGGAACTTGGCCTTTCATTCTTTCTCAGTAAAATACTGATTCTCATTAAAATGCACAAGTTAAGAGGTTAGGGAGGCTACTCTGTAAAATGCCCCCCTTCCGAATCTCTGAGAGTTAAGTCCTTATAAAGGGAAATATGTAAAATTGCCTTTTTTTCTCAAGTTCTTTGGAGGAAAGGTGGGTGTTATCAGGTTGATATTAGGGAAAGGTTTGGGGTTATGTTATGTTTGCACTCCAGGCTCTGGGCTCCCTGTTCAGCAGACCTGAGGCCTACTTGAGATAATTTACTTAGTGTTAGGATTCTTGGAAAAATGGTCTCTCTAGGCACTGTTCCCCACCCCTCCACCCCAAATTATGTTCTTGTAATTGATTTCACTTGATCATTACAGTGAGAATTAGATTATAGAATCAAAGCATTTTATGTTTTAAAAACTATGTGAAATTCAGAAATAGGCATGAAAACTTAGTTGTTGAATTTAAATAAAGCATGGAAAAAAGTTAAGTAATGGAAATGTTTATCATCTAGGATTCAAAAACTTGTACATTGCGTGAGTGACCTTAATACACTCATACACCTAGAAATAAACTGAAGCATAGATACATGGTCTAATAATTGAAGCGTAGATACATAGCTCTGGAGACCATTGACATTGGCCATTGATATTTTGCCCTGGATAGTTCTTTATTGTGGGGGGCTATCCTGTGTATTATACGATATTTAGCTAGCTACATTCCTGGTCTCTACCCACTAGCTGCCAAAAACACCCTCTCCTCCAGTTGTGAAAACCAAAAATGTCTCCAGGCATTGCTGTATGTTCCATGGGGGACAAAATCACACCTGGTTGAGAACCATCTCAAGTCAATTGAGAAACAGCAGACAGCTTATTAATGAGAGCCAGCACTAGGTATTTGCAGCAAGAAAACCCACTTGGAAAACTAGATTATGATCCAGAGTCACTGCTTGGTAAATAAATGGGAATAAAGAGTAAGGCCCCATCTCTGCATCTGGAATCACTCACTTCCTTCTGAGCCCCAAGTGGAGAGACTGGACTTTCATTCATTTCAGGTTTCTGTTTTTCAGTGCTTCAAACTATCCCTTTTCAGTTCTTCTAATTGGAACAACCTTCACTTCAGGCGCAGAACCCTCCAGAGTCACTGAGGTTTATTTGCAGCTCAGTGCTCAACCCCTGATTATTCTGGTGAAGGAGATAAGGCGCTCAGTTCTGCATACTTGAGGGTAATGCACCTCCTCTTCTCTTGGAGAAAGAATTGCCTCTCCAGAACTTTGTGCTTTTAGGGCCAGAATGTGACAAGCACATAAGAAGGAATTTTTAGCATTGTTTTAAGTGAAAAGGCCTTTAATTATAGAAGCCCGATAATCTACAATCTAGATGAAGTAAACTATGGACATAGAAATACTGTTTTTTTGTATTTTTGATCAGTGGAGGTGGGTTAAATATTTTTTTTAAAAGATTTTATTTATTAGAGAGAGTATGCAGGGGGAAGAGGAGAAGGGGAGGGAAAGGGACAGGGAAAGAATCTCAAGCAGACTGAACTGAGTATGGAGCCCTTTGCCCATTGTGGGGCTCAGTATCACAACCCTGAGATCATGACCTGAGCCAAAACCAAGAGTCAGACGCTCAGCCGACTGAGCCATCCAGGTATCCCAACATGTGTTTCTTTTAAATAGAACGTTTTGTAGGCCTAAAGGAGGTTCTAAATGTTTTTTGTACTTAAAATATATGAAATATAATCTATGTTTACTGAAATTCATGTATGCTACTCACCTAAAATCAATTCTTTTCCCTGCCACTCTCAAATATTATCTATGAATGATCTATGAATATTATCTATGAATAGATATATGGATATATCTATATAGACTCATAGATATATCTATGAATAGATATTTGTGACTTTTGGATCTGTTGGGTTTTCCATCTTCCATTGTCATTATTTCAAGCTTCTTAGTATGTTGCTTTGAAGTATTCTTTCTAACAGTGGGGAACCGAACTGCCCGGAGGTTTGGGTATTGATCTGAGACATGCCGTCCACCTGCTGTGTGCCCTTAGGCTACCCATTTAACCTTATGAGAATCTCAAAGTGTGACAAATAGCAAACTCTTCCAACCTGTCTCATTCAGCTCTCACACGAACACTTGTAAGGAGATTGTAAATAAAGAGCAGTATAAGCAAGTTAAGTGTTAATCAGCCTCAGTGAACAGTTGAAAATCCATAGGAGATAGCCTTTTTTGACATTTACATAGGAGTGAGAAAATTTTATCCTTTTCCCCCAAGAGGAAACATAATGAGATACCATTCTCCCCCGACCCAGTACCCGTCCCAACCCCCCATCCCACCCCTGCTTCTGCAGGTGGATGTTTCTTCCCTGTGTAGCCACATGGGGAAATTTAGGTTGAAATAGTTTTATGTTTAAGCATTTTATGGGAAGAGGATTGGGAGGAGACAGACAGTGGTTTTCTTACTTTCTTCTCATCTGCTTGTAAAAGAATCTAAGTTAATCCTTTTTTGTTTCTTTTCTTAACCTCTTTATCTCCTGAAATATAACTCTGCCTTCTGTCTCTTGGTCATTTTCTTATTGTCTCCTGCTGAACTGGTGTATTTTCTTCCCTGTCAACACAGTGAAAATTAACTAAAATTTAGTAAAACTTTTCAGATGGTGCCCTGTACATGGCTCTGCTTTTAATATCTTACCCAGATTGGCTGGCTGTGAATTGCCACCAGAGGAGAGTGAAAGCATCCTGCAAAATCCTTATCAGGATGTGTGACATTAAGTGTTGAATGGGGTTTAATGTCCTTGGAGGTCAGTAACTAATGGAAATTTAGCAGTCATTAAATTGTCATTAAAAACCTTTGTAAATTACTATTAAGTACCTAATGTACTTTATGCAGGATATGTGCGTAAAGGAAGCTAGGGATATTTTCCCTTAAAATTTAGAAAATTACAAAGTGATTAGACATAAACGTTTATAATCACATGCCTGTTGTGGGGCAGGAATTAGGGAGTTATCTGACTCTCTTTGATAAGTCTCATCATGAGTTTGAAAATGAGGCATTGATGACTTACACCCCTTGCTGGGTCTTGCTGATAAACACAACCCAGTCAAGTTCCTTTTGGACTCTTTGTTGTTCGTGAACAAGTGACCAAGCCCTGTGCACTGCAAACCAGGAGAACTGAATATTCCCAAACAGTCTAGTGTGATGATAAAATAAAATCCAACAAGTGCAAAGATGCATATTTGAGGAATGCATAGTAATAGTCTGCAAGGTAATTAGGCATAAAAGGTAAGCATTTAATGATGACATTAGTTTTTCTTCTCTTGTTTTCATATTTAAAAAAATATCATTGTCAGTATTGAGGGTTTTTACCAAAACCCTGTAGTTTAATCCTAATCCCATGCTGAGCTCATTAACATTTACACACACATTAAAAGATAGAAGTCTTAATGCAGGCTCCCCAGCATCAAGGCTTTCCCTTGACTTAAGCTACTTTCAGTTTCTCAAGCTTAAGGTGCCCTGTTTTAGACCAGATATTGTCTCCTTTCTCCCCATTTTTGTCTATCAGCAATGGCTTATGGCTTTCTTGGGCAGTGTGGACCATCTAGCTTTCCCCAGTGGGTACTTGCAGTGAAAATTCTTTTTTTTTTAATAAAGATTTTATTTTATTTTATTTTATTTTATTTTATTTTATTTTATTTTATTTTATTTTATTAAGTAATCTCTACACCCACTATGGGGCTCGAACTTACAACCCTTGAGATCAAGCATTGCATGCTCCACTGAGCTGGCCAGGTGCCCCTCAGTGGAAATTCTGTTGCCCAAAGCAATGGATGACTGGCATCAAGAATACCAGTATCACACTGCTGTCCAGATTTAACGTTTGGAAAAACCTATGGTGGGCTTGAGAGAAGGGGTGAAAAGAGAAGGAGTAGGGAGAATGGGTCTCTTTCCTACAACCGTGGGTCTTTGGGGCAGAGGGATGGACAAGATTTAAGTTACAGGCTGGAAGAGCTTGGGTCTCCATTCCTAGGGAAGGGATATAAAGCCCAGCCTTAAAGATGCTTGGCCATACCTATAAAATCTCTAACGTCTGTCAGTGGCAGTCAGCATCCTTTAATGGGGAGAAGGTTCTTTGGTGCCCATGTAATGCTCATGTGATAGAAGCCTTCTAAAAGGCAGGATTATTGGACAACTGTAGGATTATTCGTTAACCCAGATATGACTAACATCAGGCCGTTTCTGTTTTGATGGGGAAGAAGTCAGAGAGGTGATCCTTAGCCTTTAAATTTCATGGGTAAATAAGACTTCAAAACAATTTTCAGGGCTGAAAGTATTGCCAGCTTACTCTGTTGTCTAGGAACGGGTTGGGGGAGGCAGAAAACCTTTCATCAGCATCATTTCGAGAAACAAAAACATATAAACACTAAAACAAAAGGACAAATTCTTAGAAAAAAGGACAGTTCTTCAAATGGGATATATTTAGCTTTAGAAAAAGACCTACTACATTGTCCTAGCCTTTCTTTGCCAAGGTCAGGTGCTTGAGTGCCATTGGATTGGAGGGCTCTGGATTTCTGCACAGTGGGGAGGGAACCACAGGACCAGGAGTTGGGGGTGAGGAAAATGAACTCATTAACATTGGACCTCTGGTGGAAGATATTTATCATGTCTTCCCCTGTGGGTGGCTTGAAGTAGGAATGTTGATTGCAGATATTTAAACTTGAGATACAACGCGTCTGCAATATTGTTTTGCCCCAGTTAGCTGCCGGGTTTTCAATAATGGGTAGATTGATCTTATAGATTGATCTTTAGGATTTATTATCATTTCGCTGTTTTCATATGTAAGAGAAGTTCCATGTAACGTGTATCAGGAAAGACATCTTCCGTTCTAGCTACATACCTGACTCTTATTTGTGTAACCAAAGGGTGTATATCATCAACAACTCTTGCCCTTTTGCCTTTGGAGTATATCATGTACTTTTTTTTTTTTTTTAATTAGTAAATCGTTTGCATTTCCTGACAGCATGCCACTTGACAGTAGTTTTAAGTGCCTGGGAGAATAGTAATCAGTGGCAAATCAGCTTGTGTCTGAAATGTTGCTGTTGGCAATCTATTTGAGAATAATTGAAAGTTTGCTGTGTTCATTTTATTTATGGGTCTCCAGGTGAACGCCAGACTCCCAATTGGGACTCCAGATTACATGGCCCCTGAAGTGTTGACCGTGATGAATGGGGAAGGGAAAGGCGTCTACAGTCTCGACTGTGACTGGTGGTCGGTGGGAGTGATCGCCTATGAGATGGTTTATGGAAGGTCCCCGTTCACTGAGGGGACCTCAGCCAGAACCTTCAATAACATCATGAATTTCCAGGTAAAGAGCCATGAGTAGATTCTGAAGTAATAAGGAGAGCTGTCATTTAAAAATGTGTGAGTGAACGTTTGTAATGTAAATCAGCAGTGCCAGATAATAACAATAGCAAATACTTACAAAGCACTTGGTGCTAAAAGCTGCTCTAAATGCTTAGTAATTGTGTTTCATTGACTCTCAGCCACCAGCCATTGTAAGCCTGTGCCATTATTTTAGGTACCATTAAAAAAGAAAAACTCTTGCCAATTAATCTATCATATTTCATTGATTATAAAATGCATTTTGATTTCAGTGCTGTTAAGGGAATAACTGAGTCTTTGACTTGAAATATAGTTTGCTAACTTGGCCAATCCTCAAACAATGTGAGAGGTAGATATTCTTTTCCTTTTACAGATGAGGAAACCAAAGCCCAAAATGGTTAAGTAACTTGCCTAGACTAACAGGCGGTCTGGCTTTGAGTCCATTCCTTTGATATTCTGCTGTGCTCTTTCTCAAGGCTCCTAGCTGTCAAATATGGTAGTAACATCAAATGGGGATAGGAATTAGAATTATAGGAATATATATGAAGTAGAATTAAAACCGTTTCTAATAACTGTACGTTCCAGTATCCTAAACCCATTTCTTAAGGATGTGATAAGTACGTATGCTTTAGTTTCAACCGAAAGGAAAAAAGAGAAACTTCACAGGTTCTTCTAACTCATTCAATCTCATCTTTCCGGAATACTTAATACCTATTTTCATATGCATAATACATATTTTATATGCTTAATACATACATATATTACTTGTTATTCTTGAGTCTCCTCTGGAGTGAAAGTTTTCCCTTAGATGATTCTTGGGACCAATTTATCTCCTTCATTTCAGTCTGCTCGTTCAGTAATGAGTGAATTGCGCCTGACTTGGTTAGGTACTGGGTTTACAGTGATGAGCAAGAAGGCTCTCTCTGCCTTCTTTCCCTGTTATCACACAGAAATCACAGTGCACTGTGTTTGTGCAGAAGTAGATTACAGAGGGAGCATGGGGGGGGGCAGTGATCGGGTGGAAGAGGGGTGCGGGATAGGGAGGGCGTTCTAGGCAGAGAGAACAGCATGATTTGTTCAGGCAGCTTTAAATAGCTCATCATTGTTGGACAGCAAAGAGGGAGATGGGGAGTGTAGCTACAAGAGACAGAGAGGAGCAGGGTCAAATCATGAAGGATATTGAACCCTTGTAAAGGAACGAGGCCGATTGATGTGAACAGGCCATTTATTTTTGGAACATGCCTTTGGTCCAAAGTTAAGAGGGCACAAAACTTCCTTCTTAAAAAAAAAAAGAAAAAAAAGAAGTGAAACTCGCATATATGAGAAATACTTTCTTACCTTTGGAACACGAGAAGCTAAATCTGCTAAGGAAATGCTAATTTTGTTTTTATTTTTTGGAATAGAGGTTTTTGAAGTTTCCCGATGACCCCAAAGTGAGTGGTGAATTACTTGATCTGATTCAGAGTTTGCTGTGTGGCCAGAAAGAGAGACTGAAGTTTGAAGGCCTTTGCTGCCACCCTTTCTTCTCTAAAATTGACTGGAATAACATCCGTAACTGTAAGTAGAGCCGCAGTCCTTCACTTCTGGTGTTGGAATTAAGCGTAAACACTTAAGAATGATCGGAAATCATTCTAGCCCACAGAAGGTGGTATAAATTATATAAATCAGGGCCTTAATTATCTACAGGGGATAGGAGGCTAATGACGGAGCTGTTGGTAAGTGATAATTCTTCTTTAAAATTGTTTGCACAGAACGGGGTCATCTATCAAACTCTGGGCTTATGTGGCCTTCTGAACATCATCTCTCAGTAAGTTAGAGGTACAGATTGATGGAGTTCAAGGGTTGTCGCTTGCTTTGACAGTTTCTTCTCAGAGGAAAAGCAGACCTAGCTATATCCTTCACAAATTAGGAAAAAAGGACTCAGAAATGAGGCATAGTGCCAGGTTGCTCTGCGAATGACCAAGCCTGCACTAAAACCATAAATGTCTCTCTGTGTTCGTTTGTTCTCCTCTAGAATATTTGTCTTTGCTCACAAGCTTGTAAAATGCATAACGTAGTTGCACAGTGGAGTCATTCATTCATACACATGTCACTTTGGGATCAATTAGTGCAAATGGAATTCATTAAAAACAGAGACCTGATTTATTATCAACAAAAACCAAAATGCTTGGTTTCTTACAAATTGGTGATTTTATTGTTGTTGTTGTTAAATCTTTTTATTTTTGGATGTGTTGTTGATTGAATGTGACCCAGTGATTAGCACAGATGAGAGCCAGTAGGAAAGCAGTTGGTCTGTGTGACTGTTTTATCTTGTGATGAGGGGAGGTGGGGATTGGAATCCATTTCTAAGGTGTCAGCACCAGGCTTCTAGCTGGAGCCATATTGTCATAATGTTTGAGTCGGGTGAGATCCAGCGTTGTCCAGTTGAAAGCCATTGTGATGGTTTCTCTAACCTGCCCACATATTTAAATGGGCTACATTTTTGTAAATATTTCTTAGCAATTTTTTTTTTTCTTCTGGTAGGGACATTGCTTACTTTTCCTAACCTTCAGGCATCAACCCCTAAATCTCCAAGGTTCAGGGCTTTTAATCAACAGTGTATTTTCAGGGCTGTCTTCTTTTTTTGCTTTTAGAAAGATTTGATACAGTTTCCTATAGATACTATTCATATACTCAGTCTTTTCTTGCCTTTGTATCTCTGTAGTGTCCTTGAATGAGCAGTTAATTTTTCTGTGTGTGCACTTGCCGATTATGTCTTAACAGCCTGTCTCCAGTCAAGCGAACCAGTGAGTGGTGATGAATTACCCGAGTAACTTTGAGTTTTGGTACACCTTGATGTTGTTTTTGGTATGGTGTCAGAATTCCCAGATTTTGTCCTAGTCTTTTTCTTCCAGGCTGTTTTATAGACTCTGGGCTTATTGGGCTGACATGTGTAACTCCTGTTCTGTAAATTACATGGTGCCTGTAGAGGATACATGTCGGTGTAGATTGTGGCCCATGCTGTCCATCACAAGGCCCATCTTTTAGGGGCGCCTGGCTGGTGCAGTTGGTTAAGTGTCTGGCTCTTGGTTTCGGTTCAGGTCTGATTTCAGGGTCATGAGATCGAGCCCCGCATTGGGCTCTATGCTCAGTGCAGAGTCTGCTTGGGTTTCTCTCTCCCTGTTTCTCTCTGCCCCTCCCCCTGCTATCTCTCTCTAAAATAAAATAAATAAAATCTTTAAACAAACAAAACAAGGCCCATCTTTGAGAAGGTCCTGGTTTTCTTTGGGATGAGATGACTTTGTCATCTTCACACTATGGCTGCTGCCATACTTGACTCACCCTGCCTCCTCTGCCTATCTACTTAAATTTTCCGTGTCCTAATACACACCGACTTAGTTTTTCCTTATTATTATTTTTAAGATTATATTTTTAAGCAATCTCTACACCCAGTGCAGGGCTTGAACTCACAATGCTGAGATCAAGAACTAAGAGTTACATACGCCACTGACTGAGCCAGCTAGGTGCCCAGTTTTTCCTTACTTTAAGATATGTGCATGTGTTGTCCGCACCGCCCCCCCCATCCCCATTTTGTATCAGGGAATTCTCATCCATCTGAATTCTGATTTTTTTTGAAGTTATTTTTTTAAAATAAAAATTGTAGGGTGCCTGGGTGGCTCAATTGGTGAAGCGTCTGCCTTAGGCTCAGGTCATGATCCCAGGGTTCTGGGATCGAGTCCCACATCGGGCTCCCTGCTCAGCAGGATGTCTGCTTCTCTGTCTACCCCTCCCCCTTGTGCACACGAGCGTGCACATGCTCTCTCTCTCCCTTGCAAAAATAAAATCTTAAAAAAAACTTGAGAAACAGTAAAAATTGTATATATTTAAGGTGTAGAGCACGATGATTTGATGTACATATACATGGTGAAATGATTACTGTAGTCAAGCTAATGATCATATCCATCTCCTCACATAGTTACCATTTTTTCCTTTTCTGTGTTGAGAGCACCTGTAATCTACTCTCTTAGCAAATTGCCAGTGTTCAATACAGTGTTATTAACTGTAGTCATCATGCTATGTATTAGATTTACTTATTCATCCTATGTAACTCCAACTTTGGACTCTTGGACCACTATCTCCCTATTCCCCCCGCCTCATCTGGTAGCCATCCTGCTCTCTGCTTGCATGCATTTAACTCTTAGATTTCACAGAAAAGTGAGATCATGTAGTTTTTCCTCTTTCTGTGCCTATATTATTTCCCTTAGCATAATGTCCTCCAGGTTTATCTGTGTTGTTGCAAATGGCACGATCTCCTTCCTTTTTTTTAAGGCTGAGTGATATTACCTTGTGTGTGTGTGTGTGGGTGGGTGGGTGGGTGGGTGCGTGGGTGTGTGTGTACCACAACTTCTTTATCCATTCCTCCATTGATGGGCACTTAGATTGTTTCCATATCTTGGCTGTTGTGAATAATGCTGCCATGAAATCAACATCTCTTCGAGGTGTTGATCTCATTTCCTTCAGGTGTACAGCCAGAAGAGGGATTGCTGGATCATGTAGTAGTTCTATTTTTAGTTTTTGAGCAACCTCCATACTGTTTTCTGTACTGGTTGTAACAATTAACATTTCTACCAACAGTGTACAAGGATTGCCTTTTCTCCACATCCTTGCCAACACTTGTTGTCTCTTGGCTTTTTTTTTTTTTTTTTTTCCCCAGATAGGCTCTATGCTAGGCATGGTGCCCAGTGCAGGGCCCAAACCTATGACCCCGAGATTAAGACCTGAGCTGAGATCAAGAGTCTGAAGCTCAACCAACTGAGCCAGCCACGCACTCCTCTCTTGTCTTTTGGATACTAGCCATCCTAACAGGTGTGAAGTGTTATCTTGTGGTTTTGATTCGCATTTTCCTGATGATGAGTGATGTTCAGCACCTTTTCAGACCCCGTTGACCATCTGTATGTCTTCTCTAGAAAAATGTCTTTTCATGTCCTTTGCCTTAAATTTTGATTCTTAAAAATCTTGGTGGTTTTTATGGACTTTCAACTCCCAGTACAGTGGCTCTGAAGCATTATGAAATATGTTTGCTTTAAAAAATTTCTTTTAATTTTAATAAACCTTTTACTTTGGAATAATAATAGATTTATAGAGAAGTTGCAAAGATAGTACAGAGAGTTCCCACATACCCTTCTCCCAGTTTCCCCTAATGTTCTAACATCTTACGTAACTATGCCACATTTGTCAAAACTAAGATTAATATTTGCACATTACTATTAATTAAACTTGCGACTTTATTCCGATTTCACCAGTTTCTCCACTCATGTCTCTGTTCTGTTCCCAGAATCAGTCCAGGGTGCCATATTACAATGAGAGTGCAGTTGATGGGACTATGCCTGGCTGAGATACTTGGTGTAGCTCAGCCAGTGGGTGGGATCTTCATTTCCTCTGAGGACTGGTAGCACCTTTTCCTGGAGGTTCTGTGGCATCCCTATGCAGAGAGCCACGGTATTCATTGAGTTTCTCCTAGCAGATTTCCCAGTTTTTCACCAACCTCCAATCCCTGCATATTTGCAATCAACTCAGGGTCGTGTGATTGAAAACATTGGTGGACTGCTGTTTGAGCTACTTTCTGACTACATAACTCTAACAGAAATTATGCCTTTGTCCAGTCCTATTTTTCATAAATGCACGTTGAGTGATTTTTATCAACCAAAACACTTGAAGCTGTTGGATTTCCCGAGTTTATTGTTGCTGCTCAAATGCCTTATGGCTCCAGCACATTAAATATTTCCACTTGCCACACACAAGATTGTCCCTTGATGAAAGCAACATTAGCCTCTCTGCTGCCTCACCCCTAATTCTTCTTTTTCTTGTTGTAACCAATGAAAGGAAGTACTGCTTAACACAGCAGGTAATAATCTTCTAAAACTCATTATCTCAAGAGGGGGTCTTGGCAAGATATATAAATGCAGTTTAAGAAGGGTCTGGGCAAATTTCTGAATGACAGAATTGGGAGTGGCTGCTAAGGGGAAACTGGGACATGCCTTGGCTTTGACACTGAGGTCAGATGGAACATCTGCGTCCTCCTGGGTCCAGCCTCTTAGGGTTGTTCTGGGTGACACCACACGAACCAGGAACCTGACCCAGTTCCGGAATGCTTATTCTCCCAGCAAGTCAAAAGCTTTGTGATGAGTTACTGCCCCATGAAGGTCATCAGGCACCCATTACCCTGATGTTCCATTCCCAGCTTCGCACAATCAGATGTCAGCTTGCGTTTTCGGCTGCTTATTATTATCATTATTTCAGGGCTCCTTTCCAGGTTCCAGTAGGAGGCTTCTTAAGTATCCTGGGCTCTGCAGTCCCAGTGATGTTTCCAGTGTTGGGCAAGAGTCTGGTTGTACCCAGTCTGATTTTTCTGAGCTTCTGGAGAGCTGAGGCCAGTTGGAGTGCCTCTTTCATTCATGCCCTCGTGGTTATGTCTCCATTCCCTGGCATCGCGCACCTGCTCCTGTTAGTGAGGAAGTTTTGCTGCCTGGTGCGCTTTTCTAGTCACATCTCTTAAAATATCTTCCCTGCACGGGCATAGTGATGTCAACGGAACCAGCATGCTTGTCCCAAGACCGCCATGTCCTGACAGTGAGGATTGTGGAAGTATCCTGGCATGTCTGTGGTGAATGCTCTAGAGAACTTGCATTGTCTGTTACTTATGACACAGGCTGCTTCTCCTGACTTTCACTATTCTCAGAAAGACATGGTTCTTGCAAAATTATTGTGAAATGAGTACCTTTCATTTCTGCTGGTTGTGAGTGACCTGGTGGTGCTCCCATGCTGATGAACACTGAGTATTCCCCTGCTGATAGGTCTCCTTTTTGTCATTGATGATCATTGTGCACTACCGGGCCCCGAATGGCCACAAGTGCACAGTCCTGTGATTGCTCAATAAACCTGGGGGATGATGGCCTTCTGTTGAAAGAAAGGGGATTTTGTGGCTCCCTAGCCTCAGGTGAGATCCTTACGTATTGTTGTGTGTAGAAGTAAGCACCATGTAACTCACTGGGCATTTTACTGCAGTTCTCAATATGGTAGGAAATATTGGTTGAGTGGCCCCTGTTGTGTGCCAGCCACTCGGTGTTTAAATACAGCACACCGTATTACTTCAAAACAATTCTGTCAGAGGTCAGGATTATTATACCCATTTTGCAGATGTGGACGCTATGCTCACTTGTCTCAGGTCACATAACACATAAGCAAGAGAATCCGGATTTGGGTCGAGCTCTTTGTGACTCTAGAGCCCATGCTCTTTCTACAAAACCACGTATACCTTAGCATAGATCATTGTTAGTAATAATGTTTGTGGTGATGACAAAGAATAAACCATGTCACACTAGTGAGTGGTTTAATCTCTATGTCTATTTAGCACATATGGGATTGCAGTAATTTTTGAATCCACAGGATTCCTCATGATGTTTGAGTATCTACCTTCCTCCTCATTGTGTTAAATTAGCTGTAGCTCTGTTGATGGACAAATGTGGCTATGGCCCTGCCTTCAGGGAACTTATAGTCTAAACTTCAGGTCCTCTGCATACATAGAGCTGTGTTCCTATTAAGTTGTTGTAGCTCAAAATCATAGAAAGGTTAATGCTTGGTAGGTTACTTGCTGGCTTACGGAACCACAAATGCTTGATTTTTTTTTTTAAGTGTTATTTATTTATTTGAGAGAGTGTGTACACATGAGTTGGGGGAGGGGCAGAGGGAGAGGAAGAGAGAGAATCTCAAGCAGACTCTGCACCGAGCGTGGAGCCTGTCATGGGACTCGATCTCATGACCCTGAGATCATGACATGAGCCAAAATCAAGAGTCAGACGCTTAACTGACTGAGCCACCCACACGCCCCCACATAGGCTTAATTTTAAACAAAATATGGACAATGACCTGGTGATCCCTTCCCCACATACAGCATCCAGTCCTTCCTGCTAATTTGTTACCCTCCCCAGGCCTCAGATCTAGCCTAAGAAAGGACAATGTTGGATTGAAGACCCATTTCCAAAATTGGGGTTTATATAGTCTTGGGATGAATTGACAGGACTCGAATCATATTCTCTGTTTATTAGAATAAGATGTCTCAACCATGGCACTATTGACATGTGGGACCAGATCATTCTTTGTGGTGGGAGCTGATATGTGATTGCAGGATATTTAGCAGCACCCCGACCGTTATCCATAGATGCCAGCAGCACCTTCCCCCGTGCAGTTCGTGACAACCAAATATGTCTCTGGCCATTGCCCAGTGTCTGCTGGGGGCCACATCCGCTCCCGATGGAGAACGACCGATTTAGAAGAATTGGCCTGGTTATTACCAGGAGAGAAAGTATTGCAGTCATCAGAATCACTCGAGACTGCTGTTGCTAACAAGCAATGGAACCATAGTTTGGGGTCAGTAGGACCTTGTTGCACAGAGTGTGGTCTGTGGACCAGCAGCATCGGCATCCCTGACATCACCTGGGAGCTTGTTAGAGATGCAGAGACTCAGGCCCCCCAGACCTGCTGAGTCAGAAGCTGCACTTTAATAAGATCCCCAGAAATAAGATTCCTGTGCATATTAGCATTTGCAAAGCCCTGGAAGAGGAGAAAATTCATTCTGTCAACCTTAGAATTTCTTGCTCATCTTTGTAGGGTCCTTCTTCCTCATTTTGTTCTCTGGGCTTGGGATAAGGGGTGACTGCTTTTTGGCTGAGGACTTCCATAGGTGGATGAAACTGCTTAGAAATGCTGGATTTTAGGCTCTGCTTTTGAGGAATTTAAAGCTTTTTTCTCAGATGGGCTTTACAACCTTCATATCTTTCAAGATGGTGGCTTAACTTAATCTCCACCTGCTGATAGCAAATAGGTGGTTGTAAGAAGGCATTTATATGCCTTCCACTCCTCATCCCCGCCCCCACCCCTAGTTTACTGTTGTCCCATAGTTAGGTTTAGTTAAGGATGGATCAAGTTTTCTTCATTAACTTTTTAGCTGTGTATTATATTGCTATGCCATTTATTGAGCACCTGTTATGTGCCAGGGGCTCTGCAAAGCCCATTATGTGTATTATTGTCCCATTTACTCACTACACCTCTGTGAGATGGGTGCTGTGATTAGTCCCACGGTACAGGTGAGGATATTGAGGCCTAAGGAGATGAAGCCACTTGGCAAAGGTCCCAAAGCCGGTGATTGGCAGTGGCAGAAGTCAAATTCAGGTCTCTCTGACTCCAGGTTCTCTTTGCTTTTATTTATATATAAAAGTTAGGGGCATCTGAGTGGCTTAGTCTTTAAGCCTCTGCCTTCGGCTCAGGGCGTGATCTCAGAGTCCTGGAATCGACCCCTGCATCTTCCTCTCCCACTCCCCCTGCTGTGTTCCCTCTCTCACTGGCTGTCTTTCTCTCTGTCAAATAAATAAATAAAATCTTGAAAAAAAAAAATCCAAATGGCACAGAAGGTTAAACAGTGAAAATTGTCTCCTTCTCACCTGATGCCCAGGGCCTCTCCCTAAAGTGATCCACTAGTGTCAGTTTCTTATATAACTTTCCAGAATATTCTACACCAGCATAAACGCCAGTATGGCCTATACTCTTCACAACATTGTTATACTGCCTCCCAAGAAATCAGGAATTTTTATCGTCAGGTGATTTTCCTGCATCATCGATATAAATGTAGAAATCTTTTTAAGCCCTACCATATTTATCCTTTGAATTGGCCACTCTGGCATTGATTTCTGATGAGCAGTGTTCTCTTCTTCACAAATGAAAACTCCTTATGGTTTTAACATGAACATTTTATTTATTTATTTATTTGTTTGTTTGTTTGTTTATTTATTTTAGCGTTCTGCTTTTAGAATAACATTATCTCAGTGGCTTGTGAAGTGCATGCACGTGTGTGTGTGTTGGTTTGTTTTGGACCTTTTTCAGGTCTGCTTGTTTTGGCTTCCTATCATTTGAGCACATGTCTGTCCATGCTTTGTTTTCTAAGCTAGTTCGCGGTGGTTGGTAGATTGCTTCTCTTTTTGCCTTGGTTGTCCCTGAAATGTATCTCCCTGTTTGATAACCACCAAGTGACTTCAGGGGCACGAGGAAGTGAGGAAGGGGAGCTGGGCTGTTGGGGGATCAGCATGAGAGAGAGGAGGGTAGAAAGAGGGGGGGGATGCTGTAGTAGTGATAGCGGGAATTCAGTTTACCAGCCCAGGAGCATGTGGGCACCCTCCGCTCCAACATAAACAAGGAATAATGAAGACATGTAGTCAGTAGCTCTTACAGGCTTATGGGCTATACAGGCGAGTATTTATGTATCTCTTGGGGATTGTTCTGTTTTTAGAAAGTAAGTTATTGATAGGAGAAAATAGGCTAAGAAGAGCTAAATGCTTATAAATTAGGATTATGGGATTTTCCTGCTCTAGTCTGAATTTCGAAGCTAAATCCAGAGGTGTTAAAAATATGCAGTATTTCATTTTATTCCAAGATAAATTGAGATGGCTTATTTTAGAGATAATTGCAATATCAAAAGGATAAAAATAAATAAATGTAGGAATCTGGTTGACGAGGGTATCCCAGTAAAGAAATAAAATCAGGGTTAAAGGTAAAAACAAAGAAGTTCCGGTCAAGTTGCTGGATGAGGACAGATCTGGGACTCTTAGCCTCCTAGTGGCCAAAGCAAAATGGAAAATATGAACAGTGACAATTGACCCTTGAACAACATGGGGGTTAGCGATGCTGAACCCTGCGTAATCAAAAATCTCTACATAACTTTTGACTCCCCCAAAACTTCTAACAGCCTACTGTTGACTGGAAGCCTTACTGATGTTGTAAATAGTTGATTAACACATATTGTGTATGTTATGTGTATTATATACTATAGTCTTACAATAAAGTAAGCTAGAGAAAAGAAAATGTTATTAGAACATCATTAGGGAAAGTACATTTGTCCAGTACTGTGCTGAATTATTGAAAAAAATCATGTGTAAGTAGACCCCTGCAGTTCAAACCCATGTTGTTTAAGGGTCCACTGTATGAGAGCCTCAGTCCCATGAGTGAAAAATGCTCAGAAAAGACTTGATTTTCTGGATACCGAGCCCTGAGGAATTTCATCATTGGGTTCTCCATAAATGAGATGCTCAATTGACTGAGCCACCCCCTTGCACCCCCATGACTGCTTCTTATAGTGCCTCTTAGTGCAAGCCAACAGTGCAATGCTAAATTTTAGTTTAGTAAAATTGGTTCTAAATAAGGTAAATTAATGCCTTTCCTGGGGGAGAGTGGGGAATAGGTTTTTCTAGAAAGCCCATAAATTGGGAGTCCTTGACCCTTAAATTCTCACTTACCCAAAAACCTTTTACAACCAAGCAAACATGGAAATGATTTGGCCAAAGATTAAGAATTACATTAAACATCTGAGACTATCTCAGCAGCCAACTTTCGAATCAATTCTATGAAGTGTGGCGATTGCATTTACGCTCATTTTCTGAGCGTGAAATTTGGTTAGGACTAAGGAGGTGACTGGCAGGAGTCAAAAGAGGTTAAGAAGCCAAAAGACAGGGGTGCCTGGGTGGCTCAGTCGTTAAGTGTCTGCCTTTGGCTCGGGGCGTGATCCCGGCGTTCTGGGATCTAGCCCCACATCAGGCTCCCCTGCTGGGAGCCTGCTTCTTCCTCTCCCACTCCCCCTGCTTGTGTTCCCTCTCTCACTAGCTGTCTCTATCTCTGTCAAATAAATAAATAAATAAAATCTTTAAAAAAAAAAAAAAAAGCCAGAAGACAAAGAGTAGGAGGTCCAGGTGGTTCACAACCAAAGATCTGGAAACGATTTTCAGTGTCTCACCTTAGAGAAAATGAACGTGACCAACTCTGTTGTTCCCTGGTAATGGAAAGAAAAGGATTACGTTCATTGTACAGCATTGGCAGTTTGGGTTGTAAGGCCCACCCTTCCTGTCCTTCAACCTTCTGACAAACAACAAACAAAGGACATACACAAAGAACTGATAGCCACATAGTGATGGAAATATCCACTTTATTCTCGGCAAGGCTCAATAACCCTTGATGCAGGGCTCCAAGACATTTACCCATCCTCCCAAAGAAGAATGGAGGGCCTTCCCTCATGGACAGAGAGGTCTTGTCATGGTGGGACTGAGGGAACGAAGGAGGACAAAAGAGGTCAGGTCTGAGTGCCTGCCAAGTCTGGACGCAGGCAGTGAAAGAGGAAGTGTTCAGCTTGGTTCTTTGCTTTCCAGGCGCAGTAACCCTGACTTCCAATAAAAGATAGCCTGACGATGTCCAACTCTGATGAGTCACATTAGCTCCTTCTTCTTGGGGGAGGAGTGAGCAAGGGGGTGAGGCTTGATGTGTTTGTTCAGAACTTCCACCTCATTGGGTGAAGGAGAATGACTGGAAGCTCCTCAGACCAGGAATGGATTGGGGACAAAATATTCGTACTTGCCCATGGTTGGAAAGAGTTTTATTGAGGAATAATAGACATACAATAAGCACATGTATTTGAAGTGTACAGTTTAAGTTTTGATATATGTATATACCTGCGAAGCCATCCCGACACTCAAGAGCGTGGACATGTCCATCATCCCCAGAAGTTTCTTCATGCCCCTTTGAAACTGTTTCCTGACACCCCTCCCCATTCCTTCCTTTGTCCTCGGGCAACGACTGATCTGCCTTTTGTCACT
The DNA here is from genome assembly GCF_023065955.2 of Ursus arctos. Taxonomy (NCBI): domain Eukaryota; kingdom Metazoa; phylum Chordata; class Mammalia; order Carnivora; family Ursidae; genus Ursus; species Ursus arctos. Next base: position 16,079,558 of record NW_026623030.1, read on the forward strand.
GTAGTTTAGCTTGTATTTTCTAAACTTTATATAAATTGAGTCCCGCAAGGTGTACTTACTTTGTCCAACTTCTTTCATTCAACATAATCATTCTGTGATTCTTCCCATGTTGTGGCATGTGTCATAGTCCGTTCCTTTTTACTGCTAAGTGGTAGTTCATTGTATGGATATACCACGGTTTGTTTATCCAGTCCTCTGCTGATAGACATTTGGGTTGTTTCTAGTTTTTGGCTATTTGAAGTAAAACTTATATGAACATTTGTGTACAAAGCTACAGACATACACATTCATTTCTCTTGGGTAAGTATCCAGGAGTGGAATGGCTGGATCATATATAGGAATGTGCTTCATTTTCTGAGAGATTGCCAACCTTTTTCAGAGTGGTTGTACCATTTTTTATTTTCACCAACAACGAGTGAGAGATCCAGTTCCTCCACATCTTGCCAATGCTCCCAGTAGTTGGATTCAAAGTCACTCGTATCTTGGGATATAGTCAGCTATGGAGATAGATTTAAACTTTTTAAATTAAATATATATATGTGTGTATATATACACACACAGACGTATATACGAACATATATACATGTATATTACTTTTTTCTATGCCATTGGCTTGATGAAGAAGTTAGGTCATTGGCTTACAGAATACCCCCACATTTGTCTCTTTGCTTCCTCATTAGGGGATGATGGTGGTACATGTTCTTCTGGCCCCTGTAAACTGGAAGATAGCTCCAAAAGCTAAAATAGATTCTGATTTGGCTTTTCTGGCAAGAATATCTAGTAGAGGGGCTTCTCCTTGCCTAGGATGGGGGAGTATGAGTGCCAAAAAGATTGCATTGACTTGAAACACAGCAAATATATAACAGTTTCTGAGTTCTTAATGATAATTCGAAAAGAAATCTCACTGGTCACTTCGGTGGTTGCTAAGGGCCCCCAAGTCATTACTCTGAATGTTGCTAAATATAGGGAAGAGCCAAGCATTTGTCCTGCCTTCATACTTGAACTATATTTCTGGGTAACCAAATTGATGTGCTAATAAATGTAGAAGGAATGGTGAAATGAGAAAACCGCCGTTTTGTAGCCCTTAATGAAATAAGGGCTATAGGCAATGCTCATCAATGGTTGTAAATCTTTAAGTGAAAGATTGGGGGATCTTTAGGGTGGAGGGATCAGGCTGATGTCATTGGAACACATGGATCATTCTGAATATCACAAGATGGGAGACAAGCAGACATTGTATGCCTTCTAACGTCATACATTAAGTAGATGACACATCCAGAATACTGGGAAGTATTCTTGCCAAAGAATATGAATGTAAGGAAGACCCTCAATTGAACTGCCAATTAATAGGAAACACGGGGGACAGAGAAACATGTTAAATGACATCACCAGTATACACTCACCCAAGTCCAGAATGTGGGAAATTCTACAAACATGTGATCCAGTGTCTTAGACCAGTAAATGACTTTAAAAGAAAGTCAGTGGTACAGATTAAGAGACACACCAACCAAATCAATTTGTAAACCTTGGTTGGATCCTGACTGAAATGAAATCAATTGTAAAGAGACATTTTTGGGACAACTGGAGAAATCAAACACAAATATGGTGTTAGATAATGTTATGGAGTTACTATTAATTTTGTTGGATGTGATGAAGATATTGTGGTAACAGTGTTTTGGAAGTCCTTATCTGTTAGAGCATTGGTTAGAGCATTGGTGATTTTGCCCCCCACGGGACATTTAGCAATGTCTGGAGACAGTTTTGGTTGTCATGACTTGAGGTACTGTTGGCATCTGGTGGGTAGAGGTCAGCGATACTGCTAAATGCCCTACAAGACACATGACAGCCCCCTACAGCAAAGCACTCTCCCCTCCCACATGACACTGTGCCACATTTGAGAAGTCCTGCTTAGAGATATCTACTGCACTAGTTATGGGTGAAATGATATAATGTCTGGGGTTTGCTTTTAATAATCAACAGATACGCAAACAAGACAGGGATGAAGTAGAACGGGATGAGAGTTGCTCGTTGTTGAAGCCGGGCGACGGGCTTGCGGGAGTTCATTTTACTACCTTACTACTTTTGTGTATGCGAAGATTTTTATAATATTTAAAAATAAATTTGAAAATGTTGGAGAAAAGGATACTGCAGTGTTCCTAGGGCAGCAAAGAATGAGTGTAATGTGGTGTGTTCTTGGGTTTAGGTAATTCAAGGAGGAAGGTGCTAGAGCGATACGGTCCAGGGAATGGAAGCCGAGGAACCAGCTCCTTCACTATTGTTTAAGTATGTTCTGGGGGCCTCCACCTGGGCCCCGCACTGGCTAGATCCAGACCCATCCTGGCAGGGAAATGCTGTCATGACAGTTGCGATTTGAAAGGATTCTGTCTTTGGAGCATTTCCAGCCCGTGTAAGTGTTTTGCAGGTTTGCTGAGTACCCAGAGCCAGAGCAAGGGGGCCAAAGTAAAGCTACAGTATTAGTATTATGACGCAGAATTGAGAGAAAGCATCTCTCAAAGTATAATTCTGTGGGAAAATGTCAGTCGTTTACCAAAAACTTGATGCTAAGCAGCCTGGTAGGATCATGGCTTTTGAGAATGGCAAGATTCAGACAGAGCACACCACTCCATTGAGATCTTGAATCTGCTACCAGAAAGGGAATCTGCTTAGCTGTTGGAAGCCAGACCCTAGCATCCTTGAGACTGACTGATTGAAGCATACTTGAATAATGCTAACTTCCTTATTCATCTCCTTTGAAGACACCATTGTAAAAACTGACCGCCGGGCAAATCAGCATTACCTTAAAGCCTATGACTCTTTTGGAAGCAAAGACATGGGAGAATATTTTATTTACTTAAGTCTATTGGAATCTGGATCTAGTTTGTCTTCTTTTTATATTTCTTACGCAACATGTTGTTTGGAGGAGCTATACCTCACCACTTCCTACCCAAAGGGGAGAAAGTAAGGGACTTGCCTGAGGCTCTGGGGAATAGACTCTGTTCTGATGGGCTGAATTATTTACGTGTATTTAGTAACTAGCCGTATTTGCCTATCCCCTAACTTATTCTATTGGTTCATTCCCATGATCTCTATGATCCTGGATATCTTGCTCTTACTATTGGAACCTCTTTCTCTTGGAGCTGTTCCATCCTAAGAGTTGGTCATTGATATTCCTAAAAGCTCCGCTCTTGTGTCAGTTGTCACATTTTGCCCCTTCTTTCTATAGCCTGCCTCCTGTTAATCCACATCCTCTCTGTTTCTGTTATCACCTCCTTACTGTAGAATTTGTCATGTTGACTGTTGTAGGCTTGTCCTTTAGAGGTTTCTAGCATCAACTTCTTCCAACCATTGGTCCTGCGGTGATGGTATCAGTCTCTGGTACTGACACCAACCCAGCGCTCTAAAACTCTGTCTAATAATCCCTTCTGTCAGTCTGATCCAGGATTACCCTGCTTCAAGATCCGGCCAAGATTTCACTTTCGCTTCCTTCCCAGCCTCATAACCCACGGCTCTCTCAGGCTGCTGCTCTGTGGCTTTTCTAAAGTGGTACTCTTCCCCACTCCAGCCAGCCAAGATACCTTTTAACAAACTCTTGACATTCAATCACCTCCATGACACTTTCCCGCAGGAACACACAAAACTCACTGTATCCCCTTCGGCAGAACTTACTGGTACTCCATTTATGTATCTCTGCTTTTCACACCCACACCTTGACCTCTAAACGACATAAATAGCCCCTCTTCACCTACTTTGCAGTTCTGCCTTTCTACCCTGGGTAAGTGCTATCACATTGGTTGCTTCGGAGTGTAAGGAACTGGAGGACGGCTGCTTTTCTGGTCGTCTTCCTTTTAGGGTTGAATGTGGCATCGGATTAATTAAAAACTTTTTTTTTTTTTTTAAGGTACAGGACATCATGGTAGATAGAATGAAGCTGAAAATGTTTTTGATTTAATATTGGATGCCCACTGTGTTCCAAGCATAGTCCCAATTCATTATATCATTACACAATATTTATTTATGTGCTTTTGTCCTCTGTAACACCGTGTTGGCTGTTATTCATCTTGCGCTTTTGCCACACGCAACACAGCACCAGTGTCTGTAACTCACAGTGATGATTAAAAGTCATAGGAGTTTTATGAGCTATATCTAGGCTCAGATTTTTGTTGTCGTACTTGTTTTTTTTTAATGTGCCAATTCTTCATGACTAAATCGGGTACTCTAGGTTTCCTAAAGCGGCACATTGCACGAAATAGCCCATTAGGTTTAAGAAATTATCACACATCCAAGGTTCTTGTTACTCGTTCATTCCTTTAACAGAATAGATACTAAACATTGACTAAGGACAGCCAGGTGTTAGTGGTGTAATGGTGAACACAGCATAGTCTTCCCCTCATGGAGCTCGTGTTCCAGTGGGGAAGGCAGAAAATAAACATTATACCAAAATTAGAAAATCTTTTATATTTGTAATATTAATCTTTGTGTGGTATGCTGAAAAATTAAGAGTGGGAATGGGGTAAATGGAGCTCAGTGGAACATGTTAGAGATAAGGAGGACCAAGAGGACAAATCCAGTTGGCTCTCCTTTTCTTGTTTTTTTGCCTTGTTTTTTTTTTTTTTGTTTGTTTGTTTTGTTTTGTTTCTTTAATTTGAAGGCAATACATTTTCCCCCCCAAAAGCTTCTAATGAATGCCAGGATTAAAGAAAAGAGAGAGAATTTATAGGAGAGAGATTAACTAAAGCTCTTAAAATAGCTCTTTGTTTCTGAAAACCTTGTTCTGCTATCTATCTTATAATTGGGAATGGCGGGGTGGGGTGGGCAGGAAACACTCCAGAACTTGCTTGCATAGCCCTTGCCACTATGGGGAATGTACCCTAATGTGACCTCAAGCACAGGCTGATTTATTTTAAAAAATACATAGGAAAAGATTTTCTTGTTTTTCTTAATGGTGTTTGCCAATGAACAGATCTTAATATATGACTTCTGATTTGTCATTATTGAATGTGGTGGGTATGGGGGTGAGATGATGATTTCATAATACTGTATCAGAAAATATTATGGGGCGCCTGGGTGGCACAGCGGTTAAGCGCCTGCCTTCGGCTTAGGGCGTGATCCTGGCGTTGTGGGATCGAGCCCCACATCAGGCTCTTCCGCTATGAGCCTGCTTCTTCCTCTCCCACTCCCCCTGCTTGTGTTCCCTCTCTCGCTGGCTGTCTCTATCTCTGTCGAATAAATAAATAAAATCTTAAAAAAAAAAAAAAGAAAATATTAATATAGGCACTCATTAACATATTTTTCAGACAGAACAATCTCCACTTTTAAGCCTCTTAATTTAACTCAAACACCCAGTAATTTCTTGGTGGCCTTTATTATGCTAGGTGCTCTCTTTTCAAGAGTCATTTTCTATACATCTGTTCAGCAAATATTTATTGTGCACCTACAGTGTGCCTGGCACTCTTATGTTCTCAGATATAATGTGTATCTCCATCGACATAGACTTAAATCCAACGACTTAATACCTTTTGTAAAGAAGAAAAATTAAATATTTTAAAAGATTTTATTCATTTGAGAGAGAGAAAGAGAGAATGAGCAGGAGGGAGAGAGAATCTGAAGCAGACTCTGCATGGAGTGTAGAGCCTGACATGGGGCTCGATCCACAATTATGAGGTAATGACCTGAGCCAAAACGAAGAGTTGGATGCTCAACTGACTGAGCCATCTAGGCTGCCCCAGAAAAAAATTACGTTTTATGAGGATCAAAAAGGGAATATTTTCCATAATGTACAAGAAGGAGGAGAATTAGCCCCCAAAGATAGATGTGGTCACATACTTGGTAGTCTGGGATTTGACCAAGTTTCACATAATCCTTTCAAAATGTGGCATCTAGATTTTGAGCTAGTTCACTCTCTCTTTCTGGTGCACCTGTTAAGATATGTATTGAACCTTCTCATTCTTTGTCTCCTGACCTCTCATGTCTTGTCTCTGTCTCTGTGCTGCATTCCATGTTAGTACTTCTCCAAATGCAGCTCTCGTTACAATGCAGGTTCTGATTCAGTGGATGTGGGGAAGAGCCAGAAATAAATTAATTCTTTCTTTCTTTCTTTCTTTCTTTCTTTCTTTCTTTCTTTCTTTCTTTCTTTCTTTCTTTCTTTCTTTCTTTTTTAAGGATTTTATTTATTTATTAGAGAGCATGAGCGGGGGGAGTGTCAGAGGGAGAGGGAGAAGCAGATTCCTTGCTGAGCAGGGAGCCCGACGCGGGGCTTGATCCCAGGACCCTGAGATCATGACCTGAGCCAAAGGCAGACACTTAACCAACTGAGCCACTCAGGAGCCCCAGAGATTTTGTATTTCTAACCAACTCCCAGGTGATGCTGTTGCTGCCAGTCTACTAATCACACTTTGAGAAGTATGGTTCTATATGATTTCTTCAGATCTAACTGCTACTTCACTAATTTTGTCTTTGGCTGTGTCTAATCTTCTATTTAATGCATTCAATGAGTTTTAAACTTCAAATTCAATAACAATACTTTTCATTTTTAAAGTTCTGTTTGGTTCCTTTCAACTGTGTTTGGTCCTTTTTTTCAGAGTATCCTATTCTTTAATTAGAGTTTCTCCTCATTTACCTTGATAATAAATTTATTTTATGGCCCATTTTAGATTGTTTTTTTATCTGCAGTTTTTGGAAGGCTAATTTTCCCATTTCTTTTATGTGATGATGTTCCTCCATGGTAATTTGGGTGGTTTCTTTTTCCTTGTTATGTGTAGTTGTTGGTTTCTACTTTTTTGTGCGTGAACTCCTTTCTAGTAGGGACTGTGTATGTCATTTTGTCTGTCCCGTGTGCCCTGGATTGTGAAAGTGCTTCCCCAAGATGTTCTCCTTTTGTGTCTGCCCATGCCCTAAGGGCTCAGTGATCCTGGGCCAGTATTGATGTTAATTTCTTATTTTGTAGTTCCCACCCTATACTGGATACTATAAATGCAGACACCCTAGCTGGGATTACAGTTTTATTTTTATTTTTTTTATTTTTAAAAAATATTATTTATTTATTTGACAGAGATAGTGACAGCCAGCGAGAGAGGGAACACAAGCAAGGGGAGTGGGAGAGGAAGAAGCAGGCTTCCAGTGGAGGAGCCTTATGTGGGGCTCGATCCCAGAATGCCGGGATCACGCCCTGAGCCAGAGGCAGACGCTTAACGACTGAGCCACCCAGGTGCCCCACTGGGATTACAGTTTTAATCGCCAGCCTGTCTCTTTCCCCCTAAAGCGTCCTGGCCAAGGGTGAGAATCCTTGTCACTTTCTGGTGGGTAGAGAATTTCCAGTTTGCCCATTTCTTTTTGGCTTGAGGCTGTGGCTCTTTTCCTGCCCAAATGTGGCCCTGATAAGTCCTTTTTTTTTTTTTTTTTTAAAGATTTATTTATTTTAGTGAGGGAGAGAGAGATTGTGAGCAGGGGGAGGGGCCGATGGAGAGAATCTCAAACAGAATCCCGGCTAAATGCAGAGCCCAACGTGGTGCTTCATCTCACAACCCTGAAATCAGGACCTGAGGGAAAATCAAGAGTCAGGTGCTTAACCGACTGAGCCACCCAGGTGCTCCTATAAGCCCTTATTTTCAGACTTTACTGTTGTATTCAACTGACTACCTGTCTAGAGGTTTATATCCCTGGCTTTTTATCTATCCTGTGACTATCTCACCTGTTACCAGCTGGTGTATTTCATGTTGATTTCTCCTTCCTTCTATTGAAGATTGTCTGGTCCTTTTTCTAATCTCGACCATATGGACTAGCTTTGAGCATGATGGAGTTTTCAAGAGAAATCTTATTTTATAGTACAGATTTTCTAAATCATAATTATTTCACAGAGGGTGGCTCCTACCCCTATATTAATCATACTCCTCACTCAGAAATGGGATTCTATTTTAGTCCCTCAAAGATAAATTAGTATATAGTGGAAAGGGAATTAAACTTCTGCTAGAAATAAGATGATATGATAAACACAAACATTCACATGAGTGTGTGTGTGCTTTGAGCAGGAACGAAGAATATTCAACACGGATTGGGCTGTATCTCACTAGCCTTCACTAACTGTAGGATCTGTCGTAAACATGGATCTCATGTGAGCAATAACAATAATGGGTGATTTTTATGGAGTGTTTACTGTGTGCTAATGAATATGCTAAGCACTTGGTATAGATTTTTTTTTTTCATTTAAACCTCCCAACCGCCCTTTGAGGAAGTTATCTCTATGTTGAAAATGAAGCTCAGAGAGGTTAAGTGACTTTCCCGAAGACACAGAGCTGGGTAGGTGGTAGAGCTGGGATTTGAACCCACTCAGATTCCAAAGTAATGTGCCATCAGTCATAACGCTTCCATATCCGTATCATCTGTGAATCTTCATACATTTCCTCAGTCTTTACCTGAGTTTTTTGAGATGGAAAAACTTCTCTTTCTGATTCTTATGAAATGTAATTTCCATTAATTTTTTTTTTTCTTAAAGAAAGTGTTGGGTAATTGAAATCAGATTGGATTTGAGGCTATGTTGATGGAAGTACACACGGGATGTGGGCTGAAGCATTCAATGTAATTTTTCTTTCCATCAGCTAATTTTTAAAGTATTAAGCAAGTAGATTCTGATACTAACAGGGAAGATTTATTTTTTATTTTTTATTTTTTATTTTTTTCTTTACAGAGAAATTTTTATTATAAGTGAACTAACCCGGGTTATTATGCTCCCTTGTCCCGCTTTTAACTGAAAATCAAAACGTAACATTTTGGTGAGCCTTGCCTATCTGGTTTCTTTGTTTTGTTTTGTTTTTATTTATTTATTTATTTATTTTTTTATTAATAATGATTTTTTATTATATTATGTTAGTCACCATACAGTACATCCCCGGTTTTCGATGTAAGGCTCGATGATTCATTAGTTGTGTATAACACCCAGTGCACCATGCAATATGTGCCCTCCTTACTACCCATCACCGGTCTATCCCATTCCCCCACCCCCCTCCCCTCTGTAGCCCTCAGTTTGTTTCTCATAGTTAACAGGGAAGATTTAAATTCTCTTGAGAGCTTGGGGGTGTTAAATAATTTTCTGGTAGTGCATTTTACGTTTTCAGTCTCTCACCTCATCTCCGTGTACCTGAAGCAGGTCCCAGGAGCAGCCAGACCTCCTCCATGTGGCTTCCTAACCGACCCCCCATCCCTTCACCTCTCCATTCACATCCCAGCGCTGTCGCTTCCATGTGGTTGTCATTGGGGTACTTTTGCAAACAGCAGATTCTTTTGAGTCTGTAAGCAGAAAAGAGACTGGTGCTCCTATCTGGTGCACGGTTTGGTTTAGAAAACAAGGAGTTAAAAAGGAAGCCTGGACTGTGCCGGCTGTGACAACGGTCCTAGGGGGCGCTGTAGTGAGCTCCGGCAGTGACTCATGCTGCTCTGTCGCTTGGATCAGCATTGGCCCCTGCCACGCAGGCGGCCAGGTGGGGTTACAGCCAGAGCACGCACAGAGTGGGGAGCATGAAGCCTGCACTGCGGGGGCTGTGATGCCTGGCTCGCCAACTCAGCTGGCCAGCTCGCCACAGACGCCTCAGCCTGCAGCCATGGTAACGCTTCTGGCCCGCTTCACCCCCTGGAGCCCACCACAATGGGCAGCCTCCTGGTGACTGATGGCCGAGTGTCCCCCTCCCTGACCAAGAGAGCTTAGTAGGTCTGCAGAAAGTGGAGAAGATGTAAGATGCCCCTAGCCTGGAGTCATGCCTTAACGAGGTAGGACGCAGATGTCCATCGGTGCATTTACACCATCAGCGCGCAGGGGTGCTGTAAATCATCGGGAAGAACTTTATTTGGCTGGTGTTTCATTATGCTGATTAAACTGCGGTGGATTTGGGCGGCATGATTGAGGTGGGGAGGAGGGATAATGAACTAAAAAAAAAAAAGTGTTTGATAAGAGCTCTGAGCACACTCCTCTGGCTATGAATGAGATAGACTGCAGTGCTATCCTAACATGAGTTACATACCTCCCAGGTTCTCTTTCCTGCTCCTTCCTCTCATTCCAGTTCATCCACGAAATGTAGAAATGCCATCTTATTTCAGTGGTTAACATTAAATATTAATGATTTAGGGATGTCCAGAGGAGGAAATACATAGGTGCGGGTTGGCTGGCATGCTGGCACGAGCCAGCCTGATGCTCTGTCGAAGAGTTCTGGAAATATCCGGAACGAGCAGCTGGCTCCCATGAGTTCCCCAAAGTGCTTTTGTTCCACCAAGTGACCTGTTTGAGTTTCTCCTTCAGTTTACCCCAACGGGGAAGGCAGCCTGTCTGCTGGTTGGTGGCCATGTTGGCAGAGAAGGGGTTAATCTCTTGTTGCTGTAAGAGCCAAGGCTGGGTCTGCCTGTGTGAGCTAGATTGAAAGCAGGCGCTGCAGTGCCATCGCGAACGCTGAAGGAGTAAGACGATTTTTCTCCGCAACAGTGTTGAATCCGTCTGAATTTTTCTCTCCCTCTCTTCTTGTTTTTCTTTAACCAGCTCCTCCCCCCTTCGTTCCCACCCTCAAGTCTGATGATGACACCTCCAATTTTGATGAACCAGAGAAGAATTCGTGGGTTTCATCCTCTCCGTGCCAGCTGAACCTCTCAGGTTTCTCGGGCGAAGAACTGCCGTTTGTGGGGTTTTCGTATAGCAAGGCACTGGGGATTCTTGGTAGATCTGAGTAAGTGAAAATTTGACTTTCTAAGGACCTGTACTGATGTGAGGCATACAGAGCCCAAAGGTGGTGGTGGTGGGGGGGGGGTGGGGGGAGTGCAGTGAAGGGAAGCTGTTAATCAGCCTGCATTTGGGAAGCAATTTACCTGTCTGCGCTTTGGTGGGGTAGATCGTTCATATTCTCATTTTGCTGTGTTTAAGGTTCCTCTTCCTGTCCCTAGCATCATAATCGTCCATTGGGTACTTTGGGTTAGTTTTTCAGTGTTTGGTCTTCTTTAGAGGGGAGGAAATAGTGGGGGATATCTAGCAGTGCAGATCTTTGGTGGAAGGAGAAATGTGCAGGGTTCAAATGAGCCGTCCATCTATTTACCCATCTGTGTATCCATCTCTCAGGTGGGTGGATGGAGGTCGCTCTCATGGCTGTACTGAACGAGATCTCATAAGCTAAAGGTTTTCTGATGCGCTTAGCTGAGCTGCAAGTGGCTGTACCAGAGCTCTAACAGATAGATGGTGCTCGGCTCCACTCGAAGTCTGCTGCAAGATCAGGGATCTGGCAGCTGAGCTTCTCTGAGCTGGCGGAGCGCTGGTGGCCAGAGAGAGCCCCGTTACCGTGAGCCACCGGGAGAGAGTGTGATGCAGCCGAGTCACTGATTCACAGAAACTGGGCTTCCCAAGGAAAACAAACAAACAAACCAGGAGACTAGAAAATGGAAGTATAAACATCACAGTAAACCTCTCAACATGACAGGTCTTTTCTCCGTTCTTGAAAAAGCTCACGAAAAACGCATTCACACGGCACCTGGGACTGGAGGGTCCTGGCTTCCAGCCTCCGGGTATTTCTGTAAAATGCAGTAGCTTCTGTGGATGTAGGAGCTCAGTGTCTTGTTTCGTTCTGTGATCCCATGACATTCTGTGTTCAGAGGCACGAGTTCCCTGGGAAGGTCTTGGACCAGCTGTGTTATTCTCCTGATGCCCTGGCTTTCTCACTTGCAGGCTTTTGGTGTAACGTTAGGTAATTAGTTGCTGCCCACTTAGGAGACAAGCAGAATTTGATTTTCCCCTTGGCAGCATCCATTCCTGATTTGTTGTGCTTGTAGTTCAGAGATCGATTTGAAGGCACGCGTTGGTTCTTGGATGGTGTTTCCCCATGGGTGCTATTTGACACTGATGTTCCTCAAAAGATTTCAGACCACCGTGGGGGGAACTGGGCACTTGAGGTGAAATAGGGTTGTGGGCTGTGGTTGAATGGGAGAGAGATTTTTATGTTGAAAGATGCTGAGGTGGTCCTACTTTCCTTCTTCCCTGGGGTCTGGGTTTAATATCCGGGGTTGGATTTTGGTAGCGTTGGCTGTGCCTTTCTGGCTCATTTGCTCTGCAACTCCAAAAACAATCTGGATGGTAGGTGAACAGGCAGAGAGCTATCTAGCTGTTGAATGTGCCATCAGATGGTTTTGAAATGGCCCAGCAGGGCATTTGAAGAGCAGAGCAGAAGTGGAGGCCTGACGCTAAAGGACGCGTGGTTGGTGGGCAGCTTAACATGGACACACGCAGCACACTGAAGGTCACACATCGGACTGGAAGGAGGTGTGTGGAGAGTTCCAGTTCTGGTTAGCAGTGGGCTGGCTGGCTCAGAATGAAAGCTTGCTTGGGTTGCTAGTGATCTGAAAAACTAGGGAAGACTTGAGGGAATTCAATTTTCGGGGCAAAGGCAGTATGATGTGGGGGTCTTAGGCATTGCAATTAATCTGAAGCAGTGTGTGATTAATGGCTTATCATTCTGGAAGCCTGAAATTGCATCTGCCCTTCAGAGAAAGCTCAGTTAAGGGAGCTCCCTGATGAGGGGAGACATCTCAGTCTTAAGGCCCAGGCACTCGATAAATATTCGTTGATTTAATTTGCTCATGATTCTCTCCCCCAGATTGTGTTTATACTGCTCATTGTATTTGAAGATAGGCTATTTCACCTTTGATAGTTCACAATACATCTCTAGAGCATAGCACGAGCGCCTGTTCATGCCCCAACAAAATGCTTAGTAAGATTCTCATAAAAAAACAACAACAAAAAAAGTCCATGCAAACAAAAGCATGTATTTCTTACCTGAAAGATGGGATTGGAGTATTCCTGCCTTTGGGGAACTTTAATGTCTTTGCCCTGGCAGTTTGGGATTGGAATCAGAAAGATACTCTTTCATCTCGTGTCTTTGAATGTGATCTTGCTGTCGAATTTGGCTCTTTGGCCATGGGCAGCCCTGCAGATGAAGCCTACAGCATCCTTGTAGAAATCCACTCCACCTGTTGGATGTAGGTGACCCTGGACCGATCGCATTATCATTATTTAGAAATTCAATAAAAGATGCAGTGATGAAATTAACCAGAAGCCCTTGCAGTTCTGCCGACATGTAGACAAAATTCGTTTAGCGGTGAGAGGAGGCATTTTCTGGGGGTCCCAGTGCTGCCCCCGGGAACCTGCTTTTTTCTTCCTGAGCCTCTGCTTCTCAGCATCACAGGTTTTTATTTACACATGGGGATTACCTGTGCCGTTACTCACTCTTCACACCACCTAGGAGATTGCAGATGCTGCGGTGCTGCGCTGGGGAAATTGACCCCAGATCTGTTACCATTGAATTGAATGAAATGTTCAGAGATGGAGCTGAATGAATGAGGAGTTTTCACGGAGGCTCTGGTCGTGAGAACGATTTTAATTGTTGTGATCGTTGGTTGCTTTTTAGGATCCTTTTTTTGGGACCCCAGACAGTTTTTAAGCCCGCCATGGAGCGCATCATTATTTTAGGCTTAGCAAGAATCTTGATCTCAGCATTCTGTGTCTGAAGTATCGTGGGCGTTCCTTGCAGCTTGAGTTGGAGGGAGCAGGAGGGATTCGACAGGACTGGTTTTGGTTGTCTTTGGGGTGGGATTCTGGCGAAGCTGGGGCTGGAGAGTGAGGGAGTGTCTGTCTCGTGCCTCTTTTTCTTTTTAACTGCCAATAACCCAAGCCACATCCCCAAGCTCTGGATGCTTGCATGTTTCTCTGAGCCTCTGTTTGCTTGAATTTTACAATATGTTAAAGGTTTAAAAATAAAATGGATCCCAGCTCTCTTCCCTCCCCTGTCAGCAGGGGTACATTTCTTTAGGTCCCTTCTTCCTAGATCGGAGATACTGTCTCATTTAAGCCCTGGCTGAAACGGTGCATTTCTGCAAACCTTCGGTATAAACTCTAGAAGGAAAAAACCAGTTGGTTTTATATTTTGTGCTAGTTTTGCACATGCTAGTTTGATGCTTTTGGAGAACTTGGAAATCTTGGAGGAGCAAAGAGATCTCGATGAGGCTGGAATCTGTGGGATGCCAGTGTCTGAATAGGCTGTTTTTAGAAAGGGGGGCTCTCTCTTCCTTTTGGCTCAGGGCTCTTTCCTTTCCTTCTGGATGATTGGAAGTTTCATTCTGGAGCCAGCCATCTAAACATGGTGGAGGAACGAGAAATGGCTTCCACCATTGCCTTCCCAGATTTTCAGGGAACCAGTTTTTGGTACCTCTTCCTTGCTCTGTCTGCATTTCTTTGCGTGCCCATTTCCTCAACTGCAAAGTGAGGGGGCCGATAATGATCCCTTCGTCTTAGGGCTTTTGGGAGGATTATATGAAATCCATAAAGCACCTGATCTAGTACTTGGCACATGGAAAAGTCTCAATAAATGTTCACTGTTATTATTTTTGTTATTTAGTTTGCTGGTCTGTATGTGCATAGTGTCCCTCTGTTTATACTGAGAGGATATGGAGGGAACTCAGCAATAACTAAGTAGTCCAGCCATGCCAGAACAGAAACCCCGCCTCCCAGATCCTGGGAATTTTCTGCTAGGGAAGTTTAAACACCCTGACCAACCACAAGTTAATACGCAGTTGCCAGATACCTGCAGGTAAAAGGTGGTTGTGGGGACGGAGCGGACTGGGGGACAGAACTAGAAGGCCCAGTCTCAGAACGGGTGCCTTTCCATCAAGTTGAACAAGACAAGGCATATATGTTTCAAACGGTCCAGGGGACACAGAGCAAAAACATTTCCTGCAGAACATCATGGTACAAATGGGATATCTGACTGCTCTAGGAGTCAGGAGAGGAAGGCAGCCTCCCTTGTGGGGACACTTAATGGGTAATGCCAGCCCACAGTTCTTGCCAAGTTACAGTGATGATCTACGTTGGGATGTCTTTCCATTTCCCCAAGTCGGCTGTGATCTCAAGAGCAGGGCTGGGTGTGATTTCATCCTCGTTCTCTTGGAGCGCAGGACATAGTAGACCCTCAGTAAATACCTGTGTGGGAGACCGAGTGTGTTAGCATACTAATGGGAGGTGAAATATTTGGCTTTTTAGAAGACAGTGGATTTGGATGAGGGAAGAGAAATGTAGAGAGCATCTCAGGTGGGTTCAAGTGGTAACAACAGCTCGTCCATACAGGACACCAACTCTGTACCAGGCTCTGTTCTCAGAACTTTACACGGATTAATTCATTTAAACTGCACAGTGGCTCACCAGGAAGTTAGTGTCGTTATTCCCATTTTATATATAAGAAAACCGAGGCATGGAGAGGTTAAGCAGCTTGCCCCAAGGTCACGCAGCCCTGAGTGGCTGAGCCAGAAGTTGAACCCAGACAATGTGGCAGCTCAAGAGTCTGTTAGCCACTGTGCTATGCTGCCAGGTATGAACGCTGCTGACAGGAGAAATTAGGGGATTTGTGTGGGGTCCCCAGGTTCACGTGCTTGTCAGAAGTGGAGGCCTGTTGTGGGGAATGATGAGCAGTTGGGTTGGGGCAGGGTGGGATGAGAGCTAACAGGCGGTCTAATTGCTGGGTTTTGTTTTCAATCTCTGCAAGTTTTTTGAGTAGGTAGACTATGTAGCACTTGCTTTTTTTTTTTTTTTTTTTTTTTTTAATTTCTTCCTCCTCTCATTAGGAGACTTTTGGCTGGTGTTTGTGTGTGTGTGTGTGTACACAAACACATGCATATATACTCTCTCCTGGAAAGTTCTTTGCTTGAGTGTAAGCTTGGTGAGCTGAAGGAACCGTGTTCATCTTGCTCTCCACGGTGGCTTCAGGCTGATCATATGCAAGGCGCTCAATAAGCATTGATGAACTGGTCCAAATCATTTTTATGGCTGCAGCTTTCAATTTGTTGATGACTCTATGATCTGTGTGTATGCAAATCTATGTTTCATACTTCTAGCTGCCTTCTGTCATTTATCCTGGGGATGGCTTATTCCAGAGGAAGATGGCCTGAATTCTCCAATCAGTTCTACTTCCCTTTTACTGACATACTCGGGAGGGTGGGGAGTTTTCCCTTAAAAACTGACTTCCTATCCCCCATCCAGCCCAGGGCTGTCTGTCATTGTGCATGCTACTTCCAGATCCCTATTGCAAAGAGCCTCATCTGTCTTTCGAGTTTTTAAAAAAATAGTCAGCAACAGTAACAGAATGTGCTCTGGTACACGAAGGTGTACATCTTCTGTACTTCCCAAATAAGTTAAAAAACTATAACTAGCTCCTGCCTGTGGTTCCTGCCCTCCAGGGCTCTGTGTTGCTTCCATTTCCACCATCACTAAATATCGGACCTTTGCCTCTGTTTGTTGTGTTGGGTTCTCTCCTCTCATTCAATTTCTTCTTTCCCTTAGTCAAGCACATCTTGTTCTACTTGCCTTATTCTGTTCTCTATTTAGACTGTGCGTGCTTGCCTCGCGGGCCTGGCAGGACCATTCTGCCGCCTTCTTGTTTGTCTTAAAGATACCTTTAGGAAATGTAATCCAAACGAGCCTAGCCCAATCCTGAAGATTAGGCTCCAAAAGATCTGTCAAGTGCGTTTTTTGCTGGCCTACACATGCTAATTTGCATGGTTGCCTCGGATCCCTTAAGAAGACAGTAATTGACTAAGTGGTGCTATGTGTTCCCAAGCTCTGCGCCAGTTTGGCACCTCTTCCTTCGCCTAAGTGAATTTCTCGCCATTCTCTCTGTTTCACTTGTCTTTTGTCTCCTGACCTCTGTCACCTTCCTTTCTCTGACCGGCTTTGTGAAAGAATAGCCTACACTCTGTGTCTCTCTTCCAATCTCTCTAACCATATGGAAATTGCTGTCTGAGAAGCCACCGATTCCACCCAACCACCAAAGCCAGTGATCCCCACCTCACCACGTGATACCATCACTTACCACGTGTGCCTTGAAACTTTCTGCTTGCTTCCCTTCTGTGTCGTGGAAACTCGGTTTTCCCTCCTACCTCTCTGACTGCCAGTCTCACTGTTCTTGGCTGTCGTCTTCTGTTCCAGGTCTTTGAAATGTTGCACTGTCTCCTCAGGTTCCATCAGTTGCCTTTTTAACCTGGTCTTGCTGATCTCATTCAGTTCCTTGACTTACACTCACTTCCTCATGGCTTTCCTCCCCATGTGCACTGTGTTCGTTATTGCTGGGATGTTCTATCCGTTTCTCAACGTCCCTGTCCTCTGTTCCCTCCCAACACAGACAGACTTGTTTGCTCACTCAGTGAGCCAGTAGGTGCCAGTTTGGTTTCTTTGTTTCATTTAACAAACCACCACTCTCCCTACCCTTCTAGACAAGAAAACTGAGTCATCTTAAGCTATTTTCCATCTCCCCCACCAACCCGTCATTTGCCAGGTCCTGTCTCCAAGTTGTACCTCTAGGATGACACTTGTGTCTATACCATTCTTTCTGTCCTTACCACCACCCATCATGGAGTTTTGCTTGGACTGTTGCAGTAGCCTCCTAACTGATTTCTCTGCCTCCAGTTTTCCCAGCTCTGATCCACTCTCCACAGAGGGTGGAATTCTTCCAAAGCACAAGTGGATGATGTCATTCTCCTGCTCAGACCTTCAGTAACATCACAGTGTGCACAGAATTAATGGCCGCTCCTGAACTTGGTATTCAAGCCTGGTATGCCAAGACCCCAACCTTCCTTTTCATTTGTACCTCCTCCTTCTCCCCCGTGTCTGGGCATGCTGCTCAATGCTCATTGATGACAGGGACCATCATGTCTTCCACCTCTCGCCTGAAACAGTGTGTTGCCCTTGGCAGGTCTTAAAAGAACATTTGTCAAATTGAAGTACACTGAAGTGGCCAGGGATTATGCCAATTCCTTCTGCACAAGTGCTAATGGAAGCTGTCCTCTAGTGAGCACTTCTTGTGTGCCCAGAGTTGTACCGAGTGCCTTACATGCATTATCTCACGAGGTCTTCCCAGTCTCACCATGACTTTGTGAGGTAGTAGGTATTAACCCCGTTTCCAGATGAGGACACTGAGCCTCAGCCAAGTTGAGTTCTTTTCCTGATGTCTTGCAGGTAGTAACACATTGAAGACTTAGACTGTCACTGGCTGCCTCCGGGAGCACTGTGCTATCCTGCCTCTAAGAGTTGTGACTTGGCTGGATGGTGCAGGACCTACAGGCTAGCCTAATAATAAGGGTGAAAGAGTGGCTCTTACTGAGAACTCACTACCAGGCACTATTTCAAGTGCTTGACGAATATTCTTGCTTAATCCCAGCAGACCCATTGTTTTACAGATAAGGAAACTGATCATGAAGCTTTGATTACTTTTTTTTTTTTTTAAGATTTACCTATTATTTGAAGGGGGTGGGGCACACATAGCCAGGGAGAGAGAAAATCCCAAGCAGACCCTGTGCTGAGTGCAGATCCCAATGCAGGGCTGGATCTCACCATCCTGAGATCACGACCTGAGCCAAAATCAAGAGTTGGGCACTCAACCAACTGAGCCACCCTGGCTCCCCAAAGCTTGAGTTACTTCTTAAAGTTCATGCACCTTTCATGTGGCAGAGAATGGCCAACTTTTCCAACTTTTAACTTTAGAGTTGATGTAAGTATTCTTTATTTTGGGGCACAAACTGTGGTATACTCATTAAAAACCCAGGCTTTGGAATCAGGTCGATGTGGGTTCCCATCTAGGCTCTGCTGCTCACCACTTGTGTGAATGAGGCATTTAATGTCTCCCAGCATCAATTCCCTTATATATAAAGTGGAGGTTGTTACAGTGCCTACCTGCTAGGCTTGTTAGGGGAACACACAGAGCATGTGGTGTTAGCACCTGGAGCAGAGTGAGTGTCCATTTCATATTTGTTCTTGTTATTTTGGGGTGAGAATGGACCTAGGGATGCTTTCAATTCTCCCTTCGTCCCTGCTTGAGTTTATAAAGACATCTTGCTAGTTTCTGCCCATTGAGAGAATCAGGCTCCACGTGGGGTGCCTGACAGATGTCCTAATATCTCCATCCAATTTTTTACTCTGAATGGAGTCCGTGATGTGTTAGCTAAACTGGTTCCTTCCATAAAACATGCTCGAGGCTTCTGGTGGGATCTAGTTCCAGTGGGGTCTGGAACTTGGTGCTGGGGAAATGTGCTGTGCTCAACCTTAATGTCACGCACTCCCACCCACCCCGCAGTGCTTGAGTGTCCCCTGGAGGGGACAGTGCATGTGTGTGTCATCGTGACACTGCTGTCCTAGAACCAGGGTATCCAGGCATCTCCCAGGCAAGGGCCAGAAAGCTTTATCATGCCAGCATTGATTCAACGTATTTCTTGTTTTGGATTCCTGTCCACTGTGACCTTTAAACTGAGGCTGCCTGGGGCACAGAAATATTTGGCATACCATTCATTCACCCATTCATTCACTCCACAAATACACTGCTCTAGGCCTGTGGCATAACTGAACAAGACAGACAGGGTCCCTGCCCTCAAGAAGCTAGCATTCTGTTCGGGGAGACAGAGGATAAATAAATTCATAAATAAGAGATTTTTTGTGGTGGATGTGTGGTGGATGGAAAGGCAGCAAGAACTGGACTCAACGAGGTAAGTTAGGTGACTGCGGCCCTCCAGGTAGGAGGCGGAAGTATGGCGTTAACCCACAGAGCAAGGCACTGGCTTCGATGTGGGGACTGTATGAGAAATCCCACCAGGGGTGCCTGGGTGGCACAGCGGTTAAGCATCTGCCTTCGGCTCAGGGCGTGATCCTGACGTTGTGGGATCGAGCCCCACATCAGGCTCCTCTGCTATGAGCCTGCTTCTTCCTCTCCCACTCCCCCTGCTTGTGTTCCCTCTCTCGCTGGCTGTCTCTATCCTGTCGAATAAATAAATAAAATCTTTAAAAAAAAAAAAAAAAGAAATCCCACCAGTAGTTACACTTTCATTAATAATGTGATTTTAAATTAATGATGTGTGTGGGTAGGTAAGGGTGCCCCAAAGCTAGCTAGACTCTGAAAGTTTTGTAGAGCCGTATTTTTAATATTTCCAAGTGTTCATGATGGACACCACTTGTGTATTTTTAAACGGGCTTATAAAGTTAGTTCATAAATTTCAGAATGCTCAATCTTAAAAGCCAATATATTTTTGGAACAGAATGCTGATGAGTGTTTTATTTTTTGCACCATATTACATCTTGCCGTTGCATGTATTTTTAGTGCCGTTGGCCACAATTAAGGTAGGGCCCTCAGCTGAGCTAATTTTGATTCCCTGGGTTTAGACTCAAGTATCCATTCTTGGTTATCTCGAGACTATCTGTGATTTGTGACCTGGGTTCTCTATGATCTGGTGGCATCTTCTGCCATCTTAGGATCCTCTTCCTAAGGGAATAAATGGATGGCTTGATGCTTTAGCATGATCTTAATTATTACAGCAGCGACGAGAGAGTACTCAACACAGACACTTTCTCGAGGATGGAAGCACAGATTGTATTCTCTTTTGATAGGAAAAGCATTCTCTCAGTAGCTTTATTGAGGATTTTTTTTGAGTCATGTGGATTATTATAGACGCCAGGAAAACTGCGTTTTATCATTTGTACTTAAATGCTGAAGTTACATGGAAAGCAATTTTTAGGTCACATCTAACACATTTTAAGCAAATATTCTTTCCGCTGCAGCAGAACCAACCGAGCCCAACCTTCCCTCTGGGTGTCATATACCATTACCTCTCTTAATACTCTTGGGGCCCCTATAATTATAAAGCAGATGTGTATATCAGGAAGAGATGTTGATTTCAGAGTAAATTTTTCTAGAAAATAGAACTGGAAAAAAGAGGAAAACCCAAACTTGGCTTCGTGCTTGAAGAGACAGCACTGCTGTGTGTGGGTGGCTGGCTGCATGCACCCGCTGCTCAGAAGTGCCTTTTCTCTCCATGGGTATAACTGGCTGTGTATCAGAGATGCGGCCAGGAGGAGTAGGCAAGCAATGTGTGGGCAGGCTGCATGTTCTTTTATTAGCATCCTCATTGTACTGCACCTCATCGAGCCCGGAGCATGAACCAGCCTGGGCCTCTAAAGTCGGCGCTGTTTCCTATTTAATTACCCCCTGCACCGCCAAATGAGGGAGGAAGAGTTGCTCTTGTGTGTGCATTGAGCCGTTTTGGGGGGTGGCTGTGGACTGACCTGAACGGATGTTCTGGGGCACCCAGGCTGTACTGGGCTCAGCCTTGGAACTGCCCTCCCAGCATTGCACTCAGCCAGCCATGGGTAGAAGTTACCTTCCCTTGAATGATCCATTTCCCTTTCTTCTGTGAGCTCGCTCCTCTGGGTCTCTGCAGCACTGTTCTTGGGTTGCTTCTCTTGGGTTTGTCCAAGGCTGACCAGCCAAGGAGTAGCAGAGTCGGAATTGAACCTACGGCTGTTGGGTTGCAGAGCCCAACTTTGAACCAAAACCCAGTTCTGCTGCCCCACACCTGCGCCCACATCATCATAATGGGGTAAGAGCATGTAGAGGCCATAGGGTAAGGTATTCCCTTAGCTTCAGTGCCATGGGATAACAATACCCACCTCATAGGATTGTTGAATGAGTTCAGTGATGTAACTTGTAAAGGTATCAAGTATAGTGTCTGATGGATAGTTAAGTGCTCAGTGAATGGACACTATTATTGATGACAAAGGTGGTGGCTTAATTCTCTCTCCCACATTGCTACTTGTTTGAGGACAGGAATTCTGACTTTCTTGACTAGGTGTCTACATGAAAAATAAATAGAAAACAAATATGTTGAGTCATACCTGTCTCTAGTGTGTTTCTCTTACAGAAGTAATTCATGGAAATGGTATACTGCAGTTGACTTATTAAAAATAGGAATAGTCTTAATCACTGTCTGAAATCTGCACATTGTCTTGAAATTCATAGCCCATCATGACGAACTTCAAAATTGTGTCCCCACTCAAGGAGTGACCACAAGGCACCAGTACCAAAGAGCCTGGCCAAAATACCACCTCGAGCCAAATGACGGGGACTGTCATACTATGAGTTTTAAATGCCTATACCCGAAATCACAGATGCTTTCTTTTAATTAGCATCCTGGTTCTCAATCCTCTGTACATTAGAATCACCTGAGAGCTTAAAGTGGTGCCTTCCAGGCCCCCTTCCCAGTCTGTCTCTGGTTTAATTGGTCTAGTTTGGCCCTGGATATCAGGGTTTCTTTGTTTTGTTTTGTTTTGTTTTAAAACTTCATATATTTTTATTTATTTTTTTTAAAGATTTTATTTATTTATTTGACAGAGATAGAGACAGCCAGAGAGAGAGGGAACACAAGCAGGGGGAGTGGGAGGGGAAGAAGCAGGCTCATAGCGGAGGAGCCTGATGTGGGGCTCGATCCCATAACGCCGGGATCACGCCCTGAGTCGAAGGCAGACGCTTAACCGCTGTGCCACCCAGGCGCCCCAAAACTTCATATATTTTTAAGAGCAGTTTTAGGTTTGCTGCAATATTAGCAAGAGGTGCGGAGATTTCCTCTTTACCCCCAAATGTGCACAGCCTCCCCCATCATCAACAATTTTTTTTTTAAAAGATTTTATTTATTTATTTGACAGAGAGAGAGAGAGAGAGAGCCAGCGAGAGAGGGAACACATGCAGGGGGAGTGGGAGAGGAAGAAGCAGACTCCCAGCAGAGGAGCCCAATGTGGGGCTCGATCCCAGAACGCCAGGATCACGCCCTGAGCCGAAGGCAGACGCTTAATGACTGAGCCACCCAGGCGCCCCCATCGACAATATTCTTGTTACAGTTGATGAACCTACACAGACATGTCATCATTACCCTGAGTCCATAGTTTACCACTGTGAGTGGTGTGCATTTTATGGGTTTGGACAAATGTGTAAGGACATGGATCCACCATCATAGTATCACGTGGAGTATTTTCACTGCCTTACGTCAGTGTTTTATAAAAGCTTTCCAGGTGATTCTAATGCACAGCCCAGTAGAAGACCAGGGCAGTTCCAGAAAGCTGTGAGGACCTTTACCCTGCTCCATTCCTCCAGCCTTAGGTACAAGCTGGGTTCAGTACCAGCAGTCTTACCATAGCTTTTTTTTTTTTAGGTGTAATTTTTTATTTATTCTAAAAAAGAGAGATTTCTTTAGCACCTTTATTCTGAAGAGCTCTTAATTGCTGTACTTAGAACTTCTAAACAGTGAACATTTGTCAAGCATCAAAATAGCTATCAAAATAGAAAGGGAGTTGGATCTCAGGTGACGAGGAGGGCTGTCTGATGGTCTCCCGTGAGTGCAGGTGGGTGGGGGGTGCACATCCTCTTGATTCTGGGACTCATTAACGGGTGACCTAGAAACGCTTTTCTTTCTTTGTGAATAAGCAATCAGCTTTTGTACCCACAGCAGCACCCTTTACACAGTAACACTGCTGGATCCTGTCCTCCATGTGTTATCAAGTTTTGGGGCCGCTTCCCACCCCTAACATCACACCCCCCCTGTAATTCGTTCCTCTAGAAGGGGCTGGTTCTGTGTTCAGGTGCAAAGAGCTATGGCCTCTGCTATCATCCCTGACCCGGGTCAGTGTGTATGTAACTTAGTGACATGCGGGTGCCTCCTGATTACTGAAGGACCAGGGACCCCGTCTGTGGATCATCTCTCCCTCCTTAGGGGGTTTGGGTCTCCTTCTCTAGCCTACCCACCAGAGTGAAGTCAGGAATAAAGGAAGTAGCAAAGGCAACCCAAGGTCACGCCAAGCAACCCATTTCATCTCAGATTAAAAAGAAAAAGTGTGTATGTGTGTGGGCTTTGGCTAGATTTTAGATAGAAAATAGGCTAGTAAGAGCTCTAGAACTTGATTATAATTTCTTGCCAAAAGTGATATCAAAAGATTTGTTTCTGGATTTCAATCCCTGTTGACAATTTTTGTGAATAATCAACATTCGTTTTAATGAGAATAATAGCATGGAACACTTCACCCGCCCCTCCCGGAGTTTTACTATTTCAAGCAACTGTTGTAGCCTGTGAGGCATGGACTATTTATTTACACCGTTGTATGGGTTGTGATGATAGAAATGACAACGATAATAGTAATGCTTGATGTTTATTGAACCCTTGTAATGTGCCAGGCGCTGCGCCAAGGGTGATATCTGGCTTGTCTTATTTAACCCTCACAAGAATTCTTTGAGGGAGGTTGAGGATTATCCCCATTTTACAGATGAGGAGGCCGAGGCTCTGTGAGTGGCGAGTCAGATTTCGAACAGAGCAGCATGCCTCTGGGTGTCGACTGCACGTACGTAGGGAGCCGTCACTGGGGTACGGTGAGCCAGCCATGCTGTGCCAGCCCTTGCCACTGGGCCAGGGAGAGAGGACTGAGTTGCTGCAGGAAATGGACCTCATGTAGGCCAGGAAGGAGTTTAGGGCATCAGAAAGCAGAATTTCACCTGCTGGTAAGAAGTGAGTGCTCACTGATAACCGGCTCCTGCAACCCTGTTACCAAGACAACAAAGATGGGCACGTGGGGCGGTGGTGGGCTCTGTCACATGTCCCTCCGAGCACAAGAGCCTCTGCCGGTTGTTCCTCTGGCCCTGCCCTTCCCCCACCCCAGTGTTCATGCCCAGAGTGCCAAGCACTGAGGGCAGCTGCCCTGGGTGCGAAGTGTCCTTTCCCCCATAACTCACTGCTTCTCAGGACAAGGCAGAGTGTGTAAGTGACATATACATGTGCGGTTGAGTGCCTCCTTCCTGTGGAGAGGGCCTCCTTCTAGGCCCCTCTCGGGAGGTCATGCCTCATTCTTTTCATGATACCGTCCTGGGCACTCTCTCGGGTGCATGTCAGTGCCTGAACTCCAGCTGTCTGTAGAGACCAGCAGAGATCAATTATGAATTGGCAGCTTCGTCATCTCTAAAATGAGGATAATCAATCGTATTTGCCTCATAGAATGATAGAGAATAAAGAGTTAAGACCTAGGTAGCTTCAGACCAGAGCCATGTATGTAGTCTGTGCTCAGGAGGCGTACAGTCTCCTGTTGTTGCTGTAACAAGTTGCCACAAGTAAGTGGCTTAAAACAGCGTGAATGTATCACCTTAGAGCTCTGGAGGTCAGAAATCCAAGATGGGTTTTGTCGGGCTGAAATTAGGGTGTAGACAGGGCTGTGCTCCGTGGAGCCTTTAGGAGAGAACTGGTTTCCCTGCCTTTCCCAGCTTCTAGAGGTCGCCCAGATTCTTTGGCTCGGGGCAGGTCGGCCAGAGTTCTTGCTTCTGTCTGCCTCTCGGCCTCATGGCCTTGGTGTCCTCAGAAGCTTCTTGAGCCAGCTCTGTGTACGGCCGCAGAACTCTGGCAGGTCCGTAATCTCTGCCACAGGTTCTGAAAGCAGCTCTTTAGAACCACCTGCCGGCCACCTCGACGCTGGCTTTCTTCTTCTCTAGGTCTGTCGTGTCAAGTCTGGACTCCCCTGCCAAGACTAGCTCCATGGAAAAGAAACTTCTCATCAAAAGCAAAGAGCTGCAAGACTCCCAGGACAAGTGTCACAAGGTATTTATTTCCGCAGCCGGCCTCCCTCCTTGCTCCAGGATCCTCCCGTCAATCTATGCCAAGGGATCCGCCCGGGGCCGCTGCTGGCGCTGAGCCACCTGATCCATACCGAGCGGGCGAGGCGCTCCCTCCCTCGCTGAAGTCTCGCCTCCAGCAGCTCAGAGGGAGATGAATTCAGGCCTTGACGTTGCCGTAAATCCTTTAAATCTTAACCAGAGGAGGCCCTGGATTTAAAACGGCCCGTTCCTCAGCATGACCCAGCCAGATGTCTGCTTCTTCCGGCAGGTGGCGTGGGTCCTCACCTGTGGCCGAGATGCATCCCATCTGCTTTGAGTGATGCGAAGTCTCTCTTCTTAGTCCTTTAAACCTCCTGCTTATGTAACTGCGGCCATTGTGTTGACTATGCTCAACGTCTCTTAACGCTCACTGTTCCTGCCCAGGGGCAGCTCTCTGGAAGCTCCTAAAACCCACTCCTTGCCTGGGACTCCTCTAAGAGTGCAGACGAATACATATCTCCTTGCCCTGTCCTGGATTGGTCCTCTAGATCTTTGCAAGGAGATGGGGGGGATCAAGATGGATTTGGGATAAAATTAAAGTGACGTGTGCCAAAAACCAAACTAAACCCAAAAAACATACAGGTGAAAAATGGTGATTGTGGCTTCCTTGCTCACTGGGCTAGAGAAGTGACCAAGTGTGAACCGAGTCTTGGATGAGAGGAGTGACTTAGCATTGGTGACTGTCCTTACGAAGAACTGTGCACTCCCGGGCGAAGAAGCAATGGTATTTCCTTCCCAACCTTTGGCGAATTAGTGCCAGCCCAGACCACCAGGTGGTTTCGGAGGCTGCTTGAGATTTGATTGCTCCTAACGAACCTCCACGGGCCCTTTTAACCTGTCGATGTGTCTGTTTCAGATGGAGCAGGAAATGACCCGGTTACATCGGAGAGTGTCAGAGGTGGAGGCTGTGCTTAGTCAGAAGGAGGTGGAGCTGAAGGCCTCTGAGACTCAGAGATCCCTCCTGGAGCAGGACCTTGCTACCTACATCACAGAATGCAGTGTGAGCCTTCCCCAAAGTCCCCTTCCCTTGGAGGCGGCACTTCCTGTTGTGTGTGTCTCATCCTGTTTCATGATGGCTTCATGAGGCACATCACAGCCAACGGCAGAGAGTAGAGAGAGAGAGAGGGAGTATTCAAAGGCAAGCTGTGTGATTGGCAGGGTAGCCTGAGCCAGGTGGGAGGACCCCGAACAGTGAGGACTGGGCTCCAGGAGTCCAGGTAGGCTGCGGAGCCTGGACACAGGCCTAGTCGTTGCTGCGGCAAGCAGCCGAGGGTCCGAGCGCCTCCCATCCCAGCCTCTCTGGTCTATATCCCGTCCACCACCAGCAGCCTCAAGAGCCCCGTTCCTAAATGAGCACAGGAACATGTATTTTGAATCTGCCTGAGATCTGTTTTCCATTGCTTAGAACCAGCGCAGCAACAAGAAAACTCAGCCTGTAAAAAAAACCCAGGCCCTCTGTCATTATTTACCATGTGACGTTTTTAGTTTTTTTTTTTTTTTTCCTTTCCTTCACGAGAGTAGACTGTCTTCTCCATTGTCTCGTTAAATTTTTCATTCAGGTGTTTTTTTAATGTGGCCAATTAAACAGTCTTAAGAAGTTGAATCACACATTTTTCAAGTTTTTTTTTTTTTCACAAGGGAGAGGAAATCTATAGAACGTGGCTGATTAAGAATAACTGCTATGTTTCCATTCCAGATTTGGCTGCCTTTCAGTGGTGGGTGAAGTTATTCAGATCTGTATTTCAGATCTGTATTTCAGTGCCACTAAAGCTTTGAGGGAACCTTATGGATGAAAGGTGTCCAGAAAACGTAAGCCAGGAGGTGGATTTAGACTCCTTGGGGTCTTAAATGGCACTTAGGCAAGAAGGAAGTTCATTGCTCCTCTGAGAGAGGGACCTATCCCAGAGAGCCCTCCAATAGCTGATACTCCAGAACAGACTTCGCAGCCGTCCCCGTGGTGGGTTAACGAAAGTCTAAGGGGTCTTGTTGGTTCTCAGCCCTGATCACACAAGTAAGTACCTGCCAGGACAGGTGGACGGTGGTAGGAGGCAGGTTGTGCTGCCAGTTTGCACTTTCAGGCCGGACCCGTGAGGACTCAAGGTTGAGATGATGTTTCTTGAACCGAGGGGTTTTACAGGATGAAAAAAACCGGAGCCAGCAACCAACTGGAAGTTGTCAACTTTGCTCCGTCTCCCGAAACTGTCCTGGTGTCTGCGAAGCAGCTTGCAACCTCCCTTAATGAATCTTTTCAAACAGAGCAGGAACCCCAGGGCCTCCCTATTAAAATTTTTGCTTTCCTCAGAGCTTAAAGCGCAGTTTGGAGCAAGCACGGATGGAGGTGTCCCAGGAGGATGACAAAGCACTCCAGCTGCTCCATGATATCCGGGAGCAGAGCCGGAAGCTCCAGGAAATCAAAGAGCAGGTATGAGTGTTGCTTGGGTGTGGGCCGGCACCCTGGACCTCCGAGTTCAGGGGAGGTGTGTTTTGGGAGGGGTGGGGGGGGGGCAGGGGAGAGATGTATGTAGGTCATTTGGAAACTGTAGATGGCCCATGATTTATATAAATGGTGGAGTGCTTGTTCTAGCTCCTTTTGAAGTCTGCAGCCCATTGTGGCTACTCTTTTCAACGAAAGGTGTAGGTTTAGAGCAAAAGGGGCCAAACTGGGGCCAATGGGATGAATCTAGCTCACCACCTGTTTTCCATGGCCACGAGCTAAGAATGGCTTTTGCATTTTTAATTGGTTGAGGGGCAAAAATGAAGAAGACTATTTTATGACATGTGAAAATTATATGGAATTCAAATTCCATCATCCATAAATAAAGTTTTATTGAAACACAGCCATGTCCATTCATTTATGTAGTGTCCATGGCTGCTTGTCATGCTACAGTGGCAGGGGTGGGTAGTTGTGACAAAGACCATATGGCCTACGAAGCAGAAATTACTTGCTATCTAGCTTTTTACAGAAAAAGTTTGTCAATCTCTGCTTTAGACCATCAAAAAAATTAATATTTTTATAGCTTTTCAGATGTACTTTAAGTTTTTGAGAGAAGATAGGATATTTCTTTTCCTTCTTTTTTTTTTTTTTTAGATTTTATTTATTTATTTGAGAGAGAGAGAGCACGAATGAGGGGAGAAGCAGAGGGAGAGGGAGAAGCAGACTCTCTGAGGAGTCTCGGTCCCAGGACCCTGGGATCATGACCTGAGCCTAACGGACTGAGCTGCCCAGACACCTCGAAGCCAGGATATTTCATAGTTTTACTTGTGTAAAGATAGAGAAGAAGAGTTTGAACAGCGAAGGCCGTGTCAGAATTAACCCAGGGAAATCTAAGTGCAGAAAGCCATCCCCTTAGTGTTCAGAAAAGAGAATCGAGATGTTTAAAAAGCCTACTCTCTCTCTCTTTTTTTTTGTTCCTTTCTAAAAGGGTTTTCTTTCTAGATAGTTCATTTTTATTTTGCTTCATTGTTTCCTTTTTAGCATGGATTTTTCGGTCCTTTGAAGAAACTGTAAATAGAAACTTTAATGAAGAGATGGCAACGAGCAATTGGGAGAGCTGAATTATCAGCTGCCAGGCAACTCTCATTCATTTCAGAAAATCTAATGGAAGCAGTGATGGGAATGAACATTTTTATGTCTGGGTAGCACAGACTTAGCCATCTGGGTGGTGCTAATGCAAGAGACTCCTGAAAATCATTTGATCCATTAACTTTTCTTTAAAGAAACAATGAATGTTTTGGGGTTTTTGTTGGCACAATCTGTGTATCGCCTTACTATTTTAAAGTGATTAGTGAATATCCTCTTGCTTGATCAAGATGTTATAAATAAACCTGCAAAGGTAATTTTGGCAATCTGTTCTGAACACTGATACTAATCTTAGAGATTTTGAAGGTTACACATAGAGTTTGAAAAATCTGCTCTGACAGTTGACTCATTGCGCCTTTTATCAACATCGGTTTTCATCCTAAAAGTTTCAAGAGATAGGATTCTTTTTCTCCCATTAGTTCAATGTGTTTTGGAGATTCGCTTTTGGTGACATCCTGGGGGAAATGAAAGCCGCATTCGGCCACCAGAGGGAGCAGCTGGTGGCCTTGACTTCCATAGAAACTGAATTATCAGGACATTTTGAAAAGGTACATGCTGGTGGTTGAGTTCAAAGAGATATCTTTGATGATTCATACCACAGTTGGCATACATGTGGAGTTTTAGATTTAATGACTGCTGAAAGTTCCACCAGGGGGGCAGAAAACTTTTCAGTTTCAGATTTTCTTTCTCATTGGAAGATGGATTCATTAAATGGGCTTTTGGTGAGTTTTGGGAGACCAGTCTTTTCAGCAGACTTCTAGCGTTTGGTTTGCAGCTTGTCGATTCCTCCCAGATTTGGCATTTATTCCCCCCCACTTTTTCTCTCAAAAGCTAATTTCTGTACAGCTATTCGTTTTTTGATTTTCTAATCATTTTGCTTCTGCTTAGCACCCCCTGCAGAGTGTTCGCATTTGGTTTACAATAAAAACACCTTAGAGTCCCATCTGATAGCTCGATTGGTGGACCATTACTAGAGATTGCTGATGCCCCTCGCCCCTTCCTCAGGAAGGAGAACGGAAGTTTGAGGAACACAGAAGGCATTGGTGTTTTGGGATTTCTGATTGAATAGGAGTATGTCCGCTACTTTCTTCCCACAAAACTCTGAGTCTCCATCCAGGAGACCTACTTTAGGGCAGACCTCAAAAGTTGTCCATGGTTCCCCATCTTGGTTCCACTCAACACTGACTGACAGTCCATCCCATGCGGAGATACAACCGCTGTCTCTCAGCTCTTCTTGGAAACAGACCTGATTATCTTCTCTCAGATTTTTCCTGAACCAGGGATTTGGTTAGCTGTTGGATTTATAGGATTTCCTTGAAGGAGGCAGCATAATAACAGAAGCTCAACAGATGAGGTGGAATTCCTTTTGATGCTTGTAGCAAGCTGGGTACCCCAGGAGCTCAGATTGCTGATAGAGATGTTGCCTGATTCTTGCCTTCCTCCCCCTGGGCGCCAACAGCTCAGGAAAGAGAAATGTTGAGGGGAAGGAACAACGCTCTGTCCTTGCTCTTGACAAAACACAAAAATTACTTACCCTTCTTGCTGACAGAAGTTCCAGACAGAAAAAGGAGCTCGAGGATAAAAGATGCTCAAGATTTTTCTCTCAGCTCTTTGCTTCCTCTAGAGCTTGGTGTTTGTGCCTGTGAGCAGGGCCAGCAGTACTTTTAGGGACTCATAAAATGTTTACACTCTTTTTTTGTTGTTTTTTTTCTTCACCAGAAAAAAATTGAACTTTTAGGTCAAAGATACACTTTTCATAGGTAATACTAATGTTTTTGTCTCTATATGAGTGCCATTGTAAAATATAATTTTTTAAAAAGATTTTATTTATTTGAGAGAGCACGAGCATGAGTAGGGGGAGGGGCAGAGGGAGAATCAGACTCCCCACTGAGCAGGGAGCCTACATGGGGCTTGATCCCAGGACCCAGAGACTATTACCAGAGCCAAAAGCAGATCCACCCAGGCGCCCCATAAAATATAATTTTTAATGCATATATATATATTTTTTTTAAATGGAGGAGGGAGTCCAGGGAGGCACAGTGCCCAGAGCCACAAAAGTCATAATGCAACCTTGGCCAAGGGGGCTAGAAAGTAAAGGATGCAAGTAAAGGATGTATCATTTCACATAATCTGGCTCATGTTCCACTCTCTCAGTTCAGATAATTGTAAGCAGGTTGTGAAAACCTTTGGTTCTATAACCCAGCATCAGCCACTTTGTGTGCACCTCCCAGACAGCCTGGTGCCCCATGACTTCTGGGACTGACCTTCAATAATAGTATGCTTAAGGGTGGGCAAAGTGAAATGAGACCATGCTCCACTCTGGGCCCATTATTTACCTTTCTCTATTATATGGAGAGGTGTGCTTGCATGAAAACCATCCAGTTTTCTTAAGAACATCACCTCTGCTTTAGAGTGCATCTGGGGGAATTTAGTGTGCATCTGCTACAGTGGGTTGAAAGGTTTGCTTTATACCCTGTTATTTAAAAAACCAATTATTGTTTTTACGGATTAAGAACATGTCCTTGCTTAATTGGTACCTCTTCAGTGATTTCTCGGGAGAATAGATCTTAGAGATATTCACTGTATATTGTGAATGTCAGAGACGGTCTTGATTCAATTCCTTGTTCTTTTCATTTTATATCGTTCCCCCCACCCCAAGTCACCTTGGATTGGATACATGTTCATTCATAATTCCTATATGCATATGCTTTGATTTTGCTAACAGAACATATTCATACTTTGCCCCAAAGTTTTCAAAATCGTTGCCCATTTCTCCTGGTAAATCCAATTTTGAAAAACCGATTCAAATGTTCTGTTTTGATTTTAGAAATTCATTTTGGAAAAGGTCAGGCTGTTTGGATCACTTTAAAGGTTTGCTCAAAGGAACAAGATAATTCTTTCTCCGGAGTTTTGCTCACAAGTTATTTTGACCAGAGCCAGTGTTTCTGACTCTTCCAAATTTCAGGGTGACTTGCATTTCAAGAGCAATGTTAAGTTCATCATTCAGTTTTGGGCCCAGAGAAATTAATGGTGAGAAACCGACATGATGAGTTTCACCTTCCAAGATTCTTTCCACTGAGATTTCCAGTTACCCCCTTGTGCCGTCTGAAAGGTTAATTTTAAAACTAGTACCATATCTAATTGTGTTAGGAGCACATGACTTCTAAAGGACAAATCTATATAAATGATTACCCTTGGAAGAAAGCTACACGTAAGCAGTTTATCCTGGTTGTTTAAAGAGCATCCCTTTCAGCTCTCCTGTGTTGCAGATGCCTTGAGGTTCTGTGTTACTTGTGTGGTATGATTTGCTCAAAGGATCTTATTAGGTACAGGCACACATGTTCCAAATGGTGTTGGAACCATAGACTAATGTTACATGTTCTACATTAAAACAATTTAAAGATTTTTATTTATTTGAGAGAGAGACCACGTGAGGAGAAGGGCAGAGGGGGAGGGAGAGAATCCCAAGCAGACTCCATGCTGAGTGTGGAGCCCGACTCGGGGCTTGATCTCACAACCCTGAGATCATGACCTGAGCCAAAACCAAGAGTCAGACAGTCAACCGACTGAGTCAACCAAGTGCCCCTACCTACATTAAAATAGTTTAAAGATTTAATATTCTTATCTCCTTCCTTGCCCTCCCTACAGCTCTCCTTTCTGCCCTTTTTGATCCATCTTTTCTCTAGGATTGTTCTCTGCTGATCTTCCTTCAACCTGCGTCTTCCCTCTGTGGTCCATGGTCTTCTGTCTTCACTGCCTGTCTTTTCTTTTAGGAATTCTAAAGTTCACCTTTCTTCCCTTGCCTGCTCTTTAGGAGTACCAGGCTCAAGTGGAAGAAATGAGGCTGATGATGAATCAGTTGGAAGAGGACCTTGTTTCGGCGAGGAGACGGAGTGATCTCTATGAATCGGAGTTGAGAGAGTCTCGGCTTGCTGCTGAAGAGTTCAAGCGGAAAGCAACAGAATGTCAGCATAAGCTAATGAAGGTAGCCAGCCATCTTCCAGAAGGCTGTTTTTGGGGTAGACGCCTGGATGATCTGAGCAAGAATAAAGGGAATACTAACTTAATGAGTATATGTTTAGGGGAATAATGGAAAACTGTGCAAAGCTCCTGGTCTTTTTTTAGAGAAGATAACATATTTATCATCATCATCGTCATCATCATCATTTGGCCGTAGAGATCAAGAAAGTATAGTAGGCAGTGCTGTCTCTGTAAGACTTTAAGGTTCTTGAGGTTTTCCAATATGTTTTATCTCTTAAATTACAGGCTAAGGATCAAGGGAAGCCTGAAGTGGGAGAATATTCCAAACTGGAGAAGGTATTTTCCATTATTGGTGTTGCTATTTTTGGTAGATAATCTGTATTTTTTTTTTAAGATCTTATTTATTGAGAGAGAGAGCTCACATGTGTGGGAGCAGAGGGGGGGCGGTAAAGGAGCAGAGAGAGAGGGACGGGCAGATTCATGCTGCGTGTGGAGCCCAATGCATAACCTGAGATTACAACCTGAGCTGAAATCAGGAGTCGGACACTCAATCGACTGAGCCATCCAGGTGCCCTGATAATCTTAAATGTTAGTTTCCACCGCCAGTCATTGGTTAAAATACTCTTGCAATGGATAGAGAACTCTCTTCCAGGTTTATTTTGATTGCCAATCTCTGGGCAACTATATTTAGCTTTAGCTGTGATTCTAAAAGGGATAAAAGACACCTCATTTTTAATCATGCCTGATCACGGTAACATACAAACTGAGACACCTAGTAAAACACAGGTGAAAATTTCTATAGTCTTAAGGCACTGGGCAACTTTTTTTTTCTTAAAGTTTGGTTTTTTGTTTTTTAAATTTTATTTATTTATTCGACAGAGATAGATACAGCCAGCGAGAGAGGGAACACAAGCAGGGGGAGTGGGAGAGGAAGAAGCAGGCTCATAGCAGAGGAGCCTGATGTGGGGCTCGATCCCATAACGCCGGGATCACGCCCTGAGCCGAAGACAGACGGTTAACCGCTGTGCCACCCAGGCACCCCTAGGCACTGGGCAACTTTGATTCTCTTGCCATTTGTGCGTTGCTGGTTCTAGGGAAGTAGCATTGGAGGTTTTCATTAGGACATTCAAAGACTTCTCTGATAGGCCTCTGTTCTCCCTCTCCATTAGTAGGGGCTGGAAAACAGAACAAAAAGACCCCACAGAAACCTTCAGAAAATAGCACTGCACTAAATGTAGCAAGACATTCATGCCAATTTACCTTTTGCTTTATTTCCCGGGATTTTAATTATAGATCAATGCTGAGCAACAGCTCAAAATTCAGGAGCTCCAAGAGAAGCTGGAAAAGGTAAGCCCGAGGTGATGTTTTGGGAACTTACCCCTCATTTCCAAATACTTTTCTTTGCCTTGTCTTGGAGCCTGAAAGATGAAAGAGACAGAATTAGTCAGCCAGCACCGAGGAAAATGAAGGGGGAGTGAGCTATTACCTGAAAATATCAGAGTTCTGAATATAGTTTCTCCTTTTGAGACATGTCAGCAGTGTTTATTTTTAAAAACCCAAGCTGCGTGAGACTCTCAAGTAAAAGTTCTAATTATACTATGACGGAACCCAAGAGGCCAGCAGGCCAGCTTCTCTCCCTTCAGGGGGCCAGCCTCCCCGTTTTGCACATTTGTAAGAGAAGCAGGTGTTGTTCATGACCCAGACGGCTTTCAGTGAGAAACTGTGGGCAGCCTTCCTGCCCATTGGAAGACTGGGGGAGCCAGGGAGTCATCTCTGGGTGGGGGAGGCAGTAGGTTTGGTTTACAGCATCCTGTGCAGTTGGTGCTAATGACTCTCCCATTAGCGGAATGCTGGAAATGCTAATGCACGGTGCAGAATGGATGTGGTTCTGAGACACGCCTGTCGCAGCAAGAATGTCCATGTGTTTCCTGGCCTGCTTTAATAGGGCCTTCTCTTACTTTTTTTTTGTTTGTTTTTTTAAATTTCAGTGAAAAACACATAACATTAAATTTACTGTCTTAACCATTTAAAAGATTTATTTATTTATTTGAGAGAGAAAGAGTGCGTGCATCCGTGCTGTGCCTGCAAGTTGGGGGAGGGGCGGAGGGAGAGAATCTTTAAGCAGGCTCCTGGGGAGCATGGACCCTGACTTGGGGCTTGATCTCACGACCCATGAGATGATGATCTGAGCTGAAACCAGGAGTCGGATGCTTACCTGACTGAGCCACCCAGGTGCCCCTACCATCTTAACTATTTTAAGTATAGAGTTCGGTAGTGTTGACTACATTCACATTGCTGTGCAGTGGGTCTCTGGAACTGAACCTCTTGACCTGCCCTTGGTAAACCACCTTTCTAGGTTCCTTTTCTGTGGTTTGGACTACTTTAGAGATGTCATATGAGGGACATCCTCAAGCATTTGTTCTTTCATGACTGGCTTACTTTGCTTAACATAATGTCCTTGAGCCTCATCCACGTTGTAGCGTGTGACAGGGTTTCTTTCTTTTTAAATACTGAGTGATATTCCATTGGTGGGTAGACCACATTTTGTTCATCCGTTCATCTGTCCCCTTCTCACCTATCCAGGACATCACTAATGAAAGCTTCTACCGCCCTCTTTCAGCTAGACATTTGTCGGAGGATTCATGTCTCTATCTAGAACTGTGTTCTCCACCAGAAGTATGATGCAAGCCACAAGTGTCAGCTACTGGTGTAATTTTAAATTTTGTAGCAGCCACATTAAACAGGCAAAAAGAAACAGGTGAAGTTATTTGAATGGTACAGTTTATTTAATCCGATAGAGCCAAAATATCATTGTTGCTTATATCAATTTAAAACATTGACACCGTTTCAATTTTTTAATGAATCAAATGTAAGTTATTTTAAAAATTAATTTTCCAGCCACACCAGCTACACTGCAAGTGTGTGGCCAGTGTCTCCCACGTTAGACAGTGCTAGTCTCAGAGATGAAGTTTTCTTGAAGTTTTGACTTTTTAAAAATTATAATTCAAAGCAAATAAGTGTGAGACTGTTGGTTTCTTACCCTTAGCTCTTTGTTCTGATGCTGTAAGAGCTGCAGTATAGTTAAGACCCAAATGAAAATTAACTTAAAAGGTTTAGCTGTTTTTTTTTTTTTCTTTTTAAGCACACATTTGTGAATTACCAGTGAACTCTATGGTTGTTGTAGCCTTTGATAGGTTGAAGAAGAGCTTACAGTTTTTATCCTGTTTTTTAATAAAAGTAGTACCGATTCCCTGTAGGAAAATTAGCAAATGAGATAATTAAATAAGTAGAAACTTAATGCTCTGAGGGTAAATACATTCACACCTTGGTAGATAAGTCCTCCTAGTTCTTTCTGTTTGCATTTACTACATTGCATTGAATCTAAGATAATAATGATTATCAGATACACTCTGTGCACCCCAAGAAGGAAAAATTGCTGTCCATTTTAACTGTAAGATGCATTCCAAATTCAGTGATGTTAAAAAAAAAAAAAAATATATATATATATATATATATATATATAAGTGCATTTCAGCGGAGAGGAAATACAGAATAAAGTGAATGTTAATGGGTTTTGAAAATGGATCTGGTATGTATATACTTAGTATTGCCTGACTTTTCCCACTGAGGAGATCGTCACCGTCTTTTTATATGAATGACTTTGGCCATCTGTCCCCCGTTCTTCTCGCCGGGTAGGCTGTCAAAGCCAGCACAGAGGCCACCGAACTGCTGCAGAATATCCGCCAGGCAAAGGAACGAGCCGAGCGTGAGCTGGAGAAGCTGCAGAACCGGGAGGACTCCTCTGAAGGCATAAAAAAGAAGCTGGTGGAGGCTGAGGTGAGCAGGGGTCCTCAGCCCACGGTGGACTGAGCCTGGGTCCTGGCGTGGCCGCCCGTGAACAGCTGACCAGCTTTGGGCCGTGCCGAGGAGAAGACACTGCAGAACCACTTTCCCTTCTGCCAATCCCTTTGCAACCTGAGAGGCTTGGCAACGTTCTCCCCAAAGGGGAAGGAAAGACGGGTCACAGCAGCTTCAAGTAGAAAAATGTCCTGATAAAAGTGTTGCCTTTCTGTTCCTTCTCCTCTGGCCTCACGAAACTGAAAGGATTGACGTTTCAGTAAACGAACTGTAACACTCTCCCTCAGTTTCTCTTTTCCTTCCCCTCTGTACCCCTGTTTTTTCTTGCCTCTTCCCCACAGAGTTAATAACGTTACCTTTCAAGGCTTCAGCTGTTACCTGTGTGTCGATGGCCCCCGGGGCCTATATTTTGGGCCTCTTCTCTCCCTCCAATTCTTTGTTGTTGTTGTTGTTGTTGCTGAAATATTTGATATAATTATACGGGAAACACATGAGTGTCTTCTCGCTGTAAAAAATTTGAACAGTACTGAAGAATGGAGAATAAGAAGTAACACTTCCCCCTTACTCCCCTCTGCCTGCCCCACCGCCTTGGTAATTGTCCCAGAGAACAAACAGATCGTAGTTGATTTAACCATTCTCCCCTCCCCCCTCCATTGCTGGGCCCTCTGCTTTCCCTGCCCCAGTGCCGGCTGGTGCATCAAATCTAGAATGAACTCAGTATCCTCAGTATCTTCCCCGACAAGCGGGGCTCCCTTCTTAATCTCCTCATGACAGTCAGGGCCACCGTCATTCATCTGGTCACCCCAGGCTTGAAACCTTGACATTGTCTGTTCCTCCTCGCTGCCTGCCATTGAGTGAGCCACTAAGTCCTATAAATCCAGCTGCACTCTCTCCCCCGTTCACCCCTGCTTGCCATTTCTGTGGGCCTCCTCACGGTCCAGGCCTTCTTCCCCTTAGTTGAGCATGCTTAGTCATTTCTTGGCCCTCCACTTTCCGTCTTCCCTTCCTCCCTGCTGGCTCATTTGATGTAAGACTCACAGGCCTCAACACGAGGCTCATCAGCACCCCCTGGCCCACCCCAGAGCTTTCAGAGCTTCCCTGTGTCCTCCGTGCACCCCTGAGCTTGGTACGTGAAACTCTAAGCCATTCGACCCACTAGTGTTCCTTTTTACCTTCTCTCCTACTCTGTCCCCTAAAGCATCTTATGCTGTAGCTGCTGGAGGCTTCACCTGGGGCCTCACTGGCTCCCTGCCCTGTCCCTATTTGTGTTAATGCATTTGCCTTCATCTGAAGGGCCTTCCATCCTCCCCTCCTGCCCTCCCCACTCCAGCCTGGGTATCCCAGTGCCCTCCAACGCTCACATCTCTGTGACTTCCCCCCTGAGCTCATTCAGTGAAAAG
Organism: Ursus arctos; assembly: GCF_023065955.2. Classification (NCBI taxonomy): domain Eukaryota; kingdom Metazoa; phylum Chordata; class Mammalia; order Carnivora; family Ursidae; genus Ursus; species Ursus arctos. The sequence goes on from NW_026623030.1 coordinate 16,117,876, forward strand.
ACCTCTCTCCCGCCTGCAAGCTCCCACTGCACTCTGTACCAATTTTCTGTATGGCCCTTCCCCATCTTAACCTATATTATGTTTCTTTGTGTTTGTCTTATCTTTTCCAAGGGCAGGAATTCTGTCGGCTCCCTCTCCGTATTTTCCGTGATGCCTAGTGTGATACTTTGCAGATAGTAGGTGCTTGGTAAATATTTGAATGAATGAATGCACTCTTGTAACCCAACACAACCAAGTACTTGGATTCTGGAATCTTCTTTACCTCACCGTTGCTTCGGGTGCCCGAGACTTCTCTTCCTGCCTTGCGCGTATGCTTCTCGAGGGCACTCTCCCTCGGTGCAGGCGCTGTGCCCATAGCGGTTACTCCATTAAAACTCTCTGATTGATTCATGATCTACAGGAACGCCGCCATTCTCTGGAGAACAAGGTAAAGAGGCTAGAGACCATGGAGCGTAGAGAAAACAGACTGAAGGATGACATCCAGACAAAATCCCAACAGATCCAGCAGATGGCTGATAAAATTCTGGTGAGCAGGAACAAAAGCTGAAAAGTTAAAAGACAACAGGTTAGAGGTCACAGAGGGAAGGGGGTGAAAAGAGGAACGGAACGCCATCACCCAGGGGAGGTGTCACCGAGTAGGTGAATGGAGAGAAGTGGCTTCAGTGTCTGCCCCATGCTAGGATAGCACGAATAACCAAATGTTGGACGTCTCGGCACCGGTAACAGATTCGTAAATATTATTTTTCTGCTCTGTTTGCTACCGCCTGACATTTTAAAACATGAACGTGCATCCTCTGTCATTTTCGATACATTTTTACAGGAGCATTGACGTACTTCTATCAGCGAGTTTTGTATGGCTGTTAACTTTGCAATGGCAATTTGCAAAACAGTGGGGATTTAGACCTTTAAAACCAAAACCCAGATTTTTGCTTTTGGAGAAGAAAGAAATTAGTCATGCAGGGTTGTTTTTCGCAGAGTAGTATTTGTCATAGATCCGTGTTCACCCACTCACTCTCTCTGCTACAGTTGGTTATTAGTATTATTTTCCCCCCTTAATTTCTTAGATGTAGCAGGTCTTTTTTTAGGTTTGTAAATCATCATGATTCTGTTTTCGGCTCTGGTGACCAAATTAACTTCATCAAGGAAGGCCGGCTTGGGTGCTACTTGCAGATGTGGTGAGGTTTTGTCCCAGGCAGGTGAACTTTTAAAGGAATGTCCTTGGATCTTAGTCCCAAAGCCAGGAATGTGTGCCATGTTTGGGAATCTTAGCGATGACATGGAATCTATTCATAGCCCCCTCCTCCCTGTCCCTAGGAAAGACCTTGGAGTGGTCGACCGTCCCCTTCCACCCTAAGGAAGCAAGGTGGTGAGCAGGGCAGTGCATCTCTCTCTCTGTCTCTCTGCGTCCGTTCTGGGAAGTGGGTCACCTGCAACTATATGAACTCAAGAATGGCCAATTTATAGGCCTATCCTTAATACCAAAAACAAAAAAACCCCCCCAAACCCTTCAAAACTTTACTATGTTTGCATATATTCACGAAGATATGGATGCTCTTGAGCGAACAGGTGAAAGAGAAATTGGTGGAATTGTTTTGCTTTAACACACAGTCTTCGTATATACGTCTGCACACAAAGGCGAATGTGACTGTTAGTCAACCCTTTCTGTTCTCTTGTTCCATCATCAAAGTTTCTCTTGGCAATTGTCAATGTGTGAATTTTATCGTAAAATTAGATCCTACCGAGATCCCACCACCGCTGTCCCTTGCTTGGTGCAAACGAAGTGGTTAAGTCTCTTGTGGTTGCAAAGTGTTTCTCTGTTTAATGCTGATGTGTTCATTCATTCATTCAACAAATATTTAATGAGCTTCTACTATGTGCCAAGCACTGTTCTAGGAGCTGGAAATGTAGCAGTAAACAGCAATGTTTGCATAACAGGACTGAAGAGTTTGATCTAATACATAGAGAAAAGATAACATTTTACAAAAATGACAACAACAACAAAAAATGCCAAACCACCAAGAAGTCAGATTTAGAATATCTGCTTTTCCAAAGATTCACTTGCAATTAAAATGTAGGAGTAGAGAGTTCCACGTTCTTGGATTCTGTGTCGTAAACTCCCATTCATATATAGACCAGAAAATGGGTCTTCATGTTGTCAGGTTACTGGATCCGAGTTTTGGACCTTTGTTAGACTCTGCTTTCCATTCCTGTGCTATCTCAGGAGGATTGAAACTCAGACAAGATGATTATCAAGCAATTTCTAACAAAAACTAAACAGATTTCTTTGTTCGAGGGTATCTTGCCACCTGCCCGACTACCTTTGTGGTTGTGACTTCATTTATCGGAAAGTGCCTTTTGCTCAAGAAACCTGTGCTTAGACTGTGAAGTACCCAGGACGTGGGCAGAGGGGATCCTTACTACTGCCATATAATGATGATGCTTGGAAACAGATCCCACAATGTCATTTGCTTTAAAATATTTGCTATTCTGATAAGAACTTTTCAAAACAGGTAATTGGGGCTCTCATTAGAGCAAAGTCTTTTGCTTTAATGAAAGAAGTCGTTGTAGGAGATCTTTTAGTGCACATAAAGCCCTTAAAGTATGTTTTTATTAATTAAAATCCTGTTTACATTCAACTTTTCGAGATCACATCTGTTAGACTGCAATAGAGCTTGGGCACCTGGGGTCTTAAAATTGAACACTTTACTGGCCCCCAAAGCAAAGTCAATGCTTGTCAGCTTTAGAATTTAAAAAGCTTAATCAGTAACATTTTATGTGCATGTGAATCTGAAACTATTTTTCCCCCCATTTTACGGACATATCCTGTATAATTTCCTCATTCTTCAAAATTCTCATAATCACTTCCACTTCAAGGAAAAATTTCATAACTGTGAAGAGATGAAAACTTGGGGTAATGACTTTTGATATTAGTAATTAACTAATGGGTCCAGATTCATAAGAATTAATGTGGATGCAGAGATCTGCATTTAGAGAATGTTTCAGTGGATTGAATGCTGCCTTTTATAAGATCAGTTTATAATACACTGGCAAATGAATTGGTATAATTTTCAAATGAATAATGATTTTGTTTAAAAGCAGAAATCTTAGAACGAAGGGAATGTTAAATCCGAACTATTTATATCACTGCAAATTCTCTTCCCGTCTTTAATATATATGCATACATATTTAGGTCATTATTATCAGTGTATTTTATGTTCTACTTTGTTCCCATTAGCATTGTAGCCTATAAACATGATATCATATGAACCTCTCCAGATGTTCACATTCTTCACACACCAGTCAATTAAAACAAAAATCATTCAAACCTCAGAGTGTTTGAATTGTAACATTATTTTTCTTTACATAGCTAGGGTGAGCAATCGTGTTGATAATCAGGAGAATACAAAATATTTTTTTATCATGATAACTTGAAATTTAAAAGAAATTAAAATTACTGTTTTTCATTTAAGGCTGTTATGACAGTGAAAGTGGCCTGAGGCTCAAGACAGTGGTCAGGGGCTTTGTGCTGCACTAAACTTTCAAATGTTGCCTTGTGACTGTCCTTTCTCTGTGCACAGATGAAGAGCTGCCTTTGTTTGACCTGTCACACTGACAGTGTTCTGAGCCCAGCCCACCAGCTGTGTGTGTATGTGTGTGAATACTTGGACCCGGAAACCCCAGGGCCAAGGATCGGTGGTGGTTTCCTTCCCAAGAGCCTTAGGGCTAGTCATGAAGGAACATGTGCCTGTTTCTTGTGGTGCCAGTGCCAAAGTCATGTTTCCCGTGAATGTCTAACACACCTGAACTGTGTCTTTCCTTTTGCACACCTGACCGTCTGTTCCTTTGTGTCCAGGAGCTGGAGGAGAAGCACCGCGAGGCCCAGGTCTCAGCCCAGCACCTAGAGGTGCACCTGAAACAGAAAGAACAGCACTACGAGGAAAAAATTAAAGTAAACACACTTTCTGATCTTCCCCGGCATTCTTCCTCTGGCATGACATAGCTTCTGCCTCTTTCTGAGCACTTGGGGCTACCCCTGTTTGGGGTAAATCAGGCCATGGTGGGAGGTTTTGGGGTGTTAACCCATGTGGGGGATGTTCAAAAAAAAATTTTTTTTAATTGTTAATCTCAGTTCTGTCTTTAATATATTTTTTGCCCCACTGTCATTCAGTCCATGATAATTTAGATTTAGCCACAGGCTCACCATTCTTTGCTTTAATTTCCTTTCTGCATCTCAGACCCGAACCTTTTCCTTTCGTTTAAAATATATCCCTGAGGACCTTCCTTAGTGAAGACCTGCTGGTGACAAGGTCCCGGTTCTGTGTGTCTGAAAGTGTCTTTATTTCACTCTCATTCTTAAAAGGTGTTCTGCCTGGGGATAGAATTCTGGGTTGGCAGTTATTTCTTAGGACACCCTTTGAAGGTGTCATTCCATTGTCTTTTGACTTTTATTATTGCTAATGAGAAGTTAGCTGTCAGTCTAACCATTGCTTTCTTTGGAAGTAATTGCTCTTTTTTGTTTGGCTGCTTTTAAAATTTTGCTTGGTCTTTAATTTTCTAAAGATTTATTGTGATGTATCTAAATGCAGATTGATTATTTATCTTGTTCAAGATATACAGGACTTTAAAATTTATTGGTATCTTTTATCAATTCTGGAAAATTATTGGTCACTATATCTAAAATATTGTCCCTTCTTCTTCCTTCTTCCTTTGTGAGAGTTTGAGTAGACATCACATGCAATTTTTTTTTCATATTTTCCAATTCTTTATCTCTCGGTGCACATTGGGGGTAAGTTCTGACTGATTTTCCACTTTACTAATTCTTACTTGTCAAATCTGCTGTTAAACCCATCCAGTGAGTTTTAAATTTCAGTTACTGTATTTTTGGTTTCTAGACATTTTTTTGGCTTCTTTCCAAGTTTACTAAATTATTTAAGACAATAATTTTCTATTCCCTGCATTCATTTTTAAGCTTGTCTTATTTCTGCTGTGTTTTCTGTTTCTGCTCTGTTTTCTCTTTGTTATTTTTCACAGTGCCTGTCTTCTTTTGTGCTTGGTCAGCTGCTCATTTTCCTCAGAAAATTGTTAGTGGGGATTCTTTGAGGCTTTGAATGAAAATCTGTGCCGTTCAGGGGCGAAGACAGAGGTCTTCTTACATTTTGAAGCTCTTAAAAATAAAGTTCAAGTTTATTTGGTTCAGCAAATACCTCAAGTTAAAAACAGCTTTGTGCCCATCTAAGCTCTCTACATTTCTGCTTTCACTTAGAATTTTAGTCTATAATTTTTAACTCTATTGCCAATTTTGGGGAAAATGTTTTCTATATCTTATCTAGCACTTTAAATCATTTTCCACAGAAGAGCTGGCCTAAATAATCTAGCCCAATATATAAAATATTAAATTCAGTTATTATTTCAATTATTGAACTTATTTCGATTCAGTTATTAATAAACTCAGTGATCAGAAAAAATGCCAGCTTATCTATTTCCTTTTAAAATCAGATCACATTTTCATTATGATTTTGGACCAAGGCTTTAACTCAATTCTTGTGTTCCTGAGACTCAGACATTGGTCATTATATCTTAAGTAGTATGTCTTCCCTTCCAAATCAGACAATAAAGGAGGCTTTTAATTTTTGTGATGATCCTGTTATATATTTGGTTGGTATTCTCCGTGCCTTTTTTGGAGAACCAAACATGTATATGCCCACACAGCATGGCATCATCAGCATCATCACCACCCTGGTACCTTCGTTTTTGTTGTTTTTTGTTTTGTTTTGTTTTTTTAACTCCTGGTGTTACTTTTGGCTATTTTTCATTTTAAAAAAATACAGAAAAATAACCTAGAAGCTACTTCAAAGTATTGTAGTGTGACCCCCTACTCAGCATATTTTAAACTTTATATGCCAGTTCCTTTTGATTTGAATTCTTACTGGCTTCCCAACTTTTATCTTTGGAATAAACCAACTTCCAGAATATTATGAGAATGTGTGCAGTAGTCCACTGGCACCTTTGCACGATGAAAATAGCCATTCATAAAATTCATTCTGTAATTTGGATGAGTATATTGACTTTGCTGTCTGAAAGCTGTGTTCCGCCTTAAATTGATATAAATATCTACAGTGGTTCTCTCATTTCAAATTCCTTGCTTCCCTCCCATGCATCCTTCTTCTTGTTCATCCTTCTGCCACTTTAACCCTATCAAAGCCGAGGTGTGTACGTGTTTGATAGAGGCCTGTTCCTCTCTACCTCTTATTGGTATCCATCGCAGCCCAAAGTTGAGGTTTTATTTTGAGCATGAGTCACCCTGAAAATGAGCTTCATTGCTTTAGCACCCCATAAAAAGGAGCATACCTGGTCTAGGTACTGTGTGGTCTCCGTAGCCTTCTAGATGGGGAGAACTTGTTCTGTAGATCCTAGGGAATGTTATGGGAAGACTTGTTTTCTTCTGTCTTCCCTACTGGAATCTTTATGAAACCATTTCTTTTTAGCTTGTCCTGCCTTGTGCTTCCTGTTCCAGCCTCTCTAAGGCCATTTTAGTAATTATCATGGTCATACCCTAGATTCTGTCCTTTTCTTGTTCATAATTTTAGAATCACGCCCCAACATCCTAGAGAATGGGCCACTTATCCTATTGAGCTGCTCCCCTCCTCCCCTGACCTGTCCTCCACCTTTTGTTCTTCTCCACAGACTTTCAATCTATTTTTTTCATCAGTCGGTTCTAGTTTAAAGCCCTCTTTGAAATCTGTTCTTTCCTCTCTCTATCATGTGAACCCCCTTCCTGCTGACTGGCTCCTTTTAGGAGCAGCTCATGTCCCCATGAGCCACGAAGGTCCCTTCACAATAGACATTGTGGGAAAGGCAGATTTCAATCCCCTCTGTGACCCCAATTCTTTCAGCTTCTTCCCAGTATCAGAAGCAGTTGGTGTCATTCAGAAAAGGCAGAGTGGATTCTCTGTGATGAGAAACACAGGATTGTGGTCAAAGGCTCAGGCAAGTTATGATGTTGTCTTCCTTTTTTTCCCCTTTCTTTCTTACTTGTTGTTTTGGCAACTGGTAGGCCTGTGTGTGCCTTGCAGAACATTAGATCAAGCTGGTGGATGGTGACACCATTACTGTTTTATTTTTTTCCCCTTGGGAACAGTAGGTGCTTGCTGTGGTGTTCTCAGCACTGAGAACACATGATTTCTCTTCCCCTGGGAAAAGGTTTCTCTTTCCAGTGCTTTTTTTTTTTGTTTTTTGGTTTCCCAGCCAGATCAGAGGAAAGAACGAAGGAGGAAAGAGGCACTTTTTCCCCCCCTCTCTCTTTTATGTTGTCTTTTCAAACTATTGACTCTCCACCTACTTTATTGGTGGGCAGAATCCTCTTGTCCCTGGCTGTTTTCAAATATCAGCCTTGGTCGCACAGACATCCTCGGTCTTCAGCTTTCTGTGCCTCCATATACAGCCTTGGAGATACCTAGATTAATTCTGTACAGATAAAGAGCGAACAGTGTTCTGAAAACTGGTGCATTGACTACGATAAGGTTGTCCCCAGGTAACATCTGCACATTGTAAGATCTGGGACAGATCCTTTTTCTTGCATTTTGGAGTCCTCTTCCACTGAGGATATATACCTCTTGAGGCTTTTTGGTTGCTGATTTTAAAATAAGTTCTTAGTTTAAGTCTGCTGGTTTGATGGTCATGCTTTACTTCCTACCCTCATCCTGGCTCATAAGCAGACTCCCAGTCCCTCTCTTTGCCCCAGAGTTTTCTTGGCCTTTTCACTGCTTCTCCCACTTTTCCCAAGAGCCCCCCAGTTAATCTTCCCTGCTCAGCTTTGCTACTCAGAATGCTAACTTCTTTTGTTTCTTGTAGGTGTTGGACAACCAGATAAAGAAAGACCTGGCCGATAAAGAGACTCTGGAGAATCTGATGCAGAGACACGAAGAGGAGGCCCACGAGAAGGGCAAAATTCTCAGCGAGCAGAAGGCGGTAGGTATAAGGAATCACAAAGCCAGTTTTCCAAGGAGGGTTTGTGAAACGTGCCCGGAATCACACATCCAAGGAGAGTCCATTCCAGCTGATGAATTATTCTTCCTGTTTAATCCCGTGGAGTTTGTTGCCTACAGCAAGCTCTCTGCAACTCCTTTATCTCCTAAAAGCAGCGGGGGTGGTGGCTCAGGGTGGCCAGTTTTGCCTTTCATGCTCTTCTTTAAGGACTCATGCTGGTCTGCCATCAACATTGCCCTTCACAATGCCACCTGACAAAAGGGCCTGTGGCCCTACGTCTTCCTTATGGGCTTCCTTTCTCTGCACTCACTGCTTGGCCTTTCTAACCCATGTAGGCATGGGTTTCGGAAACTTTCTGCTCATGAGGTTCACCTGTGATGCTTGTTCATCTACCCATGGTTTCAGACCCCACAGGGACTCTGCACCTCAGAATCTCTAAGGGAGGGTCCTGGGAAGTTGTATTTTTAATCAGCACCTTCCCTCTCCCCCTCCTCCCCGATTCTTATGATTTATTAGGTTGGGAAAACTTTGATGTAGAGAATTTAGGATGGTAGTGAAATGACAGCCCCATTGGTGATAAGAAACTCGAGTTTGCAGATTCAAGTTAGAGGCTCCGGGAGGCCCAGGCCACATGCAGAGGACATGGGGATTTAACGAGGCCTGCTTACTCACAGAATGTTGGGTTCCTAAGTTGGCCCTTCCGTGTGGTTTTAACGCAGGCTGCTTAGGTAGTGGGGGGACGTGTAATCTCCGAGAAAACAACTGAGTGCCATTGTCTGGGCAGTAAGACATGTGACCCTCAGGCTACAGAGCAGTTGACGCGCCTGTTACCTCTCGTCAGATAGCCTGAATTTCAAGGGGAGCCTTTGACCCTGGCCCCCTGGTCCACGTTACTCTCATTCTGGTAGAACTGTCTGTGTGTGAGGTTTCAAAGGCCCCCCTGTATTTCAGATGATCAATGCTATGGATTCCAAGATCAGGTCCCTGGAACAGAGGATTGTGGAACTCTCAGAAGCCAACAAACTTGCGGCAAACAGCAGTCTTTTTACCCAGAGGAACATGTAAGTATTCACATTCCACCTGCGTGCATGATTACACATTGGTCTTCTCTCCTGGGGCAGAAACTTCATTTTTCTGTCTGATGAAGCCAGAGCACATTTAATTACTTATGTAGTTTGTTCCAGACCCTGTTCTACCTGTGTAATTTTGCCCTCTCTTAAGTGGTCTCATTCTGCCATGCCCTTTCTTTGGAGCTGGGTTTTCTTAAATGCTTCAAATTGCCATCAGATGACAGAGTGCTTTGCTCTCTCTAATGAGGGCTATTTATAGTTAGCTTTTGGAGAGCTGCGGGCCTTGTTCCCCAGACTTGCCTCCTGTGATTAGCCAGAGGTGATCTTGTGTGTGCCTGGTGGGGCCATCCGTCCTGCTCTTGTTAAGTTAGGCCCAGGGGCATAAGGTTTGCAAAGACTCCGTGTTCTAGGAGCACTCGGATCTTAATCTTCTCCCCCAAAGAGTTATCATCTCTGGGATTCCCCCCCCTCCACCTTAGGTACCTCTCCTCAGAGATCTTCTAAAACATTCCCATTTTCACTTAAACCATCTCAGTGGGCCACATTTTGTTTTTTGAGTTGTTCCAGTTTCTCATACTTGTGAACAGTCTGGGGAGGCGAGTGAGGTCTATGGAGGAGTGGAAGGAATAGGATTCCTTCCCCTCACTGCCCTTTCTTCCCCAGGGCCCGCCTCCGTGAGTGGTTGGGACACTCTTGTACTCTGCAGAGGCCCCTTTCTGCCCCTAGACAGACTCAAAAAAAGGTCTACCTTAGGAGGGAAATGTTAGTGTCTCTTGCATTCCCCCTGACCTTCCTCAAACCCATAGACAAGGGCTTCTGAACAGTGAGGACTAAATGGGTCCCAGGTCCCCATGCTGGGATCAGGCTCACGAGGCTGGGTCAGGACAGAGCCAACCTGGGAATGACTGTGCCCACTTACAAAGACGCACCTCTTACTCTGTTTCTTTCTGGCCTGCTGAGGGAACATGCTCACCTCTAATGAGACTGTGATTTTGCTTGGCTCCTCCCACCACCCCCACCAGGAAGGCCCAGGAAGAGATGATTTCAGAACTCAGGCAACAGAAGTTCTACCTGGAGACACAGGCAGGGAAGCTAGAGGCCCAGAACCGAAAACTGGAGGAGCAGCTGGAGAAAATCAGCCACCAAGACCACAGTGACAAGAATCGGCTGCTGGAGCTGGAGACAAGGTTGAGGGAGGTGAGCGTGAGGGGCCCTCTTCCAGGAGGATTCACTGGGGGTTGGGGTCCCCGAAACCAGCCAGGTGTCAGGCATCGGTCAGCATATACCTAAGAGGCGCTATGCATGGCGGCGAAGAGTGCAGACCTGGCCGCCCTGACCTGGGATAGGATTCCACTTCCATTTCTTGCGAGTACCCTGACCTTGGGCAGCATACCTTCTCTCTGGGTTTCCATTTCCTCATTGGCCAAATGGCCATGACGAGGGATCTCCCTCCTAGGGTCACAAGGATTATGTATGTTGGTGCCTTTGTCAAACTGGGAGGCAGAGTGATTCCTCCCTTATCCTGATTTAGCGAGGGTCACATGCCTGAGTCCACACTCGGGGTTTAGCGCCTGGTCCATCGTGTGGCCTGCTGGGAGTGGCAGCGGTCTCCTAGTGTCAGTGGAAGAGGAAAAGACAAATCTCAATTTTAATGAAACGTGGTTCTCTTCAGAGACATAAGGAAGCTGGGAAGGGTAGTCAAGTTTTGGGGAGGAGAATGCAGCACATTTGGTCGCAGACACATTGAGGTTGACTGAGGCTGTGATGGCACGTGTCCTCACGCACTGTATACCGTTAAATGCCTGCTGTGTGCTGGCCAGTAGCCTGGCTCTGCAGTGGCCATAAGACAGACCCTGTCCCTGATCCTGGGGGCTGTCGCCTAGTGGGCAGGGTTAGCTGGCTGGACAGAGGAGTTCAGGAGAGTGGTCGCCAGAAGCGTGACCTCCTGGCTGGACGAGAAGATGACGTGTCCAGAGCCTAGTGGGTAGGTGCTCAGGTATTTGTGATGGAACTCTTCAAAGAGAACATGGTCTCCTTTAAAGGAAAAGACTGTGAAGCAGACAGAGGTCTGAGGACTAAACTTGGGGATACCCATGGTTCTTGTGCTGGAGTGTGAAAATGAGGCCAGTCCTCCATAGGACAGAAAAAAAAAATGCGTTGTCTCGTGTTTTTCAGGGGTGGTCCAGGTGTAGACCCTTCCGTTAGGATCATCCGGTGTGTCTGTTGAAATGCAGATTCCTGGGCCTCTTTCTCTCTTAGCATTTTTGAATGAAATAGGATGTGGGGGGAAGTGGGGAACAGGGATCTGCATTTTGGACAATCTCTGGGTGATTCTTATACTCCCACAACAGTGGTTCTGGGTTGTCCAAAAGCCTTAGGTGGTGGTTTCAGTTTTATTATCCAGGCTATATTTTTGCTGTTCAGTAAGTTTAACAACATTTCCCTGTAGTGTCAGCCTTAAGAGTGTGAGTGTAAATAACTCCGATTTCTTTGAGCGTGGGAACACTGACTGTTTTGCCTTCCCTTCCCACAAATGTCTCTCTTAGCTTGGCACCTGCCCTGCATCTGTCGCTCATCTGGGCAATTAAAATGCCCCAGGGGGGAGCGAGTTGCTTTTTTTCTTCAATCCGTACAGCTTGCCCCCCCAAGGAAGGTGGGAGAAGATTAGAATGCTGGTAAGAGGCTCAGGGCCGTCATACTCACTGGGAGTTCTGGATCTTAAGCTTTAAATATAACAAGGCAGGTCCACCTTCTCTTTGCTGCCTGCTGCTACGGAGATTGGGGGCAGAGGCCTGTCAGCCTCCGGGTTGATCCACCTGCAAGGCTTCCCGCACCCAGTGCGTGCAGTGTGAGCTCTCCCCTAGCCAAGTGTGTGGAGTTGCGAAGGTGCGGGGGTCTGGGACCCTTCTGTCATTGCACAGCATTCTACTCACCCACCTCCGCATGACTCGCTGTCACCTACCTCCTCTGGTTCTGCCAGGTGGCCCCAGGGGAGCTTTCTGGCTCGCTGGCGGAGTTGCAGCCTGCTCTGACTGCTGGCATTTTAATAAGACAAACAGCAAGTTGTGGACCCTCGAGCCGGACTTCTGGGTTCGAAGCCAGCCCTGCCATTGTGGAGCTGTGTGACGTGCTCAGTCTCATACTTTGTCCGTGCTGCTGTGTACGATGGAGGCGACAGTAGTGCCTCCCTCTCTGGGTTGTCATGAAGTTGGACGAGCTGAAAGAGTGCCTGGCGCCTTGTGAGCGAGTACTGCCTGTGCTGCTGTCGTGTCGCCGCTATCGTCACTAGGGGGAGAGCGCAGCCGTGGCTAAGGCTGCCGCTGACTGGCTAAGGGCTCCCAGACCTAGATTGCCAGCCTAGACCTTTCTCATGAGGCTCTGACCCATTGTCCCAGTAGACGTTAGACACCTCCACCTAATGTCTCCCTTGCTGCTCAAGTTCAACACATCAGCATGGAATTTCTTATCTTTCTCCTTAGAGTGGCTCTTCCTCTTGTGTTCCCTAGTGTTCCCTGGTATAGCAGAGGTCTCCCTGCGCAGTTCACCTGGCTGGAAGCTCAGGCGTCACCTTCGGTCCCTTGTCTCTTGCCCCACCTCAAATTAACCACCAAATGCTGTTGGTTCTCTAGGCTTAATCTTTTATAAGTCTTTGTTCTCTTCACCCTTATAGCTTTTGGGACTCGGGTATCACCTTTTCCAGGGGACCCTTCTCTGACCCTCCTAAGCTGGATGGAACATCTCCTTTGTGTCCCCATGGTCTTGTGAGTTTAGGTCATCACGTTGTATACCTGTTGGCAGCTCCTTTAGACAGTGAGCTTCCTGAGGGCAGCAGGAACCTCTTATTTGCTTGACATCTCCAATGACTGGCACAGAGTCTGGTCTCTAGGACAAACTTGTCAGTGTTGGTTATGTCAACAGATAGGCCATGGTCTTCCTCATCTCCATGCCTTTAGATGTCTTGGTTTCTCTGCTTGGAATTTTCTTTCCTATTTGCTGATTTGGCTCCTATAAGTTCTTCAATAAACACATGCAGTGTTGTTCCCTCCTTTACCCTCCACTGCGTTCCCACTACATCCCCACGTATTCTGACCATTACACTTGACCACATATATGGTAATGGTTGGCTTTCATTTTTCCTCCAGCTCAAGGGCAGAAACTGTCTTTCATCTTCATATTCCTTTTTATGTGGAAGTTGCTGAGTACATTTTCTTGAATGGATGAAGCATTGAGTAGATAGAATGATAGATGGGCAGGTGGAGGGAAAAATGATTTCTTCATTCCATTAATGTGGGTTACCTAATTAGAACAAATCAGAGCGGGAGTATTTATTTATTTATTTGTTTATTTATTTATAGATTTATTTGAGAGAGAGGGGAGGGGCAGAGGAAGAGAATCTTCAAGCAGACCCCCATTGAGCACAGAGCCTGACGTGGGGCAGGATCCCATGACCCATGAGATCATGACCTGAGCCGAAACCAAGAGTCAGATGCTTAACCGACTGAGCCGCCGGGGCACCCCAGAGCAGGGACACTTAAAATAAATAGAATGCAGTTCTGTTGTTCCATTTTTATCCTAATTGTAAAGAGATCCCTGTTACCAATATGATGTTATTTATAGCCATTTACTTTTAAATGCTTTTCTAATAAGAGTAATTGTCATAATTTTCAGTTGAGATTCTTGTGTGGTTTTTCTTTTGAAACCTCCCCAGTGCTTTGAATGTTTGTAAGTAAGGGCTGGTTTGTACAGACATTCTCTTACACGTTCTTGCTCCTGGTCATTTCTTAGACTCCTAAAGTCAGATCCGTGTTATAGCAGATCCATTTTCTCCTTCTCAGTTGAGCACTGGGAATTTGAATCCATGACCACATTTAAGATGCAAGTTGAACAGCAAGTTGCGTCTCAGCTAGTCAGGGTCAGCTCGTTAGACTAGCGAGTTGCATTCTCTCTAGTTCGAGTCAACTGAGCATTTGTGTGTGTCTCTCTCTGCCCTTCTCAGGTCAGTCTAGAGCACGAGGAGCAGAAACTGGAGCTAAAGCGCCAGCTCACAGAGCTGCAGCTCTCGCTACAAGAGCGCGAGTCCCAGCTGACGGCCCTGCAGGCTGCCCGGGCAGCCCTGGAGAGCCAGCTGCGCCAGGCCAAGACGGAACTGGAAGAGACCACGGCAGAGGCAGAAGAAGAGATCCAGGCACTCACGGTAGGTCTGCGGACAGGTGCCTTCAGGCTGCTTCAGGCCTCAGCCGGGATGAGTGTGCGCTGAGGAGATTTGCTCACTTGGAGAAATCCCAAGAGAGAAAAATGATCCCTAGAGATATTTAATGGCCAGAAAACTGGCTTACATGAGGATTCTCCTTCATGAGAGTTAGTGTTAACATCTGACCTTTCCTTAGTATCTTGAAAAAGTCCCTCCTTTATGTATCTTTCCTCTTTTAAAAATAGTCATCATTAAATTTACAATTTTAGTTTGAGCTGAAGGCCATTTACCTGAATCTTCTACTTCATTTTCAGTGGTCATTAAAAAAGTAATAATCTTATATCTTACAATAGTCTTCCTACCACATTTCTATTTTTGTATTGGTTAACCTCATTTGCATTACTTTTTTTTTTTTAAAACTGTAAATTCTCCTTCAGGTCTTATGTATGCATCTGCTATGTTCTGGATGGAAAAGATTATTCTGAATGAGAAATTCTTTTCTCTAAGAGGGACCTGGCTTTGCTCTTTCTGAGACAATAGTTAACTGAAGAGTGTTCTCAGAAAGTCGAACTTGGAGGGTAGGCGAGGGTGTCACTGGATTTAGACCTTGGTTCTTTCTGGAAGTCTAAAAATATGACTTTTTCAGTTTCCCATAGTTGATCCTTCTCATGGGGACTGACCCAGGCTAATAAAACTGACAAGAACCTTACAGATAAAATGCCAACTTATCAACTTACAATGGAAAATACAACCACCAAGTTGACTGGGATGCTCTGGGTGGCTCATCTTCCCATTTTTTTCTCCTTCAGAGAAGTCCCCTTAAAAACCTCATTTCTCTTGGAAGGCTGCTTGGTGGACCTGGACTTGGCACAGAAAGCCGAATGAGTTTAATGGCTAGTATCAGCCAAGCAAATGCATTGCTAATAGTAACATAGTGTACTTGCCAAGTGGACAGGCACAGTCATGCCCGCTGGTCAGGGTACCCTCTTCCGTGGGCAGGGCACAATGCAGCTGATTGGGTTTCGTGTTTTCTAAAATAAGGTGCCTAGGTGGGTACCTTACTCACTCTGATTCATCTTGGATGCGGTCCTCATTTCCATCAGTGAACATCTCTAAGCATGTAGAGTGGGGTTACTTCTACAGATGGCCATGCACATTCATTGCTTATGATTTATCCTGTTCAGAAGTAGTGTGTGTGTGTGTGTGTGTGTGTGTGTGTGTGTGTGTGTGTGTGTTTTAAATGATCTTATTCTTAGAAGTTACCTCCCATTGTTGGTTTTGGGAAGCCCATTATCTGAACCAGATTGGGAACATGATCTGACAGTGCCAAGGTCCTTATGGACTAGTGTAGGACACAGAGGCTTTCAGGATTCTAGGGATACAGAGTAACTCCTATTAGGAAGGTGCAAGTGCATCTCAGATTTTCCAGGACTTATGTCAAGGTCAGATATTGATTGCAACCTTAGTTTCTCAGTGAGAACACTCCCTGTGTGCTATGCCCCCAATACTTGGTTTGGAAAAGAAACAGTCACGATATCTCTTTATTTATCCTCTGCCTTGTATCTTTCCAAACTGCTCTGAATCCATTTTGAAACAAAACAGTATAACAAGATAAAATAAGAAAGAAAAGGCCAAGAGAAAATAAGTCTATAGAAGAAAAATATGGAGGTAGGAAAGAAATGAATATAAAAGAATGCTTGCCAAGAAGGCTTATGTGCTTTCTGGAATCGGCTGGATGGGGAGAGAGACAGGCAGATAGCATTTCTTAGCTGCTAAAGGAGGCATCGGCCACTATTATATTGAATGCATTGTATATTAATATTTTCTCCCCCTGTCCAAACCACCCACGCTCTGAGAGAAGGAGGAGATATCAGTAATCTAATCCATACTTAATGAGTCCTTGCTATGTGCCTAGTGCTGTGTCTTTAGCCTTTTCTCCCCAGGGGATTGGCCTGTAATTCCTCAAATCCTTTTACTTTGGAGCAGAGGAGAAGGACACATTTATCTCACTGCTCTGTTGGAGTTGGGAGGGAGGGTGGTGGCCATGCATCTTATCCTGCCCATTCAAAAGGAGGAGGATATAAAATAGAGCATGTGTCACTGCTGTTTATCTGTGGGGAAATTAGTCTTTAAATCCTGTCTTACTGCTGTTTGGAATGTGCTCTGTCTAATGGCTGCTGGAAGCCTTCACAGCGGCAAGTCACGACTTAATTTAGTCAGATGAGATCACTGCCTCAGAGCATCTTCTTGTGAAAAAATAAAGAAACAAACCTCCCTAAGTCTAGAAACTAGGGCTCTACCACTCTTGCAGATGAAGATGCCTTGGAAAATAGGGCTTTTTCAAAGCGATGGCAGGAAAAAACAAAAACCACCTCACAGCTGTTTGTAGTCTGCCATGCAAGAATCCAAATCCTGAATCAGCTTGCCTCGGTCCAGTTTTGAGGCCTTGGGTTTTCCTTTCCCCTTCCTCCGATTATGTCCAATAAACCTGATTATGGACTGCATGCGGCTGTTGCCTGAATGGCTTTGTTGAATTTGTGCTGAAGACCGTATTTTCTGAGAGAAAGAGGAAATGGCCACAGGTGCAGTACCCTGACTCTGTGTCATTGTTCAGGCCCCAGGGCAGGCTCCACGTAAGCATCTGCCAAATTAAATCAGCTGGATCTAAAATGGTCTCCGAGGAGATCTGCGAACTTCAGAGCAGGCTGATTTATTCATAAAAGGGAACGAATAGTCAAATGGGCTATTACTGCTTCATTTTAAGAGGCTACCATCTCCTAGCCTGGGGAGGGAGCAGTTACTCTGGTCTCTGGCCTTGGAGCAGATCAGATGGAGTACAGTTCAGCCAGCGGTCTCCATTGAAAAAGCATGGCCGGTCTCCATTGAAGTATGGCCGGGCCTGCTGGGAAGCCACTTGTTGGTCTCCTTGATGTTTTCTTGCTACCCACTCCCACCCATTGTGTTTGCATGGAGATTCATTGGCCATTAAAGTTAAGAATGAATCAAGGTGGAGGCCAACAGGAGAGTCATATTGAAGGGGAGGGTAGGCAGAAGGGGGAATGAACCACGACAGACTATGGACTCTGGGAAACAAACTGAGGGCTTTAAAGGGGAGGTGGGTAGGGGTTTGGGATAGGCCGGTGATGGGTATTAAGGAGGGCACATATTGCATGGAGCACTGGGTGTTATACACAAACAATGAATCATGGAACACTACATCAAAAACTAATGATGTATTGTACAGTGACTAACATAACATAATCAAAAATTAATAAAAAAATGAAAGAAAGAAACAAAAAGCCAGGCTTTTAAGGTGCTTCAGTGCTTCTTGGTGGAAGAAAGAATTTTCCACCCAGACTTGATATTTAAGACTCCATCCCTTTATCTAAGGAAGAGAATTTGAGTCTGCACACTCTAGAGCAGACAGATGTGTGATGTGCTGTGTCACTCCAAATGGAGGCCGCAGGCTAGAGGCCTGGCATAGGCTCTGTGTGCACCAGCATGACCCCACGACACACTCTTCGTGTCCAAGTCCCTGTTGTCCTGCTCTTTTACTGATTTGGTTAATGAGTAATGCTGAATAATCAAGAGTCTAAAGCTAGAGACCTAACAAAAGGAACCCTCCCAGCATGATGTGACCATGAGATCCCAGTGTCATCCTCTTAGATTTGTTAAGATCATGAGTCAATGCATACTCTCATTTGTTTTACATAAATATCAATCTATGTATTTAAGCAAGCCATTGGCACAATAAGCAAGATCTAAAATTAGGGCATGTGAGGTGATAGTCTTGCTTGGTGCCCACCTTCACAGGGAAAGGGATGGATGTGTGGAAGCCTGAGTGTTCTAGAGCCCTGACCATGGATCCCAGAACATGGTCAGATGTCTAAACACTGGTTTCCTTTCTCGAGTTCTGTATTCTTCTCTGTCATCAAGACTGCATTATAATTAACTTTTCTTTCTTCCTCTTGTAACTCTCTTTAACATTAATGAAGACATAAGTACTCCCCCAAAAGAATGCCTTTCCAGTCTTCAGGCTGCAGGCTGTGCATTCTCCCTGCTTGCCACCAAACACTTAGGTTAGTGGTTCTCAAAATGGGATTGGTAGGTTCTTAGGGGGTTCCCCAAATTCAGATTATTTTCATAATAATGCTTAAAGTGTCATTTGGCATTTTTCATTGTGTTAACATTTGCAGCTGATGGTGCAAAAACAGTGTTATTTTAAAAGAAATAAAGAGTAAATATTTGGGGAAAAAATCTCCATTTTAATTTCTCAAGTGGTAAATAAAGGTAACCCACATAAACAAAGCTCTTCGGTGTCCTTTGAAGAGGGTAAATATTTATTCTCTGTAGCACCTGATACCTAGTGAACATTCAAATATTTCATTGAGAGAATCTAAAGACTGTCTTATGCATTTTATTATCTTTATATACAGTATTGTGTGACCTTTAGCTTTTTTTGTGCACTTGTTTTACAACTTATTTCAAAGAAACATAAAACATGTTTCTTGGCATTTTCTTGCTTAGATCAGTTCAGTAATTGTTAAATGTTTATAGAATCTCCAGCAGTCATAACAGGATCCGTTCTATATTTTCTGTTTATAATTCACAGTCAATAATAAATCAAAAGCCATAATGATGGTACTCCATTTTACCTTCAAAGAGGATTGCCATTTGATTTCAGTGGTAGTGCGATGCTCCTTCTTGGATAAATGGTATTCATGCCCCATTAAATCAGTAAATCTCACATATTATTGTTGGGCATAAGGCAGATTGATTTGGGGGGGAAAATAAGAGTCTGATAAGTTAGTCCATAAAAATATGGGCTATTATGAGGGGAGTTGATTCTCAATGATAACTTTTATTTATGAATCTGTGAGTCTGTTTTTGCAACTTCTTTTTGTTTGTTTAAAACCATTTTCCCCAGTTCTCTTCATTCTTTTGCGTGGATTTATATTTCTGGTTGTCACTTTCCTTCTGCCTGAAGGACTTTCTTGACTATTTCTTATGGTGCAAGTGGTAAATTCTTCAGCTTTTGTATATCTGAAAAATTTCTTTTATTTCACCTTCATTTTTGAAGGATATTTTTGCTGGGTATAGAATTTAGGTTGCCAGGCTTTGGGTTTTTGTTGTTGTTGTTGTTGTTTTTCCTTTCAGTGCTTTAAAGATGTTGTTCTATTCTAACTTGCTTCATCCCCTCCCCTCCCCTCTTCCCACCCACCCTTAGGTGAGGAATCTGTCTGTCTTCTCTTTGTTTCTCTATGTGTAACTTGTCTTTTTTCTCTGACTGGTTTTAAGCTTTTTCTTTTTATTACTGGTTTTAAGCAGTTTGATAATGATGTGATTTAGCTTAATTTTCTTCATGTTTCTTGTGCTTGGGGTCCCTTCAACTTTTTGCATCTGTGGGATTATGGTTTTCATCAACTTTGGAAAATTTGTGGCCATTATTTCTTCAAATGTTTTTTCTGTCTGACCGCTACTCTCCTCCAGTGACTCCAGCTACATGCATATTAGTTAGTTCAAAGTTGTCTCACAGCACATTGATACTCTGTTCCTTTTTTTAAGTCTTTCTTTGTATGTTTTATTTTGGGTAGCTTCTATTGCTGTGTCTTCGAGCTCACTAATCTTTTTTTCTTCAGTGTCTATCTGCTGTTATAAATTTATAATACTTAGGGCAAAATAGATGTATTAGAGAATACATCGCAGCTCTAAAATTTTTGACTTAGTTGCCTTATAGACCTGACACAGACTAATTTTTTTTTTTTTTTAAAGAGAAGGACCACTTTTGCCTCTGCCTCAAATTAGTTTCTTTGGACTTTCATAGCTAAGCTCTGGTGCCACAATCTACCCTGTCTCTCAAGTCAAAGGTCTGTGAGGGCATCCTTTTCCCTTCCTTTCCCAATGTCTGTCAGCAAGTCTTATTACCTGGGCTTCCAAAAAAGCTCTCACTTCCACCCACTTCTCTCTGTCTTTTGCCACCATCCTACTCCAAGCTACCATCATCTACTCCTTGAATGACAGCAACAACTTCCTCAGTACTTTCCCTGCTCCTTTCTACCTTCATCTAATTTTGATCTGTTCTTTCTACAGCATCCGTAAAATGACAATCAGATCATTTCACTCTACTTCTTAAAATCTCCATTGGCTTCCAATTAATGGTATTTTGAATGAAACCCAAACTCCATTCTGAGCCTTTAAGATTCTTGGTCCCTCCCTGCCTCTCTACCATTATCTTGGGTGACTTTTTCCTTGTCTTGCTGTGCTTTAGCCAAAAACCGTTTGACCATTACCCACCAAAAATTCATTTACCTTACAATCTAATATGAGGGAGCATATATATACTCTACTTCATTGATTCTAAGGTATCTAAAATCAGGATGCAGCTTTTAGTCATAGCTGGTATATAACTCTCAGTCATGTGGACACATGGACATGTGGACATGTCATAGTTTAGTCAACAGCACCTTGTTTTCCTTAATGTCACATAAAATTACAATGTCTTACAATTAACAGCATCCTAAATTTGATTAATTATGGTATTTGAAATGGAAGTTGCCTATGACAGTGCTTCCCTATCCAAGGTACATCCCAGTGTTTTCTGTTCAATTCTATTTATTCCATTTCATTGAGAAAACCAAAACAAAACAAAAAAGAAAAAAACAACCCACTTGTCACGCTTGCTCTTGGGTCAGAGCTTGAAGTTTGAGAAGCTCTACTGTAGCCATTCAGGCCTTTTTTTGTTCATCAAATGCACCAAACCCTTTCTTGCTGCAAGACTTTTGCCCTCTGCCTTTTCCTGTTCTTTGCATGTCCGGTTCCTCATCATATTACAGGTGTCGGTTTAAGTGTCACCTCTTCAGAAAAGCCCTCCTTGATTACCCCATCTAAGTAAGTTGCTTTCTATCCCCCTTATCCTTTTTTCCCCTGCACCTTGTTTGTTTCTTTCATAGCATTTGTCACTGTTTGTAATCATGCACTCGTTAACTTTCTATCCTCCCCCAATGAATGACGGTAACTCCACGTATGCTGTATTGCACTCAGAAAGTCCTTGAATATCAGCTGAACAAATGCTGCTGTTTCAGAACAGCTCTGTCTTGGAGAAAGCCTTCTGCTTACTTGAAGGTCAATGTCAGGTTTCTGAATCTCAGCAGCTTTTGATTAACAACAAAAAAAAGTCTCTTGTTTGTCCTGGCTGTTGTCATGTGTGTGTGTGTGTGTGTGTGTGTGTGTGTGTGTGTCTGTCTGTCTGTCTGTCTCAGGGAGTAGGCTAGGGAGGGGTCACCTGGAAGGAAGAGGGAAATGTTAAGTATGGGGAGTAAACAAAGGAATGAGAGTAAAAACTTCCTCCTTGAATTTTTTCTCCCTTTTTTCCAATGCCCCTGGGCATTAATATGAATGTTAAAGGTATTTGTACAGGGTATGCATGTGTGGTCTAAGTAGTCAAGTGTTATTAACACAGCATTGTGTATTCCTGTAACTAATTTCTGATGTTGGACTTGATGAATTAGTTCTTTGAAAACCAGATGTTTGGGCGGCTGTAACAGCATTCTTGGCTTTCTAGGTAAATTGCTCTTTCCTTTATTTAACCCAAGCATGTAGAATTGTATCCTACACTACGAAAAGTTTATAATCAACTTCTTACCTTTTAGGCACATAGAGATGAAATCCAGCGCAAATTTGACGCCCTTCGTAACAGCTGTACTGTGAGTATTAAATCTAAAGATGATTAAGATAACATGAGACTAAAAGCCAAGAGGGAAGAGAGGGCATCTCTTATAATATCAACTAACCGATTTTTTGTTACAAACTTTCAGCTTGAAGCACTTAATGGGGCCAAACTGATTTGGAATTCCTGAGCCCCAGATAATGCCGTTTCTTGGGTTCCTGCCAGTTTAAAAAATTCTAAACCATTCTTTATGTTTGGGGAAGGGTAGTTGGAGTGGTGGAAATAGTTCTCATGGTCTAGGCTTCAGTAGGTGCAACGGAAGTCCCAAGGCAGCTTCCCGCCCGCCCCGGTGTAGAAGTTTCCGACACTAGTCCCAGCTAGATGCTGTGCCGACGCTGGGGGCTGTTGCTTCACAAGGCTTCTCTAGTGCGCTGATGCCGCAGAGAAGAAAGTCCAGCAAGTTCTGTGGACCTAGAAATTTTAACTTCCTACCAAGCAAAACAAAACTCTATGGCTCTTTGGGAGATGTCATTTATATGGAGAGAAGTAAATTCTGTGAGCGGAGAAGCATCGTGCACAGGTTATGTAGGGTCAGCAGAAGCTCGCTCTGTTTCCCATTGGAACAAAGGACTGAAATAGGCCCCTTTCAGAAGATAGGATATTATCCTTATTCATGGTTCCACCTCCTTTCTTTGGTACTTTCATGGCTTTATTACCTTCTTAGCCCTCAGTGAACTTGTCTCCATTTGTGTTATTCGTATCTGTGAATTTCTAGAAACAACCCCACCATAGTCCCCACATACACATTTTATTGTCCTGTAATGAACTCTTTCTTTCCTTTTACCTATTATAAATGGAATGTTAAGCCTTACGAGTGTGTGCTCTCCCCCCTTAATTTAGTTATAGAATGCACACGGTAAAATGCATAAAAGTACACTAATCTTATGGGTACAGTTCTATGAAATTTTTACACCGTATAGACAACTGCATAGCCACCACATAGATCAAGATCCAGAACGTTTTCAGTCTACAGTGAGCTGCCTCACGTCCCCTCCTTATCAGCATCCTTTGCCCAAAGGCACAGTTCTGACCTCTGATACTGGAGATTAGTTTGGCCTGTTCTTGAACTTCAGACAAATGGCATCATAGAGGATGTGCTGTCTTGGGCTTAGCTTTTTTTTGACTTAAATTGTCTGTGGGGTTCGTCCATGTGGTTGAATCAGTCAAGAATTTGTTCCTTTTCATTAATTATGGTGTAGCGTTGCCACTGGATGCATAGAACTGGAGTTCATTTATCCATTCTCCTGCTGATGGAATTTGAGTTGCTGCCATTAGGAACACAGCTGCCAGGAAGCACTGTTGCATGAGTCCTTTGGTGGCCATAAGCACCTGTTTCTGATGAGCATATACCCAAGCGTGGAGTAGCTAGTAGGTCACGAGATATGCTTCTGTTTGATTCTAGCAGGTACCCGGCAGATGGATTTTTGGTCTGTATTTCCCAATGCTGATGGCTGCATCTGGGGTAGGCCCTCCTTACAAGTGTCTCCCGATTTCCTCCATTTCTGCCTCTCTTCTTGAGGAACTGATGCGTTATGTTCCTGTACTCTCGTGCCCCCACCTTTTCAGTTTCTTACTGTCTTGGTTTCTTTTTTTACACACAAGTTGTTTGCTTATATTACATACATGCTCGTAAATGATCACTGAATAAAACATAGATCATTTTATGACCGTGATTTTTTTTATATTACTATTTTTTCCTAAAATAAACTTGGATATGTTTTCTATGTGTACATCGTTAATCCTTCATCTGGAGTTTTCTCTTTTTTTAGTCTTTTGGCATAGCAGTTTTTCTTTTAATTGAAGTATAGTTGACACACAATATTACATTAGTTTTTGGTCTATAGCATAGTGATTCAACAACTCTATATATTATGCTAGGCTCACCACAAGTATAGTTACCATCTGTCACCATACGATCCTATGATAATCCCATTGACTATATTCCCTGTGCTGTACTTTTCATCCCTGTGACTTAGTCATTCCAGAACTGAAGTCTGTGTCTTCCACTCCCTTTCACCTCATCCCCCCCTCCCCTTGGGCAACTATCAGTTCTCTGTATTTGTGGGTCTGCTTGTGCTTTTTGTTTGTTCGTTTGTTCATTTGTTTTGTTTTTTAGATTCCACATGTAAGTGAAATCATATAGTACTTGTCTATTTCTGTCTGACTTATTTCACTTAGTCTAATACCCTCTAGGTCCATCCATGTTGTCACAGATGGCACAATCTCATCCTTTGTACATGGCTGAGTAATATTCCACTGAGTGTGTGTTTATGTGTGTTTGTGTGTGTGTGAGTGAGAATGCCACATATTCATAAGAGCTTTTTTTTTTTAAAAAAAACATTTGTATAGCTTTATTGAGGTATACTTGAAGTACAGTAACTTCAAGAGTTTGGAAATGTGTACACAGCTGTGAAAGCAACAAGACAATTAAAATAACAAATGTATCCATTACTCTCAGATGTTTCCATGTGCCCCCGGTAATCCTCCCTCCCCCAGATTTTAAAAATTAGAGGTTTGTTTTTTAATAGAATATGCCAATATGTAGAATGAATTTGGTTACTTTCTTAACTTATGTAACTTTTATATTCTCTTGATCCCTCACATTTGCCTTGTTTTCGGGAGCAGTGACTTCTAATGCTTGCTTTACTTACTTCTGGAATTCCATGGAGATGCCTTGGGACCTCTCCCAGTAGGAGGGGGAACTGGAAAGAATGATCCCCACCCACACTTCAGCTAGAGCAGCTGGGTTGCTAGTGGTCCAGCCATGCACTCTGAAGTCAGACTGGGTTCTGATTCGAAATTGGCCTCTTTGTAACCTGTGTGATGTTGAACTCCCAAGCCTCCATCTGTTTACCTATAAAGTGGTGTTGACATTATATATTCTCCATTCCAGTATTCCATCAATTTGATAATTCATTTAAGAACTGCTCTTTGGGGGCTCGGTAAGGGCAGAGAGACAGCTGCTTCGTTCCAATATATGTTCATATTTCAGAAACAGTAAAACTTAGAAAGCACTAAGTCAGAGAGTCAGAAGTTTGATGTTAATGCGCCAAATTAGATGATGCATTCAAATGATTACACAGGGCCTGGTCCATAGAAAGTGCTAAACGGTATTGGTTACTATTAATATTTTATTATATTGGGTTTCCAGCATAATCTTTTGTTTAGAAAATGTTCTGCCCCTTTAAAAAGTTTGAAAACCACTGCTTTAGGACAACATTTGGCAGCAACAGATCTCTTTTACACTTTTCCAACTTCAAAGGCTGCTTTAAAGACACTTACAAAGGGCTCGATGTTTCTGTCTTACTGGTGCTGAGATCGTCTCTGCAAGGAGACATCATCTTTGTTACTGGTGGGAGCTCCTGTAATAACTCAACTGATAGGAGCTCCCAGTTAGAAGCTTCTAAAAAGCTCATGAGCAGTAAGATTTTCCAGCTCAGACCATTTCTATATTTTGACGAGATTTAAAAAAAGGATTTGATCCAATCTGGTACCTAAAACCCTACCTAAGTCTGTTTTGGAGGGGAGTTGGTGGGCAAACATATGACACAGTTTTAATTATGAATCAATCCGTCAGCTATAAGATTAAAAATAAATAATATGCAAATAGCTGCCTTCAAGAAGGAACCAGACATTCCAGTAGGATTTCAGCCCTGTGTCTTTTTAGCCCGATGCTCGTCATCTGACTGGTTTCTTCACCCCCAGCGTGCTATTGAACATTTACCTGGTAACCTTCTCCATCCTGGTCTTCCCATCAAGTGTGAGAGGTAAATAGTTCTTGCTCAGAACTGTCAGGTTTGCTTGAAAAGCAACAGATAATCCTAAATAGTGATCTTTCTCTCTCTTTTTTGGACACCGAGAGTAGATTATTTTTTATTACTTATTTCCTCTTGGAACTGCATCACGATCTCTTATCTGCAAAAACAGCATAGAAGAAAGCTCTATTGGCTCTTGCGCTAGGAAGCTGTCTCCCTCCTCTTCTCACTGCTAAGATGGAGTCAGCCTTTCAGTTTCTCTTTTTTATCCTGTATCCTTGGGGTTGAGGTTAACAGCCTCATAATAGGGTAAACAGATCATTTGCCCTTGGTGTGGAGAGAATACACCCACGGACACACCTAAGAATTCTCCTTGCACATTACCTGGTTCAAAATCACAGATTGCCCATCACAATACTTCAAAAATTTTTTTAAACCACAGAGACTATTAATTTTCTGCCTGTGTCCCACGTCAGTTCAATATCTGTAAACCCAATAATGTGTGTGTGGGTGTGTGTGGGGTGTCTGATACTAACACTTAATACTACAACTCCAGCACCTCAAAATAGAATCACAAGCTAAACATATTATGACTTGGGCAGAAAGAATATATAAGAAGTTGGAATGAGTTAAGATGCTTTAATGAGTGTTTGGGTGCTTCACACAAACACATAAGCCTCCTCTTGACGAACAGGCAAAATAGAGAGGGTAAAATATAGAACCAACAGCCACAAACTGTAAGTAGAAATCAGAGATGTGAGACCCCTTGAAAACTGGATGACAATAGGGAAATAGAAGGATGCCTCCCACTCCAGTGGGCCCGTCTCAACTGAAGTGAGAGTCATAATCTTGGCACTTCATTGAGCTTTTCAAGTATTTCTTCTTTAGCACTTTATAATCTATTTTGAAAGGAGAAGAGTTAGCAGAAATGGGCTAATAATAAATTGCAATTTTTTCCCCATAAATCAGAAAAGGAGTGAGCACCCAAAAGCTTTAGGTATGTCTTTGAGCAGCGAGTAAATTATTTTGGCAACGTGTATATTCTTATGTGAGCAGATTTTCTGTAGCCTCTTTTCTCCACAAGAGGCACCATGATAATCTTTAAAATGAAGCATTGTCTTGGTCATTAATTTTTATCCCTTGTATTTCACAGGCTACGTTAAGGTAGAATAGTATGCCAGAAAATTCAAAACATAAAGAAAAATGGGAACAGGGGGTAGTAAATATAGCATTTACCTCCATATTGCAGATGAAGACCCCAACCCTGCAAAGTTCAAGATGGCTTTATTTGGGGCTCCAGACTCCATCGGAGAGCATAGCTTTCAGGCCAGCTTGCCTCTGTTTTTTTGATGGGGGGCGGGGAGGGACATTAGAAGGAAGCACAACAGTTAAATGGAGACATTTACAGTCCAGGATGAAAATGGTCTCAAGGAATGGCTGTACTAAATATAAGACGGAGACCAGTTGAACTACTGGACATTGTTTATTCATTGTTTCTGGTTTTAGGAGATTTAACCATGTCACCCAAAGGGTGATCCAGGGATTCCCCTTGAGACATAACTGCCCCCTAGGAATGACAAACTTGCAGTTTTTTCCCATTTTCCCCGATAAAGAAGGAGTCCTAGCTAAGGACCCAACCAGATAATCTTTATTCCCCATCTTGTAGCCAACAGTGCACCTCAAACCAATACATTAGGAATTAGCACGGCTTTTGACATTAAAATACAAATTACTAGACCACTTACATTAAAAGCTTATCAGCTCAGTTAACAGAATGAAAAGCTCTGTTTTCTGAGCCACATTGAACAAATGTGCTTAATTGATGTTCTTTAATTCTATGTGCCTGGGAAGATTTTTTTAAATTGATAATCAAAGGGGGTTAAAATAGGGAATTAGTCATGGAAACAGTGGCAGCATTTCATAAACTAAGTCTACTCTAGGTCTGGAAATTGGAAACAATTAATAAACCCTGGGCTTCAAGGCATTTCCTTTTAATTTACTTCTTTTTGTTACATAAAATTTAATTTACTGCCTGTGTGCCTCATTCCAACTATTATTAGAAAATTGCCCTTAAACTTCGGAAGTATTATATACAAAAGCTCTCTGCAAGTGCTGATACTGAACCTCAGAAAAGAGAATAGTGAAGCTAAATGCACTGAAATCGAAGTCATTCTGCCATTGAGCAGGGAAATAATTTAGCAAAGCCAGATTAAATCTCTCTCAATAAAATGACAATTTCATCTACATGCCTTCCCATTTTTTGATAGCTAACTGTATAATGAAAACCATTAAAGTGATGCCATAGTACCATGTTTTCAGGATTTTTCTGAGCTTCCCTTAAATTTTTTCCTTTTGTTGCACAAAATTGAATTTATTGCCAAGATATTAAAATAACTCTTAGTGTCCTTCGCAGTCAGTCCTCCTTGATAAGAACTTTATTTTGCTTTCTAAGACTATCTCCGGTTCTAACGTCCTGTGGATGGTGCCTTCTGTTTAATTAGCTGATGGTGATGCCAGTCTGTTAGACGCCTTTCCTTGGCTGGCATTTTTCACATTATATTATTGTCCATGGACGTGATCTCATTTAAAGTTGCCCCTTCCATATGGCAGTCACTTTGGATTGATCTGCTTTTGCCATAGCTTCCAGCTGGATCGTGAGTGAGAAAGAATCAGAGGCTTTTCTTTTTCCACCCCATCATGGGTGTGTTAGTGCTAAGTGACTGGGCATGGGAGCTTGGCTTTGGCTGCCGGGGTTGGATAAGCAAACGTGAGTGGCACGTGGATTGCCAGTATCATGTAGGTTCTAAAATCAATGGCTCTAGAAGCAGTTTCTCATTCCAAATGGACTTGCTTGGTGCACAACCGGGTTCCTTTCCTCTTTTAGGTAATCACAGACCTGGAGGAGCAGCTGAACCAGCTGACCGAGGACAACGCTGAGCTCAACAACCAAAATTTCTACTTGTCCAAACAACTCGACGAGGCTTCCGGCGCCAGCGACGAGATAGTACAGCTACGAAGTGAAGTGGACCATCTCCGCCGTGAGATTACGGAGAGGGAGATGCAGCTCACCAGCCAGAAGCAAGTAAGGGCAGTAAGCAGTGTCAGAGATCCCTGTGTCAGAGAACACTGTGATCCTGTTAGATTTTAGAGCAGGCGCCCGTTATACCTCTTCCAAGGGACCCAAGACCGAGGCTTGTCCGTTAAATGGGCTCTTCTTCATCATCACATCTATGTTTTGAGGGCTTGGGGGTTTGGAAGAAGTAGCTTTTAAAAGTGTGGTGTTCTCTTAATTTTGATTAAAAAAAAAAAAAAAGCAAAAATAAAATGTACTGGGAGACTAGTGTGAGCCCCTTGACTTTTAAGCGTAATCTCTTCCCCCTGGCTTGCTTTGGGTTCTGACTTTAAGATGGTGGCAGGAATGGCCCTTTATCCATTCTTGTCTGGTCCCCTGGATCTGTAGAAGAAACACATATACTGTATTTCAGATTGTAGTTAGAAACTTGTGCTTTTCTGACACTGATCCAACAAAAGTAACATCCAGGAAATCCTCATTTGATACAAGGCACAACTCAGTGGTACTGATTTGCAGACGATGGAGGCTCTGAAGACCACTTGCACGATGCTGGAAGAACAGGTCATGGACCTGGAGGCCCTGAACGACGAGCTGCTGGAAAAAGAGCGGCAGTGGGAGGCGTGGAGGAGCGTCCTTGGCGACGAGAAGTCCCAGTTTGAGTGTCGGGTTCGAGAGTTACAGAGGATGTTGGACACCGAGAAGCAGAGCAGGTGGGACTTCCTGTTTGTAGAAAGCCAGTGACAAGTGTCTTCAGCGGGATCACCTGAGCATTAGGAACAGGGTGACCAACAGTCCCAGCTTGCCCAGGACTGAGAGAAGTTTCTAGCATACAAGACCTACAGTGCTAAAGCTGGGAGACTCTTGGGCAAACCAGGGTGGGTCAGTTATCCTAGTTGTAAACATGGTCAGTGTCACTTGGATTCTGTGTTGGCAGCTGGTGTCCTTTTACCCCATGCGGAGGCCTGGGAGTCAGAGGAGGGCAAATAGCTCAGTGCTTTCTTGGCAGAAACTCTTACCTTGCGTTTGTTATCACTGTGACCATGTAGCAAGACCATCACCATTTTAATCTTGGTCCTTTGTAAAGCTAGTCACCCATCTACACTAGGGTTTCTCAACCTCAGCACAATTGACAGTTTGGGCTAGATAATCCCTCGTTGTGGGGGATGTCCTGTGCATCATAGAATGTGAGCCTCAGCCCTGCTTTTACTCACTAGATGCCAGTAGCAACCCCTTCCTCACGCTGTGACACCAAAAATATCTCCAGACATTGTGCAGTGTCCCCTGAGGGGCAGCATCAGCCTTCGTTGAGAACAGCTTCTCTACAAGAATAGTTTAGTTTTTTTCTTTCGTGGTAGGAAATAGTAAGTTCAAGCAGGATCTTTCCTCTGCTTTCCCACTTTCATTTCCAAAGTCAGAATCCCTTTCCTGCTGGGGCCATGATAGTGCAGGTCGTATACTTCCCACCCTTAGGGGGCGCCATTCACACTGCAGACATGGCCGATGGGAAGGTGGGTTATGACAGTTTACAGCTTCTTGGCAGGCAAGTGTTTGATTCTAACAGAATGGGTATTTATGACAGTTTATTAGCAGATAGAAATAAATGGTCTTGAAGAATGGGTCTCGTTTTCCAGTGTGCACACTAGAGTTTGCTCATGACTTCGCGTGTACACAACTGAATCGTAGCCGTCCTTCCCAACCTCACTCATATCACCTTCCTCTGAAACTGACCTTCCTGGGACACCCTGAACTCCTTAAGCGAGATAAACTATGCCTGGAAATGCCTCTCACAAAAGATTTAGCTGGACACCATCAGACTCATTTTGATATTTCCCACGTTTACTTGACAATAGTAGACTCAGCCAGATGTGTTGGGTGTTTAATGTGTGCTAAGTCAGTTAAACTAGAAAAGATTGGAGACAAGAGATGAGACTCCTTAAATTTGAGGAGAACTGGTAGAAATATTCATTTTTTGGATATCCTCCCACTCAGGGTATTTGCTGATGTGATGGGCTGCTGGTTTAAGACCTCCTGTTCCTCTTTCCCCTGAGTCCTCACGGTATATTCTGGTTGCTTTCACGCAGACCCCCTCCCTTCTGCCCTCAAGTGCAGCTCCTATCTGAGCTGTTTCTAGAGTCCCTCAGAGACCAATTTGAGGGTCGGTAGCTGGCTTCAGCATCAAGAAACACACAACTCCACATGAAAGGTATAATCATGAGCTGTGTTTAGGAAGACATTTCATGTATACTTTCAGGGACGGTTGTGAAAGATCTTGGCTTTTCCTTCCCCCCCCTCTATTTTGGTGTTACGTGGGATACGGAGATGAGTAAAATATAATTCTTAATTCCTGTGCTCAAGAGGCAAGTCTCATGGAGAAGATGAATTATGCATTCGGATATTTACCACCTCAAATAGAGAGTGCGGTGTGCCAGGAGAGGAGTACGTTTATGCTTTGGATACAGAGCAAGGAGAGCTTCCTTGCAAGAGGAGAAATTGAGCAAGGTTTTATGGAGGACATGGCCTTTGGAGTTCATCCTTGAAGGCCGAGTAAGATTGTGTTTGCAGGGAAGGGGAGGTAGAGGAGAGCGCTGGCAGTAGAGGAGACTGTATAAGCTCACATATGGAAGTAGCAAAACACAAGACCTAAATGGGGAAGGGCAGCGATTTTTCTGGTTTGCTTCTAGTTTTTTCTATTCTCTAACCTTATTTATAGATACATTCATCAGACTCGAGTTTCAGTTTCCTAACGAGCCCCCAAACACATAACTTATTGCATAGACTTTAAGGAGAGGAAATGTTTGCTCGATGGGGTCTCCTGTGGTCCCTCAGGGGGACCTCATTCCATTTCCACTCCCAGGGGAGGCTGTGAAGGTCTTGCTTTATCCTGTTCAGTCCAGAAGCTTTTGGAAAATTGCCTTTTCCCCTTCAGCCTTTCCAAGTGAGTACTCACAGGAACTTTACCTATTAAGAGTATTTTTACCCAAGGTCTAAGTGGGTCAGATCTTCGCTCTGTAAGCAGTCAGAAAGCAAGACATAATTTGAAACTGGAAATCAGGGTTGGGCCTTTCTCCAGCCTGCAGCCTGTTTGGTTGCTTATCGGGATTAGAGATGGGCCCACTTCCTTTCTCTGGATTGGTGATGGTGGGGCTTCTGAAATGGGCCTGTGTTTTCCCGGCAGGGCGCGGGCCGACCAGCGGATCACTGAGTCACGCCAGGTTGTGGAGCTGGCGGTGAAGGAGCACAAGGCTGAGATCCTTGCTCTGCAGCAGGCCCTCAAAGAGCAGAAGCTGAAAGCTGAGAGCCTCTCTGACAAGGTCAGCACCCATCCCTTCTGCTTTTAGGAGGACATCTTCATCTCCCTCTTTTAGAAGGCACACTCGACCCATACTCAGGTGCAATCCGTGGTCAGCATATTTCACAAACACACATTTACTCAGTCCCATCAAGTCGCAGAGTTAGGCTCCACACAGACACCCTTGGTTGGCGAGAGCGTGGGAGGCATGCTGGGGACTGGTGTGTCACAGTCCGTTGGTGACTTCTTAACATCTGCCTGTCTGTGCCCCTGACGTCTGGATTCTGATCTGGCTACACAGCTCTCTCATTTTCTGGCCCCTGATTTCTAGATTTAACCTCTGGGTTAGTTGCTGGATTTAATGTCGAGCATTCTTGGAAACTACTCAGTGGCAAGGACTAATGCTCTTTCCATTGCTGCAATAGTAGGCAGCTCGGCGTCTCTCTGTTCCAAGGCCGGGGGCACAAGAGGGTCTGATGGCCACGAGAGTTCTCAGTGTTTTACATTGGAAATACGCATGTCCTGTCCATGTAGCACACCACATTATGTCTGCAGAGTGATGTCCCATTATTCTGGAGGTTTATCTAAGTCTTGAAAGAGATTTCTAATAGATGCCCCAGTGTTCCAGATAATAAGAATGAAGATCAAAGCAATTTTATGTATATATACCTAGGCTCACACACACGCACTTTTTCACGCACACACAAATACATAAAATAAAGCAAGACTCTGAATTTCATATTTTGTATAACTTTGTTATTTCATGATTATAAAAGTGATTCTTTGGGGTTATTGTGGCAGATCTAGAAACCATAGAAAAGTAAAGGAAAAGATGACTTATAATCCAGCACTGCTCCATTAGAATAAATTTAGATTCTTGCTATGTAAATAAATTTACATCTTAAAAAAAATCCCAACAGAGACCAAGGGGCTTTTCCTTAGTTACTGAATGTTTTTTGAATATGTAGGTCCAAAAAAACCCCTCAACAAAACAGAGGTACCTACTGAATCATTTAATCATTCTACTTGGTGCTGGAACTTTGAGCTTCTTTCAATTTTTACCATAATGTTATAAATCTTTAGGGACATCCATGATTATTTTCTTACAGAAATAAAATTTCATGGAAATAAAATTATTGGATTCAAGGCTGGAGCTTGCTGCTCAGGAACACTCTGGAGTTCCTTGATACTGGCTCACAATTTTTTTTTTTAACCCATGAGGAAACTAGGTATATTAATTATTTAGAGGTAAATGAATCCTTTTGTGTTGAACTTGAATATTTTTTCTATTCGATTGTTCTTTCTTAGAGTATTCTATAGCAAAGTTCTGCTCATCTTTTAAGACTTCAGACATTAGGGCTCCTGGGGGGCTCAGTTGGTTAAGTGTCCAGCTCTTGATCTCAGCTCGTCTTGATCTCAGAGTTGTGAGTTCAAGCCCCACGTTGGGCTCCAAGCTAGGTGTGGAGCTCACTTTATTTATTTATTTTCTTTTTTAAATGATTTTTTATTATATTATGTTAGTGTGGAGCTCACTTTAAAAAAACAAACAAACCAGACTCCAGACATTGATACAATCTTTTCTTGACAACTGGTAATTCAGGAAGAATTGCTCTTCTCCATACCCTCTTATCAGAAATATTATGTGACAAAGCAGTCCTTGTTTGTGTACATGTCTAGTTATGGGCTTCTCTCTGCCTTTGTGACTTTATGTAAGATTCTTAAGAGAGTTTGTCCATTCTTTCATCCCAAGAGCCTGATATAATGCTGTGCAAATAGTAAGCATTCGGCATTTGATTATTTAATTAAATTCAGCCGAAGTGATCATCCTTGTCTTAGAACTTGTCATAGCTCTTTATGTGACCCATGCCTTAGAAATAATCCTATCCCCATATAAGGCTTATCTGTGACATGGACCTTTGTGATAAAAATATTTATTTATTCATTTATTTATTTTTTGAAAGATTTTATTTATTAGAGAGTGCACATGTGTGTGAGAACGAGAATGAATGGGAGGAGAGGCAGGGGGAGAGGGAGAAGCAGACTCCTTGCTCATCGTGGGGCCCGATCCCAGGACCCTGAGATAATGACCTGAGCTGAAGGCAGGTGCTCAACAGACTGAGCCACCCAGGTGTCCCTAGAAAACAATATTTATATTCTGATCTTCAGAACTTGATTCTTTATGTGTGAAGGTTTGTGGGTATTTGCAAAAGTCATTAGCATCTAGTATTCCTAAATATGATATTATGGCCAATTTTTCCAAATGCCCAGCTCAATGACCTGGAGAAGAAACATGCCATGCTTGAAATGAACGCCCGCAGTTTACAGCAGAAACTGGAGACTGAACGGGAGCTCAAACAGAGGCTTCTGGAAGAGGTGAGTGTAAAACAGGAGAGAAATAGAGCCAGGTGGAATTCTGAAGGTGAAAATTTGTTGTGTTTAGGTGGTCAGATCCAGATCAGACGTTCAAATTTTGCAGTTCGAATTTTCAAGGAAGAGTAAGGTGGTCACGTAGTACCTTTTTTGAAGGTATTTAATACATTCAGAGAATGCGTCACGATGGCCAGGGGGTCTTTGTCACTTGTATCCCCCCACGTGGTGCTTAAAAAAATGTTGAGCTCAGATGCGTATGTGCCAAATGGAAGTTTATTAAATATACGGGTGACTGAATATTGAATTAAACTGTTCTTTTAGAGTTAATATCTAAAGTGTATCAAGTTTTCAGGCTGATAAACATCTGTGCAAATTCGCTTCATGCACAGGGCAGGAACTTGATCAGATTTATGCTGAGTACTAAATTTCTTGAAGACTTTTAATCATTCATTTAATTCAATTAAAAAAAATTACACCCTGCCTTTGAGACATAGAATGGAAAGCTCAAATTGATCTCCTGAACCCATCCCTTATATTATTTCTCGGGCCTTTTAACGGAATTCTGAAAAATCTCTCTTTAAGTTGATGACTACTTCCCACTCCCAACCAAAGCCCTCCCTGTATGTTGAGTCACTAATGACTCTGTTCTGTTCACTAGAATTGACCAACCAGGACAAATATACTTTGTAAAGATATTTAAGGAGAAATAGGACTCCAAGAGTGTTCTGTTTAACCCATAGTGAGCCTCATAGTTCAATTAACCAGACTACCTATTCTCGTTAGTAAGGTTTTATTATAGGATATCTCCCAAGGGACTCTGCTGATAGAAATAATATTGCTAAGCTATGAACTTTGAAAAGTGTGGTGAAAATTTTGCAGGTGAGTGTGAAATATTTTACAGAATGAGACTTTAAAAAAAATGGGTGGGAGTTTGTGAGAGTTCTGGAGATGGATGGCAGTGATGGTTGCATAACACTGTGCATGTCCTTGGTGCCAATGAACTGTCCACTTAAAAATGGTTAAAATGGTAAATTTTATGTATATTGTATCACAATAAAGATTTTTACAATAAAACTAATTATATACACACATGGGTGGGAAGTTCGTCAAAGGCAGTGTTAAGAACGCCGTCATAAAAATTTAAAAATCTACCTGGTGGTCAAGTAGAGAATGGTGGTCTTTTATCTGGAACGAATAGGCAATGTCCCCATTTTAGGCACATGTTGGAAACAGAACAGAAATAATCAATGATCTTGCCTGTCCTGTTTTCCTTCTGAGGAAAGAGAATTGGCTCTGACAGCTCAATACTTTGGTCCAAGGTTACATGGTGAGTCAGTGACAAGGCTTGGAATAGCATGCTGGGATCCCGATTCAGTCCCCTCTTTCTCACTTCTACACGACACGAGAACATTTCCAGCTTCCCAGTCTGTACCTCACAGAGATAGATTTTTGAGCACAGACATCTGGCTGACACTGAGTTTGAGGCATATTTCACTGACAGTTGAAACCATTATGAAACAAAGAATGATATTTATTGTCCAGGATGTGGCTAGAACCCTTGGTCGTGGTGTGCACTTTATAGGCATGTGACCAAGGGCTTAACCTGAGTGTCTTCTTTTTTTTTTTTTTTTTGAATCATTTTTTAAAATGTAAACACCTGACTAATCATCACCACAATGAAAATATAAAACATTTTCATCATCCAGAAAAGTTCCCTATGGCCCTTCTAGTCGATACCTTCTGACCCTGGCCCCGGGTACACACTGATCTGCTCTTTGTCACTACTGATAGTTTTTCTTTTCTAGAATTTCCTAGAAGTGGAGTCATACTATATATACTCTTTGTATCTGGACCTTTTTTAAAAAATTTTTTTAAAGATTATTTTATTTTAGAGAGAGTGTGTGTGAGTGTGGGGAGGGGCAAGGGGAGAGGGAGAGAGAGAATCTCAAGCCGACTTCCGTTGAGCACAGAGCCCAACTCGGGGCTCCATCTCACGACCCTGAGATCATGACCTGAGTCGAAACCAAGAGTCAGACGCGTAACTGACTGAGCCACCCAGGTGCCCCTCGATTCTTTAGTTTAGTTGAGCATGCTTTTGTGACTTACCCATGCTGATGAATGTACTAGCAGTTCATTGCTTTTTATTGCTAAGCAGTAATTCATTGTATGGGTATACCATAATTTATCCACTCACCTGTTGATGAACCTTTGAATAGTTTCCAGTTTTTAGTTATTATAAATAAATCTGCTATGAAAACTTGTGTGCAGATCTTTGTGTGGATATGTTTTCATTCCTTTAGGAGGAACATTGCTGGGTCACATGTGTATGTTGATAACAAAGTGGTTCCATTTTGCACACCCAACAGCAGTTCCAACCCCATAATGCTTAGTGTTGTTTAGCCTTTCTAGTGTGTATATTACAATATCACATTGTGGTTTTAATTTGCCTTTCTTCAATAATGAAAGATGATGAGCATCTTTTCATGTATTTGTCATTCATGTGTCTTCTTTTGGGAAGTGTAAGTTCAAATCTTTTGGATAGTTACTTCTAAGTAAAGTTGTTAAAGATTTCTTGGTACTAACTCTTTGCCAGATGTATGGATGGTGAATCTTTCCCCCATTCTGTAGCTTGCCTTGTCTTTTAAAACAGTATCTTTCAGGGGCGCCTGGGTGGCTCAGTCGTTAAGTGTCTGCCTTTGGTTCAGGTCATGATCCCAGCGTTCTGGGATCAAGCCCCTCATCGGGCTCCCTGCTCAGCGGGAAGCCTGCTTCTCCCTCTCCCACTCCCCCTCTTGTGTTCCCTCTCTCGCTGCCTCTCTCTCTGTCAAATAAATAAATAAAATCTTAAAATAAAAAAAAAAAATAAAACAGTATCTTTCAAAGAGCAAATGTTCTTTTTATGAAGTCAAATTTATCAGTTTTTAAAAACGGTTTGTGTTTTCTGTGTTCTATTTAAGAAATCTATGCTGATCCTAAAGTTGAATACTTTCTTCTCTCTGTACTACTAGAAGTTTTATAGTTTTAGCTTTCATATGTAGATCTAGGATGTATTTTGAGTTAATTTTTATGTATGATATGAGAGGAGAGGTTCACTGTTTTCTGTAGAATTGTCCTGTTACTCCAGTACCATGTGTTCAAAAGACTCTTCCTTATTAAATTTTCTTGATACCTTTGTCACAAAGCCATCTACATGTCTATCCTTATTCCATTACCAGAGCATCTGATTATAACATTTAAAATCAAGATACAGTGTGTGTGTGTGTGTTTATCGTGATAAGTGTGCTCTTTAATCCCCATCCCCTATTTCTCCCATCCCCCCACCCACATCCCCTCTGGTAATTTGTTCTCCATAGCTAAAAGAGTCTGTTTCTTGGTTTGTCTCTTTTTTTGTATTTGCTCATTTGTCTTCTTTCTAAAGTTAACCCAAGTGTCCTCTTCATTAGGTACAGGGTTGGGAAGAGTTTTTTCTGCCATGGAGTCCAAATTCCCAGCTCTTCTTCCATTGTTCCCTTCATCCCTGCCCCTGGCAGAATTTGCTAATGGCTGTCTCTCCCAAATCTTTCCTCTTGGGCCGGAAATGGCTATGGAAGCTTTTTTGACACGGCACTTGACAGCCACTATCAGTCCATTGGAAGTAATGCCAAAGATGAAAGTCCATTTGCTAATTCTGGTCAAATTAACCTCCTGTCTAAGGCAGAGAATCTCTTCCCCAACATTACTCACCAGTGGGCCTGGTTGAATGGAGGCCTGAGTGCACAGTGCCGGTGGACATTCCAACCCATTTTTTTCCAGCAACTTTCATTCTCAGAAAGTCATGTCTTATTTTGAATTAAAGCCTCTAACTTCTGACCATTGGTTCTATTTCATTGAAACATTTGAAAATAGAGCAGTCTGATTATTTCCAACCAAAAAAGGAGATTAATGCTGATCAGTGATCAAATTACTTGATTAATAATTTAAAAGCTAATGTTTCATTAGCAATTGCTATGTGCCAGGTGCCCTTCTGAGTACTTTCCAAGAATTGGCTCCTAAAACCCTCGTGACAGTTCTATGAGAAAACTACTTCTATTATCTCTATGACAGTCTATTAGGATATCTAAGTCGCTCTCCCACTCCAGACCGCCTTCTCTTTCCTAAGAGAAAGATTTCAAGTCCCTCCAAGTTTGAAATGTTCTTTTCTGGTAGATTTATCTTTCCAAAGAGAGCTTCTAGAAGTCCTCATGGTCTGAACAACATGGAGTATGGTGGGATATCTCCAGCTCCATTCTGTGAGCCTCTGCCAATTAGCTTGGGCTCTTTGGGTACATTTATCGCACCACTGACACCCACTGACCTGTTACATCGACACCAACCCTTCCATAAGGGTTTTTGTTTTGTTTTCTTTTTGATATCTTTATATTCTGTGTTTATCAGTCAGTGTTGTTGGTTTTTTTTTAAGATTATTTGAGAAAGAACACCGGCAGGGCAGGGCGGGGAGGGACAGACGCAGAGGGAGAAGCAGACTCCACGCTGAGCAGGGATCCCAGACATAGGAGGGGCTCCATCCCAGGACCCAGGGATCATGACCTGAGCCGAAGGCAGACACTTCACCGACTGAGCCACCCAGGTGCCACTATCAGTCAGTGTTTTTAAAAATACGGTCCGTTTGAACTTTCTCTGGCTGGTTTTGCTCCATCCTTTCTGCCATCAGGGTTGTTTGGTGCTCCGGCTCTGTGATCCAGCTCCTTCGTGCGCCCTGCCAGTCTCCTGTCACCCTTGTGAAACTGTTGGACAGATGAAAGCACAGAGCTAATGCTCTCCTTTCAGTCCGACACTGACCCGTGAATAGCCCCCATTTGCCTCGCTGGGAGGCAGGTAAATGGCTTTGAAAAACATTCCACCGAGCAGCAACCTGCCACTCTTACTTGTTTATTTATTGTAGTAAATAATCAGCCTGTTTCTTGGAAAGCTAACGGACAGTTGATGCATTTGTTCTAGAGAAATATTTTGGGCCCGGCTGTCACCAACCCAATTCTTGTCCCCAGCTCCTGTTTCTCTGCTTCCTGCCTAGTAATTAATGTTGTCCTAAAATAGTGGGAAGAAACTAAAGAGGGTAATTTGCGGAAATCACTTGCGCCGTAGGGGACTGATAGCTCCCTTTAAGAGGTAATCTTAGCTGTTTTTTCTGCTCCCCTTCCCCGCCATGTTTTAGGGGTTTCTGTGGTTTGATTGAGAAATTCCAGGTTGGCAGATAGGCTAGGTGATCTCTGGTAGCTGACAGTATCTCTTGCTTTATGGAGGACTGATGGGGGGAGGCTGGTGGAGGAGGTTGACATGGGGAAGACTGATGGGGTAGGGAGAGGGGAGCCTGAACTGGATAGAGGGAAGGGGGGAGAGAGAGACTGCTAAAATTCCTTGAGCAACTGTGGTACGCTGGGCACTTGGCATGGCACTCAGTATATCACCCAGTCAGGGGAGACATTATACCCACTTTCAGATGAAAACACTGAGGCTTCTAGAGGCAATATGAGCTGCCCCTATGGTCCTATACGTGTTAGAGTCCTCATTTATGCCAGGGTCTGTAGTCTTCCAAAGCCCACATTCGTTCCAGCACACCGTGATGCCTCAAGGAATCCACTTCCCCTCAAGAGGAAGGGCCGTAGAGGAGTAGAAATGGAAAGAGAAACAAAACATAGGTGGAGGGAAGCAAAATGGGATGAAGAGGGTCAGCAAGGTCTGAAGTTGTTGCTGGCTCTCGGCCTTCTGGGGCTGAGAGCGCGGAGATTTGCTGTTGCCTGTTGGAAAATGCCCATGGTGATGTTTACTGCTCTTTAGGAGCTCTGTCCTTGAATGTGCAGAGCGTCTGGGCCACCACGGGAGGGGGTATTAGGGCCACCTCGGGGGTGGTTAGATTGTCACCCAGGGGTCGGATGACATCAGGCGGTCTCATCAGGGTAGCTGCTCTCTCCTGCTTTTTTAGAAACAGAAGCATTTTAGGAAAGAAAGCCATAAAACCAGCATCTTTATAACCTGCCTTATTTTCTGGTTGACTTCCATTGTAAAAATTGGAGAGAGATTTCCAGCACAAAACTATTTCCAAAACACTAAAGTGATATTCCCCCCTGGGTTTTACTGACACTTGTGCTGAGTCCGGGCTCTTCCTCTTCCTCCCCACACTACAGAAGTATCTCCTATGATTGTGGCTATCTGTGTCCTGGTTGAGGGGTCCCTCACCCTGACAAGGCGCTCCTTAAGTTAGAGGTGACGTGATTCCCCTTTGTGCATCCACACTGCCTGAAGAAAGTGATTTCTCACAATAGCACCTGAGACCTTAAAAAGCAGAGCTCAGGACAGATTGGAGCATAGCTGTCACAGCAGTAATTCACAGCATCTTCGATGTCAACTCAGGTGGGCCAAATGTCCTTAATTGTAACTGACCGGAAAGGCAGACACACCAGCCTGGCCTTCCTCTTACAGTGGGGATCCTGTGACTTGCTGGCCAACAGAGATTTCTGGGCAGATTCTTTTTAACTGTGCCATGCATCCATCTGGGACAGAAGACAATCAGTAATTCTGAAACAAGATGATTTCAGAAGCTGAAATTTGGTGCCATGCCTGCTATTAGTTTGGTAACAAGAACAGCGGGGGGGCACGAGTTGTATTGTCCACGGTATCAAGACTCTGTCTGGCCTCTCTCCCCACCAGCAAGCCAAATTACAGCAGCAGATGGACCTACAGAAGAATCACATCTTCCGTTTGACTCAAGGGCTGCAGGAAGCTCTGGACCGGGCTGATCTGCTGAAGACCGAAAGGAGTGATCTGGAATACCAGCTAGAAAACATTCAGGTGAGAACCAGCAAAGGGAATTTACTTAAAAAATTGTCTGCAGGGGCGCCTGGGTGGCACAGCGGTTAAGCGTCTGCCTTCGGCTCAGGGCGTGATCTCAGCATTATGGGATTGAGCCCCACATCAGGCTCCTCCGCTGTGAGCCTGCTTCTTCCTCTCCCACTCCCCCTGCTTGTGTTCCCTCTCTCGCTGGCTGTCTCTATCTCTGTCAAATAAATAAATAAAAATAAAATCTTTAAAAAAAAAAAATTGTCTGCAGACGCAAAGCATCATGGCTAAAAGCCATCTAGTGAAACGGTCACTCTCTTTATATTGTGTAGTATTGTGCGTTTCCCCCAATATTTCATTGTGAAAATTTCCAAACCTTCAGAGAAGTTGGAAAATACCTGTAATGATCAGCTCTGAGATTCTAATATTAACCCCTGGCTTTTTTTTTTTTTCTTTTCCATATACTTATCCATGCATGGTCCTTTTTTAGTTTTGGTTTTGGCTATAAGAAAAGGACTAAGTAAGTAAATATTGGCCCAGTGTGGTCCGTGTTGAATTTTCATATGCTAGTATTCTCACGACTTAATCTTTTTATTTTTCTAAGTACCAAATTTAAAAGCATCCTTCTTTTGAGGGCCAAGCTTAATTTTGTTTCTATGAATTTTTAGGTTCTCTATTCTCATGAAAAGGTGAAAATGGAAGGTACTATTTCTCAACAAACCAAACTCATTGACTTTCTGCAAGCCAAAATGGACCAGCCTGCTAAGAAGAAAAAGGTGGGTCCTAGTGTTTGAAAAGTGGGGAGGTTTTGCTCAGTCATTATGATTCATTAAATACTGTTGTGATAGATAATTATAGAAACATCAAAGAAAACAAAACACGCATTTTCTCGTTTTATATTGGGTTGAAAATAGGTTTTGAGAAAGTCAGAACAGTACTTACAAAGGGATGTCATTAATCAAGTCTGTAACACACTACTTTGTGTTCATGACCTTTATAATGATAGTGCCTGTCTCTGATAAGGGAAGGATTTTTTTTTTTTTCATTTCCTAAGCAGCTGGGGTGGGGGTGACAGCAGAGAGAAAGGTTTATAGGGAGGTCATTGTACAAGACTCCAGAGGGATTAGCAGCCCATAGGCACAGGACTCTAGAAAAGACCCGAAATTACCCAGCCCAGTCCTTTGGATTGGCAGAAGCCTGTGAGGAGCCCAGGAGCCAGGGAGTTGAGGTGACTTGCCTCACGTGCCTGACTGGATAGCTAGGCCCTCCCCTGAGTGCTGCTCCATCCCTTTAAAATTATGATAGACAAACACATGACAAACTATGACCAAAAAGAAAAAAAAAACAACTGTGGACAGGTTTCTATGTAGATGCACCTGGGAAGATTTTTCCTACACCCAAAACACGCTTCCCTAAGCCACCGAGGCCCTCCTGGGAGGTTTGGCCGGGTGTTCTCAGTTCTAAGAGGTCTCTAAGGAGCTTGCAGTTTGCTTCCAAAAGCATTCCTACCCTGGAGGAGCAGCGGCAGCCCCCCTGTGATTTGGAATACGTGAGAGGGGGCTGGAGGGGGCTGCTGGTGCCGTGTTCCCAGCGCGGTTGGGACTGTAAGGGGGCGGGGGCAGCTTCAGCAGCAGCCTGCTCCTGGGACAGCTCAGGGGAGGGGTGTTGCGGCCTACTGTGTGACTCTGTGTGCTCGTGCTGCTTATGATACTGAATCTTCTTTTATTTTAGCAGCGGATTGTTTTCTGATTGTGTCATGTGCTGTAGTTAGGGTGTTTCCATTGAGTTTTGGTTGTTAATTTTTTTTTTCAGTCCCATTATTCCCTGTGTTTTCCTTTTTTTCCCCTCCGTGTCCAGTACGTGTTTCCATTTGCTTTTTTTTTTTTTTGAGTAAGCCCCTTGTTTTGATGTCATTTTAGCAGTCAAGTTTTTGGTCTCCATTTTTTTTTTAAACACTCATCTCTATGTCTTGTAACTAAGTGTCATGAGACAAACACAAAGCAAGAATGATTTCCGAACCATCTCTCCTGACTCCATCCTCCACTTCCATTTTTTGAGGGTAAAGACTCAGGAAATGGCTCTCCTTCTTGGGAATGCTAAAGGAAGAGGTGGTGGCAGTTCAAGCATCTTGAACCCTCTTGTTGAAAATTTTCGAAACCCTATTTTTTTCCAGCCGGCTGGAATGGGCTGTGGCTCAGTCTCCCCCTTTTCCCCTTCACATGCCATTTTTACTAAATCCGCTTACAGTGAGTATGCTCCTGGCTTTCGTGGTTTGCTCCTCTTGAGTCAGACTTCCTTTAGCTAGTTTCAAGTGCCAGTTTCCAGGAGTTAGGAGATATCTCTGTTTCCATTGCTAGGGTTTATTTAGTCGACGGAAAGAGGACCCTGCTTTGCCCACACAGGTTCCTCTGCAGTACAATGAGCTGAAAGTGGCTCTGGAGAAGGAGAAAGCTCGCTGTGCAGAGCTAGAGGAAGCCCTTCAGAAGACCCGCATCGAGCTCCGGTCTGCCCGGGAGGAAGGTAGGGGCACTCCCTATGCCTAGTC
This sequence comes from Ursus arctos, assembly GCF_023065955.2. NCBI lineage: Eukaryota > Metazoa > Chordata > Mammalia > Carnivora > Ursidae > Ursus > Ursus arctos. Next base: position 16,161,694 of record NW_026623030.1, read on the forward strand.
TGTGGAAAAAGGCAGAGGACCCATCTCAAGCAGATTGGTCGTACTAGTTCATCTTCAGTCTTTATGGCTCAGAAGCTCTCAGTCCAGACGTCCCAAGTCTGAAAAATTCACAGCATCCTTGGCATGGCCCATTCAGCACAATGCATGTTCTTTTGGTCTTGGGTCCTCAAAAGACAGCCCAGGGGCAGTCCGCTTGGTTTTGGCCTCTTGGTGACCCAGCTAACCGAAAGGCATCGGACTGGTCTCTCTCCAGCTGCCCACCGGAAGGCCACAGACCATCCGCACCCATCTACGCCAGCCACCGCGAGGCAGCAGATCGCCATGTCCGCCATCGTGCGGTCACCTGAGCACCAGCCCAGTGCCATGAGCCTGCTCGCCCCGCCATCCAGCCGCAGAAAGGAGTCATCAACTCCAGAGGGTATGTGCTCAAGGAGCCACTGGAGTTCTGTTGAAAATCATTTTTAATCGACTAAAAAAATGCAGACATATGGTAAAAGTGACAAGTAATAATACTAAGAGTAATAATGCTAAAGGGTAAGAAGTCCGTCTTCTCCCCTGTCCCAGTGCCAGTTCCCTGAGCTAGAGACAACCTTTGTATTCTTCCAGCAATAGTTCATGCATGTAAGCACATGTTGTGCTATTCATGTGTCTTGAATAATTATATTTAAAGAGTATGAGAAATAGGCATATTTTCCTCAGTCCTTTTTTTCTATTATAAATATCATAGCATACTATGCTGTACCTTGCAAAACACCTTTCTTTTACTTCAAATATTAGAGTGTTTATTAATACATATGCATCAACCTTGTCCTCTGAGAGGGCTGCGTGGTATTCACTGGTGTGGGTACAGGGTTCACCTATTAAAACCAGACCCCTGTTGATGGGCATTTAGGTTGTTTCCAGTCTCTCCTTACCAGGAGTGCCCTATAGCGAAATTCTGCACCTCTGCGGGTGCTACAGCCGTAGGATTAGTTCTCGGGAAATGACTCACTGCATTCAAGATTATTTGCATTTTGAGTGTTGGTAGTTTGGTCCAGTTTATATTCTTACCAACAGTGTAAGAAGTTTTCTTTGTGGTCTTAAAAATACTCTAGAACTTAAAAGTTCGCCTAGAGAGGAAAAGGACTTAAAAAAAAAAAAAAAAGGCTAAGTTGTGAGGGCGATCTGGCTGCGACATCTGTCACCCCGTTGATTGCCAGGGTTGATTCGACTGATCTGGCTGGCTAGGCAGGTGCCCCCTTCCTCCCTCACCGCTCCATGTGCATGCACCCTGCACCCCTGCCCCAAAGCTGCATGCTCAGTCAAAGGTGACAGCCTTCCCTGATAGAGGAGGACTGTTCTTCGGTCAAGGGTGTATGAGTAGCTGAGCTCCCCTGCTAGAACCTTCAAACAAGCTCTCAAGGTCCATTTGTAGGAGAACGTCATGTGGTCAAGCTTCCAAGAGTCCAGATGCATCCAGTGAGACGCTGCCTGTGGCAGCCTGCCTTTCTTTCTTTTTTTTTTTTTTTTAAAAGGAAGGTGGTTTGGAAGGTCTCAGGGGATCATGAGAGCAGTGGGTTAACGTCATGGTATCACAATGTAACCAATTTTAGTGGCAAATCTGGATGGCGTTTTGGTGTGGCGGTGGTTTTTCTTCAGGAATGGTTTTTCTCCAGGAATGGGTTTTTCTCCGGCGACGATGCCCTCTTGTTTCCTCTGTTTCCATAACACTTTGAATCAAAGAGCTTTACTCTTATAGTCATCACGATGGTGATGGTAACACACCAAAATCCTTTCTGACCATAGTGTCCGTTGACCGGGCTCCACAGAGCACGGCCTGTGAGGTTCCTCAGACCCCAGGCCCCTCCTTCCCATGTTCTGCGTATTCACCAGGTCAGAGTGTGCTCACATCATTTATTCCTTATGGCTTTCTGGTTAAGGGTGGGAGCCTGTGTTCTGTGGAGAACCCAGTTTGGATTCAGAAATTTGGATCCTGAGCTTTGCTGTTTAAAGCTGTCTTTAATTAGGTCACTATGGAGAGGGGGGCCTATTAAATGGAATTGGAATATAAATGTAAGGACTGGAATATAAATGTAAGAATTTGATTTTTAAGGCTTAAACATTGAGTTTTTATCCAAAAGAGGTTATTCATGAAAGAACAGGACATGAAGAGAGAATTCTTCAGTCAGTTTATATATCTAATAACTAGAAATTCTGTAATACAGAACTGGTTTTTAAACTGAATTCTGAATTCTCTTAGATACAGGCTTTCATCTGGAAAAAAAAACTTTAATGATTAAAATATTTACAGACATTTACAGCATAGGTTTCCTTAGGCCCACAATCATCTTTATTATCATATAGCCTGTCTTCTGCCGGTAACATGTTCTTTAAAAATACTCAATTCCTAATAACTGGATAATGGAGATTTGAAGTTGATTCATATAAATCTAGATGCATCTGTTAGTGTTAAAATACTTTCATACTCTGTAACTAATCTGCTCTAATGGTTTTTTAACAGCTTTATTGAGATAAATTCACATACCATACAGTTCACACGTTTGAAGTGTATGATGTTTTTTGTCAAGTGCGCAGGGTTGTACAACCATTGCATTGTAATTTTGGGACATTTTTGGTCTCAACCTTTCCTCCCCCAAAAGCACTCTACCCGTTAGCAGACACTCTCCATTCTCCCCTCTGCCCAACCTCTGGCAGCCACTAGGCCCAATAGATTTGCTACTCTGGACATTTCATGTAAGTGAAATCATACCATATTTTTTGTGTCTGGCTTCTTTCATAGAGCATAATGCTTCTGAGATTCACCCATGTTATAGCATTTATTTGTCACTTTTTCCGGTTGAGTAATATTCTGGTGTATGGATAGCACATCTTGTTTCTTAATCCACTGATAGTCATTTGGGTTGTTTCCACTTTGGGGCCATTATATAATGTTGCTGAGAATGTTGTATGTTGTGGCTACATATGTTTCCAGTTCTCTTGGGGATATACCTAGGAATGGAATCTCTGGGTCATACCATTGCTGGGTGATGCTAAATTTAACTTTTCGAGGGACTGCCAAACTGTCTTCCAGAGTGGCTGCACCGTTTGACATTCCCACCAGCAGTGTATGAGGAGGGTTCTAATTTCTCCACATCCTCAGCAACATTGTTTCCTGCATTTTTGACTCTAGACATCTGAGTGGGTGTGAAGTGGAATTTCATTGTGCTTTTGATTTGTGTTTTTCTAATGACTAATGACGTTGATCATCTTTTCATGTGCTTCTTGGTCATCTATTTAACTTCTTTGGAGAGATGTCTAGTCACATCCTTTGCCCATTTAAAGTTGGGTTGTCTTTTTATTATTGAGTTGTAAGAGCTTTTTATATATTCTAGCAACAAGTCCCTTGTCAGAGATATGATTTACAAATATTCTTTCCCATTCTGTGTTTTGTGGGTTTTTTTGTTTGTTTGGGTTTTTTTTTACTTTTACTTTCTCGGTGGGATGTTTTGTAGTACCTAATGATTGTTTTAAAATTTTTTCCTTCAGAATTCAGTCGGCGTCTTAAGGAGCGCATGCACCACAATATTCCTCACCGATTTAACGTAGGATTGAACATGCGAGCCACAAAGTGTGCTGTGTGTCTGGATACCGTGCACTTTGGGCGCCAGGCATCCAAATGTCTTGGTAAGAGCAGTGGCTGTGCATTCGTGGGGGACACCTGCATGTCTCCACCTAAACAGATCTAGCTGATGGGGGTGGGTGGTTTTTTTTTTCTTTTTTCTTCAAGATTTATTTATTTATGTTAGAGCAGAGCGGAAGGGGTAGAGGGAGAGGGAGAGACAATCTCAAGCGGACTCTGCTGAGCTTGGAGCCCGACACAGGGCTTGATCGCACATCCTAAGATGACAACCTGCGCTGAAACCAAGAGTTGGACGCTCAACCAACTGCACCACCCAGGCACCCCTGTTTTTTTTCTTTTTAAATTTCTCATCCTGTAGTACATTCATTTTCAAGCTTTTAGTTTCAGTGGGAGGACACTATTTTTCCCCTGTTAAGGCAATGAGCTTATCCGTGTTTCAGCTCACGTCTCCACCGCCCTGTGCAAAATGCCTTGTGCGTTGCTGATTTCCAGCCCCCCTGCTTTTTCCAGGCTGTTTTCTCCCCACCTTTAGGCTGTGTGCTGGCTGCAACTGAGCTGTGCAAACAGGTCCCTTACACACTTATTTGTGGCAGCCTGGGGAGAAGCCAGGAACACTGTGTCGAGAACACTTGGCTCCCTCGTTTCCTCTCTCTGTCGGGGCCTGGCTCCTGGGAAAGCTTAGACATCACCTGGGTGTTGGGGCCTGGCTGGGGTTTGGCTGGCAGAGGAAAGCCTGGGCCAGGGTCCACCAAGGTGGTTTCAGAATGTTCCTTGCTTTTCCCCAGAATGTCAGGTGATGTGTCATCCCAAGTGTTCCACATGCTTGCCCGCGACCTGCGGCCTGCCAGCCGAGTATGCCACACACTTCACTGAGGCCTTCTGCCGTGACAAAATGAACTCCCCGGGTCTCCAGAGCAAGGAGCCCAGCAGCGGCTTGCACCTGGAAGGGTGGATGAAGGTGCCCAGGTATTGTGGCGGGGTGCCTCGGGCTGGGGCCAGTGCTGGTGAAGACACCATGCCAAAATAGGCCACTTGGGAATAAGGATTATTTTGAGCCAAAGGCACTTGACAAACTGCCGGTCTCATAAGGACACTGACCTCCCCTCTCTCTTCCCGAAAGTAGGAGACACGATTCCCCTGTGAAAGCAGCCCTCCCTTTTCCAGGAGGAAAGGAATATTATTACCGGGGAATCAAGGCCTTCAGAGAGACCTCTTTGCAAAGAACCCTTGTTAAAGTAACCCCTTATTTTCCTTTCTCCTCCTGTAACATTTTAGCTGCTTTTTCATAATTACTAGTCTTTTTTCAAGCCAGTATACAAACACATAGGCCTCTCCACTTTCGGGGTCTTTATCGTCTGGGAGAGACTCCCGGGAACACGTAAAATAAAAATTGTATGCTTCTCTCCCGTTCATCTGTCTGCTGCCAGTGAAATTCCTGGGCCGGCCACAGAACCTACAAGGGTAGAAGGAAGCTTTGCTGCCCCTGACGCAATGGCTCAGGCCGCTCTGATTCCCGAGCTTTCCTCAGGAAGCGTCTTGGCTAGGATTCCCTCTCCCCGTCCCCGCAGTCCCTGCCTCCTCCCCACCATTCTTCTTCAGCCTCCACACCTTTGTTCTTGTCCATGCCTGTTTCCCCAGGAATAACAAACGAGGACAGCAAGGCTGGGACAGGAAGTACATTGTCCTGGAGGGATCCAAAGTCCTCATTTATGACAATGAAGCCAGAGAAGGTAAATTAATAATTCAGGGGGAAATTTTGTTGCACGTGGTTGACCCAGGTCTCCCAGTCTTGGCGAGAAGGCTTTGTTTTTCAGACTGCGTTGCAAGCCTTCTACGATTTTCCAATTTTGAAAATTAAAAACCAAATGACTTCGCTAAAGGTTATTGGTACGATACTCACGTCTATAGGTCTCCCCTCTGAAGAACCTGCAGGGTGCTGCCCTGAAGATTCTACCTGCTAATACACCTTCAGAGAACTTCTGCCTCAGTCAACTAACCCATAAATCCGCATCGTCATCAGAAATTTGACTGTGCTACTCATCTGACACACTTTATTTTGTTTTTATCTTCCCTCTCCGCCTTCTCTGCACACCTTTTTCCTTCCTCCTTTGTTCTCGTGCGCCTCTCTTTCCACACATACTGTCTCTCTTGCCCTGTCTCTCTCTCTCTCTCTCTCTCTTTCTTCTTTTCTCCCCTTGTTCTTGTTCCTGTTCTTTTGGTTTTCTTTCTGCCCTTCCTCTTTGCACCAAGCTGGACAGAGGCCTGTGGAAGAATTTGAGCTGTGCCTTCCCGACGGGGATGTATCTATTCATGGCGCCGTTGGTGCTTCTGAGCTTGCAAATACAGCCAAAGCAGGTGAGGGGAAGCAGGAGAGCCCACCAGGGGGCACGCTGGGCTCGATCAGTCAGCCTCAGTCAGCCGGGGTAGAAGGGGCCACGCTCCTCCAGTCGCCCATCTTAGTGGGGACTGGGACTTGCATGCTTAGGGGTGGGGGATCTCTGACACCTCAGGACCATCCTCCCCCCCCCCCCCCCCGGTTGGGAGTGAGGGAAAGCCATACCCAACCCCTGCTCTCTGTCCAATTCCCTAGATGTCCCCTACATCCTGAAGATGGAGTCTCACCCGCACACCACGTGCTGGCCCGGGAGAACGCTCTATTTGCTGGCTCCTAGCTTCCCTGACAAACAGCGCTGGGTCACCGCCTTAGAGTCTGTTGTTGCAGGTGGGAGAGTTTCTAGGGAAAAAGCAGAAGCTGATGCTGTGAGTATGAAGATGGGTGCTGGAGCTTGTCTTTGTAAGGTGGGCTGACGTGGGAACTACCTGGGTGCTGGGAGCCCTGTTGCTGCCTCCCTGAGGGGTGATGGTCCGAGACTTTCATGACCGGGACTCTTGTGTGACCAAGACACGGGCTCTGCGCTGGCCTGTCTGGTGTCACACGCCCTCCCTCTGCAGCCCTTTAGAATGGGGGTGTCAGTGCCGTTAGCCAGCTCTTGGTTGCACAACGGATCTTGGTCATGGTGGCAAACGTACTCATAAGGAGATCCTCTCCCTCGTTTACTCTGATGAGTTTATTTGAAGACTTGAGTTGCAAACACTTGGCCATGAAGCAGCACAAAAGTCGTCCAAAACCATGCCAACTCAGGGAGGGCTTTTCATAACCTTCTCCGTAGCTTCCACATGATCTGCTCTTCTGTAGGCAGGTTCGGGATCCTACTTCTCCTTACGATGGCAGAACTGTAGGTGTGCCTTGACTGGCATCACTCCTCCTGGAAAGTTCCAGGATATAAACAGGGCTCCTTGCTCACTGGTGTTTTCTTCACCAAAGACCAAACACTGGGCTCCTAGTAAACACGTTCGGTGTTTGCAGTAGTAAACTTCTTAACCATGAGCCTCCTGAGAGGAGCTTGGCTCACTGAGTGGACCTGTTTTGATGACTTGTTCTGTTGTTCCCTGTGTGAGCCTTTTATTGAAATCCACGTTAATATGTGTACAATAGGGCTGTGACCGTATTCCCTACGAGCTTCTGCCTGCGTGGGTTCAGGTAAAGAGATTCAGAAGCTTTTGCTGCTTCGCTGCTGACACTGTGCTTTGTACTTGGGCTGCAGCCTGGAGGGGAAGGAGCCTTCCGTGTGGCTTATTAACCCTCTGCAGGTGACACGTCCTCAGTGTCCGTTTATGTCCTACCGCAGAAAATCTCTCGGTGTCTACTTCACTCATTTATTTCTGTGTCCAAGCTGAGGTGTAACTCTGGAGATACCAGTAACATTCCTGTTTTGCCTTTTGAGCTCAGAACAAAATATGGGGCAAGCCAACAGCAAATGTGTGTTTCTGGCGTTTTCAGGAGTAACCTTACTTTCTTCCTGGCACCAAACTTCTCTCTGTTTTTGCTTTTGTCTGTCTGGATGGTTTGGTTATGGACGGTTTAAGCTAACTGTGTCTTTTTTTTTTTTTTTTTTCCTTTTTTCTTTTTTCTCTTTTCTTTTCGGTTCCAATATGTAAAGAAGTTGCTTGGAAACTCCCTGCTGAAACTGGAAGGTGATGACCGCCTGGACATGAACTGCACGCTGCCCTTCAGCGACCAGGTAGCGCCGTTCTTTGGGTACTGGCCGGAGGCCCCCGCAGTCACGAGAGAAAGGGCTCTTGCTCTTACTACTCTTCGGGGTTGTCGTGGGGACGTGGTTATGCTTACGCTCGCCTGTGGACTTCTGTTCTTGCAGGTGGTGTTGGTGGGCACTGAGGAAGGGCTCTACGCACTGAATGTCTTGAAAAATTCCCTCACCCACGTCCCAGGAATTGGAGCGGTCTTCCAAATTTATATCATCAAGGACCTGGAGAAGCTCCTCATGATAGCAGGTGGTAGGCCAAGGACGTGGCGCTTTCTTTTCACTGTCGAGGGAAACTATTTGAGAGCCAAGTATCATGTCTGAAACACAAAGGCAGGTCCTCCTGGTGGCAGATGGGAGCCGACGCGGCTCTTTCCTCTGGGTCCCCATCGGTGCCCGAACTGATGGCGCTCTCGGCTCAGATTCGTTCCCGTGGTCGCCGGTGCAGCATAGCCCAACACCCCCAAGTTATACCACTTCACCGTTATGCCAAGTGAAGAGTAGTGAGCCCCAAAGTCTCAGTAACAACAGACCCTTTGATGCCGACGTCATAGTGACGTCAACACCACCGTGAGCCGTGGCCTTCTGAGAGCTTGCCTGCTGTTAACGCGCAGCCTCTTATTTCTCTGTGACCCCTTGGAGACCCTTGGAGTGTTCCCCACTGTTAACATTTTGCCATATTTTTACTCTCTTCCTCTACAAACACACATGCACGCACCCTAACTTTTGAACCATCTGAGAGTCCCCTGTAGCTGTGACCCCAAAGTCTTTAGCGTATCAGCTAAGAACGAGAGTGTTCTCTTATACAACAGTGGCAAAAAAATTTTTCTCTCTTTGTTGGTGGTCTGTATTTTTTTTTTGGAGGGAAAACAGTGATTTGTTGGCTCAGTGTTCAAAAACACCTACAGCCAGGTCTTGTTTCAGGTGTGGCTGGATGGATCTGGGGGCTGAAAGAATATGGTCAGGAGCTGGCCATTCTTGGTCTCTCATCTCTTCCTCTCTTTGCCTCTTTTGTTTCTTTCTGCTTGCTTGCCTCCCTTCCTGTTCTTCCTTTCCTTCGTTCCCCTCCATCCCCACCTTCCTTCCTCCCTTCTTGACTTTATTCTTTAGAGTGGCTTTAGGCTCACAGGGAATTTGAGAAGAAAGTACAGTGAGTTCCCGGATGCCCCCTGCCCCCACCGTCACCATCCCCACCAGAGTGGCTCATTGGCCATAACTGATGAACCCGCAGTGACACATCGTCCCCCGGGTCCACAATTTCCATTAGGGTTCACTCGTGGTGTCCGTTGCGTGGGTTCAGACAAACATGGCAGGGCATGGAAGCACCACTGGAGTATCACACGGGATACTTTCCCGTGGCCCAGGTTTGGAATTCAGGAAATTTAACCCTTGCCGTATGATGCAGCTGTCTGATACACTGCCCGGGGTCAGATTTCACCTGCGGCTCCAATAATGTCCTTTCCTGCATTTTCCCCCCTGATTTGTGATCCCGTCCCAGGTCATGCATTGCATTTAGTAGTGCCCATTAGCCTCCTGTAATCGGGAATGGATTTTTGTCCTCCACGACATTGACATATCGGAATGGTCCAAGCCCATTGTTCTATAAAATGTCCCCTCAGTGTTCCTAACCCATCCTCCCCTTGGCTTTGGTGGGAGCATGTTTAAAAGTCCGCTTCATGCTCTCTGATTTTACGTCTGCAGATTTTTTTTTTCATGCCAGAATCTTGACCAAGAGACCAGATGTTTTTCACTGTAGTTCTAAAACTTGGACCCGAGCCCCGTACACAGGACTCTGTGGAAAACTGTTCGTCTGTGTGTCCCTGTGTGGCTACTTGTGAGAAGTGGAACGGCCTTCCCGCATCTTGGCTTCCCTGCCTCACACTGACCTCGAGGCTCTTCCTGTCCCCTCAGGAGAAGAGCGGGCTCTGTGCCTTGTTGACGTGAAGAAAGTGAAGCAGTCCCTCGCACAGGCTCACCTTCCCGCCCAGCCCGACATCTCCCCCAACATTTTCGAAGCTGTGAAGGGCTGCCACTTGTTCGCTGCTGGCAAGGTAAGCTCGTCTCAGGGCCTCAGTTCTTGAAATCAGCTCTGGCCTCCTTTCAACAGGACTTATTGATTTGACCTTGGAAACTGTATGTCCTCTCCCTGGGTTAAGTTTCTGTTGCTTCCTTTAGGCACATGAAACAATTTGGGTAGCCATGAAATGTGCATAGGCTTTGAGTCGAAAGGAAACATCAGAGAGAAAAATGAGGATAAAATTAACAAGACGAAAAGGATGATCCATAGTTCAAAAAAAAATTGTGTGTGTGTGCGTGAGCATGTGTGTGTGTGTGTGTGTGTGTGTGTGTGTGTGTGTGATGGAGTCTTTTTTATTTTCACTTTTTTTAAAGTAGGTTCCACACCCAGAGTGGAACCCAGCATGGGGCTTGAACTCACGGCCCAAGACCAAGACCTGAGCTGAGATCGAGAGTTGGATGCTCAATTGACCGAGCTACCCAGGCGCCCCTAGACATTTTTTTTTTTTTAATCTAACATGGAACCCCACGACCGAACTAGATGAAAAAATGTTTTACTAAAAATTTGCAAATTCTGATTTATGACATTTATATAATATAAAGTCAGTTCCTGATAACTCAAGTTAATGTTTTGGTAGCTAATAGCTATTGATTTTGGCATATAAGTACATTTGCTTGCCTGCTTCTTTAAGGAAACTTTTAAAATTAAGAGTATTTGTGGGTGCATACCTGTGAACATACATAACTTTAATGAAATCTGAATCAAGCATTTACAGACTCCCTGAGGCTACCAGAGTTCAGCTGAAAACCACCTTTCCCTTCCCAGAGGACTGCTCACTGGGTATTTGGCATTTATCACTCTCAAGTCAGCGTTTACCTATCTCATTCTGTGTACTTAACCGAGCCCTCAGGGGGTCTGTGTGAGGGATGGGGGACCAATGGGGGAGGGCTGTGGTGGGCCACAGGAACCTCCTGAGGGGGGCTTGACTTTGGCCTTGGCCTTGGCCACTGTCCTCTGGCCATGGGGCCGGTGGGATTCTTTTCTTAGTCACTTACACAAGGACTGGGATTAACTGTGGCAACAATAAAAAGAGGACAGAATATAAAGGATGGCTGCCCTAGAAAGTTGTGGATTTGCGAAGGTTTCTCAGAGGTGAATCTTGAGGGGCTGATGAAAGACATTGCTGGGTGGACCCAGGATTTCCAGATGGGGACCCGGCAAGGAATGCTATCCCTTTTCAGTTTTATCAATTCTTTTTTTAAAGAGAACATTTCTTTTTCTTTTTCTCTCCTTCTTTCTGCTTTTTGTTCTTTGTTGTATATTCTCTTATAGCTGTTGCATTTTTTTATCCCTAATATTACTTGTGCTGGATCTCTTATTCGTCTTAATTTCATCAGCATTATCTGATTTTACTAATCTTTATAAAGGAACAGCTTTACTGATTCTTGCTATGACAGCATTATCTTATTTATCATTAATTTTTGCTTTTTCCTTAATCTTTGTTTTTCCTTCCTTCAGTTTTCTCTGGCTTCCTTCCATTGTTCTCTTTCTGATCTCTTGTTTGGCTAATTAATTTTCAGGTCTTTTTTTTCTAAGATAAGCATTTTAAGGCTATACATTTTCCTTCTAACTACAATTTTAGTCACATCCTGTTTTTTTTTTTTTTTATCATTCTACATATTTTAAAATGTCTTATGATTTCTTCTGTGAATGATGAGAAATGGGCATTTTACAATGTTGGAACTCCTAAAAAATAGGTACATTATACAATTGTAACATCTAATAATATAAACATCCCCAAACTCACTACCCACCCCAAGAACTAGAACATTACTAACAGTTTCCATTTTCCTGTGTATTCCTTCCCTCTCCCATCCCATCTCATTCCACCCACCATGCCAACTGCTGACCTTCATGTCAGCACTGATTTGAGAAGCTTCTTTTCGCCCTTGGTGAAATGACAAAGACCTGGTATTGGGAGGTGAAGTAAGAGTGATTTAGCTGTTCTAGAAAAAGAGAAATCTACATACACAGATCTTAGCTAAGAACTTTTCTCTTTGAACCACAGTCCCTAAATTCTTCAGGTGACTTCTACTGCCTTCCTCCCCGCTCAGGGTAAGATTGTCAGAAGCCCCTGTCTCTAGCAGAAGGTGCACACCCCCGATGTGTGTGGTGTCGGGTGATTTCCAGGGGCCTCTTCCAGGTCTTTGTTAAATCAGTGGTTCTTATCCAGGGGCACTTCTGTCCCCTGGCGGACACTGGGCAGTGTCAGCTGGTGGTTGTGCCACTGGCATCTAGAGGGTAGAGCCCAGGCTTGCTGCTAAACATCCTGCAATGCACGGAACAGCCTCTCAACCCAGACAATCATCTGGTCTGTGTCAGTGGGTCAGTGTCACTGAGGTGGAGAAACTCTGCTCTGAACTGGTGTTAGTTCCTAGTTTTGCTATGGCGCCAGTATACGCACCAGTGACCCTCTTTTGCTTTCTTTCTGTTTCCCTGATTGCTTTTCAGATTGAGAACGGGCTCTGCATCTGTGCAGCCATGCCCAGCAAAGTTGTCATTCTCCGCTACAACGAAAACCTCAGCAAGTACTGCATTCGGAAAGTAAGTCCCGAGCCTCGCCCGTCCTGCTATCCCCACCACCCAGTGTGGAAAGGGTGCTGCCTCAGGGAACAGTGTGTGCCAGGTCCCTTCAGCCTGGGTGACCTCCAGAAAGACAGAGAGAGAGAGAGACAGACAGACACAACCTACCTGCCTGGAGGAAGCTCCAGAGCCTTGAGTGGCTACAGTTTTCCCTCTCACTTTCTTTCTCCTGTTTGTGAGCTGCCTCTCCAGCCAGCCCAGTGATTCAGCCCTTTGTTAAGGGAGAAAGGAAGCAGGCTGATGGAAGAGACACTTTTAAATTAGCATTAAAAAAGAAGATCTCTCTGAGAAGCTAGCAGTCTCTGGAGACACTTATCAGAATCTTTGTCAGATCCTAGACGTTTCTATTAATAACTTCTGGAAAAGCCAGTGCTAGCTGTGTTCCTGTGTGTAATTAGGGAGCTGACTCTCCTTAGAGCCGAGCGGTGGTGATGGTGACTGCAGTGTGGACAAGGTGCACATTCGATCATTTGCCCCGCTTCCAGAGGCCGGCCGTTGTCCCTAGACTAAGAAAGCTCCACCTGTTGTAAGGCTAACTGATTTCGGTGCCTTCACCATGAGTCTCAAGTGAAATGAGGGGTGAACAGATAAGGGTCACTATGTGTTAGGGAGACAGTTTCATCCTGGGTGGGCTCTTCGTTTATTTTCTTGGTCACCTACTGGTACCAGCGACCGAGGTATTTTACAAACACTTTTCACCACAGTCCTGAAATGCAAGGGTGGTAATCCCCGATTTTCAGGTAAGACCATTGAGGCCGGCTGAGATCCTGTTACAAAGTTGAGACCAAAACTGCAGTTTGATTTTGCCCTGCTTTCACTGTGTCATGCTTTCTAAAAGTTTCCTCAGACTCACCAGGTGCTCAGGAAATAGTGGTGATAGTGCGGATTAGATTCTGAACTGTTAGCTTTAGGAAAAGTCTCAGAAAGCATTGCTTCTTTATAATTCTTGGCCACCATTTTGAATAAGCATACCTAGGTTTTTGAAAATATTAGGATTGGCCTGAAAAGAAATGGAAGTAGTTAGAAAGCCGATCGCTAATGGAGATGAAACAATGATGATGAGATAATTATATAGGTAATATAGGTTCTTGTTAGAAACTCAGCTCACAAAAAGAAGGAAGCTAAAACCACTCCCTCTAACCAGCCCTGTGTCTTCCAGTCTTTTTCCTCAGATAAGAATTTGTATTTTTAAAGATTTGTCTTTGAATGCAACCTTTTCATTGAAATGGTGTTTCTGCCTCTTTTTTTGGCTAACATTTGATATTATTTTTTTAGTCTGGGGTTGCAAAGAACCCAGAGGTAGCAAAGGGATTATTAGTCTTCATGGGGGACATGAAAGGATTGAGTGTGTGTGTTTTGTGTGGCTGAGAACGTGAACAAGTTCAGAGGTGACTATCTCCGTCTCCAAGGCTCTGTTAGATGCCTGAGGGGGGAACGGAATAGCAGGGGAAATGGGGCTGCCCTGTGTTAACGCACATCGTTTTCTTCTACCCTCTGTCTCAGGAGATAGAGACCTCAGAGCCCTGCAGCTGCATCCACTTCACCAATTACAGTATCCTCATTGGAACCAATAAATTCTACGAAATTGACATGAAGCAGTACACGCTTGAGGGTAGGGCCCAACTCCTCCCCGCCGTCCTGCCCCCCAGCCCACACTCTGCTCTGGCCTTGCCGCCAACTCTAGCTCCTTCCTAACGCCCCACTTCTCACCTGCCTTTACAGAATTCCTGGATAAGAATGACCATTCCTTGGCACCTGCTGTGTTTGCCTCCTCTTCCAACAGTTTTCCTGTCTCGATCGTGCAGGTGAACGGCGCAGGGCAGCGGGAGGAGTACCTGCTCTGCTTCCACGGTGAGTCGGGGGTCCCTGTCGGCCACTGCCCTGAGTGCTTGCAGGCACCAGGAGTCCCAGACCCCCACCACGGCTGTCTCCCAGTCCGGCTGTCTCATACTCTTTCCTGAGAGCAGCCACTTCTTTCCTTCTCTGCCCGTTGCTGCTTTTTCTCCCTCTCCTTTCTCTCTTTTCCTTTCCTTCTTTCTTGGGGTTTCTTTTGACGTTTCTCTTCAATCTTTTGTATTCCTCCTTCCTCTCCCCGCCCCGCCATCAAATCTCTGGGTCCTCCTGTCTCTTCCTCCCTGTGTCTCGGTCTCTGTTTCTTCCCTTTCCCTTCCTCCATGTCTCCTGTCTCTTCCTCCTTCCTTCCTGTTTCTCCCACTTTCCTTTAACACATCTCTGAGAGATGTGACTCAGCAAACGTCCTCAGGTTTTAATGATCCAGTTAAATCTACCTGGTGGTGCCCTGGGCTCCATCCCTATTCTTCTGGCAAAGTGTATGGGGTCATTGATACTGCTGCCTCTGACTGTGTTGATGCCCCCGGGCTCCAACTCCTTGCAGAATTTGGGGTGTTCGTGGATTCTTACGGAAGACGTAGCCGCACAGACGATCTCAAGTGGAGTCGCTTACCTTTGGCCTTTGGTAAGTGATGCAAGGTAGAGAGGGCTGTATTCTGCCAGCAGCTGGAGTCCTAGGAAAGAATTGCAGGTGGAATCCTTTTTGGCTTAAGTGCTATGCCCGTGGATTACATTAGACACCAAGTGCCATAGGTTATAGTCCCCTGAATAGTGTTCAGGGCAGAGATTCTGATGCTTGATGAAGGACTGCATAAGCCAGATCCACCGGCCTTGTGAAACATTTGTTAGGGTCTCATGAAGAAAGGAGAGCATTCTCCGTGAATTTATTGAAATCATTTCAAAGGCTGCAGAGTACCATGGCATAGCTGAACACCTGTCCATTTAACCAGTTCTAATTCGGCAGAGCACGTAGGTCATGCTCATTCTTTCCGTAAGTGTAAACATTGCTGTGATGAACATCTTGCACTAACCTTTGCACACTTGTCAAGTAGTATCTGTTGCTCATAAGCCCTAAAAGTGAAGCTGCTGGGTCAAAGCATAAACACACACATATGTACAAATATGTACACTCATGTCGGTGTGAACGTTCTGAAACACTGTTATGGCTAAAATACCTGCTAAGACTATTTGGTTTCTCTTTTGCTGCATAACGAGTTCCAAAACTTGTTATGGACAAGACAACAGCAACTTCTTGCCTAAGATGCTGAGGCTTGACTGCACAGTTCTGCTTGATGTGGTACCAGTGGGGGCACTGGGATAACTAGAAAGTCCAAAATGGCCTCACAAAGTGGCGGCCAGTTGGTATAATTGGTGGGAAGTCAGCTGGGGCAGGTGGCTGGAGGCCTCAGTGCCTCTCCACATGGCTTCTTCCAAGAGAGCAGAAGTGGAAGCTGGCAGGCCTTCTTGCTTCCACCACATCTTACTGGTTAATGCAGCCATGGGGTCAGCCTAGGTTCAAGGCAAGGAGGCTCCACCAGGGCCTGAGTACCGGGAGGCATGACGAATAGTCCAAAACTGAAGTCCTAGTTTACCACAAGGGATAATGGTGATAATCTCCTTTTCCTTTTAAGACAGAAAAAGCTCCCATCATATCCTAGAGTTTCATTGATAACCGTGATACAGACATATAGTATTAAGATTAGGAATATTTAATTATCTTTGAACCCAGTCTTTAATTTTTTTTTGAAAATGTACAAAATTAAACAGTTTAAAAAGGTATACAATGAAAAGTCTCACCCATATAACCTGTCTCCCCAGTTCTCCATCCCTACTCCCCCATGGTGTGGGGGGTGTGTGGAACTTCTCTTTCTTATCCTTCCAGTGCTTTGTGCAAATACAGATGCATAAGAAAGTATACTCTTATCCTCCCCCCCACAACACACTTTTTTTTTTTTTTTAAATCCGTGTGATGCCACACTTTACACATTATTCCGAATCTTGCTTTACACACTAGTAAAACACACCTCCGGGTTTTTTATGCATCAGTACATGGAGAGGGTCATGCATTTTTACAGCTGTGCAGAATCCCACAGATGTACCATAATTTATTTAACTGACCCCCTATAACGTACTCTTGATTTGGTTCCCATCTTCTGCTCTGACAACACGGCAGTGAGTAAGCTTGAACATGCCTCATTATGTTGGCACATGGATGTATGTGTAGGATGAGTTATTTTCGGTGGGATTGCTGGGTCCAAGGTTGCATTGCAGCCTGGTTTTGATTTCCTCTTTTAACCCTTCCTTGCTCCACACTCTTCTTCTGTGGTGGCCATGCAGCCTACAGAGAACCCTATCTGTTTGTGACCCACTTCAACTCACTCGAAGTCATTGAGATCCAGGCACGCTCCTCTCTAGGGTAAGCATTGCCCTTTCAGGCTTTGAAAAGCTCAGCCGTTGGGGTTGGGGGTCGGGGCCAAGTGTCTGTTTCTTCCCATCCCACCTAGCAATGGAGGTAACCTGAATGTGAACTCTTCTCTGGAACTCCATAGGACTCCCGCCCGAGCGTATTTGGAAATCCCGAACCCACGCTACTTGGGCCCTGCAATTTCCTCAGGAGCGATTTACCTGGCATCCTCATACCAGGATAAATTAAGGGTCATTTGCTGCAAAGGAAACCTCGTGAAGGAGTCTGGCACTGACCACCACCGGGGCCCCTCCACCTCCCGCAGGTACCACACTTCTCCTCTTCTTCATTACAGGAGGCAGAGTGCTTTTCTGTAAGGTAGAAGGAAATTTTGCTAAACTGGTCAAAGGTTTCCCAATCTTCAAGCTCAAGCCACTCCTTTCTTTGAGATAGAGCGTGAAAGTGACTCAGTCCTTTTCAAGTATCAGGAGAATTTTCACATGCCCCCTTGGAAAAGGTGGAAGGGAATGTCTGGTCTTTCTCTGTTGGGTATTTTCAGTGGCACTAGACTGGGTCATGAATTATGCACTCATTGCTTCAGCAGATACTCTGCCATGCTAGTTGGGCTCGCCGTGGGAGGTATAGCGCCGCATCAACCAGACGCTATCCCTCCCTGATAGAGCCCAGTGGGAGAGAGACGTGAGCAATCAGGCAATTAGAGCAACCTTAGAAGGATGGCGCTCTGACTGGGCTAGTTTAAGACACCTTGGGAGCCCAGCGGAGGGTTCCCAGCCTAGACATGGGGGCCAGGGAAGATTTCCCAGAAGAAATAAGGCCTTCGGTATGGGCCAGCCTTTCCTCTTTTCTTTGCATGTCTTCCAATTTTTTGTTGGGAGACTGAACATTTCTGTGGCAATTCTGGAAATCAGATCCCCACCCCTCCCTGTGTTTGTTGCTGCAGTTTATTGAGGGACTCTCCTGGACTAATCTTTCAAGTCTGTATTCTCTGTTATGTGTGGCCAATCAGGTTTTTGCTTGGTTAAGTTAGTCATCAGCTAATATGGTTGGGCAGAGATTTCCCTTCTGTGCATTGAACCAGGAAGTCTCCCACCGTTTGCTGAGGAGGTGTGTGTGTGTGTGTGTGTGTGTGTGTGTGTGTGTGTGTTGGCCACACCTTCAATGCTCAAAGTCAGCCAGAGTTGAGAGACTGAGGCCTTCTCAGATTTTTCCTGGGCATTTGCAGTGCCTTGCCTGTGTGTGTGGCCGTCTAGATTCCTACACATATATGGGACCGTTTCAAAACGCCTTATAACATCTTATTCCCAGATTGCCTTTTGAGTGTTTTGGCCAGCCTCTTCCCCAACTGGTATCACTGCCTCGGGCATATTTGCCAGGTTAAACACTTGCTGCTGACTGTTTCTGATAAACATCTGGGAATAGGGCTTTTTTCTTGAGCAAACCCTGCATCAGGTCAGATAAAAAGCCCTGAGACTGGTAGCCAGACAGGTCAGATGGGGCTGTGGATTGGGGCTGGGGCTTTTTGGGGGAGCTTCAGTCCTGATCTCCCTCCAGTGGCTACTGTGGTTACAGGGCTGTTGGTTTTGAAACTACTGCAGATCTGGGGAGAAAAGGGTGGGAATAAGTCAACGTTAACATGACACAAAGCTTGTTTTTCTGAGATCCAGCTCTTTTTCTTACATAAATGCTTTTGGTCTTTGAGTTGTTGCAAGTCTTTGGTTAATTTCCAGAGTTCTGGAAAGTTGGTTTAGACCATTGATACCAGTGTTCTTGTTGCTTTAATGGAGGAACAGGTTTTCAGCAGTCATTACTGTCCCATTCTGGAAACGCTCTTCCCCTTTTAGATACAGGTGATAGCACCCTGTGCACATTCTTCTGTACCTTAATGTATCTTGGAGGTTGCTCCACGTCAGTATCAGAAGTATTTCTTCATTGCTTTTATTTTTTATGCCTACATAGCATTTATGCCTTCACGTGACCTTAATTTATTTAACTATTCCTTTATCAGTTGATGTCTCGGTGGTTCACAGACTGTTGCTGTAAAAAATTAAGTGACATTGTGCTTATGTCATTTTGCAGGCTTAGGAATCTATCTGTAGGAGAAATTCCTAGAAAAAGAAAATTGATGGGTGACATCAGATGTCCATTTGTAATTTTGATAGATGTTGCTGAGTATTCCTCTCTGAAGGCTATATATCCATTTGTAATCGTACCAGCAGAGCGTGGGAAGTGCGACTGACCTTGTCTTGACACAGAGGTCTATGAGCCAGATCCAGGTTGATGGGTAGGCTTCAGATGTGTAACTTGAAGTTCTTGGTCTCCAAAGAAGTCCTGAGATTATTTAACCCAGGGGAATACTTAACTGACCTAGGATTTACGTTTTCTGGACTACTCTGTCTACTCTGTGAAGAGTTATGTGGCTCACCTACTGTGTCCTAGACACAATATCTGGGGCTGGGGATACACTGATGAAGACATGTTTTTATCCTCAAGGAACTCTCAGTTTGGTGGAGGAACTACCTCTAATATTTAAAAAGTGCTTTGGTCTTGGAAAAGAACGTCATAAATCTAATATTTTGAGACTATGTCCTAATGAATGTCTTTCTTCTGTTGACATGCAAGAGGTTAGTCTAAATGTTTGGCCAGTAAGTTTAATCCCAGGCACTGGCTAGAAACCCAGAAGTGGTGAATAACCAGCAGTTCCTAACTCTTTTGGCTTGACCCTGCCTCAAGAGTAACTGCTCAAAGGACTATCGTTCTCCTGAAAATGTCCTGATTTTCTTTAAGTAGTTTCCAAGTCATGCCAAGAACAAATCAAAATACTGTAATTAGATTTTTTTTCTCCACTGCCTTACTAATTAGATGGCAGGCACCTTCCTTTTGAGACTATATAGTGTCTCTGTAAGAAGTTGCTTATTCTTGGCTTACAAGGGGCTCCAGTTCATGTGAAGGAGAAGCTGAGACAATGCTGTTGCTTTCCTGCTGTGGCCAGGCATGTCCGGAAAATCAGCAGTTAGTCTTTGCTTGTCTCTTGGCTTATAAAATGGTCTTTTTATGCAGAACTGCTTTGGAAGGTCAGAATGTAGAAGGCCAGCTTGGCTGAGTATGATTCACTGCAAGGCCTCACTGACCTGGTCTGTTTAGCAGGGCAGGAAATGCAACTCTTTGCAAACACTCCCCAACCTCCCCCCACCCCGGCCATAAATTTGGCATGGGAGATCATTGGTCATTAATGGATACAGAGATGGCAGATTGCCCACTCGGCCTAGAATGATGGGTATTTTCTTTCATCCGATTTATCTAAGCTGACATTCCAAATGGTCTTCCTGGAGCCATCCTTCTTCCCCCGGGCATTGAGTACCTTCTCATTTGCTTTAGGATGGGCCCCTGTGGACACATTTTATAATTTCCCTTCCATTACAAATAGGCTTCATGTAATTCTCCTCCTTGGAATTTATTTTTGTCTTCCATATCTTAAAGCCACATGACCAGAGAGGAAATATAAACCTTTATTTCAAGATGTTGAAATCTGACTTATCTTAAATTTTTCCACTGGGCATGTAGCACAGAGACTTTCTAGCCATGTTGTCTGGAATCTTCACAGTTAGAGTTGCACAGGGAAACCAGAGAATCACATGAAAATCTTCACAATGAACTGATCACTTCTCAAATCACCTCTACTCACCTTTGTTTCACGAATCGGCAAACTTTTTCTGTTAATGTCCAGATAGGAAATATTTTTGGCTTTGTGGGCCATATAGTCTGTCTCAATTATTCAACTATTGTTGTGTGAAAGCAGCTATAGACAGTGCATAACCAGATGGGCATGGCTGTGTTCCAATAAAACTTTATTTATAGAAACAGGTCATCTGTCTGAATTTGGCCCTCCGGCTTGCTCTAGAGCCTGCTTTTCATTTGTTTTTAAATTATGGGCATAGACAAAAGTGATTCTGGCAGTTAGACCAGTAACTGAAGGAAACAACAACAACAACAACAAATTCGGTCCCTTTCAAAGAGCAGGATTTAAGTATCAAGGATTAAGATAGGCCTCTGGGAAAATCAGTGACACTCTCAAATATTTTTGAAGAAATTACTTTGACTTTACTGAAGTCCAGCATTGACAGAAAGTATGTCATTGAGCTTATTAGCATGCAATTTTGTTGCGAAAATTAGAGCAAGATAAATCAGTATGTGATTCATACTTGGTTCATTCTTAGAAGAAGCATGTAATTCCAATTGTAATTTAGATTTTAAAAATAACGAGGATAAATTTACTTTCCTGATTTCTACTTTTATTTTCTGAGATAAAGCCCCAATCAAAATATGTTCTCCAAGTAATATTCTCTATAAAATGTGCCCATTTTAAGTAGATTCCCTTTTCCTAGCTCTAATTGTGCTGAGATGATGAGGATTGAGTACTTTTTCTGCTCATTGGAGTGGGAAGGAATTGACTCTCAGTTCTGTTTCTGGATCTCACTTCTTCAGAGAGATGGTTAGGGCTGTATCTGCTGAAATCCTCATTTGAAATATCCAGGCCGGAGCTGGGTGGAAGGTTGGATAGGCCATAAAAAGGCCCCAGTGTTTTCAGTTGTTTGGTTATTACTATCAACCTTTGGGGCCAGGGACATGTTTTGAGCCAACTATGCTGTTTTTATTTGGCCTCCTCAGTTTTCTAACCTGTCAGGCCTGATCCCTACACCTCTCACATCAGCAGTGGGTGCCAAAGAGGCTTGGAAAGCCACCTGGAAGGAGAGGCGACCAAGCATCAGGCCGAGGATCGGGGGACAGATATGGTGGCAGCTGACAGTGACGAGTACAGACTTTCTCCAAATTGTTCCCTTGTATCAAGGGCCTTGTAGCAGCTTCAGTCCCTAAATGAAGACTTCCTTCTGCGCCTTCTAGGCTCTGCAAAATACTAGGTCAGTAGGATACAGGATATAGGATTAGGACGTCAAACTGACCTGGGTCAGAGTCCCAGCTCTGCAGCTCCCTAGGCCAGGCCCCCAGCCTGTCTCCACGGTCTTGTCTGAACGGTGAGGGTCATGCTTTCTCCTAGCTTGTGGAGCTCTTCTGATGATTTAGAGTCAGAGCACATAAAGAACTTAGCATAGGGACTGGCACACAGTAGGCGCTCAGGAGAATCCTGCACTCAGACCAGGAAGCTTGGTTTTCTTTTGTTGTCATCTTTCATTCCTTGTCCTCACTACCAAAAGAAAACAAAACGCCCGAAGAACTCCAGGTGGCATCTTTTCTACTAAAGATTGGGGCATGGGGGGTTGCTCAGAGGAGGAAGATGCTCCTTTGGGGTTATGGCTTCTCGGCTTCGCACCTTCCTTTCCTGTCACCTGCAGCCCCAACAAGCGAGGCCCGCCAACGTACAACGAGCACATCACCAAGCGTGTGGCCTCTAGCCCGGCACCCCCGGAAGGCCCCAGCCACCCGCGAGAGCCAAGCACACCCCACCGCTACCGAGAGGGGCGGACAGAGCTGCGCAGGGACAAGTCTCCCGGCCGCCCCCTGGAGCGGGAGAAGTCCCCAGGCCGGATGCTCAGCACGCGGAGGGAACGCTCCCCTGGGAGGCTGTTCGAAGACAGCAGCCGGGGCCGGCTGCCTGTGGGAGCCGTGAGGACCCCACTGTCCCAGGTCAACAAGGTAAGGCACCATCCTGAGGCCAGACGAGTGACCTGCAGCGCTGAGGGCCCTTCAGGGCCACTGTTGGGGAAAAAGGGGGGGGGATTTATTATAATTCAGGTTTCTCAGGACATATAGCAAGTTCAGGAAGAAAACATATGTAAGAAGAGGCATTTCTAAGCAAATGGATGATGTGCACATGTGTACCTCAAAATGTCATAGCTACCCTAGATCATTCCCTTCCCCAGAGGCAACCAGTGTAAGCAGTTTCTAGAGAGATTCTGTGCATACAAGCAAATATGTATGCGTAGCCTCCCTTCTTTAAACAAATGGTAGCATACTACACAAAACGTTTCTGCCTAATTTTTTCAAGCACATGTACAGATACACGCGTACATCAAGAATTTTTTTGGAGGGCTACACAGAAACTGGGAACAGTGGTTGCCTTCTAGAACTTTGAGCCTTTTGAAATCTTTAAATTGTATGCATGTATTATTGATGTAATTTTTTAAGTTAGCGAATGAAGAGATGGTGGGAGATGTTGAAGACTAGGGGGCCCCCTGAGCAGGGGAAGGGTCTGGTCAGAGTGCTTGGTGCCCCTTGGCAGCCTAGCCAGTTCCAGGGGCCTCTTCTGCACAGCACAGCCACCTTGCTGTCCCAGGGCTGGTTTCTAGGTCACATTCTCCTGATGCCACGAGCAGGTCACTGTTGGGACCCCTGCCAATAAAGAGAGGAGGAAAAGCCAGTCAATTCTTCTTATCCCCTCTGATATACTGATAGAACGGGGGCCAGTGTGTGTGTATGTGTAACAGAGATCCATCCACAGCTTTGGAGAGTTTTCCATGAGTTTCATTCCCTGATGGACCCCGAGGTCAGCGGCTTGGCTATGCTCGCTCGTGCCAGCCTGGGCAGCACTGGGTGTTAACGGCTGCAGGGAGACCAAGTGTGGCACGCTTCCTGCTGCGATTATGTGGGGGCGAGCCCAGGGACTCCTGGCCCCCTCAGCTAAAACTCCTCCTTGTCTTGCTCCTAGGTCTGGGACCAGTCTTCAGTGTAAATCTCAGCCAGGAAAACCAACTCCTCATCTTAATCTGCAGGAAAACACCAAACACTCTAAGGAACTCTGCTGAAGGGGCCCCCAGCACCCATCTGCTCAGCCACCCCAAGGCACAGCTGGGCCCAGACCCACCTCCGTGTGGACACCCTGCATCCAGGGGGTGCAGGGGCCGAGGCTCTTAGGAGCTGCCAGCGCCTTCCTGCAGTCATCCTCTGTGCACTTTGTTACTCTTTCAGAGCATTCATAAACTTTTATACCTAGCTCTAGCCTGTACTGGTTCAGCAAAGGAAACCAACCTGCGCTAACTACAACGTGGTTAGAATCCTATTTAATAGCTACTTTAAGATCCTAGGGTTGGTTGGATTTCCTTTTCTTTTTTCTTTTTTTTTAAAGACAACAGAATTCTTAATAGATTTGAATAGCAATGTATTTCCTGTTGTAGTCATTTTTAGCTAGATCACACCATCAGGTCTTTGCTCCGGAAACGTATTGTGGAAGAGTCCCCGCCAGTTGGCTAACCTCCTGCACTCATGTAGGTTCATTCTTGTCCCAGTCCATCCTCGCAGATGGCCCTGTTTTACCCAGGGTGACATCCTAGCCAAATGTTTACTGTTTTCATTGCCTTTTATGGCCTTGACGACTTCCCCTCCCACCAGCTGAGAATGTACGGAGGTCATCGGGCCTCAGCTCGGAGGCAGTGACTTGGGGCCAAGGGACTTCGAGGAGTTCTCCTTCCCTGCCCCTCAGCGTCATCTCCCCAGCCTGCTTTCCACGTAGCTTTGGCCAGGAAAGCATGCAATAGACTTGCTCGGAGCCCAGCATTACTGAGTCTCTGGGTCCGGGAGGGGACTGGGGGTGCCCACCTCCTGTCCACGACAGTGCGTTGTTCCCCAGCCTGGGATGGGAAGAGACCCGTCCGGGAGTTCTGCATGGCGGTTCACTGCATGTGCTGCCCCCCGACCTGGCTGCCCCCCTTGGGTTGCTCTGCCGATGTACTAGTACCATACCATAGCTCCCGCTGCATCAAGACCCTCTGACCACTTGCCAACTCACTGGCCACAAGAAGCTGCAGTCTGTAGCACTGAACAAACAAAAAACCAAACGCTCAAGCCTTACGACCAGAGAAGGATTTCAGCAAACCGCCACCTCACACTTTCCCGCTTCCCTGCTGACTCCCTCGTGGATGACTCTGTGTTCACACAAAACCCAGCAGGGTTCTACCCCACGAAACTGTGACTTCCCACGTGAGCCTTTCCCTGGGGCTAGACGAAGACCAGGAAGTTCGAGAGAGCTGCGGCCCCTCCTCCGCCCCTGCCGGGGTTGGGAGGTCCTCTCTTAGGTGCAGCGCGGCTCCCACGGTTTCCCTCTGCCCACTACCAGAGTGCGAAATTCCTGGCAACTGGTAAAGAACCAACCTAGAGGCTTTGCAGTTGGCAAGCTAACTAGCGGCCTTATTTCTGCCTTTAATCTCCCACAAGGCATCTCCTGCTTCAGATTCTCCGTGACTCTTAGGCACGCTTCGAACGACCAAGGCACATCCTAGGTAGGCTGAAAGGTAGACCTGTTTCCACCACCACAGGGGAACATAACCATATTTCAACCCACGTTGTCCACAGTTCAGATCACTTTCCAGATTGCAACCTGGCCCAGATCCCAGCTCCTTCCTGCTCGTCTCCTAACCTAAGTGCTTTCTTGTTTGGAACGCCTGTGTCCCTCCCCTCCATGTTGTTACGCCCTTGGAAGGTGTCATGCTGTTGTTTTGTGTTGCTTGGAGTCTTTGGGGTCATACCGCATCCCCTCCCTTCCCCAGGGCAGATCAGACTGAGTGTTTGCTGAAGTTTTTGTCTCTTGGTCCACAAGTATTTGGAAAGGTCACTGAAAACTGGTCTTTCAGTCTTGGCATTTCATTTAGGATCTCCATGAGAAATGGGCTTCTTGAGCCCGGAACGTGTGTATCGTGTGTCTCATCTGTGAAATGCTTCCTGCTATAGAACTAGCTCAAAGGACTGTACATATTTACAAGAAACTTTATATTCGTAAAAAAAAAAAAAAGGAAATTGAATTGGTTTCTACTTTTTTATTGTAAAAGGTGCATTTTTCAACACTTACTTTTGGTTTCAACGGTGGTAGTTGTGGACAGCCATCTTCACGGGAGGGTGGGGAGCTCCGTGGGACCACCAAGATGCCAGCAGGAAATATCGGACCACGAAATTGCAGTCAAAAGCTTATTAGCATAGGTAAGATTCTAGGTCTCCAAAAGTACAGGCTTTTTCTTCATTATCTTTTTTATTCAGGATGAGGAAAAGAATACAAGGAACAATTCAAGATCCACCTGGAGAGGAATGAACTTTTGTTGTTAAACAATAGTGAAATAAAGCAATGATCTAAAACGTTTGCTTTTGTGCAACGACCTCTTCTTTTCTTGAGACCATAAAAATCCTAAGTATTGTGCCCGTGTCAGCATAGGCTTGTTATCAAGACATGGACCTTGCTTCCTTTTTCTCTGGGGTCCCGGAACAACACAGAGGTCTGAGCACACTGCTCTCCCGGCGTCCAGAAGCCTGGCAGCATTCTCTTCCAAGAGTGAGACCTTGTTGAAGTCTGGTCATTATTTCCAGGGAACTGTGAACTGGCAGTTAGGTCACTTTCTAGGACTGCAGACCTGGAGAGCTCCTCACGCAAACAGGCCATTTTGAAAGGCTTACTTGAGGATGGATTACCTTGTTCCCTGTGATGCAGCTAACCAAGAAAGCAGGTCACCTCAAAATCTCATCCATTCTAAGGCCATGGGGAATTTAATGATGTAGATTTCCTTGGAGGAGTTCCGATCAAGGTAATTTAAAATGTAAATACTTCTGTTTTTAACTAGATGGATTTTTAGAGTCTGTGAGGTAGATTTTTTCCCATGATTTTTTAGTTTGTTAGTATAAACTCTGCTTGATCCGGACAAACATCAGTTTTGGCAAATGGTGATTTCTTTCATGGTTCCTGTTGCTTTTACTCTTTTTCATTTTCCAATGAAGTAATCTGACCACAGTCGTGATCTCACTTGCAGGGTCATATCTGACATGGCTCGTTACAGGAACCGTAGTTGCAATTCTGTTCTACATCACTGTTGGAGATAAAAACCTGCCAAAGGTCATAACTATAAGAAGGGAAGTAATTCAGAAGATAAACAAGTAAAAATGTTGGAACCTTTCTTTCCTTACAATACTGGGGAAAGTCTGTCAAATACCAACCAACCATTTCAGTTAATGAGAATTCTCGGCAGCCAAGGAGTACTTCAAAAGCATAAACAGTTTGGTTCGAAAAGGAATGTTCCAGAAAGGTTCTCTGGACCCTAAGGATCGACCTCAAAGAAACAACCAACAAATTACTCAGCCACACCATAAAATGAGGCCCAATCTTCCATGATGCCCACTCCTTTTTTTTCTTTTAAGATTTTGAGAGAGAGCACGCACGAGAGAGGGCCAGGGGCAGAGGGAGAAGCAAACTACTCACTGAGCCACCCAGGTCCCCACCACTTCTGTTTCTTAAACACAGAATCAGAAGCCACGTGTTCTGTGGTTACAATTTAATTTTCATGAGAATAAAGACACCGAGTGCACAGCAAATTTCATAACCATGGAACTTCAGGATTTGGAGCCTTAGGCCAAAAAAAGATAATTTGCTTAATGGGACTGAAGTTCTTCTTCAGAACTGGGCCTCTTGAATCTGATTTGCTTTAGCAAATATCCATGCGGTTTGAAGTCTAAAGCATTAAGACTAGGCCTGCAGGGGTGGGAGCAGCTAAGCTTCCGCTCATAGTAACAGTTGAATAGGCCTATTCCGGTGGTGCTCAATCACTGGACTTTGCTCCCTTCCCCTAAGGACGTCTGACAATGTCTGCAGACATTTCTGATGATCACGATTGGCATCTAGTTTGTCCTAGAGTGTACAGGGCAGCCCCAGCCCCCACAAGACTCATATCAGGTCCAACCGTAACCTTGGCCTGTTCGGTCAGACTTCTCTCTGGGCAGTTTAAATAGCGCTTACGATGTCTACAGCTTGGAGACTGTGGCACTAGGCACAGTGTTTGTATGAGAAAAATGTTTTATCACTTGCCTAATCAAATACTGCTTTACTTTCCAAAGCTGGGGAGGGTGGGGCTAGTGGAAATACAGTACAGTGTTGATCGCTTGGCTTTCCCTTGAGTCTATCAATGATTAATGGAACTCTGTTTACCCTGGAAGGCTTGTTGGAGGTAGAGGAAAGAACTTGGAAAATGACTTTACTACTATATGCAACTCAGGCTGTCTTTCAGAGGACCACAAAAAGGAAAAAGTTGACTCACAGTCCTACAATTTTCCAGATGAGATGGGTGAATTCACTCCAGGGGCAGTAGAAAAGGTAGCAGTGAGGGCTGATGTCCTCATCCAGGCAAAGGCCCTTTAGTTGTACTGAAAACAAAAAAGACTAGGAGTGGGAGCTAACCAGAGACAGGGCAGGCCCCACAGACTGGGAGCTCTGGCTGCTCCAGCTTTCAGAATCTTCTCCAAGGGTCTGACTTACTGCAGTGATGGCTCTCAGGAAGGCCCTGCAGATGTTATTACAACAGGAGGGATGATTCGGGCTTTAGAAGAAATGCACATGTGCTCGTAACTTCCTTATTTTCTCCTAAAGACAATTCTCATTGGCCTTCTGGGTCAAAAGGCTCTGGCTTGTTCCTCCACTAATTTGCTGATCAAGAGAGGTGCTAAGGAGGAATTCTTCAGAAGCTGGATGGAGATGTGAGTGGTCCATGGACTTGGATGCTCATTAATTCATTCAAACTGTTCGTAAACACTGGTGGAGAATCAGGTATTGGGAAAACTGAATGCATGTTCAGAAATGAAAGTGTGCTCATCTAGAAATTATTGGAGTTTAATCAAATGACATTTTACTCTTCCCTAAAGTGGTTGTCTCTGACCTCAGTCATGGATGAGATCACTGTGATATTTGGGATTTTTAATCTTGGTTTTTGGAGTTTGGAAGTTTCCTACTTGAGTGAGTTGAGAGGCTGTCATTTCTTCCTTTCTGGCCTCCTGACTTCCTTTTCGTGGCCATGTCCCATCCATGCTGTAAAGGCTCTGTGGCTCCCAGCACGAAAGGAGTCCTAGGCCGATCTAGTGCTAGTCCAACCCGTTTTCTCAGGGGAGGAAGTCAAGCTAAGAGAGGCCGTGTGACCTGCACACAGCCAGTCAGCACCTGAACTGCTGAACATCCCTAATCTCATTCTAGCACCCACCCTGGAGGGGGTGGTGGGGGAACAGCAAGTCCGACGTGAGGTTTGGCTTTGACCTGGTGAGGTTAGCACGACTGACTTCCCTCACATTTATACCGGTAAGTGAAGCCAGAGAAAGGACTTTGCCTGGGTCCTTTGATCTTTGGTTTCAGTATTTTGACATATGGTCCTCTTGACCCAATACCGTTTTACATGGTAGTAACGTGAAGGCCTTACCTTTGGCTCCATAAATTCATTTGTATATACATTTCCGGAGGGAAGAATGTATCTTCATTCAAAAGCAATTCGGGTTAAGCTTTAACCACGGAACCAGTCCTCACCCATCGTGGGAATGCTAACAGCGAAGGCGCTGCCCGGGTCATAGGACACTTCACTTCTACATTCGGCTTTGCCCCTGTGATTTGGGTCTCCTTTCCCACAACCGTGAAATAATTTCCATTACCTTGGGTATCGAGTCTTTCACTTGGGCCTGTAAGCAATCTTCTGAGCTGCAGGAGACTTGCTTTGTATTGCCTTTTAAAGAAACCTAAGTCTTTTAGACACAGCGACAGCTGTAGAGAATGCGGAGACCATGGCTCCAGGTGGTGGCTGTGCCCGCATTTCCACCATAGTGGCACCTCCCTCAGGAGTCCTCTGCGGCCACTGGGCTGCAGAGGGCTCTTACAGGTTCTCCTGGCTCCCAATTAGTTTTTACATTGGATTTCCAATCCATGCTGTTTCCCCCACAGCCTGGGGCGGCTGGCTTCTTCTGAGCTGACTCAGGCTGGCAGTCAGCTTCTCTAATGCCCCCTCACAGAAAGGGCAGTGCTGTTCTGGACCAACTCACGCAGGGCCCCACCACTGGCCGCCCTCTGTCCCCACCACGGACCTAGAGGCTGTGCTCACAGCTCGCCAACACGGCAGTGCTCTCTGGCTTCTGGTGCTTGAGTAGGTCCCTTTCATTCTTTCGAGCTTAGGTGTGTATTTTCAATTGTATTTTTTTAAAACTCTATGCAGTTTTTGAAAGAGGATTTTTGCATGTTTCCATAGTTTACTTAAATAATCTCTATAGTCCTTAAAATCTAGGGTTCCCACATCACCTGGGTTTTCAGCAAAGTAGCCAATTACTGAGGCAGGAATGCTTTCTAGGCTACCCTCCACCTCCAGTGAACCAAATGACTGAGGTTCGTTCTCGTAAACTTAGTTCAATGCTTCCTGATGCTTGGGAAGGAAAGGCTTATTAAAAGAACATCTGTAATCTTTCATCTTTTTTGGTAGAACAAACAGAGCTCCTTTTAGCTGATGGGAACAACTCTGATTCCAGAATGTCCTGGTGTCTTCCAAAGCCGGTGTCAAGATCCCAGGCTCCCGTGGTGCTTACTGATGAGCAAGAGGTGGCAACACCTCTGACGTGGGGATGCCACCGACCTGCCCAAACTGGGAACCTTCACTGTCGCCTCTCCTTGGCTTCCCCTCATGACTCAGTAGTTCAAAGGAGCTCAGTTTTACAGGCTCCTTAACAGCCTTCCAAATTCTGCGTGCAAAATGGATGGGTCAAGGGAATGTTCCTCCGCCCTGGGGACAGCTGGAGCTGCCCTGTCACTCACCCCGGAGTACCACAAGGATGGGACCATTTTCAGTGAGTGCTGATGTGTGATAAAAGATTAAAAAAGCACTGTGCTAAGTAAACCTCTGGAAGAGTTCCAGTCTCTTCTCCAAACGACGGAATAAAATCAAAGCTTCCTCCAAGAGCACGTCCCGTTATCTTTACAAAGCTTTATTGAAACCTGTACGTCAAGGTGACAATAATTCAGTGTTTGGAAAACAGTAACAAAAAAAGGGTATCCCAGACTCAGGTTTACCAAATAAATACTGGAAACCAGGGAGCACATTCCTCCATCTCCCAGCAGGAACACAGGGCATAACAATAGCACAGGAACCCGTGCTAATGGGCACATCTGCAGCATCTCCCCGGAAACCATGCCGAGTGTAAAAAGGTTTGCTTTGGTCCAAAGGATGTCTTCCTGACACAAATTTAGACGGCTGCTGTCAAGTTCTAAGGTCCTTCCAGAATAAGCAGCAGCAACTGCTACTGCCTTCACTGCTAGGTAGACGGAGGTCCTGAGCAAGATGGCACAGGCTAGGGGAGGGTGCTTCTGCAAAGTTTTCATGGTAACACTGTCCCCTCATTACGATTAGAATAAAAAGCTGGACAACCCTCCAGCTAACAGTGGTCAGTCCTCAGGATCATCCGGCTTGATGGAGAAATCCGGCAGCAGTTTTCAAAGTATGTTCTAAAAACAGATTATTGCTGAATACAGTTCACATGATCTATATTCTAGTTGGGGTGATTTTAAAAAATGCCCTAAGGCCACAGAGTCAGCCACCTCTGGTTTAAAACAAAAGTACTTAGTGCACATAAGCATAAGAAACAACTGTAAATCTTCATCTGGAAATCAGACAGGTTCTAATTTCTATAGAAATTGTACCTCCCTGGAGCAGAGAACAGGAGACCATCTATTGCTTTGATTTCAGAGGACTGGTACTTGCTGTTAGCTCCACGGCCAGGCCTCAGCAGGGACAAGCGGATGGCCTCAAAAACACGTATGATTAGCAATTTCTGTGTGGCCTCGGTCCCTGCTTCCCGGATTTTACCAGCAAAGTGGCTAGTGTTCATTTTTGGCTTAAGAAGAATCTCCACAACCAGTTCCGAGGATGTCTGTTCAGAAGTGCACCTGTCCTCATGCCCCGTGGCGTGGGGGTACAGGCCTCCTGCCTTCCCTCCCTCCGTTCTCAGCACTGCTGAGCCCGAGGCTCACAGCCACGGGTGCTAAGAGGACTGTTACAGACCGAGGCGCTTTGGGAGCTGCCGTGCCTGGAACAAACCTTCAAGCAGGACTACGGTGGGTATGTAATGTCTTATAAAGAGTGTGAAATGAAAAATGTACAGTCCGTTCCCTCTGGTGGAAAGCATGCACGCGTGGAGCCCAGGAGTGCACACCGTTCCCTGGGGCCCACCGCTGGCTCCCAGCTCTTCATATGGGCTTGTATAACAAGGTGGTGACATACTTTTTCTTGTATCGGTGGGTCGCGCTGAGCACCATCACTCCATCCTGAGGAAGAGGGTGGAAATGATCAAAGGCAGGACTAAGTTAAGGGCTCAAACTTTAGCGCAGGCGCGCGCGCGTGTGTGCGCACGTGTGTGTTTGAATCATCAAGGGGGCTTAATAAAGAGAGTCCTGTTCTGTCTTCAGAACCGGAGCCTGTGGGTCTGCCTAAGGTCCCAGAAGCTGCCCCCCTCTGACAAGTACTCCAGGTAATTCTGTCGCTAGGGGACCTCAGAGCACGCTTAGAGAAACACAGCTCTATCAGCCCCAAACATGTCATTACCTTGATGGAGAGCGCGTAAAGGTGGTTCAACATGACGTGGTTGGGCTCAGGGAGCAAAGCTGGATCACACTGGGAGGGGAACAAAAGCAGATGGTCAGCATTTAGGATTTGGAAATGAAGAAGGTTCTTCGTTTTATTTCACAGCAGTGGGTATCAACAGAAAAGAGGCAGGCTCTCATGCCTCTTTCTGCTTAAGCTGGACAGTATAGGGCTTGTCTAAGAGGACAGGTGAGGTGAGGGGGGTCATGCCTCATACTCCAACTAAGGGGAGCTCCCTGCGTGCCTGCTGGATACATTGGTATGTGTCTCGGTCAGGCTTTACCTTGGCCTCTAAAGTGTGGGCCATTGAAAGAGAAGCAGGAAGAAAGAGCTGTCCAACGAGTGCACTCTAGAGAACGCAGCAAGATAAATCTAAACATTTCCGAGTAGTGGACTGCAAGCTCATGTCTATAAGACTCAGGGAGCATGAAGAATGAAATGGATAATGGGGGGGGGGGGGCTGCACGTCTGCATCCAGCTCTTCAGCTCAGCACGCAGACACCCACTTGTATGTGGAGTCCAGAGCAGCGGCACAGTTACTTTACCACCTTACAGACATGTGAATTTTAGGGGGCAGCTTGGACAAAGCACAAGAACACCCAGATTCCTGAGAATGAGGTTCCAAGAACACCCAGATTCCATGCTGTGCATATCTACTTAAACGGAATGGGGTGCTCTTCAGGAACCAGGAGGATATACACTTCTCCTTGCAAGTGATATCAACGTCCCAGAGAAAACGTGTGTTACCCAGATTCCCCAAATTTGGATCCAGGAGCGCTGATGTTTCTGAAAGCAATCTGGTGATTTCGATTCTAAAACATGGGGGGCCCAGAGGAGGAATTCCATTCGGTAGCTTACTGAGAAGGGGTGGCTATGTATTTCATCATGGAATGGGGAGAGGCAGGAGTGAAACACAAGAAAGACAAGTTCAGAAAGGCTTTGTGTGATGGGAAAGCAGCACCCACACTCGGGGAACATCTTGCTCTAGCCCACTCCCACAGCGGAGGGGGACCCTGGCCGTTAACACCGATGGGCAACCAGAAACCTTTTCACCAACTGCTTTCCAAGAGGTGGTCAGAAAGGGGAACAGCAGAACACGACCGTGGAGGATGGTCCTGGCAGACGCCTGTGTACTCACAGAAATCCCCGTGTCCTTGTTCAGGATGACCTGGAGCAGATGTGGAGGGAGAATGGGGGGGGCTTTAAACCGTTCTTCTGGCTTTGAGACATACGGCTCCTGATGGTAGGGTCCCGGTGGGGAGCTGGATAGCTCTGTTGGGAGATGGTGACAGGACACTGACTTTGAAAATGGTGAGTTTCAGGAGCAGTCTCGTTGAATTTGTGGCATCGTTGTCCCCTCAATAAAGATTCTTATTCCCTTGAAGAATATACAGTCCCCAAGGGTGAAGAGTAGAGGCAATGAGAAAACCCTTCTGGAACTTGGGTGACTGGCATAAAATTCAGCAGCAAGCTCAGATGCCCTGGCAGCAGACAGCGGTGGGGGCGAAGCTGGTGATTCTGGGTCAGACCAACAAGGAAGCTGCTCACAGTAACCTAACCTGACATGCCCCTGCACAGGAATGCTTCTCGCCTTGGGCCGGCCCGGCAAATACCACAAAGAAGCTCAGGGCTTCAAGTGAGGCTTAAGCAGCCAAGCCCAAGGTCTGAGCTCCACCAGCCAGAATAAAACAGAAGATAAAGCAGCCTGTGTATACAGAAACAGTGGCAAAAACAGGTTATACAAGGCCCATTTCAAACCTAAAACCAAAAATAAAAAAATTGAAAATCTGATCTCTCAGCTTCCTTTCAAACTCTTGAGTGTCTTGATTACACTGATATATTAAGAAGTTTCTAGAAGGGCAGTGTTTCATAAGGTTAGAGGCAGCTCGCTTAGCAACGTTTGGCCACCTGGAAGGGACTGAGCAGTTACTCAAGGGACGCCTGGGACGGGTTCTGGTCGCCTGGGCCTTGGGGCCGTCCAGAAGAAATCTGATGCGCTCTGGCTCTGCCAGTTCCCTTGACGTCATTTTCTAGGGTACAGGCTCCCTTCACACGACCCAACCATACGACAGCAGGAAGTTGACAAATGTATTAAGTGCAGAAAACTGAGCCATTAGGAGTAAAGATGTATTTTTAAGAAAGTGGGTATCTGAATATGAAGCCTGATGTTGGTTTACTGGCAGTGAGGGGTCAGTTTTCTTTCCCCAGGTGGTCTATGCTGCAGAAACTTGACTAAAAGCTTTGGTACGTGGCCTAAAATTACACTTATCAGTAAGTAGGGGATATTTGGGCATTTTCTCCATCCCCCAATTCCCACCTACTAAAAAGAAATAAATGACTTCTTGAAAAGATTAGTTAGCTAGCTATCCAGAGAGAACACTATTTTTGGATTTCCAATTCCTGCTCAACAAGCTGGCTTTTCAGCCAAGCAAGCCCACCATGGTCAATTTACCACTGTGGTTTCTGAACTGATAAGAGTAAGAGATCCTGGTGGCAGAAGCTCCAGGCCCAGCCAGGTACAATGAAGAACGATCCTGTAAACTGAACTGAACCCATCTTGTTCGATTAGCAGGTACAATCCTGGGCAATCTTTCCGCTGCCTCCCACAGGGGTCCAGGAATTATTTAAGCCCGTGCAAGAAGGGGCAGTGAAGCTGGCATGGACACTTTAGATTACAACACATCATTGCCCCTGAATTCCATGTATTGTTTCTTCCTGTGGATTTGGATGGAAAGCAATTTACTGAAAGCTTGACGACTGGCTGACTCTTGGAAGACGGGAAAGTTTTACTACGCTGGTTGCACAGTTAGCCTGTTTCCTGTGATGAGCCTTCGTCTCCCCCAAAGGGATTCTGAGAAGGTGCTGATATACCACATGAGGTCACGGAGGTGTCCATTTATCACCTATCAGGCTGAAACTCTTTAGGCAGGCACCTCGAGCAGGTCGGGAGTGGGCAGGGAGCTGGCAGGCTTCCCCTGAGCTGGCTCATCACCAACCGAATGCAACTTTCCAGGGCCCCTTGGGCCTTGCCCCTGGCACGAGATCAACTTCTGGTTCTGTTTCCACAGTCTACTCTCTGTGGCTAAGCAGACCTACTGAATACTGGAGATGACCAAAAAAATGACTTAGAGCTCCCTTGGGCTGGATTTCAACAACCTGACCCGACAAGAGTTAGGAATTACTTTTGTGGCTCTTTAGGGAGCTACAAACATCCACCCGACTGGGCAGCAGCTTGAGCTCAAGAGTGAGAGACAAGAGAAATAAGAGTATTTCTAGACTGCACAGCCCCCACCTACACACACGTGGTATAAAATAACTGTGTTCATACCAGACACATCGGAGCACTTTTGGGAATCCACCATTAAAGCATCAAATACTTCAAAGTCAGTTTTCTTCACTTGAATGATGTTGTTAACTGTGCCAAGCTGGCTGGTTACTACTGGCTGGGAAGAGACAGACAGGCACAAATCATAACGTGGAAGGTCTCTGGAGTTATTCTTTAGAGGATTTAGACTTCTGGGCTGGCAGGTCTCATCTCCTGGCTCATGAGCCAATCTGCTCGCCTCCGTCAAGTTTGCCCGTAAGTCTGACTATCAGCACTGCTACCTAGCTCAGCCGCACGCGGGGACTTTTACCAGTGGGACAAAGGGACCTGGCACAATCGGTAAGGGAAAGTGGTTTGTCTGGACTGTGCAGGCAGTCAGAGGACCAAGGGCAGGAGGAAGAGTACCTCGGAAGGGTCATGCGTCCACTGACCATCCACAAAGAACTTGTACTGATGCTCTCCTTCGGGCAGGTCCAGGATGGCTACAAAGTTATTGTGGCTGCAAGGAAAAAGGATGCAGAGGCTTTCAGCTGGGTGAGCTGCCCTCCTAAGCTTACTGACAAATCAGTCGTCGAACAAAACCCGACCTTTCCATGTGAAACCAAGAGTTCAGCTGCAAAATAAACATTTTTAACCACTTTAGTCAGTTCAGTAGAATGATCCCAATCTAGAAAAGCTGTAAGGAAGCAGCAATGCAAGAGGTTTCCTGGACGACTCACTTTGCTCAAATGCAGGAATAATCTGCCTTCCTACCAGCAAAAGGTCAACAAACAGGCATGTATCTTTTTCAGGCTGCACGCAAAACACCGCTCACGTGGAGGAGGACAGCAGTGCCAAGTAAACTGCGTGCTGCAGTTTTAGTCTTTGTCAGTCTGCCTTGGGCCGGAGATGGGACTGATTTCACAGGATCCACAAATAGGTCTCTAAAGAAACCTGCTTCCCTATTAAAACAAGGTTCCAGGAAGACTCTTTGTTTTGTTCCCCGGACTTAAAAGGACTTGTAACTGTGCTGAGTGTCTCCCTCCTACACCGACATCAGCCCTGGGAAAGCCTGAGGTCTGAGGCAGCAATCGGGCCTGACCCAGCAGGGCATACTCTCTGCCTGTTTCATCAAGAACACTCACTAGTGAAGACGCTTTCTCAGTAACAGTTGGAGACAGAAGGCCATGCTAGGATTCCTGATCACGTGTCTTACTACGGGTTTGCTAATGATGCCTACAGAACAGGTGCCTTCCAAACAAAAGTAATACATGGAGAGGCAAAGTGAGAAGGAACCCCGGAGATTATCTGCCCAACATTCCCTTCCTACAGATAGAAACACTGGGACTCAGGGGTCACCGAGATGTGAGCTCAGCCAATGTGGCCTCAAATCCTGGTCTTGAAGATTCCCAGCCCAGTGCTCTCTCTTCACTGCACTAGGAATAGACCTCTCTCTTTCTGCAGAAGTCCTGCCTAAACAAACACATAGCTGCATATCTGAAGTCAAAGATGTCCGTGAAATACTCATTGCTAAGAGATGTTTTCTTCTAAGTGTGCTCTAAACCTAGAGACTAACTGGGTGTGAGATGTGAACGCTGTGAATTATTAAGCAAAGTTATTTTCCATTTAGCATCCATTTTATAAACACATCCTTTTCCATTCCCCATTTAGAAACTATAGGATCCCTGGATTAAGACAAATATGTGAATACTGCCCAAGTAGTTACCTTCTCGTGAGGGGAAGTTTACTCCAGTTGTTGAAGGACCCAGATAAGTAAACTTCCTTTCCACCCCCCGTCCATCGAAACACTGTTGGCCGAGCCTGGGCAGGGGCTTTATCATTCACTTCCAGATCATGCTGCCAAGCCAGGAATTCTTCCTTCTCTGGAGCCTAGAAACGGAACAGTTTACTCAGGGACAGGAAGCCATCAGGGAGCTCCCTACAATGGACGGTTACCCTAATGTAGACAATTCATTCTAAAGAAGCAGCGATTACTACTAGGTTCATATTCAAGCTCATTAACTTAATAGCTGTGCCTTGGTTTCTCCACTTGCAAAACAGAGATAACAAAAGGAACTATTTCTTAAGGTTGC
This sequence comes from Ursus arctos, assembly GCF_023065955.2. Classification (NCBI taxonomy): domain Eukaryota; kingdom Metazoa; phylum Chordata; class Mammalia; order Carnivora; family Ursidae; genus Ursus; species Ursus arctos. The sequence continues at coordinate 16,199,105 of NW_026623030.1, forward strand.
TGTGAAAGACTGACAGGGTCCACGTGAATTGCTCTGCATAAGCGACTCACACTTGGTGAGTACTTAATAATTATTAGCTATTAATATTATTATTAAAGAGATCTACACCAAAATTTTAGTAGAAACTACAGAACTCACTTGGAAGAGGGTACAATGAATTCAAGACCAGATAAGATACATGTCATCTTCTTCCCTTAATTAACAAGATTTGAAATACACAAAAATTTATTAGGGACAATTCCAGAGCTGTCAACTTGAAAACTCACAAATCCAGATTCTAAGAGAAAAAAATATTCAAAGTGCTGTCCAGGCACTGGGAAGAAAAGGATAAGGCACAGACTGACCCTCCGTATGGCAAACGTTAGCTTCTAAGAGCAGGAAGTGATGTATAACTGAGATATTCCAAAATAAGAGAGAAATAAACACACCAAACTCTGGGGGAAATATATGTGCTTTTGGATCTTAAACATATTTCCTAGTCAGAAGCCCAAGACATTAAAAGAGTGGGAGTTCCAGCTGGGAGAGACTCTTAAAGGTGTTGCTGAGTGAGCTTCTAAGACCTTCATTTCAAATACTGACTGCAGTTTATCTTTTTTTTTAAGATTTTATTTATTTCAGCGAGAGAGAGCACAAGCAAGGAAGAAGGGCAGAGGGAGAAAGAGAAGTCGGTTCCTTGCTAAGCAGGGAGGCTGACATGGGACTTGATCCCAAGACCCTGGGATCATGACCTGAGCCAAAGGCAGAGGCTTAGCTGACCAAGCCACCCAGGCGCCCTGACCGGAGCTGATCTTAAATGACGTCTGCTTTTTTTAAGATTGAACAAGATCTACAGATTAAAGAATAATAGACTGGAATCACTTGCCACTGAGAAGGTGATAACTAACCACAGCCAAAATAGTGAACTAGTGTAGCTAAAATAACCCATGACTTTTTTGGGAGTATAGGGCATTCAATCCAGTGTCTGCTACATCATTTCAGTAACTTCTGAGGAAGTGATAATGGACACTATTTTTTTTTTAAGATTTTTATTTATTTATTTGACAGAGAAAGACAGCCAGTGAGAGAGGGAACACAAGGAGGGGGAGTGGGAGAAGAAGAAGCAGGCTCCCAGTGGAGGAGCCTGATGCGGGGCTCGATCTCAGAACGCCGGGATCACGCCCCGAGCCAAAGGCAGACACTTAACGACTGAGCCACCCAGGCGCCCCGACACTATTTAAAATCATTATCCACAAGATCCTCTGTATGCTAAACGTTTCTTGTAGGAATTCTGGAGCAGCAACAGAACAACAGATACTTCTAGAAGAAAGTAGTAGGGTTCTTACGGTGTCTTAAATAGCCATCCTTGGGTCACAATTATTTCTGGGGGAAAGGATATCAAGTCACTGGAGAAACAGGATTCCAAAGTTCACTTTGCACACAGGTCCTCAGGAATGCAACAAATTGAGAAAGCAAGAGCAAATCACAGGACGGAAGGCCCAGTAAAAGGCTCTTTATTTAGACTCAAAGCCAAGATCCAAGTGAGGATTTAAGATAATGTGAACACCAAGCCCAACACCTGAGAAAAAATATGAGTACAGGTGGAATGAGTTGCCAGGCAATTAGCCTAATAGGCAATGATGATTAATATGCAACTGGATACTAACAGAGAATATGCTGGGCTGGGGAGACACCTTGATTTTTCCTGAACCTACTCTGTTGCATTGTCCTTAAGGGATCAGTTCTACCACATACTTATCAGCTGCCAGAACCAAGTGTCCGTGGTTCTGGACACCAGGCGTGGGCCCTGCAGCCGGAAACAAAAGACCCCATCAAGTAAGTCAGCATGCATGTCGCTGAAGCAGGAGTCAAGACTCATCTTCGAAGTTTTGATGAATTAAAGCAGACTATGGTAGGATGTCCAAATGTGGCCTGCAAAAATGTCTGCTTTGGTCTCTTTAAAATCTTAAGTCATATTTACACAATAGGAGAGAGAAGGTGAGTAGCAGCTGGCTGCCCCCCTTTCAGACTGACACTTCACTCACCCACTGACCTCCAAAAGTGGATTTACTTTTCTATGTCTGCTCTAAAGTAGCCTGTGTGAACTAAAGGTTTCAGTTAGAATGAAACACCTCTGGCAACTGCAGTCAGCTGTGTAACTGCTTTTGGCTTACTCATGTGCTCTGGGTTATCTCCAAAATCGACAATAAATTGCAAAACCAGCTACTACAAGAAGTGTCAGTTTTCGTAAAGGTGAGGAAAAATCTCTCAAAGCTGTGAAACTAATTATACCTAAGAGGAGAGCAGAGACTGGGGCTCACCTGCTGCTAACTCAACGATCTTAATTAATTAAGAATTTGAAACGCTGTCCCAGAGCTGCTTTCGCCTTAATGATGTTAAACGAAGTCAGCTCCTCTTCCCTCGGGGTGACTTTCTCATCGGTAATTAGACACAGGTTCCTGGACTGCTAAGAGGGCTCTTACAGGACCATCTGGCTTTTAAGAGCACGGAGTTAAGTATCACCTCCCTCCCACTTCCGATGAGTTTTAGAGGGGATGTGGCGGGGAATCTAGGAGAGGGTTCCTCCCCTCCACATTAGTCAAGGGGAGCCGGATTCCCCCACCCCCTCACCTTGATTTCCTCGGAGTGGAAGAGGTCGGCGTCCTCGGGGCTGTCCATCAGGATCTTGGGCCTGTCCCCATCCTTGGCGCCCCCCGAGCTGTCCCTTCGCGGCGTCTTGTGGCCGCCCTGCCGTTCCAGCGCGGCCCGCTCGCTGCTCGTGTTGCCCATGGCGGGGGTCTGCGGGGACACCGGGAAGCCGGACGGGGCCTCACTCCAGGGAAGGGGCAGGGGACTCCTGCAACCAGGAGGTCACAAGGACTCCGGGGAAGGAGTCCGAGCCCCGAGTACCACACCCCTCGGGGCGAGGGTTCCGGGCCGGTAGCCGGTGTGTTGCGGGTGAGGACTGCCCAGGTTACCCAACCGCGCTTAACCCAAGAAGCCCGAAAATAACCCGACACTTTCCCAACAACTCCCCCACCTCTTAGCAACTTCCGCTTCCGGCGCGTCTGCTAGTCAGTCGGGATCCGGGGTGGGGGCGGCGGCGGCGGCCGGCGAAGCGCGTTAGGCTAATTCGACTTCAGTTCCGCTTCCGGTCCGGATTGGCGCGGTCGCAGCACCCGGAGGAGGCTTTCGCCGGCCTCGGGGCGCGCAGTCGCAGTCGGCTGCTACGACGGGACCCAGGACGAGGCTGCCAAAGGCCGGCAGGGGGCGTGCCAGCGCGCCGGCGGTCTGGGCCCCTCTCCTGGCGCTGGAATGAATGATGCCATTAACTATTTTAGAGATCTTTGCCCACTTCTGTACTCGACAGCCAAAGAGCTCTTTTAAAGTGCTAATCTAATTAAGAGACTCATCCTATTAAAGCCTGTTAATGCTCTAGCTCCCACGTTTTTGAGTGCCTTAGAATCACTGCCTGCATAAAATGCAGATTCCCTGGCCCTAATCCCCAGAAATTATGATTCCGAAGCTCTGGAGTGGGGTCTGCATTTTAATAAGCACTCCAGGTAATTCTGATGCAAGTAATCTTGCAGGTGTTTGAGAAAATGACAGACCATAAGAGTTCTGGAAATTTCTCACGACTAGTATAGTCTTGGGGGTTTATAAAACGCTGGAATTATTACTGTATTTTTAAAAAATTGAGTGCACAGCCTTTTGATAGATAGTTTTGTAAGACATTTTATAATCACTTTGGACACATCACTCTGCATAAAATTAACTTATTAGCGTTTGTCACTTCTTGTGGCCAGTGCTTTAGCAAGAACTGTGTACACATTGTGCTCCTAAAATACACTAATCTCACTGTCAGTCACTGTTGTGGTTTTTTTGGTGGTGATGGGGCTTTTTTGTTCTTGTTTTTGTGTTTTGTTTCGCATGTGAGTATCTCAAAATGCTTTGTATTTGCTGGGCCAGCTCATGCATTTTGTCCACTGAGCAAACATTTATTGGATACCTACAAAATGCCAGACATTGTGCTAAGTAAGTGGGAGACAGATGACTAAGAAATGGTCCCCTGGAGGGGCTTTGGTATTATCTATCAAAGTGAAAAACTGCACCTTCGTCTTAGCACAATTTTACTTCCAGGGACTTTCTGCAGAAATACACCCATGCCAATTATATGGATGCATATTTATTTGCAGCTGGGCCTCTAATGCCATATTACATTAATTCTAAGATGCACTTTTTTAAAGATGCATATTTTATTTCACATTTTAATCTCCCTGAAACTAGGTCTGTTACCTTGGCTTCCTCTTTTGTGAAATAGGAAATAAAATAACACCGACCTTATAGGCTTGTTTTGTGAATTAATTGAGAACATGCACGGAAAGTGCTTAGCATAGCACCTGACTCAGTAAACATTCAATGAACGTTAGCACATTTATTGGCATCATTATTCTTGTGAATGGAAAGTTCTGGAAATATGTACAACACACTGTTAATAGTGGTTCCATCTGGGGAGAGGAGTGGGATTGGAAACGGGCAGATCGAAAGGGGACTTCCTCTCTTTTGTTTATTCTTTGAAATTCTTTCTACTTTGAGAATGTACTACTTTCATAATTTAAAAACAGTTTTTTAAAAGACAAAAATAAATAAGACATGATTCTGGCCCCAAAGGAATCCACAGAGTAAAGGTGGAAACAGACTCACAGAAAGGCAATAATTCAGGTAGGCAAGGGGTTCTACTGGTGCCCGGAAGGGACTGAAGCCAGGCCACTGGATAACCCAGAATACATTCTTTGAGCTGTTTTTCTTGCTTACATGAAGCAGTAAGGAAGCCATGGACATGAGGATGTGTTGAACTTTGGGTTCTCTTCCAAACAACTTGAAAGGTAAGCAAGAACACATAAGCTGTGGACCCTTTATCTGAGCTATGCAGATGCTTTCAAGCATGAAGAAAGTTTTAAGACTTCTGCCTGGCTCAGATAAGATAACCCTGGATCTCCCCACCTCCCCATCCTCTCTGTCCATGCACACTCAGAAGAAAGGCCACATGAGGACAAAGTAGCCATCTGCAAGCCAGGAAGAGAGCCCTTACCAGAGCTCCAACCTTGCCAGAACCTTGATCTTGGACTGTCTAGTCTCCAGAACTATGGAAAAGTAAATATCTTTTATTTAAGCTGTTCAATCTGTGGTGCTTTTTTTACAGCAGTCTGGGCCAACTAAGATAGGCTGCAGTGTGTGTGAGCTGTTGGGATAGAGTTGTAAGCTTGCTTTTTAGTTGGCCCACCTGGATTTCTACCAGGCCTTCTGAAATTTGCCTAGCCGATGTAAATAACATTGACAATGTTGGCAGACTTGTCCATCTTTTTTGGTAGACATCCCTGTGTTCTCTTCCCACTGAGATGCACATGTCATTGTGACAGAGAGAGAGAGTCACTGGCACAGAAGTAGAATGAGTTTATTCCATGGTATTTGGTCCACAAATATTTGTGGAGAGCTAGTGTATGCTAGGCTTTGTTTTGGGTGCTGGGGATAAAGGAATAACAGGATAGACAATGTTAATCCTTTTTGCAAAGCTGGACGGCCCTGTGTGGCAGATAGATACATAAACAAATACCCAAACATAAAGAAGCTGGATAACTTCAGAGTGATTACTACTATGAAGGAAACAAATGAAATTATGTGAGAGAGTGACTGGGGTACTACTTTAGATGAGGTGGTCATGGAGGACCTCCCTGAGGAGGTGACAGTTCAGTTGAGACTATAATAACAGGAAAGAGTCAGATGGGAGAAGAGTTTGGGAGGAGCATTTCAGGAAGAGGAGAAAATGCAAGTGCAAACGCCCTGAAGTGGGTATGAGTTTTACACGCTGGGGAAACATAGAGGTGATTTGTATGGTGGCTGGAGTGTACTAGAAAACAGGAGGAAAGGTTTGATCCTTTTGGGCCTTGGTGGTCACAGTGAACTTTCTGGATTTTACTCCCAAGTCACTGGGAATTCATTGGGAGGGTTTATGTGTGGGAGTCATGTTATCTGATTCACATGATGATTGATATACATTTTATAATATCATAGAATTTGTGGGGTAGGGCTGAATCTTACAAATGGGCTGATAATAAAAATATGGAGTTGTGAATTTTGGAAGTGTTGACTTCCAGGGAAAGGACCTTAATTGGCAAATAGCCTCATTTTGTGACTTGTTGGGTGTCTGGCAAAATTCTATTTCTTGACTTGGGTGGTGGTTAGTAAAGCATTTGCCTTGTAAGAATTCACTAAGCCATACATTAATTTTGTGTGGTTTCCTGTATCTTTATTTTCAATAAAAATATGTACTTTTTAAAGAAATAGCTTCACATACAGGGTAAACTGAGACCTAGAGGGGAGTAGTGCCCAGCTCAACGTAATACATCTGTCTTAATAAAGGTCAGCTCGAGTCTGCTCTCTTTCAAGAAGTTTTGAAGAAATGGAGGAGAAAAGGTTGTATACCTCTTCCCTTTCCCAAGAAGATGATTGAGACAAACTAAACCAGTTTTCGGGCAAAAAAAAAAAAAAAAAAAAAAGGAAAAAGAAAAGAAAAAAAAAAAAAAGAAATCTGTATTTGTCTCATTAAAGCTGAGCTCCTGAAAGAAAACAATAAAATGTGAGCTCCCAGGGATTTGAGGATCAGAGTTTGATAATCCCTCTAACATGCATTGTTGATGACCACCGCGCCTCACCTGCAAACTGCATGCATCCTTCCGTGTATGCCCGAAGTTTCTTACTGTAAGCACACATGACTCTGCCTGAAGGCCTTCTAGAGCATTCTTGGGCTGCTCAAGGGGGGGGGAGGGCAGAGGGGCCGCAGAGTGGATAGCTTGTGAGCAGTGCTCACGTGACAGACAGGAGTTAGTGGATAGATACCCCAGCTCCCTTGCCCACTGCGTGGGACAGCTCCAAGATCTGTTCCACATAGTTTCCATACAGAGGTCCCCGGTGGAACTGAACCCTGGTTGCCCAATGCAGGAAGGTGACCATAAAGGTGCCCTAAATTTGTTGGCTTCCTTCCTGTCTTTCTTTTGTCACTTCTGGGGATCATCTCCTAACTAAATACTCAGAATCACCTTCCAAATAAATTACTTGCACAGAAATCCTGGTTCAATCGCTTAGGCTACCGCTGAGGAGGTAAAATGGCTCGCTGAATTATACTAGCTAGTGGCTGTCAATCACCGCTAGGACCCTGTGCCCTGGTTTCCGGTCCACCATTCTTCATGATCTGACATGCCGCACAGGCTTAAAACAACAGGATTGGAAAACACCAGTCACAATCGCCAAAACGTGAACATAATGCAAACGGCCATCAAGGTAAGAGTGGATAAACGAACTGCGGTGTGACCCATACAGCGGACTATTACTCAGGCGTAAAAAGGAAAGAAGTACAGTCGCCCTTTAAACCCCTGGGGCTAGGAGCCCCGCCCTCTACCCCTCCCAGGTGAAGATCCGGGTATAACTTTTGACCTGCGCGTTTTAAACCCACCAACAGGCGGGCTGGGACCCAGCGGCGGCTTTGGCGGGCCTGGCCCCGGATTGGCGGTGTGTGCAGCCTGGTGGCCTTGGCTTGGGAACGACAGTCACCTGGAGGCACAGTGCAGCTGTCCCCCTCTGCTGGGAGGTGCAACACCAGCTGGAGGCCTTCAGCGGCGGCGGCGACGCGTGAGTGCTTGGCCTCCGTGAGGCCACGAGTTGGGACCACGTGTGGGAGGGGACTGGGGACCTCGCCTGGTGCAGCCCTGAGTCCTAGCGCCAGGAAGAGAAGGGGCGGCAAGGGCTGGGGTTCAGGGGCGACCTGCAGCCCTGCCCTGTCCTGGGGGCGGGCCTTCCTGGGGACTGAGAGGGCAGCAGGTGCCTTGGATTCAGTAGCTGGAGACTAAGGTAGGCGGTTGTAGAGAAGTGTCGTGTGGCGTTTGTTAACTCAAGGCTTAGCTGTGCTGACACACAGGCTACAAGGTGGATGAACCTTGAACATATTATGCTAAGTGGGGGCGCCTGGGTTTCTCAGTCGGTTAAACCTTTGCCTTGGGCTCAGGTCATGATCCTAGGGTCCTGGGATGGAGCCCCGTGTGGGTCTCCCTGCTCAGCTGGGATTCTGCTTCTCCCTCTCCCTCTGCTGCCCCCCACAGCCCCTGCGCTCCCTTTCTCCAATAGATAAAATCTTAAAAAAAAGAAAATATTATGCTAAGTGAAAGAAGGCAGCCACAAAATGCCACGTATTGTATGACTCCGTTCATATGGAATATCCAGAATAAGTAAATCCCTAGAAATAGAACGCAGACTGGTGGTTGCGTAGGGCTGAGGGAAGAGGGGATGGGGAGGTGTCTGCTTAAGGGTGATGGGGTTTTCTTTGGGGTGATGAAAGTGTTTTAGGACTTAATATACCTAGTGGTTGCAGGACACTGCACTGAACACAACTGAATTGTACACCGTCAAACGGTTAATGAGATGCTGTATGAATTTCACCTCGACTGAAAAAACTAGGGCTGGTCTTAGGACAAATGTTAGAGGTGTACAGTTTATCCTATTTCCAATTTATTTTGTGTACGCTGGCTTGTAGGATGACCCCTCTCTGGTCCAGGCCTCCTGTCCTGCCTGTCAGAACCTAACCAGTCCGTGATACCTGTTCTAGTTAACATTTAATATTTTAGAGGCCTTCAGTTTTCTAACGTCATTAATTCATTTATCAATAATTACGTATGACACAACTATCTGCCAGACACTCTGGTAGATGTTGGGGATAGAATGATGGGTAAAACCAGACCCAGGCCCTGTGCCGATAGCGCTTGTGATCCTCTTAGAGAAGATGGACGTTAATCAAACAATTATCCAATAGTCATCTGTGACAAATGCTAGGAAAGAGAAATGTGACCTCATGAGAGAAATGTGACCTAGTCAGGGAAGGCTTCCTGGAAGAAGTGTCAATTAAGTTGAAATTTGAAGTCTGTAGGTATTTCCTGTGAAAATTATTTATCAAGCCCTATCATTGTGCTTGATTATCAACTCATAATGCCCCCAAGAGCCCTTTGAGGGATCTACTATTATTATCACTCGTATTTTACAGAAGAAACTGAAGCTCAGAGAGGTGAAGTCACTTGCTCAAGGTCACAAGCTAGGAAGTCATGGAATCAGTAATCAAACCCAGGTGACCATACTTATGTAGAAGTTTAGGCATTGTGGACAGATAATTGGGTACAGGGTGGGATCATTTAGGTCAGGCCAATAGGTCTAACTAATCAAGATTATAAACATAAAGCCAGAATGATCATTCAGTGAAGGAGATCAAACAAGGTGGGTTTTTTTTTTTTAGCATCTATTGACTTTCATAAATATGGATCTGTGTTTGTTGTTGTTACAAAACTCATTATCATCTGAAAGTTGGAGGCTGCCATTGGTTGGTGTAAGATACGAAATCAAGCAGCTGGTATCGCATTAAATAGTTTAACCTGGTGACAGATTATGGCAGGCAATACCCCCAGTATCCGCCAGGTGGCAATAAAGAACATTGAGAAATAGTCCCATGGTTTCCCAGAAAATTAAATCTCTGTATTAAGTATGGATGCACATGGTAGGAACATCAAGTGGTATAGGAGATATTGAATAAAAAATAAAAGTTCCTCTCGCACCTTCTATTTACTTCCCCCCAAAATAAACTATTGAGAGTTTCTCGTATACTTTTTGGGGGGCATAATTTGTTATAATTGTGTAACATTTTCCAGAAGAAGTATTTGCTTATATCACTCTCCTTTAAAAAACTGACGCAGTGGGGACTCTTTCCCCCCTTAGTGTCTCTTTCCATGTCAGCACATACAGATCTCTCATTTTTTAAATGGCTGTGGATTCCATAACAGTAATAGTTAACATTTATAGAGTGCTTACCGTATACCTGGCTCTGTCCTAAGCACTTTCCTTGTTTGAACCCACTGAACACTCACAAAGCCCTAAGAGGTGCATTCTATCATTCCCCCCACTTAACACATGAAAAAACTGAAGCAGAGTGGATAAGTAACTTGCCCAACGTCACAAAGCTAGTAAGTGGTAGAGCCAGGATGTGAATGAAGGGAATCTGACTTTTGAGTCTACATCCTTAACTACCACACCAAACTATGGTAGCAGAGATGTACCATAATCGATACATCAATCTTTCTCAATACTCCTAAAAATTATTTATCTTTTTAAAATTGACTAAAATAGGGGCGCCTGGGTGGCTCAGTGGGTTAAGCGGCGGCCTTCTGCTCAGGTCATGATCCCAGGGTCCTGGGATCGAGCCCCATGTCGGGCTCCCTGCTCAGCGGGAAGCCTGCTTCTCCGTCTCCCACTCCCCCTGCTTGTGTTCCCTCTCTTGGGGTCTCTTTCTCTGTCAAATAAATAAACAAAATCTTTTTTAAACATTTGACTAAAACATACTGCTGTAAAATGTACCCAGGATTTTGGACTTATTCGTGTATGCTTAGGCCAACAGATCAGGAGATGATGGCCGTGGAAATATTCCTCTCAGTTCCCAAGAGGAGGGGATATGCCACGCCACTCAGGTTGGCCACAGGTAGAGAGGGTGAAGGGAAAACATGTGCAAAAAGCCCTTGTTGTGGTTTTGGTGGGCTCTGGACTATAGGGATGGTCCCCGGTTGTCTGGTCCTGGGCCCGGGGGTATTTCGGGCAGAAGAATTTTGCCTTCTGGAGCGTAAAAGTCAGATAGAGGATGTGGTTCAGGGTATGGGCTCCAGACTGGTTTGTCTGCATATTCCAGTCAAGTCATTTTCTACCAGTAGAAATTAGTTAATCTGGGGAGGTCGTTCTCTTCCCAGTCACTGAGGGCCCAAGATGTCAAAGCGTCATAAAATATAGAAAACGAAAAGCATGGGGTGCGTGGCTGGTTCAGTTGGTAGAGTATGTGACTCTTGATCTTGGGGTCGTGAGATGGAGCCCCACGTTGGGTGTGGAGATTACTAAAAAAAAAAAAAATTAATGAAAAAGAAAATAAAAACCATGATGAAACATATAAATAAAATTTGCCATCTGAGTCATCCTTTTGTTATTTTTTATTTTATTTTTATTTATTTTTAAAAAGATTTTATTTAGTTATTTGAGAGAGAATGTGTGTGAACGAGAGTGGGGGTAGGAGCAGAGGCAGAGGGACAAGCAGACTCCAAGCTGAGTGCAGAGCCCGATGCGGGGCTTGATCTCACGACCCTGAGATCATGACCTGAGTGGAAATCAAGAGTCCGAGGCTTAATTGACTGAGCCACCCAGGCACCCCCGTAATCATTTTTAAGTGTACCGTTCAGTGGCATTAAGGGCATTCACACTGTTGCAAAACTGTTGCAACCATTTATCTCCAGAGCTCTTTTCTCTTGCAAAGTGGAAACTATACCTGTTAAACCATAACTTTGTACTCCCTCTTTCCCCCCAGCCCCTGGCAACTACTATTCTATTTTCTGTCTCAATGAATTTGACTCCTTCCTACAAGTAAGTCACGTCATTTGTTCTTTTGTAACTGGCTTATTTCATTTAGCATAATGTCTTCAGGGTTCATCCAGGTTGTAAGTTATCTCAGAATTTCCATCTTGATTAAGTCTGAATAATGTCCTATGATGGGTATATACCGCATTTCTGTATCCATTGGCCGGCCGACTTGGGTGGCTTCCATCTTTTCGCTCTTATGAGTATTGCTGCTGTGAATGTGGGCGTGCCAGTTCCTCTCTGAGTTTCTGCTTCCAGTTCTTTTTGGTGTATACCCCCAACCAGAATTGCTGGATCATGTGGTAATTCTATTTTTAGTTCTTTGAGCAACTGCCATACTGTTTTCATCACGGCTGGACCAGTTTGTATGTGTACCAGCAGTGCGCAATGGTTCCACTTTCTCCACCTTCTCCTACATTTTCTCCAGAAGTGTTGTTATTTCAGATTTTGCATTTAGATCTATGATATATTTTGAGTCAGTTTATATTACCATGTGAGGCATGGGTTGAGGTTCATTTTTTTGGCACATGGGTGTCCGATTGTTCCAGCATCATCTGTTGAAAACATTTATTTTATCCTCATTGAATTGGTTTTGCACATTTGTGAAAAATCCATTGAACATATACGTGCAGGTCCATTTTTGGGACCCTCTTTTATTCCATTCATCTCTGTGTCTATCTTATCACCAATATCACACTTTCTTGATAAGTTGGCTTTCTTTTCAAAATTTTGTCAGCTATGCTGGGGCTTTTGCTGTGGCATCTAAATTTTAGACTCAGCTTATCAGTTTCTGCAAAAAGTCCTGTGGAGATTCCGATGACGATTATGGTCTTTTCTATTTACTCCTACATTTAACATTTCCAGAAATTTTCATTTTTTCCCCCCATAGATACTAATTTCCATCTGGTTTTCCTTTCCTTCATCCTAAAGGGCTTCCTTTAACATTTCTTGTGCTTCAGATCTGCTGGAAACCAACTCTCTCAGCTTTGGTTTGGCTGAAAATGTCTTCATTTCATTTTCTATGTAAAGGATATTTTCACTGGAGCTCGACAGTTGTTTATTTTATAGTTGTCATTCTACTGCATTATGTATTCCAGTGTTTCTGATGAGAAGTCAATTATTTTCACCATTGTTTCCATGTATATAATCTATTTTACCCCCCTCTGGCTGCTTTTTAGATTTTATTCTTTAACTTTGGTTTCCAGCAATTTGGTTTTCTTTGAATATTTCCATATTAGACTTTTTTAAGCTTCTTGAATATATGGGCTGATATTTTAAATAATACTTGGAAAAATTTAAGTCAGTAATTCTTTAAAAAATTTTTTACTGCTCTATTCTCTTTCTCTTATTTTGGAAACCCAATTACATATATGATAGGATGCCTGATTTGCTTTTCTTGCTCTGCTTCAGTCTGGGTAATTTTTGTGGACCTGCCCTCAAGTTCACTGATCTTTTCTTCTGTGTTGTCTCATATGTTGTTAATATCACACAAAGAATTCTTTTTTCAGGATTTGTAATTTTCTGATATAGAATTTCTAGTTTTTCTTAGTTTCCACATCTCTCCTGAAGTTCTCCATGTCTTCACTCATTAATCTTTTCTTCTAGATCCTTTATTTATCACCTTTATTTTTAATGCATTTGCCTACTTATTTCAGCATCTGCATTATCTCTGGGTCTGTTTCTAGTAACTATTTGTTCTCTTGATGATAATACTTTTCTGCTTCTTCACATGTTCAATGATTTTTAAAATTTTATCCTGGACATTGTGTATGATGTATTGCGGAGAACTTGGATTCTGTTATCTTCCTGAAGAAAGTGTTGGGTTTTGATTTATCTGGCAGTTAAATTACTGGTGACTCTTATTTATCCAGTGGAGCCATGGTTTTAAGTTTCTTTTGGGTGGGTCTGTCTTGGATTTGTGCATTCTAGACTTCAGTCCTTAGACGTGGTCTTGCTACTAATGTGTGACTCCTCTGGAGTTTCAACAGGAAGACTGAGGGGCTACCAGGCTTCTCTAATTTGGTAGAACTTAAACCCCAAACTCTGCCTCCCAGCACTGAGGATCTGCTAAAATCTCTGCTCAGTTCCTTAAGCTGTCTTTTCTTTTTTTTCTGCTGGGCTTTCACATACGCAGTTCAGGAGTCAGCCAAGGATTTGGGGGGAGTTTATATTCAGATTTTTGGGCCCCTTCTCTGTGGCTCTTTTCTGGGATTTCTTTCCTCAATTTTAAGGTATCCCAGGAGCCTCAAACACAACCTGTGATTCCTGAGACCAGCAAGACTCTTGCTTTCTGCTTGACATTTATTCCATGTGAGTTATGCAGACTTGGAGACCCCTCAAAGGAAAATCCAGGTAAATGTGGATGATTCCCTTGTTTTAAGGGTTCTGTTCCTTATAGTTTTTGCCTGCTATTGGTTGTTCTCAAGAGCCTCTCATTTAAAAAAAAATGTCCAGCATTGGTAGCTGCTATAGACAGAAAAATTAGTCCAATGTAAGTTACTCCGCCATTATAGGAAGCCAGAAGTCTAATCAGTCTTTATTGGTGGACATTTTGTTTTTCATTTTGGACTTTCACAAATAACACTGCCATCGTAAACCCATACAACCTGACCAATCTAAACATCCTAGTGTGGTTTTGTGGGTAAAATAGTGGGAATAATGCCTAATGATAGAATTACTAGATCTAAGAGTCCATGCTTTAAAACATTTGTTAGAAATCGCCAAATTTATCTCTAAAATATGGTAGCAATTATATCTGGGTTGACTGTTTATCACACCTTCAAAACTATGCATTATAACATTTAACATTTTGTTCCGCAGTCTGACTAGTAAAAATTATATCACATTGTTCTGCTGTGTATTTGTTGATTTATGACTGAGCCAGACCAACTTTTCATTATCGGTCATTCTACTTATACTTTACCTGGGTATGGAAACATCTCATTTCTTGTAATAATAAAATTAGGAAGAGCCAATATTTACTGAGTGACTCCACGGGCAGGTCGTGACTGGACAACCTTACCCTTCTTGCTACAGTAGTTGTTTCAGGAATGGGCATGTCACCCAGACCTATGCCAGTCTGGATTCAGCCATGGCCCTACAACTACAGGTGTGGGGCTTTTGTCAGATGGTTTGGGGCAGAGAGGCCTTCCATCTCCCAGAACATTGATGAGGAAGCTTTTAGCCGGAGGAGCTCCTCCTATAAGGGAAGCCAGTTTGACTCAAAGAATTATATGCAAAGGAGAATAGAACAGAGACACTCAAAGAGAAACAGAGCCATGCTCCGCGAGCTTTGTGATCTGGATGAAATCAGCCGTGAAGTTTGCCCTCTGTCTGAAAATTTTCACTGTGAGAATCAGTAACTTCTCTTCCTGTGGTAGTCCGCTGGATTTTCTGTCACTTGCAACCGGCAGCATTCCAAATCACGCATCAGCCAATCAGATGAGCTCCTGTTTGTAAGCAGTGGGCATGTAGTTGTTTTGTCTTTTACGGATGTCAGTTATCATACATAGAAAATCAGTTTTAGATCGAGAGGTGAGACCTCAGAGTTTCTTTGATATCTGATAAGATTCCAAGCAGAAAGTGTGTCGTAATGAATGCAAGTCTGTTGCAGAATTTCAGCCTGCACAAATTTATGTCAAGCTTGCAACTATTTAGGGTAAGTGGGGAATAGGCAATGAAGTCATCTCACTCTGTTACGTGTGGAAAGTAGTTTTGTTATTTTTTTCTTAGTTATGAGTGAAACCATGAGAGTTGGTTTATGATTTATGGGAGTTAGTCAGGTGTTGTGATTAAGAACATGGATTTTAGAATCAAATTGCCTGGGCTCAAATCCTCTGACTTTGCTGTTATGTGACCTTGAACAAACTCTTTAACTTCTCTGTGCCTCAGTTTCCTCAGAGGCAAAGATGAATTAATCATGGTATTTATATCTGGGGTTGTTAATAGCGATTGTGTGAAAGTACATTTAAGGGCTCAGCACAATCCTAGGTAGATAGCAAGCCGTAAAGTTTGCCTCAATATTATGATTGTAGTTACCCACTTTTTAAGAGTGGTTAAGCAATATCTTGGGGGCAGAAGAGCTAATTTTAGAACTGCAGAACGTAGAGACTGAGAAACAAGCCCTGCTGAGCCAGCCTTTGCCTTCCTTGGTCACCAGGCATTTTACCATCTTGTCTACCTTTAGTGTTTTTAAGGAACAGAGATGTCGATCTTGACATCTACATTGCTTTTGAGAATTTTGTGGCCATAACTAAATTTTGGAGTGAGCTAGCCTAAAAATGATCCTAGAAATCAGTCAAAGATCTGGTTCAAAAGCAACAGACTGTGCTTTAGTGCTTTGAACCTTTAGTGCCTTGACTACGGGCAAGGACCCTCACGGTTGGGATCCCAGGCTCTGGGGCCACCCACCCCGGTTCACACCCTGGTTCTGCCACTTTCTAGTCATGGGCCCTTGGGCAAGTCAGTTACCTAACCTTTCTATGCCTCAGTTTCCCTCTTTATCAAAGCGGACAGTAAATAGTGGCTTCCTCAGTTGGGTCTTGCAAAGATTATAAGGCACAGAGTGCTTAGCACGGTGCCTGGCCCAGTGTAAGATCTTAAATAGCGTTGGCTCCGTTTCTACTTCGTTGAACTTGTTGCTTCTTTTCTCTATCAAAATTGTATGCTTTCCCTCCAGCATATTTCTGGATCTCCTTACAGAAGCGCAGAGGGTTATGAAAGGCAGAAGGAATTTGCCATTCATCAGAGGGAACCCCTGAAGCGCCTTTGTCATTTGCTTCCACCAGGGGGCAGCCCAACCTCAAAGGGAGCCTTGGGGAAGGCACCCACACACGCTGGGGTTTTTAATTGGGGTCCGTATCTTCTTGAAATAACTTTTGGGTGGACGTGAATTTTCATAACTTCCTCTTTCCAAACCTTCATGATGAGTGGCAGAGGAATACGCGAGGATGTTTTGGGACAGGACTTTGAACCAATTCCTTGGTTAGTCACATCTTTCTTTGTAAAGGAGGGTTAAATCTGCCAGAGAATGTAAAAATAAGGCCAAGGTGATGGAGCAACTTTTGGTTCTGTTCTCTTTTTTCCATTTCTCCCTGCTCTACACCCTCATTCTCATTCATTATTTATTTATTCCTTCTTACCGAAAATCTTCTCTGTGCCAGGCACTGGGAATGCAGAGGTGAAAGGTGAACAGAGTTCCTGCTTTCATAGGGGCTGAGAGTCTGCTGGGAAAGACAGGCATTAAATGATAATCACACAACTGATGACTGTTATCTAACTCCATTGTGATAGACCTTGAAGCAAAGCTCTGGGGCTGTGTGGTCGTGCAAAAAGAAGATCATAGGGGTGCAGTAGCTGCGTTAGACAGGGCAGGTTAGGGCAGCCCTCTCCGAAAAGCTGAGACCTGGAGGAAGAGGAAGAGAGAATCTGGGACTCTGTTCTGGGCAGAGGCAACAGCATATACAAAGGCCCTGAGGCAGGAATGATCTTGGCATGTCTGGGGAGTAGCAAAAAGGCCAGGGTGGGGCTGCAGGAGAGGGAGGGAGTGGGAGTGATAGATGAGATCTGAGAGGCAGACAAAGGTCTGATTCTGGGGGGCTTTGTGGGCTGTGGTTAGAAGTTTGGGTTGTAGTTGCAAGGGAGGCCGGGGGGGGGGGGTTGGGTTTCAGCTGAGGAATGACATGGTTCATTTTAAGTTTTGAGATCATGCCAGGCTACTGTGAGTGCTGTGGGCGATCAACTGTGAAAGCAGGGTGTGGTGGGCAGGAATAATGGTCTCCCCCAAAAGGTCCCCATACTAATCTCTGGAACCTCTGGGTCTGTTAGGATACATAGCAAGGGGAAGTAAACGTACTAATCTGCTGCTTTTAAAATGAGATTAGCCTGGATGACTCGGGTGGGCCCTGTGCAACCACAAGGGTCTTTACACGGAGAAGAAGGCTGAGAGGTCAGAACCAGAAAGGTGCCAAGTGAGAAAGAATCCAGGGGCCATTGCTCACTTTGAAGATGGAAGGAGGCCGGGGCCCAAGGAACGCCCGCACCGTCTGCAAGGTGGAAAGGGCAAGGAAGCGGATTCTCCCCGAGAAGCCGTGGGAAGGATTGCAGCTTTGCCGGCATCTTGGTTTTGGCCCAGTGAGACCTGATTCAGACTTTTGACCTCCAAAAGTGTGGGGCAATAAATGTGGGTTGTTTTCAAGTCACGAAGTTTGTGGTATTTGTTATAGTGCCAATCCACAACGAATGCACACGCGAGACCTGTAAGAAGGCTACTGTAATTGTTTGGGTGAACTTTGGGAGTGGCTTAGAAATATTTACCTTCCCTACTAGGTGTTGTGATTTGTGCTAGGCCCTCCGTCATGTTGGTCATCAGGCAGGATTTGGCCTCTCCCGAGTTCCTCTCAGTATATTCACTCTGCGGTACACCCCGTCCTCATACGTGGGATTCCGTGTCACCCGGAGGAATCGACACTCGGTGGCAGTGCCAGGAGCAGACAGCTTCGGAAAATTAAAATGGCAGGGCACCTCCGTGAACCAGCGTGTGACGGCGAAATGGGCAGGGGGCACTGAGACCGGAAGAGGGATGAAAGTGGTGACTGTCCCAGGTTTGACCTGGCTGCCCAGCCAAGGTTTGGCTGCCCAACCGGGTACACAGATGAAGCGCAGCTGCTTATCCCAGGAGAACACACAAAGGCAACTCTGGACTTCCCTCTCCTGACCCCTGATAAAGAAATCTCTGTTGGAACAAGTAATACATAAATCTGTATTGGAAAGGGAATTCTCCTTCTTTCCGTGGCTTCTCCAGGAATAATGAGTGATGCCTGGGTAGTCTTTATGCCTCTTTCTTTCTTTCTTTCTTTTTTTTTTTTTAAAGATTTTATTTATTTATTCGACAGAGATAGAGACAGCCAGCGAGAGAGGGAACACAAGCAGGGGGAGTGGGAGAGAGAAGAAGCAGGCTCCCAGCGGAGGAGCCCGACGTGGGGCTCGATCCCAGAACGCTGGGATCACGCTCGGAGCTGAAGGCAGACGCTTAACGACTGAGCCACCCAGGCGCCCCTTTATGCCTCTTTCTGCCTGTGTCAAAACCGGAATTCAAAGTGTGTTGGTTCAGGGACCTGTTTTTATAGGGTAAGTCCCCAGGCTCCAATATCCAACATTCACGAGCAGTTTTTACAGATTGGTAGTAGCCCATGAATGTGGATGCTGTCTTAGAATTTTTTTTTTTTTTTTTTTGTAATCAGTGGCCCAAAACTGTCTCTTATATTTAGAAGCCTGGATCTAGGATTACATATCAAGATACATGCATAATGCTGTTTTGCTGAATGCAGCTGTCCTAGCCTAGGCCAAAGTTAATTTGCTGATCCAGGAGCTGAGGCCAGCGAATTTATGTCTGCATCTGCTTCTGCCCATAACTCTTGGGTAAAGATAGGGCAACTTCAAGGACTGTAGCCGTATCAGCCTTCGCAATGCACAGAGCAGTGGGACAGGGACAGTTACTCCCTGAGGCTCCCCGCGCCCCGCCCCTTAGGTGCAGCCCCGGCACCTCCTGCAAAGTGACTGAGAACAGCGCGCATGCCTGTCTTAGCATTCTCACGTTTTCTCCTCATTGTTGACTATGTGTCCACTCCTCACTGCGGACTCTTCCCAGGGTCTCTCTCGATCATATTGGAAGCTGCAAAGCCTAGCCCAGGGTTGAAGAGGCGCTCTGGAAATAACGATCAAGTGAGGGAGTGGGTGAGAGTGACAACAGACTGGGGAGATGGTTTGAACCGATTCTATAGTCGTCTTGCCCTGCTCGGAGCAGGCATCGTGCAGCAGCAGCTTGCCTGATGCGGAAAGCGGTGGTTTCTTCCGCTGCGCTCCTGTCTCTCCTTCTGGTAAAAGCACTTTGGTTTCCCTTTGGGAAACCATCCTTCCCACTCCCTCAATCCATAAAGTTTGGGTGGAGCCGACCTCACCCTCAGTTCCCCTGGCTGAATCGTGAGCCGGACCTGGCCAGTGAGGGTGCCACACCTGTTCACTAATGGCTGGTATCCCGACTGATGGATGGGTTCTCTGTCCGAATTAAATGCAAATCAATTTGCATTGTTTTGAATCAAACCTGCCCCTCCCTCCCCCGTAGCTATTAGGAGAAAGATACTTCATTTCCGCCAGCATCGCTAAGTTGGTGGGAGAAGCTGGAAGCTGCTGGTAGCCATCACACCACCATGAAACCCAAATGAACTCAGGAAGTTGAAGCTGAGAAGTAGATATGGAGAAGTTCTTAATGCTGCTGAACACCAAGATCCAGCCATGGCTGAAGCTTTTTCTGGAATTTTCAGTTAGAGGAACCAGTAAACTCCAGTTTTTGTGCTTTTTTTTTTTTTTTTGGTCATTGGCTGCTGAAAGTGTCCCCTGGCTGAGGCCCTTGGTCAGTCTTTTTTCTAACTGCTTTTTGGAGTGGAGCAAGGATGATCTCAGCCTTGCAGGAAGCCCTGGAGAAGACCATCATATTGATAAATAAGACTTTATCAATATGAAGGCTCTCTGCCAGGTCCTGAGGGCCCAGCGAAAATCAGGGCCCCTTCTGGGTCTCAGGGATCTCATTTAGTGACTTCAGTGGGAGGAACATTTTCAGTGCCTCCTGGGAGGGCATTTCTGAGTCGATACCTCTCTAGCCCTATCCCCAGCTTCTCTGTGTTCCTCCCTACAGGCTTAGGCTGGGATCCAGGAGCCCACTGTGGTGTTGGGAGTCTCTAGAAGGGTGGGAATGCCAAGAAAACACAACTTACACACCATGGTAAACAGGCTTACTTAAAACCATTTTTATTCTGCCTCTCAGCAACACTTCTCATTTGATTCGGGTAAAAGATCGGGGACCCAAATGCAAACAAACAAGAAACAAGATGTCTGAAACAGAAATCAGGACCCAATACACTGGAATGACGCTAGGATCCCCGCGTGCTGAGAACTCATGGCCCTGATTCTGTTTCCTCCTGGGACAAGTGCTGGCTCATGGCAGACATCCAGGTGAAAGGACAGGTGGCAACGATGTCCATCAACGTTTATCGATTGTTTTGCTAGGGTCCAGGATTTTAACAAAAAGCCTGAGATTCATAGTAATGTAAGAACAATGCTTTGTATTTGTCTAGCACTTAGAATCTCCCTCCAGGGGCATTCCCATCTATTACGGCCAATAATTCTCGTAACAACGCTCTGAGGTATGTAGGCAGGTGTTCTTATGTCCATATTCCAGATGAAGAAATTCGAGGCACAGAGAGGCTAAGAAACTTGCCTAAAATCAGCTTGCATAGCGAGTTAGTGGTGAAAAAGGCATTGGGATGCAGGACGCGTTCTCGGCCTCATGTTTATTCACTTAGAATAAGCTGCCTTTTCTCTTGCTTAGGAAAGTTCATTATCACTGTGTTTCTAATATGAGTTCTTGACGTTATGTTTGCCATATATACATATCACCTGTTGTGTTCACCCCTTGATATTTTCTTTGAGTCCAATTATTAAGTAAATTTATTTGAGTAGAAACAAGAGATCACATCCCTATGGGGAAAGCTGTAAATGGAAGGTAATTAATAAAAGAAATACAACGAAAACAGGACTACGCTATTAAGTTCTACCTCGACTTTGAACCTGAGGCCTGCTCTTTCTTTTTGAAGAAGGGAAAAGAGCTAAAGTAACGGAAAGGTGTTGAGGACCCATGAGCACTAAACGGAGGCTTTCTCTCTGCTGTAATCAGCATTGGAAGAGACTAGAAAAGGGGAAGCATACTTTGTGATTGGAATCACTTAATGTTGTGTCTATAAACAACTTAAAAATTATCTTGAGTACCACCAGCGGTACGCCTTGCGTTCTGTGAAAGCCTGGGTTGGCGCATTCTGGCAGGCAGAGTAATGGCATCATTAAACCAGTGCGATCACACCTAAAGGGGTTACGTTTGACCGAAAAGAAATACAGTGGGTGGCATTTCCAGGTTAGCATCCAGGAAAATCAAAGACTTGCTTAAAAAAAAAAAAAAGCGAGAGAGAGAGTTTGAAAAAAGCACATTCCTAAAACACAGCCAGTTTATTCCCAAAACTGGGATGGGGGAGGTGCTCCTATACCTAGAATTGACCGTGAAGTACATTCCCAGAGTCTTTAAGTGAAGTGAGGTGACCAGCGGTGGATACAAGCAAAGGAGGGGACCATTGGAAGATTGAGGTCAGGACAAAAGGCCAGAAGGTCCCTTTCTTGATTTCTTTGGGGACTGATTGAACTCTGGGGGTTGTGGCCAGGGAGCAGCTGACAGAGGAGGACCTGAGCTCCGACGTGTAAAAATAGAAGGAAAAAAAATGCACCAATGCCACTCTGTCGGACAGCTTGAAACATGCTGCAAATGTCCGTGTTCGACTTTGCAGACGCCAGCATCCATTGCTCTTCCTAGGACCTCCCTCTCCCCGCCAGATCCGGAACCTCCCTCCCCATGCATTGGAAGTACTGAGATTTCCCGAGGCTCATCTCTGCAGAAGAGGAATGGACACAGAGGCTTTCACTAAACTCAGGCAGTGAGACTTGAGGTTTTCTTTTTCTTTTCTTTCTTTCTTTTTTTTCTTTTTTTTAAATCAATGACTGGCTGATCTGGCTGTGCTGCTTGGTTTTCCTTAATTTTGGACTTTTTTTCCTTTTCTTTTCTTTTTCTTTTTTTTAAGTTCATTTGCCAGGGACCTGCCTCTGGAGAGTCCTGGAGGAAGAGATCTCACAGTCTGAAGTCAGGGGTCCATTCCTCAGAAACTCCTGTGGGGTATGAGGCCATGAGGTCTGTCCTCCGTGCTTGCGGTGGACTGCTGGCCGCTCAGGCGCTGTGTGAGACAAACAGACAGTGAGAGAGAGAGAGAGAGCACGCGCAGGCCTGAGCTTCTTGGCCCAAGGACTTCCATTCTCCATAGGAGAAGTCCGGCACTGACCTGGACCAGCGCATCTGCGTACTTTGGAGTCTAAGCACTGGCTTCCTTTTGAGAAATGTTGTATCTGGAAATGTATTTGCTTTTACACTTGGCGCATGCGAAAAAAAAAACCCAAAAAAACCCACAACTGCTACAGATGCAGCAAAATCCTTTGTGAGCATTTCTGGATCTCATTCTCCTCAAGGGCTAGCAGCAGCGTTAGGGTTTGGTGTGTATCCTCCAGGCCTTTTTCTCTGCATAATCCATAACTATGTGCTTAGAAATTCGTCTTGCATGTGTTTATATAAACGGGATAATGCTATATCCATATATGGTGTGTATGTATCTTTATATAATAGAAGGTATATATGACACATAAACATTCATTCATTAATTTATTCAGTGCTACTTACATGCCAGGCAGTGCTCTAGGTGCTGGTGATGACAAGTGTCCCACAGTTGCGTGGTGAGTACCACGCGTCGGGCACTGTGCTTTACACAATTTAACCTTCATACCCTGTGGGCTAGGTACTGTTTCATCCCCATTTTACGGATGAGAAAACTAAGGCACAGACTGGTTAAAAAACGTGCCCAAGAGCACACAGTTACTTAGACATAGAACCTGCATTTAAACCCCAACAGTTTAGCTTCAAAGTGAGCACTCTGAGGTGTTATGCTCTGTTACTATAGGTAGTGACAGAAAAGAGAATGTTTTTGGAGTTTTCATCCCAATAGGAGGAGATAGACCATAAAAGTGTATATGATTATATGTATATTAATATATACAACATACAATTGCATATCAATATACTATATAAATTATGTATAATTTATGTTTTTGGTTTCTCAGGGAGTGATAAGTACTAGGAAGAAAAGTGAAGTTGGGATAAGGGGACCAAGGGAAAGGGCGGGGCTGTGGGTGCTATTTTAGAGAAGTGGGTCGGGGGTAGCCTCTCTGCTAACATACGAGCAAGCATCTCAAGGAGAGATGGGAACGAGCCACGTGGATATTAGGAGGAAGAAAATTCTATGTAGAGGGACCAGCAAGTGCAAAGGCCCTGTGGCAGGAGCATACTTGAGTTACTCAAAGAAGAGAGAGAATTCAGTGTAGCTGAAGTGGAGGAGTGAGGGGCAGTGTGCTGAAAGATGGAGACAGAGAGGCAGGAACCCGATCATGTGGGGCCTTATAAAGCTGTATTATGGGAGATTATCTGTGTTTAAGCTGCAGCGTGATATTCCATCCTATAATAAACTGCTGTGTATTTAATCATTTTCCCACCAATGGCCATTTAGGTCGTTTCATGGTTTCCCCTATTTCAAACAGCTGCAATGAACATCACTGCACATCCTGGGTTCTCCACCCTGGCTGCATTAGAATCCTCTGGAGAGCCCTAAAACCTTCTAATGCCTGGCCTGATCACTGGACATTCTCATTTAACTGATCCAGGGTGGGTCCTGGGCATTGTTGTTGTTGTTGTTGTTGTTGTTGTTTTTTAAAACTCCCCAGGTGATTCCAATGTGTAGCTAGGGAAGAGAGCCACTGTTTTACATCCTTTCTGTGCACCTGTATCTAGGGAGGATACCTGGAAGTAGAATTGCTAAGTGGGGGCCAATGGATTTTAAAGCTTAATAGATGTGTCCAACTTGACCTCCCAAAGACTGTCCCAATTTACTCTTCCACCAACAGTGTTGTCTCTCATTCTTCACATTCTTTCCAACCTTGATTTTATCCATCTTTTTAATTGTTGCAGTCTGGCAGACAAAAAAAAAAAAAAAAGTATATCATGGTTGCTTTAATTTGTGTTGCTCTCATTACTGATAAGGTTGAACATCTTTTTCATGGTTATTTTGATTTCTTTGTCAAAGTCCACCGGTTTATATCCTTTTCAAAGCCAGAATCTTTCCATTGTTGATGACGACTTAGGTGTGACTTCTGGAAGTAGGTAATGTTCCCCATGTTTCCATCACGGAATCACAAGAATTCCCTGAAGGCACATCGATGCACAACAATCCCCAGGAAGTTTTAGTCCAACCAATCACGTTGGAAAGAAGAGGGATTTGCTTTTACGTTTTTGCAAAAAGACCAGCTTCTTGCCCGCCTTGGTACAAATGCTTACTTCCAAACCTAATGCAATTGAAGGATATTTTGAGGCCGGCAAAGGACTCATGCCGGTTTGTTTGTAAGACATAAGCTTTACCAGTGCATAAGGGGTTCATATTTGCTAACTTTGTGTCGGCTAATGGGAGACAGTCATGGGATCCTTAATCCAGTTAGGGGGGTCACGTTCTTCCTTAATGGAAACTTTGGAGCATGAAGGCTTTTATTGCTGAGAATGACAAGCATTTTCGATACATGGGAGGGGTGTGCCTGGCTATTTAGATGCCTACAAGGCCGTCCAGAGACGTAAGTTCAGTGGAGTTGCATTGTACGTGCATTTCCCTTATGGTGAATGAACCATTCATGTTTCTCAAAAAGAAAAAAAAAACAATTGTTTCAATGGAGCTGGAGATTCTGGCCACCATCATGTCCAATGCTCATGAGCACGGATGGGTATGTGATTCCTGTTCCTTCTGTGTGAGCTTAGAGCATGGTTCCAGTGTTGAACATATGCCATGATCCCTAAACAGCTAACTATTTCAGCCAGTGATCAAGCCAAGGACCGTCATCTCTTCCAACACTGGTGGCAGCACTGGCTCTATTGGGCTGACCAGGATCCAGGGTATGAATCTCTAATAGGGCATCCCCCTCTAGATGCGTCCAAGATGAATTTTTATTGTCCGCAAAGTTCACATGATGCCCTGACATTAGAAGCTCACCCCCGAGGAAGATGAAAGTGCACTGAATGTCGTTTGTCCTGTTTGTGGTAGACAACACTGGTCTTACATCCAAGCTTTGTCATTGTTGACTGTTTTTGCTGCTGAGGAAGTCCCACTGAATTCTGCAAGGCATCAGATACGTGACCATGAGCTTGATCATGCGGAGAGAGGGAAGAACAAACTTGGGAGGTGTGTAAAGTTTCTAGGGAGTAGGGGGGGAAGCAGCAGTAGCTGAAGCTTCTCTACCGGGCATCCTGAGGATGTATAAAAGTCCTGTTTTGTGGCATGTGTTCATACAGGCAAGAACGTTCCCCATTAAATGCAAAGCCCTAGAACAGTGGTTCCATAACTTCAGAACACCTAGAACTATTTTGGGGGGGAAGTTGCTTGCGATAATGCATATTTCAGGGCCCCTTGGGGTCTTGATTGGAGGCCAGGAATCTGCATTTTTACAAACATCGCAGCTCAATCTGTCAGGTGGCTCTGAGACTTTGAGAAACATGGTAGGAATAACCTTGCTTTGCTCCAATCCTCAGGGCACCAGCTGAAAGTAAAAGCCTGCAGACAGGTTGATTTATGCTGGGGATGTGAATGATTCGATCAAGAAACAGACTGCAGCAATATTTATATGTTTGGGCCTCTGTGCGAGTCATTTCTCCACTTTCCCTAGCAGCTGGAGAGCAGGGAATTTTCTGGCTTTGAGAGCCTGCAAGTTTCTGATTCTGTCGGCACCAGAATACTTCTCTTCTGAGAGCACCGCATTCTATCCCAAGCCGTTGAATGTTTTGGGGTCAGTGATTCCCAGTCCTTGTGGATTTAATGTCACAGAACTCTTTCTTTCCTCCAACCGCCACCTGGCTTGCAGAGATATCTGTGAAATTAGAATGAGTGAGACCTTTTTCTGAGTTTGGGTAAAGACTCTGATGACCTCAGTCTGTCCACCTGGAATTTCCATCATCTGGGGGAGAAGAGATGGGTTACTGTTTTCTCGATAAGGTTGTAGAGTAATTTTTTTTTAAAGGCAGGGACTTCAGGATTAGTTACAGTGCTGCCGATAAGGAAAAAGGATTTTTTTTTTTTTTTAAAGTCAGGACCTCATAGTTTTTAAAAGGCTGGCATTTACTTCAAACACTTTTTCGAATGAAATTCAGAAAAGTCACCTATTCAAGACTTTTTGTCTCTCGTCCAGGCTTCGGCTCCTCTAAGGTCAGTCTTCGCCAGGCCCCCTCCGTGGAAACCCTGACTGCCTTGAGGATTGTTGCAAAAGAGCCTCCATGAGGGTAGGTCCGGCTCCTTGGTGGTAACTTGACTCCCCTCCTTGGCAACGAGTGAGACATAACACGCTTCGGGTGATGAGTTTGCTGATGGAAATGAAGACTGGCCACTCTGTTAAAGGCTTCCTTCTGTTAGTGTGTTCTTCCTTTTGGATTTAGGAAGGAGGATGTTGGGCAGAGAGTATGGTGGTGACCATCTGTAACCAAACCCCTGGGTGGGAACGGGGAGCTGGAAAATGCAGATTCTTGATTTAAGGACTGATTTAAGGACTTGGAATCCTTTGAGATGGGGCCCCGATGTCAACTTCTTTTAAACCTCCCCAGGTAACTCGCATGCAGCTCAAAGTTAGGGAACCTCTGCCTTAGTAATGCCACATTGCGGCTCAATTCCTCGCAGGGCTGGGAAATTTTATTTCAAAGGATTACTGAGAAATTGGCCTGTTATTGGTCTTAACGGAAGATAGAATTGATTTCATTCTCTAAGGGCTAGTTTCTTGCTCTCTCTTAGACACACACACACACACACACACACACACACACACACACACAACAAAGCCTTTAAATTTGAGTTTCTCCATGGGATTCTAACTCTGGAAAACGTTTTTTTTTTCTTTGATAACATGGAGGGAAAGGTATCTAAAAGGAACCTGACCGTACAGGTGGGGAAGTAATTCTAGCCTCACTTTACAGATAGGGAAACTGAGGCTGAGAGAGTTTAGTAACTTGCCAGGGTGGTCTGTGTGGTGGAACTAGGATTTGAATTCTGGTAGAGCGAGAGCTGAAGTCCAGGCTCTAACCACTGTGGAACACTGGTTCTTAGGAAGAAGGGATGGAGGGGGTGAGTCCCTCTCGTATCATTTATGACTGCTAACAAAACCTCAATCCCAAGCATATCCACGTCGATGCTTCGAACACCACAGTCCCCGCCACTCCCTATAGTCCCACAACCAGGCTGCTCCATTCATGCATGTTCCTTGCGTACCTACTGCAGTGTTTTGATTTTTGTTACCGTTGGTGCTGTCTCATCACACTTTTTTTTTTTTTTTTTTTTTAGGTTGAAACCTCCCCATACCACCCCCATATAAATCAGTTTTGGAGGTAGCCGCAAGGCGAGTGCTATCCACTGGTTTTTGTTATGGGGTATGCTAGTTACTGGCTTAGAGGCAGCGTGGCATTGTGGTGAAGAACACAGCTTACATAGCTTTCAGAGCCAGATGACCCTAGGTTAAACCCTGCCATTATTGCTAACTAGCTGGGAGACATCAGGCAAGTTATTTCTCTTCTCCGAGTCTCAGTTTCCTTGTCTGCAAAGTGAGCATAATAATAACCTGCCTCATGGGGTTGCTGTGGTAATTCAGTGGGGATTAATTCACATAAGAGCTTAGATAGTCTCCTGTGATAAATTCTGTGTCGGTGTCAGCTGCTATTATTATAACCCAGTTCAACACTGATCTGGGCAGTATGTCTTTTCACATGTCCCCAGGAGCGAGGCCAAGACTTGGCCTTGTTCCCCTGGAACACCTTCCTTTGAACTTAGCTCACGAGCACAAAGCCTTGAACTCTGTTTGGCAGCATCTTAAGTTCTGAGGTCCTCTCCCAGCCAGGTTGATAATTGGTAACAGTAGTAATAACAGGGTTAGTAAATGGTTTGCATGTTTTGTGTACCAACTAAGGAACAGACACGCACGCAGGTCATCTAACCTTCCCGATAGCTTTATTCAATGGGTGCTACTATAACCCATTTTACAGAAGACGAAACTGAGGTTTAGCACTTGGCTGAGAGTCTCACAGTCAGTAAGTGGCAGAGGGAGAAGGTGCGCCCAGGAAGTCTGGGGCCAAACCTGCATTATAATACCTTTAACCCCACACTCCATAGCCCCATGCTCACACGCCAGCATGTGAAGCCTTCCTCCAAGAATAAAGTTGGGGGTGTTCATATCTGTTCTCTGACCATCTTCTTCATAGGCCAACATCATCCATATTCTGTCTTGTAGGCAAGACACCTTGAGCTTCCTTTGAAGTTCCAGTGTCCTTTTCTCCTCTCTTTGGTCAAAGCCATCTGTTTTTCCCTTTGCGACACTTGCTGTCTATACATCGGCCCCTCCATCCAGCTGTCCTGATTGCTCCTGGGTCTGGCTTGTCTGATAGGAAGTTGACTTCCTGTGACCTTATACTACCCTCTTAACTGCCAGGTTTGGCTTGGCCACTCTGGCAGGCTTGGGGGTGTCCCCTTCCTCTCTCGTCCACCAGGGGAGCCTTTCCTGAAACCAAGCCAGAGGGGCCAACCTTCTCAGCTTGAGGGAAGTGGTGTATGGCTCACTGTGCCGCTCTGGCAGAAGAGCTGAAAGACGTCCCAGAATCCTTATCTGCCTTGCCAGGAGTGACACAGTGAGACAGAGATGGATCTGGGCTTGTCGTGTCCGGGTCTTGGTCGTCCATCACACGACCTTGCCCTCTGTCAGGCCTCTGATGGGAAGTGTCAGTGATACCAGCAGATTCAGCCCATCTCAGCGGGCTCGAGGAATCAGGATAAATTTGTCCACATCCGGAGAGAAATAGCAACAGCAGCCGTCTCTTTATGAGATGAGAGCACGTTGGCAATACCAAAAATATGTGGTCACCCTTCTGCTCTTATGCTAAGAACAGGTAGGCTAGTTGCGTCAAAATCGTGAAATCATTTAACGGATCAGATGGTAGGGCCGAGCAAGCAATAATCCTAATATCCCGTTGATTCCCCACATTTCCCACGGTCTTACAAAGAGGTGGAACTGTGTGACTGGTTTTAGCTAATAAATTGTGAGCCTAAGTGACATTTGTCACTCCAGGGCCGAGGCAGTGCAAATCCATGTGGGATTCTCTGGTCCTCCTCTCTCTTCTCTCAGAGACTGGAGAACTATGGCCCTTGGGCCAGATACCTGTTTTTGTAAATAATGTTTTATTGAACACAGCTGTACTCATTCATTTGCATATTGTATATGGCTGCTTTTGTGCTAAAATGGCAGGTTAAGTAGTCACATGAGATGGTGATAGAGGCCTACGATATTTACTGTTTGGCCCTTTGTAGAAAAAGTTTGTTGACCCCTGTTCTAGATAGAGCTGCTGGAGGACAGCAAAGCTTCGCATAGCCTGGACCCTGAGGGACTGGGTAGAGGAGAGATCCTCCCTGGCTTGTGTACCACCAGTGAAATGAAAATGAAAACTCTTTCATTTGGAATTGTTTGCTCCTGGAACATAACCTAATGTGTCCTCATAGATTCCGACGGGCATTCAGTTCAGGAGAAGGCATTCTACATTGGGAGGGGTCAGACTACTTACTTCCTTGTGAAGTGAACTGCACAAGAAATACCGATGATGAGAAGGCCAATAATGATGGAGGCGATGGCCACCCACTTGGCATTCCTCCCGAGCCGCTTGGATCCTTCGATGTCTCCATCGTTGTAGCTGTTCAGAGACTGGGGGACACAAAGGAAGAGCTGGTGATGACAGACAACCCACAGGGAAAGACATGTGCTTCTCAGGCTGATCTGAGCAGGCAACATGGTTATCACCTCCTCCAGGAAGCCTTCCCTGGACTCCTGGGCTGACTTCCTTCCCCTTCTGGATTTCCCGATTACCTTCATCTTAGTATTTACCATAGCACGTTAAAAGGATTGCTTTGTCCTCTCCCATTAGAGTATAAGTGCTACATGGGACCATTTATCTTTTGTTTAGTAAGGTGTACTGGGGCCCAGTGTCATATTTGTCATGCAGAAGGCGCTTGATAGATATTGATATAATGAACGCGTGTGCACATCTCATCCAGCAGAATGAGGTTTGCAAACTCTAGCCCATGGGCCAAATCCAGCCTGCTGTTTTTATAAATGAACTTAGTTTGGAACACAGCCACATTCGTCTGTTTACTATCATCTGTGGCTGCTTTTATGCTACAACAGAGTTGTGTAGCTAGATCAGAGGCCCTCAAGGCCTGAAATATTTACTACTTGGTCCCTTGCAGAAAAAGTCCACCTCTCCTGCACTAGATGTTCGATCCACGAGGTCAGGGACCTTGGCTGAACTGCTCCCCTCTATCCCCAAGCCAGGCTGTCATTCAACTGGTATTTACTCCTGTGACTTTCCCAGCTGGTAAACTACTGGACTGTTTCTGTACTGGCTGCTAAAGAGCAGCGACTCCTCCCCAATATCCCCGCCATCCTGGCCCCCCCACCTCTGAATCCTCGCAGACTTCCCCATGATCCGGCAACTTAAGGGTTACCTCTTGGCCCAGCAGAACATCCTTCCCGATTGAATATTTTGTGGGCTATTTGAATATTTGTTGAATATTTTAAATATCGCCTCTGTTGCTTGTACTTTGAGCAGTGTCTGATACATTGTAGGAACCCAAGAAATACATATCGGCTGAGTGGGTGAATGAATAGATCTATTTCTCTACAGGATGTGAGTTTGTTTGGGGCAAGTGGGGGTGCTTAGAGAGTGTTTGCTGCTGAGCGGATGGCCAGGGCAGCCGAACGATCTCATAATAAGCCCTCTTTATCATAATTCCCACTGCCGAGGCTCCTCCAAAAAGAAGACTGGAAATACGTATTCATGAGTTATGGACAGAGGTTGATCAGTGTGGGTGAATTTTAGATTTCAGTGGGAACCTCTATTCTTGATCCTGAAATCACAGTGTGTCGGTAATAATTGCTCCTCTTCCTGGACTATTAAGGGGGATGAAGCACATGCAGACAATTACAGGCCAAGGAAACACCCAGTATACCACTGAGCTTTCCCCCTTCCAGAACCTTCCATTAACTCTTGGATTCTGGCCACCTTTGCAACAAGCCGGGGGCCTCAGCAGTGAAGGGGGCTTGTGTGCAGGCGTCTGCTGTGAATGGGAAGACAGGGACCTGCTGTGACGTCCAGAACTTCCATGAGGAAGAATTCTGGAATTCTGAGTCCTGAATTCTGGAGTGCTCAACCCTGAGTATTTATTAGAAACACCCGGCTAGGGCTTGTTTGTTTGTTTTAAATATAAATAGTTGTCCTGGAGAGATTCTGATCTAATTGGTGTGGAGATCAGATACCAGTTTTCTTTAAAAAAAAAAAAAAGTGGTAAAATATACATAAAATTTACCATTTTTACTATTTTTAAGTGAGTAGTTCAGTGGCATTAAGTGGCAGTCACATTGAGGTTTAACCATCCCCACCACCTGTTGTCCCAAAGTGAAACTCTTTTCCCATTAAACCCTAACTCCCCATTCTTCCATCTCCAGCCCCTTGCAACTGCCATTCTATTTTCTGTCTTTATGGACTGGACCGCTCTGATATAAGGTACTGATATAAGTGGAATCAGACACTCTTTGTCCTTTTGTGTCTGGCTTGTTTTGTTTAGCAGTGTCCTCAAGGTTCATCCCAGTTGTGGCGTGGGTGAGACTCTCCTTCCTTTTTGAGGCTGAATGATATCCCACTGTCTGTGTAATATCACATTTTGTTTATTCATTCATCCGTCGAGGGACACTTGGGTTTTTGTCATGGTATTTTTTTTAAGCTTCTTAGCATTGAAAACCTTTGGTCTAGACAGCTGTCTTTAATGCCCTGACCGGTCAGGATGCCCACCACCTTAAGATTAATTCCGAGGAAGTGCACAACAGAGCACGGGTTCTAAGCTCAGAGAGAGCTGGGTTCAAGTTCCATGTGTTAGCTGCTATGAGGATGAGAGCAGGTTATCAAGCTTTCTTTTTTTATATAATAATTTTTATTATGTTATGTTAGTCACCATACAATATATCCTTAGTTTTTGATGTAGTGTTCCATGATTCATTATTTGCGTACAACACCCGGTGCTCCATGCAATATGTGCCCTCCTTAATACCCATCACCGGCCTATCCCTCAGTTTGTTTCCCAGAGTCCATAGTCTCTCATGCTTCATTCCCCCTTCTGTTTACCCCCTTCATTCTTCCCTTCCTTCTCCTACCGATCTTCCTATTTCTTATGTTCCATAAATGAGTGAAACCATATGATAATTGTCTTTCTCTGCTTGACTTATTTCACTTAGCATAATCTCCCCCAGTCCCGTCCATGTTGCAGCAAATGTTGGGTGATCATTCTTTTTGCTGGCTGAGTAATATTCCATTGTATATATGGACCACATCTTCTTAATCCAGTCATCTGTTGAAGGGCATCTCGGCTCCTTCCACGATTTAGCTATTGTGGACAATGTTCATAAACATTGGGGTGCATACGGCCCTTCTCTTCACTACCTCTGTATCTTTGGGGTAAATACCCAGTAGTACAGTGGCTGGGTCATAGGGTAGCTCTATTTTTAACTTTTTAAGGGTCCTCCATCAAGCTTTCTAAGCCTTGGTGTCACTGCGTAGAGTCTTAGACCCCCAAATTCTGAGCTCACAATCCAGTTTATTTCTTTAATTTTTCTATTTTCCACGATCCAGTTTAAAATCATATAGACCCAGATGCTCCTAAAATGATCACCCTCCTGGTGTGCTGCTTTGGAAAAGCCAGTTCTGAGATGCGCGTCGTCACGGCAATGCGCTCATGTTGCTGTAACCAGGGAAAATAACGAGACCCCTCCCGTCCCCAAGTACTGTCCACTCCTGGCTGTTTGGATGAAAAAAGAATTTCATGTTCTCCAGTGGGAATATCAACAAGTCTGTGCCATGATGAGGGATACACCTCTGTGCCCATGAGCACAGGTGAGATGGGGGTTTCTTGAGTGACTCTTTTGCTACAGGTCAGCAGAGCCCTACCGGTGCCCTGGCCGAGGGGGATTTGGGTGCAAACCATGAGTGAGTCTTGCTCAACCTTCATCACTTGCTGCCTGTCCGGCATCTTGTATGTGACCCTTCTCTCTGCAAACCACCCTCTCGCTGGGGCTCCTAAGGGAGATGCTGAGTCGTCTAGGAATGAGGCCATGGTTGGCTTGAAAACCAGATGAAAGCCTCTTTCAGTATCCACTGTGCACTCTCCCCCTGCCACTATGAGTTCTCTTGTGACTCCGTTTCCTCCACTGGTCCTTGGCGAAGGGGCTGCCCAGGGGCAACTCTGCTGGGTTAATGTAAGGATCTGGAGAGATGAGTGTGGGAGACTTCAGAACACCCCGATTTCACTCTGAAGAACTTCATTGGTTGGGGAATCTCCGGGTTTGGGGTGGAGATCTAACAAAGAAGCGAGAAGGAATTAATGCTCCCCTCCGGCATTCCTGGGCTGTCACTCTTTTCCATTCCCAATTGGAATTGCATGCTAAGGATCTCCTGGCAGATGCTACAAACTGAAGTGGTGGAAATGGGTTGTAGAGAAAACGCATGGTTTATAAATCTCTTTCTGAAGAGCTTAGAAAGCAAACTATCCCATCTGCTGTGCAAGAACTAGAAAGAAACAGGGGATGGCTTAGATATTTAACATTCATATGATCTTATTAGTTCTTTTACAGATTACAAATGTAATTTGTGAACACGTAAAGCATTCGAATGCTACAGAAACATCCAGTAAATAGTAAGCTTTTCTCCCCATCCTATTTCCCAGAGATAACCATTGTTCACAGTTTGGTACATTTGCTTCTAGATTTTTTTCCCCCCACAAATAATATGAAAGGAAAACTGATACTTTCTCTTGTGTCCGTTATGGCTAAGCGCACATGTATCTCAGTCAAGATAAAGAAACAGCAATTTGCACCCTGGGATAAACCGAGAATACAGAGTCAGTCTGTTGAGCCCACATCCCTCCAGTATTAAAACCTTGAGTATTTCCCCTCAATCTTGGCAAAGACAGCTTCATCTCTGCCTTGTGCAATGTTGGTGCCCAAATGTAGGTCACTTCCTTTGGGAATATTATAATCTTTTGAGAAAGATACTGTTTTGCTCTAAGTTTTTAAATCCTGAACAGACTACCATAAAACTTGGTAACCTTGGCAATTTTGCATTTGTTTCCTTTAAATACTTGTGGTGTGCTTTTCATTTGGCTAGCCGGTCCTTTCGAAGGTGGACTTCCTTGCATTTCTTTCCAAGTGAAATTTTTCCTTTTCTTAATGTTTTGGTCTCTGAGTCTTTCTTGGACAAAATTAATAATGATAACAGGTAACATTTATTGAGCGTTTATATGTGCCAGGCACTCTGTTAAATGCTTTTCAAGGATTATCTCGGTAGTCCTCATAACAAGCCTGTGAGGTAGATGCTTTATTGTTTCCATATTACTGGTGGGAAAATTGAGGTACAGAGAAGTTAAAGTGATTTGCCCAGAGTCACATAGCTAGTTTGGTAAAGTGTGTATGCACGTATACAAATGTTTATTGTTTTTTTTTTTAAATTTTATTTATTTATTTGACAGAGAGAGACAGCCAGCGAGAGAGGGAACACAAGCAGGGGGAGTGGGAGGGGAAAAAGCAGGCTTCCAGTGGAGGAGCCCGATGTGGGGCTCGATCCCAGAATGCTGGGATCATGCCCTGAGCCGAAGGCAGACGCTTAACAACTGAGTCACCCAGGCGCCCCACAAATGTTTATTGGTTAAATGTAGTTCTTCTTGACATACTTATTTCCTTTGTTCAGTTTTCTGTTAGTTTGTCTTTTTCTTATTGATTTGTGGGAACTTTTTATCTATTGTAGATCAGCATCGTACAATAGAAATATAATGGGAGGCATGTATGTGATTTTAAATTTTCTGGTCGCCCCATTAAAAAATAAAAATAAATAGGTGAAATTAACTTTAATATTGTACATAAAAATGTACGTGTGTGCACACACACACACACACACACACACTCAGTTTTTTGTTTGTTTTCTCTTTGTTCCAAAGATATGAATAGTATTATATTGTATCTGTTCTGCAACCTGTGTTTTTCTGCTGTTACAGGGTGTGCGCCTTTTCAGGCTAGTCCTTCTAGGTCTGTCTCTTACTTGTTTTTTTTTTCTCCCCCTCCAGGCATGGCTTAAAATAACGAGTTATATTGATAGAATTCCTAATTCTTGCATCCTTGGGGGAAAATCTTAAATTGTCATGGTGCTTGTTGTTATTGTTTTTAGGTAGCTTTTTGTTCGTAAATAGCTTCAAACTTACAGAAAAGTGGTGAGCATAGTTGTCTCCTTTTTAATGGCTCTGTGATAGTTACTCACGTGGCTGCACCTCACCAGTAGACATTTCAGTCATTTAAAGTTTGTTGCAATTACACAATATGCTTCAGTAGACCTCCTTATTCATATATTTTTGCACATGTTTGAGCCTCTACTTGGGATGGGGTCATAGGAATGGAACTGCTGAATCAAAAGGTAGATGTAGTTACATTTGGAGAGACAGAGTCAGCTTGCCCTGCTGAAAAGCCAGATAGATTTATACTGCCACTAACAGTATTTAAGTGCCCTTCCCCCCACATCCTTGCCAAAACTGTGTATTATCAATCGTTTTTTTGTTTTTGTTTTTTGCCATTCTGACAGGTGACAAAGAATCTCAAAAGGACATTTCTTTGAGTCAGTGGTGAGATTGAGCTATCTTTATGTCCTTCAGACCTTTGCTCAAATGTCCACCTGTTAGAGAAACTTTCTAAGAACAGTGAATTTAAAATTCTCTCTAGTGACCAATACAGTACCTGAAACATAGGAGATCAGTAAATACTTGTTATATGGATGAATGTTTATTGGTCAATTGCGTTTCTTCTTGATGAATTTTGTACTTATCCTTTGTCCAGTTTTCTATCAGTTTGTCTTTTTTTATTGATTTGTGAGAACTTTTTATGTATTATAGATAACTACTGTGCAACAGAAATATAACAGGAGCCACAAATGTAATTTAAAATTTTCCAGTAACCTCATAAAAAAAGTAAAAATATATAGGGGAAATTAATAATATATATTTGATTTTTTTAAACCTAGTTTTTTATTTTTTTAATTTAAAAAAAATTTTTTTAAAGATTTTTATCTATTTGACAGAGACAGACAGCCAGTGAGAGAGAACACAAGCAGGGGGAGTGGAAGAGGAAGAAGCAGGCTCCCAGCGAAGGAGCCTGATGTGGGGCTCGATCCCAGAACGCCGGGATCACGCCCTGAGCCGAAGGCAGACGCTTAACGACTGCGCCACCCAGGCGCCCCTATATATTTGATTTAACCCAACATGTCCAAAAATAATATCATTAAAACCTGTGGCACTACCCATATTTCAAATACTCCATAGTCACATATGGCTAGGGGCTACGATACTGAATAGCACAGCAAATAATACGCCTTAATGTTTTACATATATTGCAAAATTTTCTCCTGGTTTCTCCCAGTCCGTTTTCTTTCCATATTATAACTTCTATTTTGACATAGATTGAGGCTCATGAGGAGTTGTAAACTATAGACATGGTACCAGGAGTTCTCACAAACACTTCACCAAGCTTCCCCTAATGATACCTTATGTCACCATAGTACCTTATCAAAACTAGGAAGCTGACATTGGTATGACACCGTTACCTCAGGCATAGACCTTATTCAGATTTCACCAGTTTTTACATATACTCTTTTTGGGGGGGTATGTGTATAATTCCATGAAATTTTGTCTCATCTAGATTGGAGTGTCCACACAGAAATTCTCTCATGTTACATCCTTCCCCCGTGTCTGTGTTTATTGTCTTCTAACTCATATACGTGGTGCTCGGATGTTGCCTGGAGTTCCTTTCTGAGCTGCAGACCTCATAATTTCCCAACCCAACTACACTTATCTTAAGGTGCTGGGTAGCAAGTTTCTCTGTTTACCATGCAAAGTATGTTAAAAAGAGGGACCTTTAGTTTGCTTCCAGTTTTTCTTTGCCTCTGTGAGGCAAATGGACCTTTTTCAGGATGTGGAACAAATGAGGCCTCATCACACATTTTGTAAGGCACTCAGGAGTCCCCAGCAGTGCCGTTTCGCTTTTCTCCAAGCTTGGGCTTAGGATGGCAAAACATAATAGTCATTACAGAACCGAAGGAGAGCGTCCAGGTCTTGGTCAGCTGCCTCGAGCCAACAAAGGTCACACCCTGACAGAAATGTGGGCAAGTTCCTTTCTCCTGTAGTGAATACTAATGATGTCATGGTCACTGCAGCAAGTTATTTCAAGCTTATTTATACATCCCTTCCCTGGATGGACACATGATACTCAAATACCCACAGAAGGGA
The DNA here is from genome assembly GCF_023065955.2 of Ursus arctos. Classification (NCBI taxonomy): domain Eukaryota; kingdom Metazoa; phylum Chordata; class Mammalia; order Carnivora; family Ursidae; genus Ursus; species Ursus arctos. The sequence goes on from NW_026623030.1 coordinate 16,236,685, forward strand.
AGTTGGTCAGGAACCGGCAATGAGGGTGACTATTTCTATGCCCAACCTCAAAAAAACCCCCAAAAACAAAAACAGAAAACCCACAAACCAACCAAAATCAAAACTGCAGCAGGGAGCAGCAAGACTGGGTCATGAGGCTTGGTCCTGGCTGCCTATAGAAGGTTCAGGCAACTCCTGGCCTGCACATGTCCAAGAAGGAGAGACTCCATGTAACTCCATAAATTTCACTAACTGGAGTTAAATACCAGGGGACCCAGAGTTCTAGAAATTTGTGACACTTTACAACAAATAGTAAAGCTATACCACTGTCCTGAGCCCGAAAAATATGGAAAATACTTTGTCCTTTCCCTCTGGTCTTAGAGCAGAACTCTCTCTCTTTTTTTTTAAAGATTTTATTTATTTATATGACAGAGAGAGAGACAGCCAGCGAGAGAGGGAACACAAGCAGGGGGAGTGGGAGAGGAAGAAGCAGGCTCCCAGCGGAGGAGCCTGAGGTGGGGCTCGATCCCAGAATGCCAGGATCATGCCCTGAGCCGAAGGCAGACACTTAACGACTGCGCCACCCAGGTGCCCCTTAGAGCAGAACTCTTGCCACATCCCACATGGTACCAGATGGGACAGCATCACCTATGGAGTGGCCGCCAGGTGCTGGCCTGTGATGCAACTCTTCCAGGTTGTACTTTTTTTATTCCCCTGTGTTGGTGGTTCTCAGCCCCAGCCGACCTTGGAATTACCTGGAGGGACTTTGCAAATTCCTATGCCCAAGCCCCCTCCAAGACCAATCGAATCAAGACCTCTGGTGCTGGGATTCCAGTATCAGTGCTTTTCTTTGTAAGCTTCTCAGATTATTTCAAGAAGAGTTGAAGGTGTGGGCCAGGGGTGCAATGGATAACGCATCTGACTATGGATCAGAAGAAGAGTCGAGAACCATTGTCCTAGATGGACAGCTGTCCGTCCGTCCATCCATCCATCCATCCATCCATCCATCCAAAAATTATTTGTTGAGCACCAACTATGTGCCAGCCAGTGCTCCCTACTACCCACATGGAGCTTACATTCTGGTGAAGACTGAAGATAAGTAAATGTGTTAATAAACAAGACGATGGCAGAACATTATTAAGGCAAGAAAAATGGGGCAGGGAGGGAGCTCTCGCTGTGGTGGCGGTAAGTAGACTGACACGTGAAAACTTGAGAAGGGGCCAGGCCTGCAAAGAGTTGCGGGGGAGTGGAAGGCTGGCAGGGAAAACAGCACGTGTGAAGGTCTAGGGGGAGGAAATAACTTTCTTACTGAAGTTACTTAAGAAAACCCAGGAGGAAATGTAGAAGTGAAGGAGGGAGGGGAGAGAGAGATGAGAAGAGCATGGAGGTAAACTAGGGGCTGTGTTAGTTACAATAATAATGAATTATGGCAAAATAATAGTTAATATTCACGAGGTACCTACTCTGTGCCAGGTCTGGGACTAACCATTTATGCCATCCCGTAACTGAATCTTCACCATGCCCTCATGGAAGTTAAAAAATTGTATCTGCTGAGAAAACCGAGACTCAGAGAGAGGGAAGAAATAATGTGTGTGGTTTCAAAGGCAACTTTCTAAGGGGGCTATAAACTTCAGCAAATGATAATAAGTTAATTGACAAAGCTCTTACAATAACTACATCTTTATGTCCACAAGAACCTAAGAGCTAGAGTTAATACACGGTTGATAACCCAGCGTCACGTAGCTGACTTAATTCCAATTTAATAAAAACTTGGCCACTGATGTGAAAAATAGGGCAAATATGTCCCTAATCTGTGCTACTGGTCTCCCTGTGAAAAATTTGTTTATTTTTTTCTTTGTTCTTGTCTACCACCAAATGTCCTCAGAAATCCCACATTCGCCCTCGAACAAAATTAGCCCCCCCCCCAAATAATAACAATGGAAGACATTGTCAGTTATTGTTGTTGTTTTTATAGTTTGGTTTCCTGGTCATTATGGATTAAATGAGTTAATACACGTAAAGTGCTTTGAGCCGTGCTTGGGAAATAGCGCCAGTAAGCATTAGCTATTACATCGACATTATTATTATTATGCCATATGCTGATTGACGAAGATGAAAACAAATGAGCTATTAAATGTACTTTGGTATGCTCCACATTCCCCTTGCCCAATTGCTCTTCCTTAGATAAAGATTATGTCTTACTGTTAAGAAAAAAAGACCTAAGTAGAAACCAAGAGTCCTCTTCCCCTTTGGTAGGGCGTAGAAGGCACATTTCTGTTACCTGGGACAGGTAAGCAGTGAAGCCTTAGTAGCCAGTGACACCACAGTGGGAAGTAGCTTTTCTGGAAAGCTCTTGATGTCTGATAATGCCATAAGAGAAGAAAACATAAGTCACCTGTGTGGGGGGATGGGATGGGAGCCTCGAGTGGCCTTGGCTGGAAACCTGTCCTTGGCTCCCCATTGCCCTGGGAGAGAGAGATGCATGTTCTTAATCATGGCTTTCCAAGCCCTGTAGGATCTGACCTCTGCCTGCCTCTCCAGCCCCATTTGGAGCCTTAGTCCTTGCTCCCTATCTCCCTCTTTCCAATCCCCTCCCCATCTTTGTCCTGGTCATTTCCTCTGCTGGAAGCTCTCCTCCCTTGATGTCTCATGTGGCCAGTGCCTGCTCATTCTTCCGGTCTCGACTTTCATGTCTACTTCCTCAGGGCAGCCTTCTCAGGTCACCCTGTCTTCAGTAGGTCCCCTGACCTATGTGCTGACTCAGTCTTCATCTGTTTCCTTCATGGCCTCCTCTCAATGCCACTCAGTTATTTTACTCTGTTGCTGATTGACTCATTAAGTGTTGGACTCCACCACCTGGCCGTGAACTCCATGAGGGTGGGCGCCATGTCTCTTTTTACTCATCAGCCTTTTTCCAGTGCCCGATGGAGGGTCTGACACTTAGTATTCCTTTAGTTCTCTTATATGAGGTTAAATTGACAGAAAAGCAAGCCAGTAACACAAAGGATGCGAACAAACACTGAAATGAAGCAGTTGGCCAACTTAACTTTCTGACCAAAGCGACTGACCAGTCGTCTTCGTACTGGCAGAACAGAGGGTAAACTGAGTCATCTAATGTTTGTGTCAGAGTTCTGAAGGGTGGGCTTCTGCCTTAGAATGGCAGACACGGGTTTACTGTGTGAATGACCAGAGTAAGGAATTTTTGGTTTGAGGTCAAGCTCTCATGAAGGAATTTCAGCTGCTTTCACTTCATAAGCCAGAGTCACTGACAGTTTTTCACTTAAATGGAACCCCCCCAATACTTGTCTATGTGTATGTGAATTGTGCTATGCCTCATTTTACTACAGACAGTATTATACGATAGATATTTGGATCTTTAATATGGTGGTAGCCAACCTCAAAGGAAAATAAGGGCTTGCAGGGATGGCTCTGAGTCTCAGTTTTCCTCATTTGTAAAATGGGGGTAATAATAATGTCTACAGTACAGACTGGCTGTGGGACTTAATTGAGATAGTGCATGTGAAGGGCCAAGCATTACCTCATTTAATCCTGAAAACAATGCAGAGAGATCTGCACTTTCCCAGTGTATAGGTGGGAAAACCAAGACTCAGAGAAATTAGGTGAAGGGGTGAGGCTGGGATTCGAACTTGAGTTGAGGGCAGAACCTGAATCACCAGTATCTGCCTTTCACTCTGTTGCCAGTTCTTGTTGGGGGCTGGAGAGAGAGGCTACAAGCAAAAAAAAAAAAAAAAAGAAAGAAAAGAAAAGAAAAAAAGGTTGTTTTATTGGAAACTCTGCAACACATAGATCCCCCACCAAGGGTCACAAAGCAAGTGAAAGAAGCAAGGGCCAGACAGCCTATTACAGAGAAGAAGATATGCTGATTTCATATCAGATAAGGGACTTATACCCAGAATATATGAAGAACCCTTACAAATCAACAACAAAAAAAACAACTCAATTAAAAATGGCAAAGGATCTGAATAGACCTTTCACCAAACAAGACACACAAGCAGCCAATAAGCACATGAGAAGATGCTCGATATCACTAATCATTAAGGAGCTGCAAATCTAAACCACAGATACTCACTGGGATGGCTAGAATAAAAAAGACAGACAAGGGGTGCCTGGGGGGCTCAGTTGGTTAAGTGTCCACCTCTGGGTTTCGGCTCAGGTTATGATCTCATGGTCCTGGGATGAGCCCTGTGTCAGGCTCTGCGCTCACTGGGGAGTCTGCTTGTCCCTCTCCCTCTGCCCCTCTCCCCACTTGCATGAGCACTGTCTTTCTCTCTCTCTAAAATAAATAAAATAAAAAATATTTTTAGAAAAAGGCAAGCTTTATTGAGGAGGTGGGGGCATTGGAACCCTCCAGCATGAAACTGTAAAATAGCCCAACTGTTTGGAAACTGTTTGCAAACAGTCTGGCAGTTTCTAAAAAAGTTAACATAGAGTTACGGTATGATGCAGCAATTCCACTCCTGAGTATATACCCAAGAGAAGTGAAAACATACACACACAAGAACTCATCCATGAATGTTCATAGGGCATTACTGATGATAGCCGAAAAATGGAATCAACCCAAATGTCCATCAACCAGTGAATGGAAAAACAAAATGTCGTCTTTTCATGCAGTGGAATAGTACTTCACTTCAAAAAGAGATACCCACCTGTGCATGAGCATGGATGGACCTAGAAAACATTCTGCTTACTGGAAGAAGCCAGACATAAAAGATCATATAATGTATGATTCCATTTATATGCAATGTTTAGAATAGGTAAATCCATAGATACAGAAAGTCGATTAGCAGTTGCCGGGGTTGGGGGGAAAGAGGCATGGCAAATGATTGCTAATGCATATGGAATTTTTTTCTGGGGTGATGAAAATTTATTGGAATTAAGTACTAGTAATGATTGCACAACCTTGTGAGTATACTAAAAATCACTTGAGTTGTACACTTTTTTTTTTTTTTTTTGAAGGAGCAAGACCTGGTGACAGAGCTTTTGCACCTTGAGGGCTCTAGTGCGCCAATGGTGGAGGCCAGAGAAGTTGGCGGTGTTGGCAAGAGATGCTGTCAGGGCTTAGAAGCAGCCCCGGGTGGTATTTGATGGTTACCCCAGTGCCCACTGGAAGCAGCTTCCAGGCCCTGCTGGTATTAACAGTGCATGTGAGAGACACCTCTCAGAAACACAGAACGGAATTGTGTGGGAGTTGACGTAGCAGAGAGGGCCAAGAACCAGTGAAGCCCAGCCTGTTGTTTATCAATGTCAGCTGTATTTGCACTCACGGGTCATGAATGCCTCGGGGAAACTGGGACCCAGGGGAAAATGGATATTGCTTCTTCAGTGACCAAATTAGTTCTGAGTGATTGTTCTAGTTTGGAATGAAGGTTGAAATAAAAGTAAGCCAAGAATTTGGTCCCTATGTGTGGGAGTAGTTTAGCTTGAGGCCAGGGCAAAGTAATGATCTGTGAAGAGCTCTTGTGTGACACCCCGCCCCCCTGGATAACAGAAGCCCTAGCTCTCTATTCTGTGGCCTATTTTGGGATTTCTTCCTGGGGGAGTTAGGTCCATTTTAAGTGGATGACATAGATATCATCACATACGTCCCTGGGATACACCACGCTTATTCTACCCCGGGGCCTTTGCACTTCCTGGCTCTGCCCAGATCTTCCCATGGCTGGCCTGATTTCATCCTTCAGCCAACCACCCTTTCTAAAGTAGAATCTCTTCTCCACCACCTGCCCCCACTAGTCCTTCTCTGTCCTATTTCCCTGTTTATCTTCTTCACAGCACTTACCATTCTCTGAAATTATCTTGTTTATGTGCTAACCTGTGTATGGTCTGTCTTCTCCCACTAAGACAGGTTCCTAGAGAGCCGAGACCTTGACTGTCTCACTCAACAAGCAGGGGAGGACTGTGGTTGTCGTATGCAGGCAAGTCTGCCCAATTTGGGGCAGAGTGGATCCATTTGGCTGTGGATCTGAAACCACACTCTGCAAACAGATCATCTGTTTGTTTTAGTGTCTTACCTCTTAACCAGTTCAGAAATCTTGAGGGGAAGAAGAGAGGTTAATTCACTGACCCAACATGTAGGTCTCTTCTAGTTAGAGAACCAGCTAGCTCACAGATGCCCCAAATGTCAGCTGTATAAAGGGTCACCATAATATCTGGCACATGGTAAGTGTTCAAACATTGTTGAATGAGTGAGTGAATGTGAGAGAACCCCCCTCCTTACTTCCTACCCTTGAAAAGTGGCCAGTGGTTTCCCGAGTGCTGTGGCATCTTCTCCGAGGGGGACCAAGCATATTCTAGTGATGTTTCTTTGTGTTGGCTTAAAGCTCTCGTCCCTCATCTGAATTCCTTTTCCCAGCTTTTCTCTTTGGAGCTCAGAGCTAAGTGCTGCCCAACCAGCTTCTTACTATGGCGGCCGGGGCCAAGGACGCCGTAATTGGAAGAAAAGGCTGGTGACCCAGGCTTTCTCTGTCTTTGGCCATATGGATGCCTGCTTGCCACATGCCCTGCCTCTTCTGTTTTCCTTCTCGATGAAAATGGGTTTTGGACTTTGTCACAATCAAGCACTAATGTGGAAAGGACTTTTGGGGGGCTCATGGGATGTTGAAGTGTTAGAGACATTCTTGCCAGAGTCCATTTCTTTTTGTTGGTAGATCGCTAGGAGAGAGCGTGACTCAAGGGGAGATATTATGAGCCACGTGTCCTTCAAAAGCATGAAGAACTTAACCTCAGGAAATTCAGATGCCCTCTAAGTGTTGACAGAACAAAAAAGTGGGCTTCGCTATGGGAAACAGTATGGTATTTAAAATTTTTGTTTGCTATTGTTTGATCTATTGAATTGCCAATACAGAAATCCTAATTTTAGAACATGTTCCCTTTTCTTTAAGGCACCTCTTCTCTTGGGGCGCCTGGGTGGCTCAGTCAGTTAAGCGTCTGCCTTCGGCTCAGGGTCCTGGGATCGAGTCCCTGCTTAGTGGGGAGTCTGCTTCTCCCTTTTCCTCTGCCCCCCACTCCCCTTCTCACTTCTTCAGTGGGAAGTGAGGTTACCTCTCTGTCTCTCTGTGTGTATTTCTCTTTGCCTCTCTTTTTCTGTCTCTTTCTGTCTCTGTTTGTCTCTCTCTCTGTCTCATGCATACACAGACTCACGTAACTATACAGACTTACATCAGTTCCTGAACACAGCCTCAGATACTTTTGTTCAGGTATAAGAACTCTTTCTATATAGATCAGCATTGTCTTAGATCCCTAACTCCTTGATAGCAAGACTCCATCAAAATAGCTTGATGGACGTGGGCACTTTAGTAATAATGTCTGAGTTTTCAGATGACTTTGGGATTTCTCATTTAGATTTTGCTGGCTCCTAAGTTCCTGTGCCTAAAGGTGGTGCTGGGGATTCCGGGATGGGGCTTGCAGATCACAAGGCACATTTCCTTGCCATTACCTTTTATTCATTCATGCTTGTCTATCTCCTTCTTGTGCTTCCGGGCTGTTTCTCTCCATTAATATCTTCAAGGACAAGTAGGAATTGTCCTTTTGCCTGTCTATCATCAAAACCAAAAAGCTAGAGAGGAATTCTGCCAGGCTTGATTGAGAGTATTATATGATGCTGCATCTGTTGTTGGGGCAGATCTATTAAAAGGGAAAGCTTTCAGAACATCAAAGCTGTATTCCTATCAAAGGATGAGGCATGGCCACATAATCGTTCAAGAGCCTAGACTGTAAACTCCATGGGGGCAAGGACTATCATGTTTGATTTTGTCCACTAGGGTCACCTTTCTTTCTTTCCTTTTTAAAAAAATTCCAGTACAACTTACATACAGAGTTACATTAGTGTCGGGTGTACAATATAGTGATTCGACAATTCTATAGATTACTCTGTCACCTTTCCAAGACGTGCTTCCTCATGGATAAATGGGTGAAGACATATGGACAAATATGATGATGATAATGATGATGATGATGTTGATAATGGCAGTACCACACTGCCAAAATTATCCAGAACAAAGAACAAATGAAGAGATAAGAAGAGGGAGTTAAATAGGGAAAGTCTCCTTCAGTTTGGGGGAATAGAACATATACTATAAAAAGTAAAGGAAACAGGTGAATTTCTGAATTTTACCTATAGAAAAAGAGAATGAGAGAGGAAGAACATCAGTCAAAGTATGGTTAGGGAGACCTATTAAAAATACTTCTGTTGGAAGAAAGCAGGGAGAGGTGGGTCTTTAAGGCAAGAATGTTAGGGATGGGGTACCCTGCTTTACCTCCATGTCAACAACGGCTCAATCCATTCACAATGAGAACCACCATCATTAAGAATGGTATTAACCAAAGTGTGCTTTGTGGTGTATTAGCCTTAGATCAAAGGATCCTGGACAATGTGCTTAGTAAATGGTTTGTGTTAACACTGTTCGACTGAAGAACCACAAGGCACAGTGTTTGGGGTTTCTGAGAAACCCCAAAGGAAAGGAAACGTTTACTTTTGCTTAACTTAGCATTTGACTTCTCAGTTTCATCACCCTCCTCCCCATCCCTTTTTCGGCAAAATTTTTTGACATTGGGCAGAACCAGTTGTCCGAGAAGCATGGTTTTGGGAAGTCTGCTTACTTCTTAAACTTGCAGTAACTAGAGGTTTTCAGGTACATTCAGGCTCACACTCTGAAGGCATCACATTTCTGGACAAGTGGGGCGCGTCTTCCCATGGACTAGCACATTGGGAAGAGAGACCAATTTGCAAACATGGACCCGTTGGGCTGCAGTGTGAGGATGTTGGTGAGCTAGAGACCAGCCAAGAAAGTTATCATCAGGAACCAAGCCTTGGCCAACCTCTCAACCACCCATGGCGTTCGCCTGGGTCTCCTGGATATTTTTCAAAAAAGTTTTGGCAGAAATGCAGAACATAGCTGGGAAGAGAGGGGAATCCTCAGAGATAAAGGTAGGAACAAACTTAGGCCTCTGTAGCCATTCATTCATGCATGCATTCATTCATTCATTCATTCATTCATTCATTCAACGTATGTTCCTTATTGACTCTGTATTCAGCATTGTGCTAGGCTCTGGGGCCCACAGTGCCACCTCAGGGGTTTCACATACACAGATTGGTGCGAGGAAGTGAAGGTTCCCTGAGAGAAATCTGTTCAGAGTATAATGGGAACAACCCAGGGTGGGGGAGAGAGGGCAATCAAGAAAGGCCTCCTGGAGGAGCTGATTTTCCAGCTGAGTTTTGAAAGAGGAGTGATATTTGCATTTGACAAGATCCTCAAGTGGTTCAAGTTTGTGAAACATTATTCTGGGAGATGAGTACTCCTACCTGGTCTCCCCTTGATAATTATTTTCAGGTTTCCTCCAAAGTCATCATTAAAATTCATACATTATAAGTGAGAAATAATTTGCTTACTAATTAATGACAGACTGCACCTCACCCATTGCCCCATTTTGCCGACTCATTTAATAGCTGCCGTTGTTATCTGGGCAGTGTTTGATGCCACTGTCAGTGTTTGGGAGACAGGCTCTGGCTGGACTTCTTTTTTCCTTTTTTTTTTTTTTTTAAAAAAAACAATTCATTTAATATAATGAATCCCCATGTTCCCATAGCCCAGATTTACTATCTATTAGCAGCCAATCTTGTTTTATCTACATTTCCCATATTATCTTATGACACAGCCATTATATCATTTAATCAGTAAATTGGTATTTGAAATGTATTTTTGGGGTGCCTGGATGGGTCAGTCGGTTAAGCATCTGCCTTTTGGCTCAGGTCATGATCCCGGGGTCCTGGGATCGAGTTCCATGTTGGGCTCCCTGCTCAGCAGGGAGCCTGCTTCTCTCTCTCCCTCTGCCTCTCCCCCTGCTTGTGCTCTCTCTCTCTCTCTGTCAAATAAATAAATAAAATATTTTTAAAAAATGTATTTTCTGGGGCACCTGGGGGGACTCAGCCAGTTAAGTGTCTGACCCTCAATTTGGCTCAGGTTATGATCGCAGGGTCATGTGATTGAGCCCCGTGTTGGGGTCTGTCTCTACTGAGGCACTGAGCATGGGGCCTGCTTAAGATTCTCTCTCCCTCTCCCTCTGCCCCTCCCCCCATGCTTGTGCGCACGTGCATGCTTGCTCTCTCTCAAAAAATAAAAATTAAATAAAAGAAAATGTATTTTCTTTCAGAGAGGTAAACCAAGAAAGAGACTCTTAACTATAGAGAACACACTGATGGTGACCAGAAGGGAGGCGGGTGAGGGACGGAGGACTAGGTGATGGGGATGAAGGAGGGCACTTGTTGTGATGAGCACCAGGTATTGTATGGAAGTGTTGAATCACTAGATTCCATACCTTATATGTTAATGAACTAGACTTTAAATAGGAACTTGAAAGAAAAAAAAGTATTTTCTTGTATAGGAACACACAGATTAACATCTTGAAATAGATGTAGTCTGTACCGAGGACTAAAAGGACTCCAACAGCAGTTTAAATTCTAGATTCCCAAGTAACAAACATCAGTGGCCACCCTCTGCCACGTGGTAGCCAACAAAGCAGCGGCTGCTTGGATGACACACATAACTAGAAAATCTGTGGGTATCTATAATAGAAATTTCCAACAGTGACACACTTCAGGTAAGGTCTTTATCATCTGGAACCATTTTAATACTCTTCAGGGCTTCATGTGCAAGAATTAGTAAGAGATAAATCTCAAGAGTCCATAGCATTAATACCCCATTTCTCAGCTGACAATCATGTGGGAAGAGCTGGAGAGGGTTGACAGAAGTCACACTGAGAGACCCAGTGAGCTACAACATTTAGAGTTCCGACTTGTGAGCAGTGTGAAATCTCCTGGGTTAGCTGCCTGGACTGAGATCTGTTATGTCCAAGTTCTGCTTGGTCACAAAAAACCCACAAACAAACAAAACCCCCAAACTCCCCTCTAAACTTAATTGAAGTCCACTGAGACATAGTTTTGATGGATGAGCAGTCCCCAGTAGAGCCTGGGTCAGATGGCAAGAACACTCAGTTTGGTTTGTCTTTCATCCTTTGGGTATTTACTTTCTTTTTGACCACAGACCTTGTCTTCTAGAGAAAGTGTGGTCAGGCACAGGGCAGAGCTGTAGCTGACTGTGCCAGCCTATGACCAGATAATGGATTTTGACAATAGCTTTCAGACCACCAATCCATTATCAGTGTATTCTCTGTGGGTTTATGAGACCCCTTGCCTTGTTTTGAGGAGGATTTCTCTTTGCTTCTTCGCTGTGTTGGACTTTTTTTTTGGCTGGGTCCTATGTCTTTCTCTTTCTTGATTTACTGCTTTGTTTTGAGGGAGCACATCCTTCCATAACTTTCTGAGAAAAGGTGTATGGCAGGTAGTTTTTTGTTGCTGTTGTTGTTTGGATCTTTTTTTGAGATCTTGAATGTCTGAAAATGTCTTTATTCTTTCTCTCCCTTGACTGATTGCTTGGGTGGGTCTAAATTGAGGTTGGAAATCATTTTCCTTTTAGACTTCAAAATCACTGTTCTACTGTTTAACTTTCAGCATTACTGATGAGAATTCCAAAACCACTATGAATGCATCCATGGCATGTTTTTTTCTTCTAATAAGTTTGTAGGATTGGAGAGAAATTTTACCCTTAAATATCTGAAATTTCACCATGATGTGCCTTGGTATATATATAATTTCATTCATTTTATTGGGTGTCAAGGTACTCTTGCAATCTGGAAACTCAAGCATTCAGTTCTAGACATTTTTCCTGTATTATTTATTTAATAATTTCCTCCCGTCAATTTTCTTTGTTTGAATTTTTTTGAACTTTCTTTCTTTTTTTAAAAAAAGACTATTTATTTGTTTGAGACAGAAAGATACAGAGAGAGGGAGAGCATGAGCAGGGGGAGAGGCAGAGGGCGAAGCAGACTCCCCCATTGAGCTGGGAGCCTGATGTGGGGCTCGATCCCAGGACCCCAGGATCATGACCTGAGCTGAAGGCAGATGCTTTACCATCTGAATCACCCAGGTGTCCTTTTTATGAACTTTCTGATTAGATGTTGGATTTCTGGGAACAATTCTCAAATTTTCTTATATATTTTTGATTATTTCCATCTTTTTGGGGAGGAAGATTTCCTTCCTCATTTTTTTATTCTGATAAAATATATGTATCATAAAATTTACTATTTTAACTATTTTTTAAGGGTGCCAGTTCGGTGACGTTAAGTACATTCACGCTGTTGTGCAACCATCACCACTATCTGTCTCCAGAACTTCCCATCTTCCCAAACTGAGACTTTGTACCCATTAAACAGTAACTCCACATTCCCCTCTGTCTCCAGCCACTAACAACCTAACAACCATCATCTCCTTTCTGTCTCTATGAATGTGACTACTTTAGGTGCCTCGCGAAAGTGGAATCATACAGTATTTGTCCTTTTGTGGCTGGTTTCTTTCACTCGGCGTAAGTCTTCAAGGTTTATGTTGGAGCATGTGTCAGAATTTCCTTTTTTTGAAAGGCTGAATAATACTCCATTGTATGTGTATGCCATATTTTATTTATCCATTCTTCTGTTGATAGACGTTTGAGTTACTTCCATATTTTCCATCTTTTTGATTTTTGTATTAACTTCCTTGAGCTTCCCTCAGCTTTGACTTCTAATCCTTCCACTGTGTTTTTTTTTTTTTAATCTACCCTCATTTTTAATTCCCAAGATCTCTGTTTTGCTTCTCTGTTTTATTTTTTCCCAACCTGTTCTTGTTTTGCAGACACCACATAGATTCTTATTTCTCTGAGGATGTTCATCATCTGTCCTTAACTTTTCTTCTGCTTTTGGCACTATTTATTTCCTTACGCTTCATTTCTTCTGTAAACCACAGGTCTCGTAATTCAGAAGAATTGCTCAAATGTCCAGTAACCTTTCGCTGCCTGTTCCTGTTTGAAAGTGAGACACTGAGAAACTTCTTGGAAGTTCTGTGGATGAGGATGGGGCTTATTAACAGATGGGCAACCGTGTACAATTGGGTGGGGCTTTCAACATTTCTCTGGAGAACATCTACATGTTTGTATCTGTAAGTTTTTTTCTTTTGGTATGGTCACGTTCTGGGAGAGAAATTCTCCAGTCTCCTGCCTGGATGCCAGGGTTGGGGTACAAGGTGGGGACAGGGGCTAGAGCCTTCCTTGTGCGATGATACCTTAACTTCACCCTCAGCTGTGCCTGGTGTCTAGAGCCATTCTGTTTAATCTCACCAGAGAGTAGATCTCCCATCTTCTGTCAGGTGCCTACTGCAGGGGCTGGCAGATGATCTCCGGTAGTATCGACTTCTTAAACAGACTTTCAAAGACTATTCCACTCTTCAGCCCTACTCTTTATTCCTACCTTCAAAGGTATTATCTTCAATCGGTACCTCCAATTTCCGAGCCTTTTTAGAGTTTCTCAGGGGAAGTGGACTTTATTCTTGTTGGCTCCTTCTTCTGCAGGATTTAGATTTCGGTATTATCTACTCTGTAAGGTCACTCAGTGCTCAACTAGCCATTTTCCATGTTCCAAGATTTTGTCACTTCTCTCCTCTCTTCACCTGTTCTAATTTGTCCTACTCTTTTAGATTCACTTACTATCATTTTAAGTGGTTTCAGAAGGGAGTGGAAAAAACAAGCCTGTTCAGTATTCCATGCTGAGCCAAAAGTCTTCCTTGTCTATTTGTACGCATCCCCGTTTAGCATTCATATTTACTTTTAGGCTATAACATTTATTTATTCCAGTGACATATTTTCTTGTCATTGCTTTTGTTCCTACTGAATTTTCTGGTCCTAATAAAAAGGAAAACTGCCACTGGAAAAGGCAGTGGCTTGTATCCCTAAAATATACACATCATCATCATTTCCATCATCACTATCACCATCACCATCATCATCTCCATCACCGTCATCACCACCACCACCACCATCATCATCACTTACTGAGTTCTAGCTGTGTCCTAGGCAAGGGGATGAAAACATTGAACTTTTATCATTCAGTCTTCAAAGCAGTACTTGAGTGGGTACTATCATGACCCCCATTTTACAGGGTTGAAACCAAGGCTCAGAAAGATTGAGTCAGTGACATGAAATCACAGCCACAGCAAATGGCAGAAAAGGATTTGAACCTCAGCGGTTGGTGTCAGGACAGGTTCTGTGAGTGTAAAGGAGAAGTTGTTCTGATGAAAGAAGGCTTATAGATTACCCATTCCAAAGTCATTGGCTATTTCGTATCCACACTTAGAGTGACCAGATTGGTTCAGCTGTGCAAATGATTATATCACGACCTCATTAAGAAGGGAGGCTCAGTATGGACTCAACTCCAGTCTCTTGAGTCAGGTAGCAAATTCCAGCTACACAACCAGCAGACGGTGAACTCAACCTGAAATTGCCCATATACCTACAATTTGCCTAGAACTTTTCTCCTTCTACACCTAACAGCACAGAAACCTTGTTGATCTTATTTACCCCTTGATAGAGGTAAGGGAGTATATCAGTGTCTGGAATAGAGCCTGGCACATAATAGGTGCTCAGTAAATATTTGTTGAATGAACAAACATTCTTTCTCTGGAGTCAAAAGCCATATGGAAATTTCTGTGTCTCTGCCACTGGCAAAGTTCCCGTACGACAAGCCATGTTGTACCGATTCTTGTCTGTAGGGCACTGACTGCATCACAACCCCCAGGACTTCCCTACCTCCCCATGGGGTGGTGGAAAGATCACAGACGCCCATGGCTTGAAGAATGTTCTTCTCAAATGTATATTTTTCAAAGTAGTTTTCTTATTCCCTGGGATCTCCTCCAAGTTGGTAATTTATAGACGTCTTCTCAGGCTTGATTTAATAAAAATCTGATTGTTTTGAGATAGCTGGTTCTTTTTACAGTTCTGGGAACTGGTTGTTTTGAGCCTTATCAATATTTTCCATGCAGTCACATTTATATCACTTTGCATTACCTTACAGTGTTTCTTGATTGCCGTGTTGCTGATGTTTGGGGCAGGTCAGTTCTTCACTGGGGGACAGACTCCAGCATTGCAGGACGTTGGTACTCTTCGCCTTTTCCAACAAATGCCAGTAGGGCCCCAAATCACGGCGACACCACAGATGCTCCCCAACGTTTTTTAATGCCTCCCCGGGGAATGGCACTACACCCAGCAACGGTGTGCCTGACTTTACCACAAATTATAGGTAAGTCAGACTTGAAAAGAGCCAGACCCCACAAGACACCATAGGCAAGGGGCGCCTGGGTGGCTCAGTCGTTAAGCGTCTGCTTCAGCTCAGGTCATGATCCCGGGGTCCTGGAATCCAGCCCTGCATCTCGCATCTCCCATCTCCATCTCTGGGCTCCCTGCTCAGCGGGAAGCCTCCTTCTCCCTCTCCCGCTCCCCCTGCTTGTGTTCCCTCTCTCGCTGTCTCTCTCTCTCTGTCAAATAAATAAATAAAATCTTAAAAAAAAAAAAAAAAGACACCGTAGGCAAGGCACACAACTGACACAGTTGGTCAGCCACCTTCCTCCTACACACCCTTCCTCTTCCTCTTTATTCTTTGGACTTTGGAATCTTGATCATGAAACTTGTCAAGCCCAGATCTGCACGGTTTCAGTGGGAAAACACCTTAGAGGGTTTGCGATGGGGAGGGTGTGGGAAGCTCTTCAGAATTGGGGTTTCACGTCTTTGATGTTCTGTTTGGTTTCGTATGTGACATGTGTTGTCCAGGCTCCAAATCTCTCCATCTGTGCAACGATTATTGCACATCCCTAGCACAGTGCTGGGAGCTGGACAGGCTTTCTCCTTTTCCATCCTTACAACAGTTTTGCTCAACTTAAAATGCTTTTCACATTCCCATTTTCTAGATGAAGAAACCAAGGCTTTAACTTTAAGGTGTGAAATTTGCCTCTAGTCAACTTATAAGTCCAGTGTCTGTGTTCTGGCGTAAGAGTGGTGTCTTGCTATAAAACTGTTGGAAAAGTCTTGAGGGAGGAAATGGGGAAGAGAGGGATCAGAAAAAGAGGTTTCCATTCAAAGCATATACCCGTCTTATCCCTCAAGACATACCAAGTGGCATCATTAGTATCCAGCCTGTCACCACCAGCTGGAGTGTTAGCTCATCTCAGATCAATGAAGGAAAAAGCCTTTGCAGGCAGTTTTATAATTGGCACTGGAAAAGGGGCGAACTGGCTGCTGATTCATTAATAAATCAGGATAGAGTGTGGGCACCAATTCCAGCCAGAGTGTCTGCTGCTGCCTGGAGAATTTGGCTGCAGCATCCTCCCCAGCTTCGCTGCAGAAAACCCAAGACCGGATATCTCTGGGGAGGAAGGAAGAGAGGAAACTGCCTGGCTGGTCCTAAGGAACCTGATACCATGGTTTTCCTGGCTCCAGTCTGGGGGCAAAGGCAGCAGGAGTGAAGCAGACATCATGATCCATTAGCACCGTTCATTCATTCACACATGCATTCATTTCGTGTATTTCTGGAGCATCTGCCACCAGCCAGATTCTCTCCTACGTGCTGAAGATACAGCAACAAACAACACCCACAAAGACTGCTGCCCTCATAGGACTTATACTCTAAGCCCTAAGCATAATAATATATAAAACAATTTATCAGATGGAGAGGAGTGCTCTGGGCAGAAAACAGCAAGGAAAGGGGAGTGGAGCTTGTAGGGATTTTGATTTTAAACTGTGATCAGGGAAGGCCTCAGGAAGTGACACTGGATTAAAGATCTAATAATATGCTGAACACTGTTCCAAGCGTTTTTACAATAATCTCATTAATACAACAACTTTAAGAAATGATGGCTACGATTATTCCCATTTTACAGACAAAAAGACTGAAGTTAAGAGAGATGCAGTGATTTCCAGAGATCATTCAACGAGTCTGTGGTCTTAGCTAGGGTTTGAACCCAGGCAGTCGGAACGGAAGCGGCGGCACGCTTGAATGTTGGTGCGGAGAGCGGACAACGGGGTTTGGGGAAGAGCGGGTTGCGTGTGCAAATGAAGTCTTTGTGTGTACCCACGGAGCGAATATGGTGCCACCCGTGGGCAAGTGTGGGCGGACTTGAATGGGGGAAGGGGGCGGTGACTCTGGATCTTCCATGAGCTGAATCGGACTCTCTCGGTTTGTGAGATCGCTGTAAGGGTTGTCCCGGGACAGTGCCGGTCGGAACCTTAACCCGCCGCCACCCCTGGGCCAGCTGCTCCAGTCAATAAGGCGAGGGCCTCGCGGGCGCTCACCGAGCTCCTGGTGGGGTTCTCCTGGGAGTTCCTACCCAGGCTGAAGGGGGCCACGGAGCGGAGCTCCCGGAGGGCAGACTGGGACACGCAAAGGACGCTCCGTGTCGCCGTGTTGTGCTTTACCGGGAGCGCCCCGGGCACGGGACTGAGCGGTGGAGGGGAGCCTGGGAGCCCTTGGGGGACGCCAAGAGAGGCGGAGATACGGTCCGCGCGCACGCAGCATATGAGGGAAGAACTCTGACGTGCTGGGGCAGAAAGAGTAAAAGAGAGGCCAGGGTGCACGTTGCAGGTGAGAGGGACATAAGGGGTGCTCAAGAAAAGCCTGGAGAGCAGCGGGAGCGCTGGAAAGAGGGGGGACAAAGGGGTGCCGGAGAGTGCCAAGGAGAGGGAGCTGGTGCTGTTGCCCCAAGAGGGGGTGCCTAAGAAAGCATGGGACCAGGGTTAAGGAGAGGGCGTTGGAAATCGCTTGGGGACCCCTAGAAAGTGGCCGGGGCGGCGCCCTGGGCTCAGCAAAGACCGTATGCTAGGAGTGCCACGGGCTGGAGAGGGGGAGCCCCGCGTGGGGCACGGAGGGGGCGGTAGAACCCGTGCACTCAGAACGGGGCGTGCTTTTGCCCTGCAAGGGTGGCGCACTTTGAGGTCCTAGAAAAGCAGGTTGAGAAGAACGGGACCGGTGCCTACAAATGTCAGAGGAGGAAGGCCGCGAAAGAAGCCGCAGAGTCCACGGAGAAACTCCCCGGGTTGGACAGGAGTGCATCATGGGCGCTGGAAGGAGGTGGAAAGCCAGCCTGGGAGAGGCTGGATCAGGGCTCTGAGCGCCGCAGGCAGCGCAGAGGAGGAGCTGGTGGTTGAGGGCAGAGTGCTGCCTGAGAAAAGTGAGGCGGGGGCGCAAAGGACCGAAAACCCAGGGTGCGCGGGGGCAGTGCGTAAGGGTAAGGGAGCTGTGGAGAGCACGCTGGGTCCCGAGCGGTGGCAACGCCTCCCAGGTCTTCCCCCCCTGGTTGCTCCAGGTCCCCATTCACTCACCATGATGGAGAAGACGAAAGCCACGATGTTGATGGGGTACGCGGGGCAAAAACATGAGACGATGGCGAGCCACAAGTAGTTCTTGGGCATGGGCACGTCCTCCTCGGTCTTGTCATCCTCGGTGTTGGCCTCCGGACTGCTGTCCAAAGCCGTCTTGAAGTCCGAGCTGGGGTCGTACTGAGACATGGGCGAGGACGGCTGCGCAGGGTGGGCGGAGGAGCGCAGGGTCGGCGCGGTCTGGGACTGAGGCCGCCCGCTCGTGGCGAGGCTCTGAAAAGCCAGCGGCGCGGGGCTCAAGGGAGGCGTGACCTCACCTCTCCTGCGTCCTCCGTTTCCACCCTCCCGGCCTGAGGGACCTGGGCCAAGAGCCTCCGCACAAACGGGAGGGAGGGAACAAGAGAGTGAGGGGAGGCGGCGGGGAGAAGAGGGAGCCAGCCGGCCTGAGAAACAGGGGAAAGGCACTCCTTGAAGGACACACCCAGAGACCATCAGACTGGCGCACAGACTGACTCTAAGTCCGAAATAAAAGGAGGCTCAGGGCAGGAGAGATCCAGGGTCCTCTACTTTGCAAACCAGTCAGCCTGCTGTCTAAAGATGACCAGCTCATCTTTTCAAGCCGCTGAATTTCAGTACATTAGGTGTAAAGAGGGCCCCCCAGCTCTATGCAGGTGGCCACAGACTGACTACTTCCTCTGGACGAACAGTGTACTTTTTTCCCTTCTCAGACTTTGAACACTGAGCCCCGGTAATTTCTCTTCCCAGACAGGTGGGCAGGGAGCAGGGTGCTACACTTTGGGCCCAACCCTTCCGGCACTGCACAGGGGTCCTCTGGAGACCGCACCTGAGTATCGACAGCTGCTGGGCACGGGCCAGTAGGGGCCAGTCTGGGTGTGGTCCGCTTTTTCCCAAGTGTACAAACAACGAGCCCTCTCCTCTCCACCTTTCCACCTACAGGGCCCCTGGAGGGAGAAGCAGGTAGATCTGGCTAGTGTAGACAACCCAGGTGGATAATTGCAATGGGAAGAAGAGAGAGGGGTCTACTTGGCACCCAGCACGAGGAGAGCAATTGCGTCACTATCTAAGCAATTTATGAGAGGGGGTATGGTCCAGAACGGAGGCTCCAAACCCAGGCAGAGATGGGCAGTTGTCACATTTGAGTTGAATGACCCCAGGAAAGTCCCTTCACCTCACTGAGCTCCAATTCCTTCATCTGAAAAAAAGTGGATAATAGGAATCCCTTCCTCATAGGGACGTTGTGAACATTATAAAATTGCAGGTCAAACCAGGTGAATCTAAGTGCTCTGTACATGTTAGTTTTTATTAGGAAGCGATTTCCCCCAAAACATAGTCATTATGCAGTATCTCAGACCCAATATCCCTTGGTGCAAATATGTCACCCAAAATCCAGATATTCTGAGCTGGCGGGGCTGCAGAGAAATACAAGTCATTTTATTATGCATAGTTTCAGAAATAGTTGCTCACATCATCATACAACAGAAGTATTAATCACCTGCTGGACTTTCTCAGCACATGAACTGATTATCTGGGATGCTCTCACTTCTCAGGGGCCATACTGATTCTCTTACCTGCCTCCCTCCCTGGACTCCCTCAGACTCTCTGAGAAGGGGACCATCTTGCTCATCTTTGTATCAGCACCGGGCACAGTGCTTGGAACAAAGTCTGTGCTTAGTATGTGAACACATAAAGATGAGATAGTGCCTTCTCCCCATTTTCGTTGGTTAATCAAGTGGGAATAAATCAAAGAATAGATCTACTGAGTTCTCAACCAAGCCTTTGCCTTGGCTGGTCCCTCTGCCTAGGATGCTGTTCCCCTGGACTGCCACATGGCTGTTCCTTCTTATTTCTCAGCTATCAACTCAGAGTCACTTCCTCAGAGAGAGATCTTCTCTTTAGATTTATTTAGTGTAGGTCCCCATAGTAATTACATTTCGGCAGCTTTTTTTTTTAATGACCTGTATCATTATTGTAATTTATTTGCTTATGTGTTCGCCATGGGTTCTTTCTCTACACCTTAAGCTTTGTAACCTGTTCAGAGCTGTATCTCTAGCACTTAGAATTTTTCTGGCACATAATAGGAATGCAAGAAATATTTGTTGGATGAATGAATCAGAATTACCTGTGCGTACTGCAAAAACGATTTTCAGATCTTAACCAAGACCTACATGAATTAGAATTTCCACGGGTGATATCCCAGAAATCTGTATTTTCAATGCCTGAGAAATTTGTATTTTTAGAACATTCCCCAGTGATTTTGACACAACTGGACATTTCCTCGAATCTCACTACTATCCCTAGTTCTTAGGACAAAGTCCTGGATCCTTAGTTTGGAGAGCCCCTCTGGCACTTCGAACTCAGTATGCCAAAAGTAAAACATTTTCCCCCAAGAACCTGCTTCTCAAGGCTTGGTCCTTAACTAAGTCCTGTCCACACTTTCAACCTTCTGTCCTATCAATTCTCTCCTCTCACTAGTCTTTGGTTACAAAGGTGTTTTCCCCTCTATTCTCAAATGCACTTAGCCTTTTCCCACCTCAAGTTCTTGTGTGTGCCCTTCCTTCTTCCTGGAACACTTCCCCTCTTCTGCAGCTGGTGGGTCCTTCTCATCTTTCAGGACCCATCATCTCATGTGTTACCTCCTGAGAGGTCCTTCCCTGACCATCTAAAGTATGATCCTTTTTTGTTTTTTTTTTTAAGATTTTATTTATTTGTCAGAGAGAGAGAATGGCAGGCAGAGGAAGAAGCAGACTCCATGCTGAGCAGGGAGCTTGACATGGCACTCCATCCCAAGACCCTGGGATCATGACCTGAGCCAAAGGCAGACTCTTTTTTTTTTTTTTTGGATTTTATTTATTTATTTATTTATTTATTTATTTATTTATTTATTGACAGATATTTTTTTTTTTTAAAGATTTTATTTATTTATTCGACAGAGATAGAGACAGCCAGCGAGAGAGGGAACACAAGCAGGGGGAGTGGGAGAGGAAGAAGCAGGCTCATAGCAGAGGAGCCTGATGTGGGGCTCGATCCCATAACACCGGGATCACGCCCTGAGCCGAAGGCAGACGCTTAACCGCTGTGCCACCCAGGCGCCCCGGATTTTATTTATTTTTTAATGATTTTTTATTATATTATGTTAGTCACCATACAGTACATCCCCGGTTTCCGACATAAGGCTCGATGATTCATTAGTTGTGTGTAACACCCAGTGCACCATGCAATACATGTCCTCCTTACTACCCATCACCAGTCTATCCCATTCCCCCACACCCTCCCCTCTGAGGCCCTCAGTTTGTTTCTCATAGTCCATAGTCTCTCATGTTTCATTCCCCCTTCTGATTACCCCCCCTTTCAAAGGCAGACTCTTAACTGACTGAGCCACCCAGGTGTCCTAAAGTATGGTCCTCTTATTCTCCATCCCATTACCTTCTTTATTTCCTTCCTCATGGTTATCACAACCAGAAACTGTCTTTGTGTATTTGTTTACTGTTTGTTGTCTGTCTTCCCCCACTAGAAGGTAAATTCACAGAAGCAGAGATTTCTCCCCCCTCTGGTTCACTGCAGTGTCTTCTGCGCCTAGAGCAGTTTCTGGCCCTTGGTAGGTGCTCTGTAGATATTCATTGGATTAATAAACTTGTGTATTCAGTCATCTAAGTTGGAAACTGTTCTCTCCTTCAGCCCTACATCAGCGATTCATCAAACCCTACTGATTACATGGCATATAAGACTCTCCACTCTGTCTTCTCTTTTCCTTCCCCAAGGCTAGTGTTACGATTGCGGCTCTTATCAACAGTGCAGAGGCTCAGTGGGTGCTGCCTGAACCGTGTTTGTGGTCTGGGCCTGGTGAATTTCGTTGGCGTGGCTAAGCCCAAGGTTTGGGTACCAAATGGAATTTTGCTGATTCAAGGTCATGAATTGTACTGCTCATGCCAACCCGCTTGTACCATCCAGGGAAATACAAAAAAAAGGGGTGTTGACTCAGCATGGCCCATCTCCTCTGCCAGGAAAACAACCTTTCAACACAGGTCCAAAACTCCAGAATCACCAAAATTTACTGCGTACCTACTGTCTGCATTCCCTAGATGCATGATCTCATTTAGTTCCTACAGCACGTTGGGGCGTCTGGGTGGCTCAGTCGGTTAAGAGTCTGCCTTGGGCTCAGGTCATGATCCCAGGGTCCCAGGATTCAGCCCTGGGTCCTCAGTGGGGAGTTTGCTTTTCCCTCTCCCTCTCCTCCTCCCCCTGCTTGTGTTCTCACTCATGCGTGCTCTCTCTCAAATAAATAAATAAAATCGCTGAAAAGAGAAAAAAATTCCTACGGCACTATTTGGGAGGTAGATAGAGAGGTTTCCTTTTTGCAAATGAGGGAACCTATGACCAGATAGGTAAAGGGACTTGTGTAAAGTCTCACAGCCAAGTGGAGGTGCCAGGATTTGAACCAGGTCTAAGATCCTTGTTCAGCTAACAGGTCCAGGCCAGAGAGTTAAATGGACATCTCTGAAGTTTGCTGATGTTATGATATCCGCCCAAAGAAGGTGGATTAATAGCTGTTGACTTGTCTGTGAAACGTAGCCGTGAAATTGCAATCACTTGAAATATTTACAATTAAATTGAAAAGAAAGTGCCCACACCAGAAAGTGTAATGTATATGGTGCTAATACTTGAGGGATGCATTAGACCACTCAGGGTTCCAGCTCTAATTTCCTGAGCGTCACTAATTCTCTCTTGAGAGGTCAGTTTATTGCTCTTGAATGAAGCCTGCTGGCTGATTGCTTAATAGTGTGGCGATACCTTCCCTCTTTTCAAATGAGAGGGAACAGCCCAACTAGGAGAGGGGAGAAGGACTTATTGGGGCTTTCTGGATCCTAATATAACAACTTACATTTTTTTTTGGCATTTGAAAAAAGTTTATTTCCAAATGTCAATATAATGTATATTCATTCTGCAGAAGTTGGAAAATGAATAAAAGCATAAATAAGAGGAGAGCTCACCTGTATCCCACCATCCAGTGGTAACCACCACAAAAATAAGAGAATATTTCCTTCTTGTTCCCTTTCTACATATGTATATTTTTCTCCAATAAAGTGGGATTATAGACAGTTTTGTGTTTTTCTCACTCAGTGTTCTATCACCATTAACCTTCCTTGCAGATATTTTTATGGTCTGCATAGTTTTCCATTGATTCGATGGATTATTATTCATGTAACCGTTCCTTGATCATTAGGTGTTTAGGTTATTTTTGATGGGTTTTCATGGTTAAACAAAACATGAAAAATGCTGTGACTTTGTACCCAATTATCAGCATTTGTGATCATTTCTTTGTGACTCGTGATCTTACAGGGGAGATGTCTGTCTTCGAAAAGGGCAGAAAAAAACTTCAGATTGGCTGGTTGAGAAATTATATCATATCTACCAAGTGTAAAATTAAAATGTAGGCCAAGGGGAACAATCATAGATTCAATGGCCTACAGAAATGAAGTGATTCAAACGAGATGAAATGAGATGGATTCAAAGAACAGCTTCTCAATGCCAAATGGATCCCCAGATCTATGATATTTAATGGGGTGATTCTGAATCTATGCTTTTTGATCTTAGCTATGTCTAGGATTCCGAAATAGAAGGAGGGAGGTAGGAATGGGGAGAGGAAGAGATGGAGGGAGGGAGAGAGAAAGAGAGAGAGAGGATTGAGAGGGGAGAGGGAGAGAGAGGAGTGGGGAGAAGAGAGGAAGAGGAGAAGGAGGGGGAAGAGAGAGGAAGGAAGGGGGGAGAGAGAGAGAGGAAAGGGGGAGGGAGGAGAGGAAGGAGAGAGAGAGGAGAGGGTAGAGTGGGAGAAAGGGAGAGAGAGGAGAGGAGGGGGAGGAAGGGAGAGAGAAGAGAGAGAGGGGGAGAGAGAAGAGAGAGGGGGAGAGAGGTTCTGCTGATCTGTGAAAATACAAGAGTAAGGTTCCAGATCTTTAGGAATGGTAAAAAGTTGAATGCATCTGTTGCCAAATTTTGCATTAGTCTCAAGTACCAGCCTTTGGCAGTCGTAAAGTAGCTGCTGTGGTCTCAGGGGTTTGCTACAGAAGAACACTGTCTTTTTGGCTAATATTATTAGAAAACCATTTACCTTTCCAGTTTCCAACAATTTTGATCTTCTCGCAAGGATCACAAGTGGTGGTGGGGGGGGGAGCAAGACTGGAGAGAGGGAGTATGAGGGCGAAACAGATTCTGTACTGTTAATTGTTTCAAACCATGCCTTTTAATGAAACCATTTCCAGATAGAGGGGCACAAAACACAAACTCTCTCAAGCTTAAAGCGCAATCCTTTCCCCCATTCACCTGTCCTCCGTTGTACCAGAGAACAGTATCTATCCTATCATTTTTCTTGCCGGTTGAATGGTATACACACACACACACACACACACACACACACACACACCCCATTATTACATATGTAATTGATAATATATTCTCATATATTACATCGTTATATATTATATATATAATAGATACTATATAGTAATGATGATGCTGTTATTTGGACTATACCGTGCAACTCCTGGATGAACCAAATAATTAGCAAATATTATAACAGTGATCCTAGAAATCAGAAAGAAGTCACCCACACCCCAAGATCCTAGCCATTGATGTTTCCCACGCAACCTCCCAGTCCTTGTGTATATTCATTTCCACACACTTGCAGTGAAAGTGTATGCACCATTTTGTATCTCGATTTTTTTGAAACCGAATGCCCCGTACTAAACCCTTCCCACACTGTGATCCTCTGCTGAATGGTCTTTGATGACTTTCATAATTTTATGATAATTTAGTTGCTTTTTTCTCTTGTTGGATAATTTTGGAGCTCTGCTATCTTTTGTGTTAAGAATAAGGAAGAAGGGAATTTATTTTAGAGATGCTCCCAAACCCGTCCTTCCTCCTCTCACTGCCCTACCCAGGAGAGTAGGATGAAACGGAGATTCAAAGCAGCTGACTGTGCTGGAGGTGGGGGAGAGGTCTCCTAAAGCAGAATCATTTCCAAAGAATGTGGACTGCAAACCACTTAGGGTCTGCAAGCCTGGACGTTGATGTGTGGAATTGCAACCTGGAGGCATGGTGGTGGAGGTACTGGGTGATTGATGAACAGGCCTGGTCTGGAGAGGGATTTAGGAAGACTGAGAAACAGGATAGACAAGAGTTGCAGTTACAGGTGGGCTGGAGGGGAGAGCTGGGTTTCCTATGTTTGGAGGGTATCATTTGGTGCCCCAGAGTTAAGGAGACCAGATGTTTTGGTCTTGTCAACCTGTGTCATGCTGTATTAGTTAATGTCTTCCCATTCCTTCAAAAATATTTGAGAAGCTGCCAGGTGCCAGGCACTATTTTGGGTTGTGGGGATGGGGTGGCAAGCAAGAAAGCCATGGTCCCTACTCTTATGGACAAACAAATAAGATGCTTATGATTTGTGGTGAAAAAAAACAAACCAGGGTAATGCGATAGTGACTTGGGGGGTGGGGCACTTAGATGGGGTGGCTGGAGAAGGTATGCTAGCTAAAACGTGTTGAACCTGAGAGCCACTCTCCACCTTTCTTCACCCCATCTTCTGACCCAGCAGACTATCTTGAATGTTCTACATCCAGGCCCAACATGGTCTGGCCCACTGCCTGTTTTTGTAAATAAAGTTTTATTGGAACACAGCCACACTCATTTGTGTATTGTCTATGGCTTTTCTCATGTTATGATGTCAGAGTTGAGTCATTGTGACAGAGATTGTATGGTCCAGAAAGCTGAAAATATTTACGGTCCGGTCCTTTACAGAAAATGTTTGCCAAACCCTTTTCTGTTTTAATAGGCTTCTTTTCCTTCGGGTTTCAAATAGGTTTAACCAACAGGGAATCCTGGCAGGAGAACAGAAGGAGGGAGGAGAGTGATGTCAGTCCATTTTCCTCCCTGGTTCTCTCCTTGTTGAGTTTCCTTGAGCTGCTAAATCACTGGATTGAAGGTCACAACTCCTCCAAGGCAGTCTCTCCGAGGAACTCTCATTTTGGGCTCGAGAGAGCCCCTTACCCTCTTTCTTTGAGGCCTAGGAGTGATAGTGGGCCCGCTGTTGCTCTTGGGGTACTGTTCTATCCCTTGTAGCTCCCAGAATTCGGTATGTAGTCCTAAAGTTCTAATGGGAATGTGCCAGTTGAGTCCTGCTGGACCCATGACTGACTTAGAAGGTCTCCTGGGGGGGGGGGTGTGGGGTGACATTTGAGTGGAGATCTGAGGGCTAAAGAGAAGCCAGGCATTTGAAGAGCTGAGAAAAGAACATTCCAGGCAATGGGAATGGCGTGTGGAAAGGCTCTGAGGTGGAAAAGAACCCAGGACACTTAAGAAATAGAAAGAAGGCCAGTGAGGGTAGGAGATGAGGTAGGAGAGGTGAGCAGGGCCAGACCATGCAGGACCTTTCCACCACTGGTAAGGAGTCTGGGTTTTATTCTAAGAACAATGGGGACCACTGAAGTGTTTTATTTTATTTTATTTTATTTTATTTTATTTTATTTTATTTTATTTTATTTATTTTATTTTATTTATTTTATTTTATTTTATTTATTTTTAAAAGATTTTATTTATTTATTTGACAGAGAGAGACAGCCAGCGAGAGAGGGAACACAAGCAGGGGGAGTGGGAGAGGAAGACGCAGGCTTCCCAGCGAAGGAGCCCGATGTGGGGCTCGATCCCAGGACTCTGGGATCACGCCCCGAGCCAAAGGCAGACACTTAACGACTGAGCCACCCAGGCACCCCCACTGAAGCGTTTTAAACCAGATTTTGATGTAAGCCCATTAATGTTCTTTCGTGCTAATCAGTTGAATTCGTGAGTTGCCAGATGCAGAGAGTGACTAAAATTGACCTTGAGAAATTTATTGAAAGGAAGATTTATTTCAGGAGCTCCAAGAAGAGTTAGGCAATGTGGCTTTGGGGCAGACAGGACCCAGGGCAGATCTGAGGACTGTAGGAGTTACTGTCTTCTCATCTGACTGCCAACCCATCAGTGTCTGTGGATCAAATTCCAAACTCTTGTGAGAGAGAATCTGGCTTAACTCAGGCCTAGTGTCCCTTGGGCTCCAGGTAATTGATGGCCAGTGTGGCGAAATGAAGTCATCTATTCCTTGATTCATTCACAAATATCATGCCAAATGTATGCCTTGTACCGTCCTAGGTGCTGGGGTTGCATATAATGATGAGCTAAACAGACCTGTCCGTGGAACCTTTATTTCAAGGGAAGAGAGCCCCTCCTTCTAGATAAAAAAAGGTAAACAGTCTATTGCAAAATGCTCCTTGTGGGTGGGGCTTTTATCTGGTCATAGTTCTATGACCAGAGAATGAACAGAGCCTGGCACAAAAGATTTAATAAATATTAATGGATTGACAGATAATAGCAAGGGACTTACTTAGGTAGGAAGGTCAAGGAAGGCCTCACTAAGAAGTTGGCATGTAAGTTGAGATGAGTAGCCTGAGGAGAAGCCATGTGAGGAGTAGGGTATAAGCCCACTAAGTAGAAGGAATAGCACTAGCAGAGGCCTTGAAATGAGAAAGTGCTTATTTTTTTTTAAAGATTTTATTTACTTATTTGACAGACAGCAGCAAGAGAGGGAACACAAGGAGGGGGAGTGGGAGAGGAAGAAGCAGGCTCCCAGCGGAGAAGCCTGATGTGGGGCTCGATCCCAGAACGCTGGGGTCACGCCCTGAGCCGAAGGCAGATGCTTAACGACTGCGCCACCCAGGGGCCCCGAGAAAGTACTTAGACACACACACACACACACACACACACACACACACACACACACACCTTAAAGAAAGGGGGAATTGATGTGAACTGGACATACCCCCTCCAAAGGGATATGATTCAACAAACATGTCAGGGAATGGCTGTGGCATCTCTTCTTCAGGGCTTCAAGTGGACTAACTGTAAAGTACTTGAGTTGCTTTGTGAATGACCATATCTCAGCAACTCTAAAAATGGTGCCATTCATGACTGATTTTAAATGCTTCAGAGTTTGAAGAGGGCAGAACTTTTTTTCTTACCACATTCATTCTTGTGGTTTCTGAAATACTTTGAAGCAAAACTTAGGGTCACTTGAGTTCTAGGAACGCTTTTGGGCTGGGTCTCTGCTACATTGTAACCTCAGTGGAGAGCATGCTTTTTCATTGTTTCTGGCTGATTTTGCTCTTGGGATCTCTGAAGCCTCTCTTCCCTTCCCTCTTGGCTTTTACCTCTGAACTCCTTGATCATATTCCACTGGTTGGAGTGATGATGAACACTTTCCCTAAAGCACCAGCTCCCCCCCCCCCCGCCCCCGGAGGTTGTGCACCTGTCATTCTGCTCTTCTAAAGAGCAAGGCCCAAATGACTTTATCTCTTTTTGTCATTATTTGTACATTCTCAAGGTTTATAACATTTACATTTTGTTCTTTATTATATAGAAAAATTAATTCTTTTGGGCTTTGTCCAAAGGTTAAACTGAAACCATCAACTGACAGTTTCAAAGTGTTACATAAATATCATTTACTGAAGCATGAATTTGTGTAATTGGACTTACCGGACTTAGATGTCATTACAGTTGTATCCTTTAAAGGAGATATAGTTAGTAAAACCTGGGAGGAGGGATGGTGGAAAGGGAAAAGGATACAACATATTGTAACCATATCACCGTTGTTATTTTATTATTTGCCATCGGATTTCATCTAGATTCTGTGTCAATATATTAGATGATTTATCTATTGGTTTTTGGAGCTTTCTGACTTCCTGTTATAATTTGGGTCATTGGTTTTCATGCCCACTGTACAGCTGTGATTCGTGGGATTTGTTTTTATTCAACTCCTGCCTTAATTGTTATACTTTTATAAAAAGTCTTGATATTTGATAGGACAAATCCAACTATCTTGCTTCCCTTCTTCAAAATTCTCTTGGCTGTTCTTGGCCCTTTGTTCTTCCTTGTGAAACGTGTTTTTTTTTTTTTTAATTTTTTTTTTATTATGTTAGTCACCATACAGTACATCCCTGGTTTTTGATATAAAGTTCGGTGATTCATTAGTTGCGTATAACACCCAGTGCACCATGCAATACGTGCCCTCCTTACTACCCATCACCAGCCTATCCCATTCCCCCACCTGTGAAACGTGTTTTTTGATCTCAAGTGCAGAGAGCTGAGTTAATCATACTCCTCAGTTCATTTAATGTGTTATCGTTGGCCCATTGAAGGTTCTGCCCTTGTTCTATTTTTTTTTAAAGATTTTATTTATTTATTTGACAGAGAGAGACAGCCAGTGAGAGAGGGAACACAAGCAGGGGGAGTGGGAGAGGAAGAAGCAGGCTCCCAGCGGAGGAGCCTGATGTGGGGCTCGATCCCACAACGCCGGGATCACGCCCTGAGCCGAAGGCAGACGCTTAACCCGCTGTGCCACCCAGGCACCCCTTGTTCTATTTTTTGATGCTTTCATTTTCATATTCTTTTTTTAAAAAAATATTTATTTATTTTTGAGAGAGAGAGAGACAGCCAGGAAAGGGGCAGAGGGAGAGGGAGAGAGAATCTCAAGCAGACTCCAGGCAGAGCACAGAGCCAGCCCGGGGCTCGATCTCACGACCCCAAGATCACGGCCTGAGCCGAAACCAAGAGTCAGTCACTTAATCGACTGAGCCACTCAGGAACCCCCCATTTTCCTATTCTTTATCCCCTTCCACATCTTGCCCACCTGACCCTGCCATAGGCACCCACTCAGATGTGTTTGATATATGTGCCTGAATACCTGTGTATCATTGTAAAGTGGATGTTGATATTTTGGGTGTATATGTGTACAAGTGATGCAAACAATATTAGACAACAGATACAATTGCTTCTTAATTCTTAAAAGCAATATCACGTGTTTTCAGATGTATTATGCGCTGTACTTCTAGTTGATTCTTTTGAACTGTTGCACACATCGGTTACAGTTTCCTATTACATTTCCACAGTGACGGACCTCTAGTGATCTTTAGCTCCCTACTACACAGTTTTGCAATACACGTCCTCATACTTGGCACTGTGTGGTTCTGTGTGAGAGTTCCCGTGAAGTACATATGTTCAGGGGAGGGGGCTGCTAGGTCCTAGGGCATACACTGATATTACTTTCACAAAATACTGCCAGGTTGTTCTCGAGAATGATGGAACCCATCAGCAATGCATGGAGATTCCAGTTATGACCTTACTTTTCAGATTTCGCCAGTCTCATAGGAGTAAAGTGATATTTTACTGCTTTAATGTGTGTTTCTTTGATTACTGGTGAGATTGGGCATTTCTTCGTTTACCTTGTTAGCCATTCAGTTTTCGCCACTTGCAAACTGTCACTATCCTTTTCTGAATTTTTCTGTTGGAGTTTACATATTTTCTTGTTGATTTTGAGTTTCTTTTATTTTCTAGATGTTAATCCCTCGTCAGTTTTGTATGTTAGCAAGCACCTCTCTCAGGCGCTTCTACCAGTTAACTATGTGATCTGTTTTTTAAATGGGAATCCTTAATTTTGATGTACTCGGAACTACCAGTTTTCCATTTATGGTATGAGATTTGGGATTTTATGTAACAGGTCCTTCTCCATTTAGAGACCACAAAAATTCTCTGGCGATTTTTTTTTTTTTTTTTTAAGATTTTATTTATTTATTTGACAGAGACAGAGACAGCCAGCGAGAGAGGGAACACAAGCAGGGGAAGTGGGAGAGGAAGAAGCAGGCTCATAGCAGAGGAGCCTGATGTGGGGCTCGATCCCATAACGCCGGGATCACGCCCTGAGCCGAAGGCAGGCGCTTAACCACTGTGCCACCCAGGCACCCCTCTCTGACAATTTCTTATGCTAGATTTCTGGTTTCACGTTTGACAATTAGGTCCTCAGGGAATTTGGTGTCCACCTTTGTAAAGGACTGAGGTAGGGATCCAACTTCATTTTTGTCCAAATAATGAGCTAGTTTCACCAAATCATTTAGTTATGGATTTTTTTGGTAACCAATTCCTACGTCAGTATTTCGTGGTTTTTATTGCTATGACTCTGTACGACATGGTAAAATTTGAGAGGGTGAAACTTCCTCATTGCTTTTATTTGCAAAAGTGGCATAGCCAATTCACATTCACTTTAAGTAATTTTTCTGAAACATACATATTTCATGGATAGGGACAAAGTTTGTAACATTTTCAGGTCTTCCCAAATTTATGTATATTTATTTAGAACTTCTTGTAGGTATTTCAGTGTTTTATGATTTTCTTCAGAAAGATCTTCCCTTCCTAGGTATATATATATTTTTTTAATATGTTATGTTAGTCACCGTACAGTACATCATTAGTTTTTGATGTAGTGTTCCACGATTCATTATTTGCGTATGACACCCAGTGCTCATTACAACACGTGCCCTCCTTAATACCCACCACCAGGCAAACCCATCCCCCCACCCTCTCCCTCTGAAACTCTCAGATTGTTTCCCAGAGTCCATAGTCTCTCATGGTTCGTCTCCCCTCCCCCAGGTATATTATAGTTTTTGTTGCTATCTGAATAGGATATGTAGTTTTCCTATTACATTTTCTAACTGGTAGTTGTTGAAATATAGGAGCTTTATAGATATCTGTATGTTGTTATTATGCAGTAACCTTGCTGAGCTCTCTTATTGGTTCTAATAGTTCATCCATAGGTTATCTTATGTTTTCAGCCAATTATATTGGTTGTCAACCTTCCTTCTCTTAAACATCATTTATTTTTCTTGTCTTGTTGGAGTGGCTAAAATGTCAATTACAATTTTGGCAATAACTAACAAGTATTATATTTTTATTCCTGACATTAATGGGAATGCTTCTAAGGTTTCACCCATAAATCTGTTTGTGGTAGACTTAAAGAAAATGTTAATCAGTTCTCTTTTTATGAAAGTTATGTTTTATTACAACTTTAAAGTTTAACTTTACATGCATATCATTCAGGTTTGAGTGGAATAGAATTCAATAATTCAGAGTGATGTCTTATAATCAGTTACTCTAGGTTTGTTTTTTCTTAGATATCCTTTATTGGTTTAAGAAAGTGTTCATTAGTGTATTAATTTTTAAATCATTAATAGATGTTGGATTTTATCGAATGCCTTTCTTATATGGATCAAAATGATGATTCTGTTATTTTTTTATTATGTTCATTAGCCAGCATATAGTACATCATTAGTTTTTGATGTGGCACCTAGAAAGTGGTATAACACCAGAGGGCAAAGTTGGAACCCTTAGAAATCTGCTGTCGGGAGACTTCCCTCTCTGAAAGGGGGCTTTGGAACTGAAAAGATTCTACTGTTTTTTAAAATTATTTTCTCATTTCCATTTTCTGTTCTAATTTCTGGGATCTTTTATTAGATGAACTTTGAATCTCCTGGGTTATACCTTTATGTCTTTCATACCATTTTTTGCATCTTTTTTTCCCTCTTTATGCTCTGGAAGATTTTCTCAGATTTTTTTCTGGGATGTCTACTAAATCAAAAATTTTAGGCAATAAAGTTTTACTTTCTAAGCGCTCCTTCCTATTTACTGAAAACTTCAGTATAATTAGAGCCTGCAGTTATCATTATTAATTAATATTATTTAAAAATGAATATCTTCTTGAATCTCTATGAAGATACTAATTATGATTTTAGAGATTTTAAAGAATACTTTCTTTTTACTGTTAAGTCAGTTGTGCTGTTTGTTCATCTCCGTTCTCAAATGTCTGGGGACCTTTGGTCATCCATTTATATTTATAATGGAATTGGTTGACTAATATTAGAAGCTAGTGTGGATTTCTTCCACCTCAGTGGGACTTCCGTGAATGAAAGGCCATTATCTTCTATAACCCTCATAGTAACTGTATTAGTTTTCTATTGCTGCATAACAAATTATCCCCAAGTT
Source organism: Ursus arctos (assembly GCF_023065955.2). Lineage (NCBI taxonomy): Eukaryota > Metazoa > Chordata > Mammalia > Carnivora > Ursidae > Ursus > Ursus arctos. The sequence goes on from NW_026623030.1 coordinate 16,269,819, forward strand.
TAGCAGTTTAAACAACAAATATGTATTATCTCACAAGTATGTATTGGCTCATGGTTTCTGTGGATCAGGAATCTGGGTATAGTTTCGATAGATCCCTCTGACTCGGTGTCTCCTAAGCTGGGGCTGCAGTCATGTCAAGGCTTGACATGGGGGAGATTCACTTCCAAGGTTGCTTACAGGACTGTTGGTTGGCCTCATATCCTTGCTGGCTGTTGACATGGCAGCTTGTTTCTCCAGAAAAGGAGAGAGAGAGAGAGAGGAAGGGAGGGAGGGAGAGAGATGGGGGGCAGTGAGAGAGAGAGAGAAAGGGGAGGGAGGAGGAGACAGCTTTTTTGCAACCCAATCTCAGAAGTGACATCCCATTTCAGGGCACCTGGGTAGCTCAGTCAGTTAAGTGTCCTCCTTCAGCTGAAGTCATGATCTCTGGGTCCTGGGATCGAGCCCGACGTTGGGCTCTCTGGTCAGCGGGGAATCTGCTTCTCCCTCTCACTCTCCCTCTGTGCTCTCTCGCTCTCTCCCTCTCAAATAAACAAATCAAATCCTAACAAAAAAAGAAGTGACATCCCATCATTATTGCTCTTTGCTCTTGGTTTGAAGCAGTTACTAGCTCTATCACACACTCAAGGGGGTCTACAAGGAGGGGATTATACAAGGGCATAAATGCCTGAAGGTGGAGAGCACTGGGGTCCATCTCAAAGGCTGCCATAATACCCTGGGTCCTATTACTAACTCCCAGTGAGGAACTGGGGCTTAGCAAGGTTAAGCCACTTGCCCAACCTCCCATAGCCAATAGGTCATAGAGTTAAGTCTGGAACCCATATGGCACCAGGTTCAAAGTTCACCCTCTTAATTACTATGCCACCATCTCCCAAAGTGTAGGTGCATCACTGTTGGAACGTAAAATCATTTGAGGTGATACAGACAGTCTTGGGTTGGCGCTCACATGCCTTTAACCCTCATTAATCTCGCATTTAACCAAGAAAGAGCTGGTGTTGAGCTCCGAGTCTTGGGAAGACGAGGGTATCTGGCTAGACTTTAATACCGTTGCTTTCTGTTAATGGTGTTTATTTCCAGTTGTGGCAAGTAGGAGTGGCTTTAAACTAATGACAGTGACATAAAATTTCCTTTAAAAAATACACCCTAAACATATGAAATATGTTAATTAAAGTAAAAACTGAAATAGCAAAAATGGCACTCAGGTATGGCAAATGTAGTGACGGGGATCTATGGATTGCTCAAGCTTGGCAAATACTGCCTCAATTATAATGCATCACTTCAGAAAAGAACCTCAGGGATAATAATCCCATTCTTTTGGTTCAACCTTTCTCCCTTCATTTTATAGATGTGTGAAGTGACATCAAAAGAGGGTGACTTCCCTAAGGGTATGCAGTTCCCACATCACAACCCAAGTCCCCTAGCCTTCAGGCCAGTGTTTTCTTTTCTCCTTCTTTTACTTCTTTTGGTTATCAGCTTGAAACACTTCCTTTTTACTCTCCCTGCCCCAACCCTGCTGTTTCCAATTCACTTTCCTCTAATCAGAGTTTCTCAAGAGTGGCGTTGTTGACATGGGGGGCAGGAGAGTTCTTTGTTGTGGGGTTTCCTGTGCATGGTAGGATGGTTAGAGGGATCCCTGGCCTCCACCCACTAAATGCTTGTAACACCCTCAACCCTAATGTGACAACCAAAAATGTCCCCAGATGTTGCCCAGTGTCTCCTGGGTGGGGGGGGGGTGCAAAGTCACCCTAATTAACCATCACTGCTCTAAAGTAGTGTTTTTTATTTCTACAAGCTCTCAGATGCTGGTGCTGCTAGTCTGAGGACCACACATGGGATAACATTGCTGTAAACCACATAGCCTAATAAGGTAGCTGTTTTTTTCATTACGTGTTTGGAGACTGTGTATGACAATTATAATGCAAAGGAAGACTCCATTCAGCACACTCTTACTATGTGGAAGGGGGAGATTCCAGCATTAATTTTCAGAAGCAAATTGTTCTTGAGGGGGTTATGGAACACACATGATCTAGTTTTACTCCCTACCCTTGGCACTTTAGAAATCAACTGGATAAATGAAAGGAAAGGCTTAACAAAAACAATCATTTCATTATTTGTGTTATTTTTTAAAGAAAAAATCAATGAGCCTCACCTATGTATTTAGCAAGCACGGTTTGAGAAAAGTTTGTAGAGTGTGTACCCGGGAAGTGAATAAGCTCTACGTGTGTGCTTGCAATCCACACGAAGGCGGGGGTGGGCTCAGACTCTTCTAGGTGGACGAATTACCATTTTTAATTGCTTAAGAGAACTTCCTGCGAGAGCTGCACATTAGTGAGGATTTGGAGGCAGTTCTGTGTATATGCACAGATTCTGTCCTAAGTATCTTCAATTATACATGAAGGAGTGGGCTTTCTATCACAATCCAGCAAAAAAGCTCTTCTTGGGCTCCTGGGGAATTTTTGTGCATTAAGGATTGAAACTTTTCCTGGATCCTTTTGTCCAATGAAGGTACAACATGCTCTTGGTAAGGGGGGAAAAATCTCTGTATTGTTCTTCTAAGAGTGAAAGCGGGTTTTTAAAATTCTGAACCACAATTGGTAGAGCCCATATTTGACTCTTTTTCTTTCTAACCCCACCAACTGTCTCTTCCCCCAACCCCCTTCTGCCTCGTTCTCTTCTTTCTGTTCCTTTGATCTTTTTGCAAAGTGGGTATAATGAGGCACACGTGTTACTCTTTTGTTTTATGATTTGTACTCTGAGATGCTTGGCTTTGCTTTTTTGTTTTCCTTACAAAAACCAGAACAAAAGCAGCACAGTTCCAGGAAATGGGATGTGAAGTTGTTTATCAGCTATACGAATTTTCAACCATATGGCATTGGCTGACACTGGATGACTCCCATTTCTTTAGGCTATCAAAATTTGGGAAGAGCAGAGTTCAGGCAAGGAAGAGAGAAAGTTCCAAATATTAGGACTGATCAAATCCACGTGTGATGCACTCAGTTTCTGAAAGTTTCCCGGCAGAGTCTACATTATGTCAGAAAGGTCGGGCTGGAGGAGCCAGTCCTCCTCCTGGCTGCTTACCAGAATCACCTGGGGGAACTTTCCAAAAGAGGCCGATGTATTTTTAGCCTTGGGTTCAAATCCTGACATCTCTATTTTTTAAAAAAATCCTCCCTAAAGACTTAGATGGAGCCAACTTGGCTCTGGTCCCGAATGGCACTTGGAACCAGTAAATTAGCAGAGCTAAAAGGTCCCTTCAAAGGGCTTGAGGACTCCCTGAAATCCTCCATGATTTTAGGAACTGATTTAGGTCAAGGGTCACATGCACCATGTGGGGGATAAAGGTAGCCAGTATTGCGTAGCCCCAAATGGCATTGCACATGCCTAGACAAGTCAAATCCTTGTTCCCCCACCGCTTGCTTGGACAAGTCATCCAGTCTCTTTGAGCCTCTGTTTTCTTGCCTGTAAAATGGTGCCAACCCTTATGGGGATATTGTGGGGATTAAGGAGATAATGTATGTGACGTGCTTAGCAGGACCCCTGACACATAAGTGCTCAGTAATGTTAACTGTTAGGGGCTCAACAAAGTTGCTCTTATTAAGAAGACTTGAGGTGGCATGAGCTAAGCTAAACCATTGAGATGCTTCCCTTTGGAAGCAGAAGCTTGAGAGAAGTTGTGATTCGAATCTAAACTCAGGAAAGGGATAATGGAGATGTTATTTACTCATAAGAGTGGATGGCCTTTTCTCCTTCCCAAATGCTCAGGATAATTCAGCTTAAAACCAGGTGATAGAACATATTGTTCTGGACACTTACTGAACTTTTGATACTGAGAGCCACACTAGACTTTTTTTCTGTTACTCTCTTCTTGTTCTTACCTCAAGGCTTTTGCATATGCTGTTCCCTGCAGCTGGAATACTATACTTCTGATCTTCACGTGGTTTTTAATGATCTTTTTTCCGTTGTTCTTATCATTGTTATTATAACTTACTTAGCCTCTCTCTCCTCTACTAATATGTAAGCTTCGTGGAAGCAGAAACCTTTCATTGTTGTATCCCAGGCCTTAGAGGAGTGCCTAGCACATAGTAGACACTCAGTAAATATTGAGCCAATGAAAGAATATCAAATGAATGAGTATTGATCAGGGGAATGAATGAATAAATAAAGTGACAAATGGAGGTTAAATCCATAATTGTTTATAAAGAAACAAAGGTAATTGTAGACAAGCAATCTTAAGACTTAAAGGGACCACCAAGATGATTAACTTCAAAGTATTCATTTTTACAGGTGATGATATCTTTGGAGACGAGGACCAGGTTTAGTGTCCTGGTATCCAGGCTTTTTACCACCGTTTACTCAGTTACCAAAGTTTGGGCACGTGTTCCATTGAATGTAAGGATGCTCATGAGGAAAAGGGAACTACCTATTTGAAATTAGGACTCTGGCTGTATTGGTTGTGTTGTCCTGGAAAATTGGAAATGAGTTGCTAGAGGTCTTGGAGCAGCCAGATTATCCTATCACATATCCTGACGATGAAAGTCTTTCTCAAGGTGGTGGTTGTGTGTGCCTAAATGCTTCCCCCCCACACCCCAGCATTTGGGGATGGTAAAGGTTAACCCAAAAAATGACTGAATTTGACTCAGGGAGTCTCCTTGGGCCTCAATGTTTAGTGCTGGGAACTTGAAGATATTAAAGCAGTAACTGTAACAAGTAGATTGTGTTAGTACTTAGCTTGGCTCCCTCATATCACAGTGGGGATGGCTGCACTCTGCTTGGTTTCACTGGCTGAAGGGGAGGAGTCCAGGACAATCACAAATGCCCCAATGTTCTCAGCTGAAGCATCTGGGATTGAAACCTTCTCCCGCAAAAGAGATGTTGTAATGGAGGCTTCTCTATTCATTCACTCATTAATTTACTCAGCATGAAGTCATCAAATGGCTACTGTTAGGGGATGAATTGTGTCCCCGCCCCACTCCAATTCATATGTTGAAGTCCTAACTCCCAGTATGTCGGAGTGTGACTGTATTTGGAGACACAGTCTTTGCAGAGGTGAGTAAGTTAAAGCGAGGTCAGTAGGGAGGGCCCTAATCCAAAAGACTGATGTCCTCAGAGGAAGAGGAAATTTGGACACCAACACACACAGAGGGAAGACCATGTGAGAGCACAGGGAGAACATGGCCATCTACAAGCCAAGGAGAGAGGCCGCAGAAGAAAGCAACGTTGTCAACACCGTGATCTTGGATTTCTAGTTTCGGGAATGATGAGAAAATAAATTTCTGTGTTTAAGCTGCTCAGCCTGTGGTACCTTCTTATGGCAGCCTGAGCAAACAAATACACTTACCTTATGCCAGGCATTGAGGATACAGAATTAAATAAGACCTAACTCAGACTGATGGGGAGCTCATAGGTTTGTGTTCCTTTGAGTTCAATGGGAGCCACTTAAGCAGTAATAGCCAGGTCGCCCTTGCCTCCACCTGCTTACCCAGAACCTCTAGCTTCCTGCGAAGGACCTTTAATTCCCACGTGGCAGAACCTGGTGGGTTCACAAGCGCTCACAGACAGGTCCGTCCGTCAGCTGCAGTCACTGTGTTGAGTCTCTTGTGTTTGTACCCATTAACTCTGGGACCTCAGAAGATACCTCGTTGCTTCTGGACTCTACTCTGAAACCCTGATTTCCATGCGAACGCAGATTTCTTAATCCTGCCAACAGTTGAAGTGCCACGGTAGTAACCTTTGATCAGTGAAAAAGTGGGGAGGATGTATTTTGTCCCCTCATGGTGAATCCAAGTTTTGTAAGTGTCCTTTGTGAAAGCAGGACCTTTAGTGTAATGGGAAGAGTTAGGGGTCAAGATTCTTTTTCCACATGGATGTCTAATTAATACAGCATCATTAATAATTTGTCATCAGTCAAGTGTCCAAATACATGTGGGACAATCCATTGGTTGGATATAATAATACTGTATTATTAGTTTTAGAGGTAGAGTTTAGTGATTCATCAGTTGCATGCAACACCCCTGCTCATTACATCATTTGCCCTCCATAATGCCTGTCACCCAGTTACCCCTACAGCTACCCTCAATAGAAGTACCGATGCTGTCTTAATTTCTGTACATACACAGTAGTTTTCTGCCATACAATCTCCTCTGTGTATCTTTTTCTTTTCCAAGTATTTATTTAAATTGCAATTAGTTAGCATACAGTATAATATTAGTTTCAGGTGTACAGTTTAGTGATTCAACACTTACATACAACAGCAGGTCCTCACCACAAGTGGCCTCCTTAATCCCCATCACCTATTTCACCCATTCCCCTACACACCTCCCCTCTGGTAACCAGCAGTGTGTTCTCTATAGTTAAGAGTCTGTTTCTTGGTTTATCTCTTTTTTCCTTTGTTCACTTGTTTTGTTTCTTAAATTCCACATATGAGTGAAATCATATGGTATTTGTCTTTCTCTGGCATATTTCACTTAGCATAATACTCTCTAGCTTTATCCGTGTCATGGCAAGTGGCAAGATTTCATTCTTTTTTATGGCTGAGTAATATTCCATTGTGTATGTGTGTACATATCTATCTATATACCACATCTTCTTTATCCACTCATCAGTTGATGGACATTTGGGCTCTTTCCATAATTTGGCTATTATTGATAATGGTGCTCTAAACATTGGGGTGCATGTATCCCTTGGAATTAGTATGTCTCCTTGGGGTAAACACCACCTCTGTGTATCTTCTAGCGGATGAATCCCTTCAGCTTTTGCTAATATGTGTATATTTAACTTTCATAATTTTCAATTTATGGCAAAATAATTTCAGACTTACATAGATAAGTTGGAAGAGCAGCAGAAGCAACATCTGTATCTCCCTTAGTCAGATTCCCAGTCTTCTACCAGCTCACTGCATTGATTCATCATCTTCTTTCCCTTTCTTCCTATATGTGACTGCTTGTGTATGCAAACTCATTAGCATTAGTTTTTCTGAACCCTTTGAACATAAGCTACATACATGTTTCCTTATCACCTTTAAATTATTCTCTGTGTATTGCCTCCAAACAAAAGCACTCTTCTAAATAGCCACCATATAACCCTTCACGTAAGGAAATAAGTTTTAATACCACCCTGCCATCTAATCTATACACCTTGTTCAGATACTGCTACGTGTCCCAACAGGTGGTCATCCATGGTCCCATCCAGGAACATGCATCGCATTTTGTTATCATGTCTCCTTCGATCTGAAATAGTTCCTCAGCTTGTCCCCAACTTTCATGTCCTTGACCATTTTTATGATTTTCATTATAAAAAATTGAGAGGGAGGGGAGGCCAGAATATGATCTGTCTTGGTGAATATTCCATAGGCAGTAGAAAAAAAACCCTGTACTTTACTATTGTTGGGTGGGGTGTTCTGTATATGGCCGTTAGATCCTGTTGGTTGATTGTGTGGTTCAGGTCTTTTATATCCTTGCCGATTTTCTTTCTAGTAGTTCTCTCTGTTGCTAAGAGGGGTGTGTTGAAATCCCAATTATGACTGTAGGTTCTTCTGTTTCACCTCTCATGTATCTTCAAGCTCTGCTGTTTGGTGCACACATAGTTGGGATTATGTCTTCCTGAAAAACTGATCCTTTTGCTGTTATGTAATGTCCTTCCTTGTCTCTAGTAATTGTCTTTGTTCCGAAGCCTACTTTTTATGATATTAATATAGCTAGTCTGCCTTTTGAAAGATTAGCGTTGGCATGGCTTATCTTTTTCATTCTTTTAATTTGATCTACTAATAGCATTGAGTTTGAAGTGAATTTCTTACAAGCAGCATATAGTTGAATCTTACTGTTATCCATTTTGCCAATCTGCCAGTCTCTGCCTTTTAACTGGAGTATTTAGACCACTTACATTTAAGGCAGTTATTGATATGTTAGAACTGAAGTCTGCCATTTTATCATTTGTTTCCTGTTTCCTTCCCCTGTTTCTCTTTTCTTCCTTCCTGTAGGTTCTTTGAATACCATTTAAGATTCCATCTTGATTTATTTCTAGTGTTTTTAAAGCTGTACATTTATTTACTTATTTAAGTAAACTCTCCCCTGAGTGTGGGGCTTGAACTCATGACCCTGAGATCAAGAGTTGCACAGTCCCCCAACTGAACCGGCCAGGCACCCTTTCTAGTGTTTTTAGGTGTATCTCTTTGCATGTTTTTTGTAGTGATTGTGCTGAATATTGCTATCTATCTACACACATATATTATGAATTATGTGTATGTTTGTTATAAATTTTATGACATAAAGGATGTGTGACATTCAGTTTACAAATAATTAAAAATGCAATATTCTTTATTATAAATTTCAAATATCAAATTAATTCTCACAGAATTCTTTTGTTGATTTCCACCAAACTCTTGTATTCTTAGCCAACCTATGATTGCACTGATGAATGAGTGTGATTTGGACAAGAATGTTAGTTGATTTTTTTTTTTTTAGATTAATGAGCAAGACAAAGGGGAAATGATGAAGACATGGGAATTTCACTTATTTGTCAATGACATAAGTGGCTTTTTTTGCTGAATTGGATAACCATCTCAAATACTGGAAGGATATTTCTTCTTTGTTGTTATTCATAATGTGATGACTACTTGTAAATTTAATCCACATTACTAATATTTTTCCAGCTTTACTGACACATAATTGACATACAACATGGTGTAAATTTAAGATGTACAATGTGATGATTTGAAACACGAATATATTGTAAAATGATTACCACAATAAGGTGAGTTAACATATCCTCCATGTCACGTAGTTACCATTTGGTTGTTGCTGTTGTTATGGTGAGAACATTTAAGATCTCTCTTAGCAACTTTCAAGTATACAATGCAGTATTGTTAACAATAGTCACCACCTTTAGGTCTGCAGGACGTATTCCTCTTATACCTGAAGTTTGTATCTTTTGACCAACATCCCCTCGTTTCCACCATCCCCTAGCACCTGCTAACTGCAAATCTACTCTCTGAGTTTGGCTTTTTAAGACTTCACATAATAGCACAATCATACAGTATTTGACTTTCTCTGTCTGACTTCTTTCACTTAGCATAATGCCCTCAAGATTCATTTCATGTCGTTCAAAAATCCAAATGCCAGGATTTACTTTTTTTTTTTTAATGTCCGGTTGCAACTGTGTCTAATTGGTTAGAACCTCCATAGACCTGGTTACAACAGTAGTTGCTGGAGTTTGAGGTGAGCCTGAGAGGATTTTAAAGTGGTGTCCACTTAGTATCCAATTCAGAGAGAAGCTGTTATTGATGAGTAACAAACTCATGTTCCATGGCTTTGTGTGCCACTCTCTCCCAGGGTTTCGGGAAAGCAGGGCTGAGATAGAGACAGATTTTGGATGCTAGGATGCTATCATTTGAACACCTGGATCCTGCTATGTCTAAAACTCTATCTTCGGATTTGTTCCGTCACGTGAGCCAATAAAATTTGTGCTTTGGTGGGCTTGAGCCGTGTTTATTTCCACCTCCCTAAAAGTCTCCCCAGGTGTGCTCTTCATTTATTCAAGAAGGTTTTTTAAAAGTTACTTGTAAAAAGTGTGGTACAAACCACACAATATAAAACTTACCATCTGAACTGTTTTTAAGTGCAGTTTAGTGGTGCTAAATATATTCACATTGTTGTGCAGGCAATCCCCATAACTTCTTCATCTTGCAAAACTGAAACTCCATACCCATTCAACAAAAACTCCCCATTTCCCCTTCCCCCCACCCCAGCCCCTGGCAACAGCCATCCTACTTTGTATTTGTGTGAGTTTGACTACCCTAGATGCTTTATATAGGTGAAACCATATGACATTTTTCTTTTTGTGACTGGCTTATTTCACTTAAGCATAGTGTCTTCAAGGTTCATCCACGTTGTAGCATGCATCAGAAGATGCTTCCTGTTGAAGGCTGAATAATACTCCATTGTGTGTACAGACCACATTTTGTCTACCTGTTCATCCAACGATGGGCACGTGGGTTGCTCCTCCCGTTTGGCTGCTGTGACTGGTGCTGCTATGAATGTGGGTGTACAAATATCTCTTTGAGACCGTGCTGTCAGTTCTCTTAGATACATACCCAGAAGTGGAATTGCTGGACCAGATGGCAATTCTACTTTTAACTTTTCAAGGAATTGCCATACTGTTTTCTGCAGTGGCTGTGTCATTTTACCACCAACCATGCACAAGGGTTCCAATTTCTTCCCGTGCTCACCAATACTTACTATTTTTTCTTTTCTTTCTTTTTTTTTTTTTTAAGAGTCTGTGTATTTATTTGACAGAGAGAGAGAGACAGCCAGCAAGAGAGCAAACACGGGCAGGGGGAGTGGGAGAGGAAGAAGCAGGCTCCCAGCGGAGCAGGGAGCCCGATGCGGGGCTCGATCCCAGGACCCCGGGGTCACGCCCTGAGCCGAAGGCAGACTCCTAACAACTGAGCCACCCAGGCACCCCCATTTTCTGTTTCTTTTGGTAGTAGCCCTCCTACTGGCTGTGAAGTGGTATCTCGTGGTCAGTACATTTTCATCATGTGCCTTGCTGTGCTGGTGCAGCACGGCAAACGTGGTTGGAGCTTGTGGGCATTAAATGTACACAAATAACTAATTCCGGAGCACCTGGCTCAGTTGGTTAAGCAACTGCCTTCGGCTCAAGTCATGACCCTGGAGTCCCAGGATTGAGTCCCGCATCGGGCTCCCTGCTCAGTGGGGAGTCTGCTTCTCCCTCTGACACTACCCCTCTCATGCACACTTTCTCTCTCTCCCACTCTCTCTCTCTCTCTCAAATAAATAAATAAAATCTTAAAAAACAAATAACTAATTCCAGTCATGCAGATTGTTCTAAAGGAGAAATTACAGGGTGGGGGCTGGGGGACGGCTTGGCTAATTTGGAGGAGGGGCATCTCTTAAAGACATAGTAGTTTACTCCATGCATCCTCTTTGGATGGAGACCTTTCCACACTGCTCCCTTAGTCGGCTTCTGGAGAGGGAGCCTTCTGGCTGCTGAATTTTCTTGAGGCCCACAGGCCCTTTCTCAGCACACAGAGCTTTTGGGACTGGGGCCTGCCAAACATCTTCAAAGGTCCCCAAAGAGCTCTTACTCTGGCAAACAGTTTCCCATCAATAAACAGGGTAGTGGTTCCTGCCCAGATGCCTGTTAAATTTGTCTCCTCCCACAGAGAGTCACTCTTAGCCAAATCTTCTCGTTGGGCAGGATGCTCTGGTTTTCAGGGCCCTGGTTTTCTGTGATACCGTTTGCTATTTGGTGAGCCGAAGTTGGGTGGTCACTGGGCGCGGGAAGAGGTGTGGTCGATGGAGCCGGGAGAGGTGGCAGGATGGCTGCCGGGTGGTGCATTTTCTGTGACTTCCTCCAAGACTCAGATTTTCTTTTCTAAAGTGGCAGAGTTGGGCTTGATGGCTCCCATCTTGCTTGGCCTTTGGTGAGTTTGAAAGGAGGGGGTTAGGGCAACAGTTCCTTTAAAAAGAGATGGATGTGATAGAGGATGTTCTCAGGAGGACAGTGATGCTTAGTTCTTAGAAGAGTAGCTGTAATGCCACTCTCTGTCATAGAAAGGATGACCTGGATGTCACTTGTCCTAGAGCTCATCGTCATGCTCATGGGCACTCCAGACGGAGCCCCTCCTCTCCTGCCCCCTCCGGGTTGTGGGTCCCACCTGTTGTCCCTGGTCAGTAGTGCCTTTGACCATCACTCCCCCAGACCAGGGTTGAACCCCCAGCTCCCACTTGATTACAGAGATGAGAGAAGCCTTTCTTCCCCCTGCCACCCCTGACACTGAAGTACCTTTAGAGAGAGATACGTCTCTGCCCTCAGTAGAGACCTTTTCAGAATAAACCTTTCCTTCCCCTTTGCTTAGCTCAGAGGCCTCCAAGAGTGATTCTCTTGGAACAAAGTAGAAGTCTTTCTTCCTCTTCTTACTATGATGAATTCAACCTCTATCTTTAAAACACTGTGGCTTTAAAATAGGTGTTTGTCTTTTGCTTTAAGCTTACAAGGTGGCGCACAACAGCAGGGTCATTTCACAACAAAAACGAATGAATGAATGATTGAAGGTACTTTCTATGTAAACATATATGTATATGGTAAAATCTAATCTATATAAGTTTATACAGCATATATATGTGGTATATAGTACTCTACAAATAGGTGTACTTTTCTCTAGATAGCACACATACAGTAAAATCCATTTACTATATGTAATAAATCATATACTATTTTACCATAAATGATAAATTATTTTAAAATTTGGGCCCTTTATGTTAATGACCCGTAACTATGACTCACCTCGTAGGGCTTCTGGCCCAGGGTGCTTAATCTCTGGTTCAGAACTTCTGGACCTGAGAGAAGGTGCTAATGCCCAAAGTTGTAAGACAAATCTCTTAGTGGGCTACTTGGCTTCACTCTTACTTTTCTATGCCTATAGCCTGGGGTCCTCTTCCAACTTTAGCTAGCTCTGGTGTTTAATAATGATCTCCATAGTCCCCAGGACTGGGGGCAAAGGAGGTGAAGGGGTGAGGATAGGACACGTGTGTATAGACCGGTGACCTCTTCTTCCTGGAAACATTTTTCCAAGGGTCTGTGTTACCGGTGGCAGGTTATTCCGGGCTTCTGAGTCCGTGAGGATGCGATGGTGTTAATAGCTTCACCTGTGCTGAGTGCGCGCAGATGGACAGAGTGGATACCCAGGAAGCTGGAGGAAGTCAAGAGAGGCATTGGATGGGTCCACAGGCTGAGCAAAGCACTTTGATGTTGTACTACTGGTGTCTGGTGTTAGCGTCTGGCTGCAAGGTCCTTCTGGGGTCAACAGCCAAGATCAAAGATCCGGTGGCATTGGCAGAGGTGGTGGTGATGGTATTGGTGGTGGCAAGAAAGATGCTTGTTTTTGTCTCTCTTCTTTGGATTTTTTCTTACGTTGAAAGTCGTAAGTTCATTGTAAACAATTAACAAAAAAAAGAGGTAAGAAAAACCAAGTTGGATCACATCACAGCACTTTTACCGAAAAATACCTATGGAGTGTCTCCTGTGGCGGAGTTCTAGGGTCCGGGAATAGAGACAGAATGAAGCCGATTCCCTCCTTCCCGGAATTTATAAACGGATGAACAAATGAATAAGATATTTCCCGAAAGTGATAACGGCAGTGAAGAAAATAAAATAGAGCACAGATGTAACTTGGTGGGAGGTTAGTTTGGCAAGAGACAATCATTATTCACATTTTCGTGTGTTTATGTGCCTTTCAAGGTCTTTTTTCCCCTCAGTATCTGTCCTTCTCTTTCCCTTCTGATCTAATTATGTACCATCTATCTAAAAATGGGATCATGATGTACATTCTGTGTTGTAACCTGATTTTTTTCACTTAATATATTGTGAACATCTTTCTGTTCCATTATTCAGCTGCATCTTCAGTTTTATGAATGCAGAGCAATTTATCACGAAGGCTATGCCATACTTTTTTTAATTTAATTTTTTTTTTTTTTGAGAGAGAGAGCGAGAGAGAGTGAGCGTGAGCCTGAGCAGGCAGAAGGAGAGGGAGAGAGAGAATCTCAAGCAGGCTCCATGCCCAGCATGGAGTCCAACATGGGGCTTGATCTCACGGCCCTGAGATTATGACCTGCACCGAAATCAAGAGTTGGATGCTGAACTGACGGAGCCACCCCGGTGCCCTCTACCACACCAATATAACCGGTTCCTTATGATTGTGTATAGCTTGCTTCCAGTGTGCTGAAAGGATGATCCCTCTGGAGTTTGCCTTTATCATTAATGCCACCTTCCTGACCCAAGCTTGCTTCGCCCCTCACTGGGACCATTGAAATCGCCTCCTAACTAGTCCTGTGTCTCCATCTTACACTCTTCTACCTAGATTTTATATTTCCGATCACGTCACTCTTCTGCTTCCAGACTATCATTGGCTCCCTATTGACTACACAATAAAACCTAAACACCTTGGTTTTATAACTCCTGGGCTGTGCACCAGTAAAACCTGATGGCTTGAATAAGTACATGAAAAGATGCTCAACATCCTTCGTCATTAGGGAAATGAAAATCAGAACCACACTGAGGTACTACTTCACACTTACTAGGATGGAGACACGTGTGTGTGTATATATATATATATATATACACAGGATATATATATGTATATATGTAGGATATATCTCCGATAGATGATAGATAGATAGATAGATAGATAGAGATTGCCTATATAAGCTCCAAAGCTTAATTTATGTATTGGAGATATATCTATATATCTATATCTATCTATATGTAATGGAACATATCAAGTATTGAAATTGGAGCCCTTGTACATTGCTGGTGGAAATATAGTGCAGTGTGTGAAGAACAGTTTAGTGGTTCTTCAAAGAATGCTATGACCTAGCAATTCTGCTTCTAGCTGCACCCTCAAAAGAGTTGAAAACAGAGGCTTGAACAGATGTTTGTATGTCAGTGTCCATGGTAGCGTTATTCACGATAGCCAAAGTGGAAACAACCCAAGTGTCCGTCAACAGATGAACCCAATGCGGTATATTCTTACGATGGAATATTATGCATCTATACGAAGGAACGGAGCTCTGGACGATGCTGCAGCACACGATGAACCATGAAGACGTTATGTGAAATGTATAAACGAGATGCAAAAAGATAAATATCGTATAAGTCCACATATATGAAATGTATAGAGGAGGCCAATTCATAGAGACAGAAAGTAGATCACCATGCTTGAGAAAATGCAGAGTTATTGCCTAATGGGTGCAGAGTTCCTGTTGGGAGTGATGAAAAAGTTTCCGTAGTGATGGTTGCACAACAGTCTGAACATAATTAATGCCAATGACTTAAACACCTGAACATGGTTAGGGTGGCAAATTTTATGCTGTGTGTATTTTTAACACACACACACACACACACACACACACACACACACACACACGCACACACACAACTCCGTGGCTTGTCCATCCCTGCCTTCATGCCTTGGCTCCCAATGTTTGCTCTGCTTCATGCACACTTTTCTCACATCTCTGCTTGTTGAAATCCCACTCATTTTCCCATCTCAAATGGCACCTCCTTCCTTGATGACTCTCCTAACTTGGTGTCCCTCCATCTTTCATAAATCAATGTGATCTTTAATTCGTTTGCGCTTTCGGAGCACCTTATATGTTCCTTTTGGAAGGTTTCCTTGCCTTAAGCTCCCACTAGGTTGTAAGTTCTTACCTTATTCATCTTTGCATTATTCATTCAACAAATATTTATTGAGCTCATACTGTGTGCCAGCTTGGAACATAATGCCAGCATTCTGTAAAAGTTCAATTTATGTTAAACTGAATTGGAATGTTATAGGTGGTCTGAACCCCAAGTCCCCGGAGAAATTTCGAAGTGATGTAACTTCAAGGAGGAGTCACTTTCCTCCTTACTTAAAAGCCTTGTTGGCTTCCATTCTTGGAAGTAGTGGACTATGATAGGCTTTTTTTCCCCCTTTTCTTCTGGGAACTTATATCCCCCTTCTTTTGGGAAGTTGTTTTCCTTTTCCCTTACCCTGAGTCTAACCCATGTGATGTGAGTGATCTGCCCTGTTCTTACAAGAGTCTGCTGTCTTGGTCACTGCTGACTGGTCCAAGGTGAACAAGCGAGGCTAATCAGAGCTTTTCCCTGGGATTTTTGAAACTGGGACAATGGAGGGGGGTCCCCAGGAGAACAGAAACCATACTGTCGTCTGCATAGGAAGCTGGCATGCAGTGGGATGGGATGTGGCTGATGCATAGAAAAGGAGAAACTGAGAGGAAGAGCCCCTCATACCAGTTGCATCAGTGATCCAGATGTATCTCTGTCCATCCCATAACTTCAACCCTTCCTCGTATTCCTGGAGGCAGCCAGTGCCCATCTAGTCTAAATCCGTTTGCGCTGGAATTCTGTCACTTGAAACCAAATCACTGCACCTTTCTGAGCCCTTTCTTTTCGTTCTACAGTGATGCTTGTTGAACATTTTTTCATGTGTCTATTAGCCATTTTTATGTCTTCTTCAACATGACTAGCCATCAGGGAAATAGAAATCAAAACCACAATGAGCTACCACCTTACACCAGTTAGAATGGCAAAAATTAATAAGGAAACAACACATGTTGGCGAGGATGTGGAGAAAGGGGATCCCTCTTACACTGCTGGTGGCATGCAAGCTGGTACAGCCACTCTGGAAAACAGTATGGAGGTTCCTCAAGACATTAAAAGTAGAGCTATCCTCTGACCCAGCAATTGCAGTTTAATCCAAAGATACAGATGTAGTGAAAAGAAGGGGCACATGCACCCCAGTGTTCATAGCAGCAACGTCCACAATAGCCAAACTGTGGAAGGAGCCGAGATGCCCTTCAACAGACGAATAAAGAAGACGTGGTTCATATATACAATGGACTATTACTCAGCCCTCAGAAATACCCACCATTTGCATTGACGTGGACGGAACTGGAGGGGATTATGCTGAGTGAAATAAGTCAAGCAGAGAAAGAGAATTGATCACGTGGCTTCAGTCATACATGGAACATAAGGAATAACACAGAGGACCATAGGGGAAGGGAGGGAAAACTAAATGGGAAGAAATCAGAGAGGGAAACAAACCATGAGAGACTCTGGACTCTGGGAAACAAACTGAGGGTTACAGAAGGGAGGGGCGTGGAGGGATGGGGTGACTGGGTGATGAGTATTAAGGAGGGCATGTGTGGTGTTGGGCACTGGGTGTTATACACAACTCATGAATTGTTGAACACTACGTCAAAAACCGATGATGTACTATATGCTGGCTACCTGAACATGATAAAAACAATAAAGTGATGCTTGCAACCCCTCCTTCACAGAATTGTTATGAATAATGAAAAACATCATGTGTATAAAGTGTGTAGGGTTGTGCCAAGCACATAATAAGTGCCCAATAAAAGTGAGCAGTGATCACTATTTGAATCAGCACCCGTGGTGCCCGGAGATAGTGTGGGAGCTCAACATTCTTGGAGGAGAAAGGAGATGGCTTTGATTCTTCTTTTGACTCTCTGTCCCAGAGAGAAGGGTCCGTGCCTCTCTGCCCAGCCGTGGTTCCTTCTCAGGGGATGAGCCGAGTTCTGAAGGCCCGTTACCACTTTCAGTCGGTTCTCATTGAGATGTCTCCCATGGTGGGGGCCTGAGGCACAGATGGGCTTGGTCCATACTCCAAATGGAGCCTCACCTCGCTCCATTCCCATTTGGCTCCAGTTGGGAGCCACTCAGAGCACAGCTCCAGAGCTTAATTGCATTCTGCTTGTATGTTGCCAAACACTAAAACCTTGTTGTTGGATTTAAGTGTTTTGGGAAATGGGCTGTGTTATGTCACCGACTGAGGCTTGGAAAAGTCAGAGCTGCTGAACAAGCTGCTAGATCGGACGTTGGTCTCCAGTTGGCCCACCTGTGCTCACCAGGGAGGACACGTCGAAACGTTCCTCATGAGCTCTGCGAATTAATCAGGAAGATGTCCTGCTCTTGCAATGGCCCACACGGTAGGCCCTTAATTATTATTTTAAATAGATGATGAATTATTCAAGACATTCAAGGTATAGTAAGAGCAGACCTTTAAGTCAGACGCTGAGCGAAGCCCTGCACATCTGCAGCCTCAGTGGGTCACAAACTGTGCTGCCCGTCAGAAATGACCTCGGCAGTTTTTAAATGTCCTGATGCTCAGGCCACACCCTGCACCAATGAAATCAGAATCTCAGGGCACTGGGAATTAAAAAAAAAAAAAAAACCCAGGTGGTTTGAATATGCAGTAAAGTAAGAGAATCAGTGAATGAACTCATTCCATCCACTCACCTGAGTCCTAGGAAGCAGGTGCTGTAACTACCTCTGTTGTACAATTGGGGAAACTGAGGCACAAGAGACGTGTGAAGTGATTTGTCTAAGGTCACACAGCTGGTACATGTCAGAGCCAGGTTTGGAACCAGGCTGTCTGGTCTGCGTCCCTGCTCTTAATCCTACACGATAACCACACACAATACCATAGCCTACAACACAGGCTTATGCCTCTGCCCTCTTCTTGTCTGTCCAGTCCCACTGCCTGGGGGTGCCTCATCCTCTTGTGGTCTCTTCTGGGCATTTTCAAAGTCTCCTCATTGGTCTTCTGACCTTTGGGCTCAGGCATCTAATTCAGAATCGTCCAGTAGAATTATAATGCATGCCACAATGTGATTCTAAATGTTCTCTGGGTCACATTAAAAAAAAAGTAAAAAGCAGGTGAAATTAATCTTAATACAGTATTTTATTTAACCCAGTATTCCCCAGCTAGTATCCTTGTGACTTGTAATCGGTATCAAAACATATGAATGCGGTAGTCTGCGTTCCTTTTGTTCGTGCTAAGTGTTGCGAGTTCCGTGTGTATGTCACGGTCACAGCACATCTTACTTTGACCAGGTGTATGTCATGTGTTTGAAAGTCATATGTGAGAATGGCTACCCTACTGGACAGCGAGGCTCTAACCTGTTCTCCACCCTGCAGGTAGAATGAACTTCCTGAAATGTCCATGTCACCAGATTTCTCAAGGTTTTAAAACACGTCTCTGGCTCCCCATTCCTCTCAAGAGAAGGTCCACAAAAGCCCTTTCCGATTAGGTTCCGACTAATCTTTCAGGACTGTTTGCCCATCATCTCTTCACGTGTGAAGACTCCAGCCTTAACAAACACCCTTCTTTCCCTGCCGGATACATCGTTGTTTTCCAGGTCTCCGTGCCTTTGCAAGGCTGGTTTTCTTGACGTGGAGTTCAACTCCTCTTCCCACTTCTTCATTAGGAAAACCGTTCTTTTCCAATTGGGTTAAATAAAGAGAGAGATACAACCAATGCCTGCTCCTTTTAAAACCTCCCAGGATTCATTAGGAAGGGTTAGTCCAACCCTCTCTTGGGTTCATAGGGTGAATGAACATAGCTTTTTTTTTTTTAAATCATATTTGTTGGTCACTCTTTACGTATTTGCTTCCCTCATGCGACCAAGTGCTTCACCAGGGAAGGGATCATAGCTTATCCATCCGTCTGCTCCCGATGCCTGTCTTACTAAATGCTTGTCAAGTAGAGAACACGTTTTATCTTACCCAATCCCCTTTGTTCATTTTTATTACTTGCCTGGTTTGTAGACGTGTAGGTTTGGGGCCCTCAAGATCTAGCTCTCTTGTCTTACAGATGGGGAAACAGTCCCCAGAAGAGAAAAGCACTCAATCTATTACCATCTGGCCCACGTCTTGGCTAGTCCTACCCAGCTCTCCTACTCTTCTTCGGTGAGTTTTCTGGAAATGTAAAACAATATTAGCTTGAAGAAGAGGAGGAAGGTGAATCTGCTTTGTGTTTTCAGTGGTTCATGAGATAATAAAGTATAAATAAGATGTTTGTAAATGGGACCACATCCCAGATGCCCTAGAGTGGCTGGCTGCACGTGTAATGGAATGCTCTTACGAGTTCTGGTACAAAGAGGAAAGAGCAGCACATTGATCATTTTTGTACATTTTATCTCCTCCCTCTCCAAAGGGGACTGCTCACGAGGGAGATCCTGCTGCTGTTTGAGCAAAGTGGATGATGGTGTCTCTGTGCTACCCCAAGCAAAAAGTCGCTTGGGGGTAGATTATCTGCTGCTTTGATTCTCTGAAGCATCACACCTCTTCGTTGTTATCATGGTCGAGAGAGATAATTACGAATGTGCTCCGAAGAGCCATTTTGCGGGGTAACTAGAAGACATTGCAGAGTGCTGTTTCACGCTCTTTAATTCAGCTTCTTGACCATCTGACTTCCTAGTAGTCTCAGCCATGGGAAATGGGACCATTCAACTGGGACTTAGGGAGAAAGAAAAACAACTCTGTAAAGTTAAGCTTCCTAATTGACCAGGTTGGGTCCACTGTTTCTCTTGGCAACCTCAGTTTCACTGGGAAAGAAGCCAGAGAGCCAAGGAGGAGACAGAGGAGAGGTTCATCAGGAAAGCAGTTGTCTGGGGCCCAGTTAGCGCAAGTTCAGGTAACACATCTCCCAGTACCTGAGAACATCGCTGGGGTATAGAGAGGGCAGTGCCTGTTTCACAGGCATACTCGGTGTTCTAGAAATAATGTGGTAGGCATTAAAGAAGAGGCATTGAAAAAACTGAACTCATAGATACAGAGAACAAATGAGTGGTTGTCGGGGGTAAGGGTGAGGGAATTGTGCAAAGTCGATCAAATGGTACAAACTTCCGGTTGTAAGATAAAGAAATCCTGGGATATAATGTCCAACATGGTGACTACAGTTAACGATACTGTAGTGTGCATTCGCAAGTTGCTAAGAGAGTAGATCTTGAAAATTCTTATCCTAAGAAAAAAATTATAAATATGTATGGTGATGTATAGTATGTATATAAATAAATATAAACATATATATAATCATTACATTGTACACCTAACACTAGTACAATGTTTCATGTCAATTATATCTCAATTTGAAAAAAGTTATTAAAACTGGGGAAAAAAAGAAGAGGCATTGTAGTTTTTCGGAAATAAGGCCATGGATGAGAAGCCGGCAAAGCCATGATTAACCTCTTCCAATTGTGGAACTCTCTCATTTTCTCTTGGATTTCCCGGCTTGACTGTTTGATCCCAGACACGTGGTGCCGTTCTCGGTACAGACGGAGCGAAGGTTCCAGGGCTAATCCACATCTAAATTACTTGCAGTGCTTAAAATACACTTTGGCTAAGATACCCGTAAATATAAGTTCCAGTATTGTCTTCTGCTTCCTTGATGGACTATCTTGTGCACCATCACTCTCCCTACCTATCCCACTTGGGAGACCACTGAGCGAGGAAATCCACTTCCCCAGCACCTCTTTTCACAGTGGTAGATGCACGCGGGTTGGCTCCGATAACAGTCCCCACCTTACATTTGTTTCATGCTCTTTTAAGTCCAAATTGGCACTTTCACACCTGCTGCAAAGCTGAGTGATAAAACATCTGTGTTCCTCGTCTTTCCCTTTTCTTTTGATTGATGTTGTGGGTTTAACTGGAGACTTTCTCTTAGCCTTACCTGCACGATACTTGTGATGTTAGTCTTTTCCCCTCCTATCCCCCCGGCCCTTGAGAGGAGGGGCCCTTCCTCAGGGGTGTCTAGGATTTGGCTAGGCTTGCCCAGAGATCCCCTTTCTCTCTTCTGCACTCATTGGACTTTTTGTTCCAAGTGAAGGAAACCAAACTGAATCTGGCTTATGCAGAAAAGAGAATTGGTTGGCCTCTACAGCTAAACATTTCAAAGGTCTGGCCAGAACCAGATGTTCAAATGAGGTAACCAAGATTTAACTCTCTCTTACTCTCAGCTTGATTTTCCTCTCTTTATTGGCAGTGTCTCTGAACAGGGTGGCTCCAAGAAGCTCCAGGCTAATTTTTATCCTTATAGCCAACACTTTCCAGAAGAAAACCCTTTGTTCTCACTGATTCCAGTGGGAGCTCAGGGTTTGACTTTTATTGGATTACCTTGGGTGTCCATTCCTGAGTCCTTTGCTGTGATCGGGTACATATAATACTTGGATTCGTCAGGTCTTGGCCACATGAGTACAGCTGGCACCAGGGTTGAAGTTCCGCACAACCCACAGTGCATAAGAATCAAGGAGAAGGGCTGCTTTCTAAAGAGAGCATGGGCAGGCACAACCTTTACACGTCTTCCACATTTTTAAATGATTTTTCTTGACAGAGGCTCAACCTCATTGTTGGAACAATATGGTCCTTTGCCTGGATTATAGCCAATGCAATTGTGATGCTGACTACCCAGAGTTGGGTCAGGTCTCACAGGCTAAGGGCACGGTCCCCAACAAGAACGCCTTCAAGATACCATCCACAAGTTCAGGGATCCCCAGAAATCATCTGAATTTCTGACCAACGGGCTACGATTTGGGGGTTCTCCTAGCCCCTCAGATGCAGCAATTTACTAGAACAACTCCTAGAACTCAGAAAAGAGTGATAATTATGTTCATGGTTTTATTATAAAGGGTATAAATCAAGACCTTCTAAATTAAGAGTTTCATAGGATGAGATCTGGGAGGGTCCCAATTGTGACACTTCCACGTCCTCAAGAAACATCATCCTTTTGGCACATCAGTGGATGATTACCAACAAGGGAAGCTCCCTGGAGCTCCAGGCACTCAGAGTTTTTATTAGGGTTTACTGTGTAGGCATGGCTGATTGAATCATTTGTTCTGTGGCTGAACTGATCTCCAGCCCCTGAGCCTCAGGTGGACAGACTGATACATGATTCAAAGCCCCAGTCCTCTAATCACATGGTAGGTCTCTCTGGTATGGCCAGCACCCAGTCTAAAGCTATCTAGGGGCCCACTGTGGGACGCTTCATTTGCATAAACTCAGGTGCGGTCCAAGGGGCTCACCATGAGTAACAAAGATACTTGTATCATCTGGGAACTTGCAAGGGTTTAGAGGCTCCCTCCAGGGAACTGGAGATAAAGACCAGATAATTTCTTTATTATGTGATGCTGTTCTATGCTGGATCCCAGCTTCTTCCCAGGCTTGGAGATTAGCCACTGTCCACTATTCTCTTCTGCTGCCACCACTTCTAGACTCAACGTCACCTTCCAGCTGGGACTTAACAGTATTTTCCTCCCACAGCCTTGTGAGGGGTCATCTCTGGGGTCTCCCCCTGAACCCTACTTCTCCCTATTCCCAATCCTACTCTCTCTTCCTCCCAAAGCCCGTGACCTTGGAAAAGTCCACCCCTCTGTGTCTCGTTTTCTTCATTGGTAAAATAGGAATTGTGGATTGGTTTCAACTCAGCTGAGATCATACTTACCCCAGGAAGCTTTCTCTAGAAGACACTTTTGCTTTTTTTCTGTGGCTAGCATCTCCTCTTTTTTGAGAATCTTGCACTTTATGAGATGAATCTTCCTCTTCTTATAAGAGATAAAAAGTCCAAACTTGCTTTCTCAGCCTTTCTGGCAGCTTGGATGTGATCATGTGAGCTAGGCTTTGGCAATCAGAACCTAAGTTCTTGGAGGCAGCAATGTAAAGCTCAGGGTGAAATTAGCCAGAATCAGATTTTATTGCTTATGTCTAAAGAACAATGACTGATACACCTTTCTTGACCTTGATGCACCTTCCTTGACTTACCTGACAGGGGAGGCAGCTTCTGTGTGTTCCATCTGCATATTTTCTCTGTTACCACCACCATTGTTGTCATTGCTAATGTGTATTGAGTTCTTACTGTGAGCCAGAGGCTTTACACATGCTGTCTTACTGATTCCTTAGTGGTATAGCCATTTTACAGATGACGTACATAGAAGTGAAGATACCTCCCGAGGTCATGCAGCTAGTGAGAGCACAATTCAGATCTGAACTTTCTCAGTCTGACACCGGGATCTTCTCTTTTAACCATCATGCTATAGGACCATCATTTAACCCTTCTGCATTTAAGCCTCTGCTTCTAATCCTGGAGGATAGGGCCTAAGGTGTCTCTATTTTTATACCACTGGCATCTCTCACATGGCCTGGCACAGGTAGGTGTTCAGTGAATGCTTGAGCTCAAGTAGATGACAAGATCTCACCTGGTTCACACATTTCATGAACATCAAAGAGCTGCCCACCCACTTCCCACACACCCAATTGCTGCTTTCCCTCCCTTAGTTCTTTTTTTCCAGTTGCAATCTCCAGGACTTGTTTTTCAATTAATTTGAATCATTCTCTAGCTTCACATACCTGTTCCCATGAACACCTTCTTCAAATCAATGTAAAGTTGAAAATCTGCCCCGATTTTCCAGTTTTTCTTATTCACCTCTGTTCCTAGATTTTTGGAACTTTGGGAATAAAGGTGCCTCAAGAGCACCTTATACAGTATCATGTCCTCCAACCTCCAATTTTTTGGTGAGAAGAATTTCACATTTTTGGTAAGGTAAATTCTGGCATAGGTAATTTCTCTATTTGGAAGACATGTCGCCTTTATGTGGCGCTCCAGATAACAAATCTGGACTCTCTCTGGTATGATGACATCTTGCATAGAGGAGTCAAAGACTTTCTCTGAAGTTTGTGAAGGAGGGCATTGTCCTTCAGATAGCCACTAAAAGAGCAGATGTTGGTTAGGTGAGAAGAAGGATAATGCTAATATGCCTAGTTCTTGTAACTGAGTGCTTTTAGCTGTGACAGAAAACCCAGACTCAACTACCTAGAACAATGAGAGTCTGTATCACCTCACATTGCAAAAAGTCCAAACCAACGTAATTCTCTTGGCTCTGCCTCCTATTGATAGCAGGATGCCTGAACAATTCTGGACCTATGTGCTAACCTCCCAGGGAGGAAAGACTGTTTTCCCCTGTGTCTTTCTTTTAGGAGAAAGAAACCTTTTTCAGATGCCTCCGTTTGCATCTCATCGGTAAAACTCATGGGTCACACGATCATCTGTAAATCAATCCTGGCATGGGGAATGGGTATTTGCTGACTTGGGGTGAGTGATGGGAGAGCCTAAATCTCTACTGTTTAATAGTAATCTTGTCCCACACTCTGAAAGTACGTTTTTGTCACTTTTAAAAGTCTGAGGTAATTGGAATGCCTCAGCTCTGCTCTTATCAACCTGATGGGTCATGGTGGTAGAAGCATTTGTGCTGGTTTTGCCTCAGTACACTAAGCTTTGTGTTTATTTCTATATATCCGTTAGTCCCCAGCTTTGTCAGAATGGATAGTCTTGTATATCTGCCACCTTGCGGACATCTGTATTTCCCAGAAGACAGCAGGTAGCTATCTGAGGAACCCTGATGATGGCTCCTCTCACAGTCATCCAGTCAGCCAGCCATCTCTCCATTTATCTACTCATCCATCTATCTGTCCATCCATCTATCCATCTCTCCACCCAACCATCCATCTATCCATCCATCATTCCTTCATTCATTCCCCCAACCATCCACCTACCTATCTACTCATCCATCCATCCAACCATCCATCTATCCATCCATCATTCCTTCATTCATCCCCCCAACCATCCACCTACCTATCTACTCATCCATCCATCCAACCATCCATCTATCCATCCATCATTCCTTCATTCATCCCCCCAACCATCCACCTACCTATCTACTCATCCATCCATCCAACCATCCATCTATCCATCCATCATTCCTTCATTCATCCCCCCAACCATCCACCTACCTATCTACTCATCCATCCATCCAACCATCCATCTATCTATCCATCCATCTATCCAGTTGATGCCAGAAGTCCTCTGATAGGTGCTGGGAATATATTGATGAATAAAGCAGATCCAATCCTTGCCCTCACAGACCTAAATCTAACTGGACAGACAGGCAGTAAACAAGTAGACAAACATTTTGGGAGCTATTTTGAGACTAGAACTGAAATGGCTTTGTCTCCCCAATGTGAACTAATGTGGTTCCTGTGCTCAGTCTCCCAGGCTAGTGAGGTGGGGAAAGCTTGAGGGTCAGAGAGACAGATCGAAGTTTCAAGTTACTGGGTGTGTCATGTCTTTGAAACGTGAGTAAGATCTGCTTTGTACATCTCAGAGGATTGCTTTGAAGATCATATATGGATATGACTGTCCTTTGACAGATATAAATGGTTTTTAAAATTTATAAAAACTCTGAACCCCATCAAAAGATGGCCAATTTGAACCCCAACACAAAAGCCTGCATGTAAGTAGAGAGGCAGTGTAATATAGTTAAAAGAATATTGCAAAATCTCAAGACAACCAGAATTTGAACTCTGGATCCACTGATTGAAGGTGTGTGGCTTGGGCAAGCCACTCCACCTTGTTGAGCCTCAGCTTTTTTCCTCTGTAAAATTGAGAATAAACACAATAATGCCAACTTCAGAGGGTGATTACAAGGATTCAACCAGGAATGCGTATGAATGAATGACATAGTGCCTGGCCTACGTCACTCGGAAAATTATCACTTCTATTAAATTTTTACTCTTCATCTGTATATGGCTTCCCCTGTCTACCTCTAGAACCCCAAACAGGGGAGAACACTGTTTCAGCCAGAGAGAGTGAGGTTCAGGGGCTGAAATGAGTGGTTTGGGTAAAGAGGGAAGTGTTGCAGGAGTGATTTTAAAGTTAGCTTGGGCTTTTTTTTTTTTTTTTCTTTCCCCAATATCAGCCTTTACAGTTGGTCATAGCTTTCGGTCCAGGTACTTCCTGATCTGGGATCCATGAAAAGAAATGTCAGGATTGGGGATGATGACAGTGCAGCTGTTGGTTTCCATGGTATGAAACTCCAGCCACTTGCCTCCTTCATATAAAGTAGGAAGATAGGTAGTGAAATCAACACAACGTGACGTTTGTATACCAGGCTCACTATTTCTGTTAAAAAGAACAAAGGATATCCACCCAAATTATGTAGTTTTGGGCAAGTTCCTCAGCTTTTCTGCACCCCAGTTTCCTCTGCTATTAATATCAGAGTCATACTGACCTCATAGACCTGCTCTCAGGATAAACCAAGATTAACACGCAAGGCGCTTAAAACAATACCTCGCATACAGTAAGTATACAATAAATGCTCCATTTTAATTTGCTTGCTTGTATTTGGCTTGTATATGGACAGAGTAACTGTGAAGATACACAGGCTACTAGACACAGTGAGATTGAACCTCTCTAGATGGGAGTCAAGTCTGAAGTTTGGACGTTATTTAGCAAATGTCCTTTTACAATTTTTAGCATGTGCATGCATTCCCTTTCCCCATTTCCTAAGGGCAATGTAATATTCCTTAACTATTATGAACAGTGCAAAAAAAAAAAAAAGACTTCGTCTACATATTTACCGTGTTATTTCGCCAGCCCTCTGTGTCTCAGGTTTTGGGGAAGAAAATTCCCTTTCTTCCTTCAGTTGACGCTCTAGCAAGGGTCAGTAAATTATAGCCTGTGGCCCAAATCTGGGTGTAGTCTGTTTTATAGGGCCCCTAGTATAAGAAAGGCTTTTACATTTATAAAGGGCTACATATATGAAAAGATATTTACTCTCTGCTTCTTTACAGAGAAAGTTTCTGTAGTGTACATGTGGTTTTAAAAACTCTCATGATAGCCACTCAGTTGGCTTGGTCAGAGGAACAGGACAGTGGATCCTGGTCATCTGGCACAGGCTTGGCACACAGTAGGTGCTTAATTATGATTCTGAGAAAGATGCTCGCAACACAGCTATTTCTCCCTGTGGCTCTTTGAGCCTGGGAGCCAGGAGGTGATGTATTTCTTCCTCCAAGCCCCCAGTCTATCTTAGCAGTAAAATATCTTCCCTTGTTTGAGTAAGTACTCCTTGTCTAAGCAGAGTAGGTCTTGTTGCTGTTGTTAATGCTTGACTTCTTCCTTTATGGCAGAAGGTTCTACTTTGCTGATGGGCATGATGGGAGCGCAATGCTAGTATAGACCACTAGATGGAGCTACAGTTCTGAGAACTAGGCTCAGAAAGTGGCCCGTGGGAGGGCCCAGTGTCTTGTGATTTTAGCATCTCCCTTGCCCGAGATGGACCGTTCTGGACTTGGCTGTGCCACTTACTGGCTGTGTGACTGTTGGCAAATAACCTTAAGTCTTGGTATCGTTACTGTCCTTACTTGTAAAATGTGGATTAGAACAATGTCCACCTAAGAGGGATGTTGTGAGCATCAAATGAGCTATTATGGGAGTATTATCTTATTTGCAAGCTGTGCAAATGTAAGTAAATACAATGCCAGGGAGCCCTGCCTTTAGAGCTGTTCCTTGGGTATGATTCCAAAAGCAAGATAACTTTCATGACCTCCTCGTCTCATTCAGTGACGACTGGGGTCAGAGAGGGCAGCAGTGGAGGGAGGGGGGGAGGGAGTTCAGAGTCAGCTGGATATGAGTGCAGGACACTTTTGGGAGGCTGGATTTCATCATCTGTAAAGCAGGTGAGTCTGGCCTTGCAGAATGGTGCAGACGAAATGAGATAATCCGCGTCAAGCACTTTCCAGAGTGTCTAGAACAAAGGAGGCCCTCAGTCAGGGCTGGGTTGTGAGCGGGTGGCTTGATGCTTTTGTCTTTCTGTTCTCAAGGCTGCTCTCCTCTCCTCTCCTCCCACTTCCTACTTTAACCATCATGGCCCATGCGATGTGGATGTCCTGTTTCCACTTCGGTCCTCCCTCCTGAGTTTCAGATTTTCTCACTTGACTGTCCCACTCGATATGCTCAAAACAGAATGTTCAGAATTTTCTTTTCTTCCTTTCCTCCTGGTACATTAAAGGCACCATCCTCCACCCAGAGAGCCAAGCTGGAAAACTGGCTATGGTTCCTGACACTCTGCCTTCTGCCCACTTGTAACCCACCACACCAAGTTCTGTTGGTTCTTTTCGAGAGACTTTCTGTCCGCATTGCTATTGATCTCCCCACAATCACTTCGACAGCCTTTTCTTAGCTCCCTGCCTCCCGCCTTGCACTTACACAGCAGCCTTTTCTTTTTTTTCCTGAAGACAAGTCTGATTATGCTCCTGCTCAGGATCCTTCCATGGCTCCCTATTGCCAGTAAGTTGGTCTTAACCTCATAACATGGCCTAGAAAGCATCTCCAAATTTGTCCCTACCGCCCTCCTCCATTTCCCCGTCCTGCTGACAACCTGATCTTACAGTCTAGCCAGACCTTGTTATTTTAGTTCTTCAAATGACATCAAGTTTCTTCTTGCCTCTAGGCCATTGCACACACTTTTCTCTGTACCTGGAACATTCTTCCCTCCCTCCTTGTCTGGCTTACCTTTCTCTCCCTGGCTCCTACTCATCTTACAGCTATCATCACCCTCTCTAGCAAGACTTTTCTGACCACCTCAGGTATGAGTTGAGACCCACCCCCTCCTGCTACCCCCAGCCCTATGTCCCCTGGGATGTTCTTGTACTTGCTTTAATTTGGCACCGTTGTGCTGATTCTCTAGTGTAATTAAATGTTACCTAAGATTTGAGAGATGTATGAGATACATATCAGTTTTGCAGAGTCCCATCCCCTGTGTAGTGGGAAGCCAAATGTGCATTCAGGATTTCTATAGGGGCACTTGGGGGGCTCAGTTGGTTAAGCATCTGCCTTTGAGTCAGTCATGATCCCAGGGCCTTGGGATCGAACCCCATGTCGTCAGGCTCTCTGTTCAGCAGGGAGCCTGCTTCTCCCTCTCCCTCTGCCTGCCACTCCTCTGCTTGTGCTCTCTCTCTGTGTCAAATAAATAAATAAAATCTTAAAGATTTCTATAAATCTAGAGAACTTACGGAATAGTAGTCTGTCTTGGAGTTCCTGCTCCTATTAGACTCTTAATTGTGTTCTGTTCTGAGTCCCTCAAGCCCTTTCTTTGCCCCCAGGCAGACCCAGATGTAGAACATAGCTTTTTCTCCTGTTTCCTCAAAACATCACTCACAGAGGGCCCTTGAGTATATGACAGAAATTACTGAAGATCCAAGGTGATATAGTGGAAGCGGGTTGGTTTGGCTTGTAGTTTTTAGAAATCCGCTAGCCAGCCCCACCTCGGGAATTTCCCCTGGTTGGTTTTCCCCCAAGTTTCCTTCTCACTCTGTTACTCAGCCCCCTTTCCTCCTTCCTTTTTTTTTTTTTTTTTCCTCCCTTGGCCCTCCTCCTTTCTTCTCACCTCCCCCTCACCCCAATTCTTGTTTAATACAGAGAGGTGTGAGGTCTTTTAACTTTGCAGACTTCTTACAAGCAGTATCTCACCTTTGCACCTCAGTGGCTTGTCCGGGTATCATGCTAAACAAAGGACATCAGTGTGAAGAGATGTGTAATGCTGTGCAGTCCCTCCGCCCGCCCCACTGCCTTTTGTTGACTTGTCCGTCTCCATGTAACCTCCAAGAGAGCAGGGACCTTGTCTGCTTTGGTCATGGCTGTATCTTCAGAACCTAGAACTTGGTTGATGCATCTTGAGCTGTCAGTAAACATTCACTGAATGAATGAGTAAATGACTTGACTAGGTGAATGGAAAAGTGAGCCATTACTTAGACGAAAAAGGCGTGCCAGTTCAGCTCTCCTCCCTCCCTTCTGGATTATCATGAGGAGATGTGGAGGGCCAGCCTACATGAGTGCTCCGATCACCTGGGAATAGGAGCAAATCAAGCCCAGTTGTTTAATCGCTAATTCAGCTGGGCCATTAGTAAGAGTTAAAATGACTCCCTGTTCTGTAACTTAGGGTGTATGTAGGTAAGCATAAGCCTAAAATGAGAAAAGAGGTAAAATGGCAATGAGTCCATACAATGATAGGAAGTTAAGCTTCCTTGTGCAACCAAGACCACCGGAAAATATATGAGGACTGTTAAGGCTGAGATTTTCTTGTACACCATTTGCCTTGTTGGGGAATGCCCCATCCGTCCATGCATTCATCTACCCACCCACCCAGCTATCCATCCATGGCCTATATATAATGTTTAGAAATATGCTGTTGCTCCAGTGGTGTGAAATGGGGACGGTATCATAATTCCCTACTTAATTAACCAAGTTATTGAGAGATTAAATGATATTATTGGGCAATATAACTTCACCCAGCACAGGGCCTATTGCATAACAAAAGCTCAATAAATAGTAACTGTGGTTATTATTGGGATCTGAATACCATACCCAAATTCCACAGTTCCAGTTCTTTCCCAGCCAGACATCAAACACTCAGCTCCATTTTATTAACCAGAATTTGAGGAAGAGGAGTGAGGTGAAGGCACCTGGAGAGGGAGGGAATAGAGTCAGGCTGGACCAATGAGGAACAGAGACTGGGAGGTTGAGGTTGGGGTGTAAGGCTGAGGAGAGTTTCTGTCTGGGAATATTGCCAAAAGTCAAAATGTTGCCAGAAGTCAGACCCTCATATATCCTAGTGGGTATCCATGAGAGTAGACAGGAAGCAGGAACTCGGGTAGGAAGCAGGAATACGGTGTAGTCTAGCCCTCCTCCACTGGGACAGCTGGTTCACCCAGGTCCAGGCTATGCCCAGAGACTTTGGGATCAGATGGGGAGGTTGATCCGGGTCTGCAGCCAGGTGATGTAATCCTCTTCAGGCATATGGACGATGTGTTCACGCACAAACTGCAAGGCAAACACAGTAGCAACTTCAGATTTGGTCTGAAAGCTAGGTTCCCTCTGCTGCCCCACCTCCAAGATCCTGGAAGATGTGTGATTGAGGCTGGTGGCTGCAGGATGCCTCTAACCATTCAGGCATTCATAATGTCTGGAGCATCACCATGGGGGTTGTCCTCTCAAGAAAAGAACCCCTTTCCAGCTTCCTGGTTCAGCAGACTAATTTTAAGCTCCTTTTTGTTACTGTTGGCCCAGAGAAATTTGGGGAGAGCAGAAAAACCAGCTGTCTGCATTTTTCTTTCTGTCCTAATCCTTAATATCTTTTTAAAAAGTCATTTGTCCTTAAGCATTTTTTTTTCATTTGTAGACCTCTTTGAGAAGTGATGGCAACTATGAGCTCACTTCCAGAAAAGGCTTTTAAGACACAAAATGTGGTGTCATACAAGTTCTAGATTAAGAGACCCCCCCCCACACACACACCCAGGTTATCAGACATTCTGGGATGTTCTCACTGGAGGAGCATGCTAAGTTTTACTAGCCAGGGTGGTGAACTCACCTCAGAGCCGCCATATCCCTTCCTCTTACCCACTTGGAGATTGCCTCTTCTACACCCGCATAATTGGCAGGTGGAAGTGGACCCCATAACTGGCAAGTGGGGAGTGGAGAGTTGCCCTTGAGTGAGTTTAGGACTAGCCTACCAGTCTTTCCTGAAGGAACGTCACAGGGTGTGGGGAGTGCAGTCTGGACCTATGAATTTGTCCACAGGGTCATCCGCCTTGCCCCACTCCTGACCTCGCACCCACATATATACACTCAGGTCAGCCTGTGGGAGCGCCAGCCTGGCATGAAACCACCCAGAGGACTGAGAATTCCACCATTTGAGTCCCATCTTTATCTTGAGACATTGAAAGTCCTATTAAAATGTATATATACCATCTGGGGCACCTGGATGGCTTGATCGGTTAAGCATCCGGCTCCTGATACCATTTGATGCCCTAGGAATGGCTCCTGATACTTTTTGATGCCCTAGGAATGTCTAGAGTGAGGGGTGATGATAAATTACCATTAAAAACCATTCAGTGGCTTCCCTACAGCCTCAAGATAAAGACCCAAATCCTTAACCTGACTTTCAAAGGTCTGCGCAGACTGACCTCTCCAATCCCCTTGCAACCTTGCCCCTCCTTGCTTGCTACCTTCTCAACCCATTGACTGCGAATGAGTCCCTCTCATAAGTCAAGTTCTGTTTCAGCTTAAAAGTCACTTTCCCCAGTCGCCCTCGTTAAGATAGGTCCCTTCTACATTTACCTTAAACCAGGGCTCCTTAAACTTTATTGTGCATACAAATCACCTGGGACCTCATTCAAATGTAGATTCTGAGTTGGTAGGTATGGTTTGAAGCCTGAGATCCTGCATTTCTAACAAGCACCCAGGTGAGGTCTGCGCTTGCTGGTCCACAGGCCACATTTAGAGTTCTCCTTATTGTGATTGCTAGTTATTTTATTCCCTTGTCCATTTATTTATGTCTCTCAAAGCCTCCAAGTTTCCCCAGGGGGCACCGTTTACCCAGAATATAATGTCCCCTGGAGTCGAACCACCAAGGTCACGTAGTAATCCGTCGCCTGTTAGATGATGAGCTCTGTGAAGGCAGAGACCTTATGTCTTTTTAATTGGGTCTGCAGCACTTAACCAGTGCCTGGACATTGAGAGACGACTGAGTACAGACACCGGAAGCATAGCGAGGAGCGGACAGAACACAGTAGTTACCTCGATAGCCACAGCGATGTCCGGACAGCACAGCTCCCAGGTCCTCAGGTCCTGTAGCACCTTCAGGAGGACGTGGGGCCGGATCCTGAGGTCCAGGTTTTCCCCAAACTTCTGCAGTTTCTCCAGGATCTTTTGGGCGGGGCGGAAGTTCTTCAGGTCCTCGGGGAGTTTGGACAGCAGTTGAAAGTACCTTCAATTCCCAATCCCAAGAAGAGAGGGCCAGTTAGGAAGCTGCTGGGGGTGGGTCTGGGTATCTCAGGTTCTCCCTCCCTACTCTCTTTCTACCACTGATGTGATGTCTCCCAGGGCAGCCTAATCCTTATCTGGGAGAACTGCCTCCATTCCTGAATGTAAAGGGCCCACAGATCAGGCAAGCCTTTTGTTTTTTTCCAGGGGTACTAAAAGCTGGAGCATGATTTGCATCTCATTAAAAAAACAAAGTAAGGGCATGCTTTAAAGCATTTATGGCTTTTCTAATCAAGCAGACAGTGGGAAAAACCACAAGAAAGGAAGGGGCACTGAGATTCTGAAGCTTCTCTTTTGAGAGTTCATCAGGCCAGGGAGGACTCAGACACATCTATGGAATTCCTGCCGGGATGCAAGGGGCTTTCACGCCCAAGATGGAGGAAGAGGATGAGGGAGGGTAAAGTGTATGTGTGTATTTTCTATGTCCCTGATAGTGAGTAAGCTTGGGCCACAGCTTTGTGGGTTTTAGAAACCTTTCTGAATGCTGCCACAGTGTGGGAGGGTAGTTTGGTAATCCATTCTTGAGATGGTAGGAATAAGGTAGATTCCAACCTGGAAGTGGTTCAGGTATGACCAGGGTTTAAGGCAGGAGATGGCACCTCTTGAAAGAAGAAAAAAGGATCCCCCCCCCCCCGATAGAGATGAATCAATTGTAGAGAAATTCAAAGAAGAAATTGATCATCTAACTTTGGGCTACGTGCACTGCTTTGTATTTTATATTTTGTGGCATATATTTATTTGTGTCTCCTTGTGAACTCCCATTCCACATTATTAAAATCGTGGAAGGGATTCTGGGTACATTTTTAGACACTCTCTTCTAACTCTTAGATCTTGGTTTACTCAGCCTGCCATGATGGGGTTCGTGGCAGACTCCAGTTCTGTATTGCAGGGGAGCACAAACGCTGGGGTCAGACAGGGGTTTAAATCTTGAGGCTTCCTTGTTTACAAAGTGGGGATTCACACGTAACTTTCAGGATTTTTGTGGGGAATAAAATAGATAATTTAGGAAAATTTCTTAGGGTCGTGTCTGTCACCCAGTAATCACTCCATCGCTGTTGCTTTTTGTGGTAATTCTGTTATCACCCCCATGCATCTCGGATGCACACAGTGCATCCTAGGATATGCCTAGGAACACAAAGTGTTCCTAGGATATGCCTGCCTGGTTTTATATCCTTAAGGGGTCAAATTATATGGGGAATATAGGGATTGCCCCATAGACCTCACAATTTATAGAAATTTGTAGGTGGTTTGCCTCATCTGCCTCTTGAAAGGGGCTGGCAAATTAGTCCTTATTTGCAAGTCTGAATCAAACAGAAGATAAATAGGGAGCACACAGTTGTTGGATTATCTGTGGTTCAGGAATTGAGGGGTTCTTGCCTGACTGCCTGTTGGGGGTGGGGAGCCCTGTTGATGGCCAAGAACAGTCTTGAAGGATAATGGATCAAATGCGATTTTGTAATAACAGCCCCTCCCCCCACCCCCACATCAAGGACCATGTTATCTGGCTCCCGGGACCTTTACCAGTGGTTGGCAATTTCGTCTGCATCGCCTTTTACCATGGTCGCTTCATGCCTCATTTTTGCTATATCCTTTTTAAAATTCGAGGTAATGACAAAAGATTGGAGCATTCGGTGGGCTCTCTCTTCTTGGCGCCTGTATCACAGGTTGTATGAAAAAGAGGAAGAAGATCAGACCCTCTTCTCCTTTATCCACCCTAGCTGCCCTTTGAGATCAGACTTAAATACAGTTTTCTTCATGAAATCCTCAGCCCTCTCAGATACTCTTCAATTTGCAACATGGCTCAGGCCACAGGAAGACATGACTCTCTCCAAGGTCCTGAAATGCTCCTTTCTTGCTGAATCCAGTCCCTTTCTATCAGCCTTCATTCTCTCCCTACTACTTTTGATTGTACTGACACAGCTTTCTAACTGTAAAATGGAGGGTAGTAATGGTTCTGGCTCTTAGAGGCGAGGATTAAATGACACGATGTGTGTAAAGTGCCGAGCTTAGTGCCAGACGCACGGTAGGCGTTTGACTCAAGTTGGTTCCTCTCTTTCCCGCTCTCCTTATCATTATGGGCATATGTCCTAGGTCTCTAAGGAGCTTTTACGTTATAAACATAACCGTGTCACTCACCTGTGTACAACTTTCAGTGGCTTTCCGTTTTACTTGGAATGAAGTCCCCTGAGTAACTTGTCTTCCAAGGCTCTGGATTATTCAGCCTCTACAACATTTTCCAGCTTGGCATTTTATACTTTGGCTCATGAACAAAGTTCCAAGGTAAAGTTCAACCTCCACAGCTGGGCTAACAAGACCTTTTATGATCTGGTCTCTGTCTCTCTCCCTGATTACCATGAAAGCAACCTGAGCCCCAGCTACAACTCACTGGCAGTTGCTGGTGCCCTGTGCCCCTTCTGGCTGCCGAGACTTTGCTGTTACTTTCCCCTGGAACTCCCATCCCTCCTTCCCTCTTCCTATGTGACTCTCTGGGTTTGAATTCCACCTTTAGTACCTTCGACAAGAGACATCTCTGAGCCCACTTTTCTCATCTATAAGATGGGTCTAATAACAGCACCTACTTCATAGGATTTTTGTGAGGG
Source organism: Ursus arctos (assembly GCF_023065955.2). Taxonomy (NCBI): domain Eukaryota; kingdom Metazoa; phylum Chordata; class Mammalia; order Carnivora; family Ursidae; genus Ursus; species Ursus arctos. The sequence goes on from NW_026623030.1 coordinate 16,305,441, forward strand.
CAAAATGATAAATACAAAACTCTTACACCCCTGGCTGGTACATAGTAAGTGCCCTGGAAATCTCATCAATTTTTATTAAACTGAAAATGTTGTTTCCTCCAGGAAGACCTTTCGGATTGCTGTCTCAGACTATGCAAGACATTCTTTTCATGTGTTCCCTTAGCCCCAGGCCCACTCCCATGTTGGCCCTCATCAGCCTGTGTGGTAACTTCCTGTTTGTCTGTCTCCTTCATCAGCCTGGGGGCTCCCAGAAGGTGGGGGCAAGTCGTCTCCGAACAAGCAGTCAGAGCAGCTAACTCCTTCATGCTCAGAGGGTGAGAGACCAAAGGGTCACAATATAACCTTCATTGAATGGAATGGATGAATTTTACTGGGGCGAATGGTCACTGCAGTCAAGGGGTGGGCTGGGAAGGGAGACAGTTATTGGGTTGTCAGAGTAGGAAAGAAAATCTTCCAGTCGCCCGCCAGTACTCTTAAAATCAAGTTCCAAGTCTCAAGTGTGGCATTCATGGCTGTGCATTATGCAGCTCTCACCCCCTCCTTCTCCCTTCTCTTCAAATTTTCCATGTCCCTTCATGTGTTGGGGCTTTGTATGTACTTTTCCTGCCGCCTGGAATGTCCTTCTACTTTCTTACCACATCACCAGCTCCTCCTCATCTGTCAGGGCTCAGCCTAAAGTTACCTCCTTAGAGAAGTCCTCCTGGATTACCCAGCCTTAATTAGGTCCTCATGGTTTCTTTCTCTCATAGCACCCTGTTCTCTTTCTGTATGGCAATGATTATAATTTGTGCCTATATATTTATCAATTCAGTTATCTATTTATGCCCTTGGAGAGACTATAAGCTCTCCAAGGGCAGGAAATACATCCTTATTCCCTGCTAAGCCCCAGCACCTGATATCAGTGGGCACATACTTGGTACCAGATGAATGTCCTTTGGATGAATGAATGTTTGTGTGCCCTTACTTCCTGAAGATTTCCAACTTGTCTTGAAGAACGAAGCCGGCCTCCTGGGCCACGCTGTAAAACTTGGCCCTCATGGAGCTGCACACATCAGTCTTGGAATGGATGATGTCACGGTTCGTGCGGCTGTAGACACAGATACGAAAGGCTTAGGGGACGCCCAGGATCAGCCCCATGAGGCTGAACTGCCTGAGTCCCAAGGTGCTCCGCCACGGAGATTCTCTGTACCACCCTGGGTTCTCTACGCTCACCTGGATCCTCCCTCCATATTTCCCTGGATATAGGAAGGACAGATCTTCCCAACGACATCAGGCTGGTGGTTCAGGCTTTATTAAATATGTCCACAGAGAGACATCTGGTCACTTGAGCCCAGCAAATGTTAAGGACAGGGAGATTAAAATGGAATTTGGAGCTGGGAGACTCAGGTTCGAACTCCAGCATCACCATTTCTTAGCTGGGTGGCCTCGGGCAAGACATCTCAACTGGCCAGGTCTCAGTTTGCTCCTCCATAGAATGGGATAATGCTCCTGCCTGATAGGATTGGTTTTGGGGAATAAGCAGGTAATATGGAATGCTTCAGCCAGCGCCTGGCACAGAGGAGAAATTTGTTGCCATTGTCTTCATTGGCATCTTGATTGTGAGCCCCTTGCCCTAGGCATTCCTTGTCTTTAAGAAGTGCGTATGACTTCAAGGGGTGTGGTCTGCACTGGGTTATTTCCACACCCCTGGGGAGACAGATGATGTGGTTGCCACAGTGCCTTTGCCCAGCTTCTTCTGTTGCCCATCTGGCCTACCTTTTAGACTTCTTCTGGATGACTTGGGAGTGGCTTTCTCCATTTGTACTGATGAATCTGTCACTGAAACACAAAGGGATGGTTTCAGGTTGCCTGGAGCCTGCTTTTTGCAAAAAGGGTGTCTTCAGGGCTCTCATGACACCTGCTGGCCTCCAGGATTCAGGGAAGGGAGGTGGCTCTAATCAAGGGACCAGTCATGGAACTGAGTGTAAAATTTTCCCACCTCTTGGCCCTTGCTTCTACCCATATCCCCTTCCCAGAGGGCCCTTCTAGTTTCTTCTCCACCTGCTCAAATCTAACCCTGCTTCATGGTCTACAGCAAGTGCTGCAGCCTCTGACTCTTCTAGTCTAACTTTGACCTTCTGTCTCTTTGTATTGTCAGAATGACGTATTTTCTGGATCCCAGTTTCATTTGTACAAAATCGATCTTTCCCTCTGGAGGACATGTTTACTTGAGCCCTTTCCATTCCCCTCTCTATACCAATTAGCATGTAACCCCGGGGCTGAGTGCAGATTTGGTGAAGGGATGGTCAAGTCCTTCTAGTCATGATGTTGATGCTCCCAAGCACAGACTGCTTCTTCATTCAAGGATTCTCTTCTCTAAACTGGACCCTGAGTTGACCACTCACTTTGTTTTACTTTGGAGGCAGACAGAGCTGACTCCAGAGCCCAACCCGGGCACCACCACCTCCCAGTCTCCGGGCAAGCACCTCATCTCTGGATTGTCAGTGTCCTCATCTGTGATCAGTCAGCTCTTCCTGACATTGAACCCTTTCTAGGTGTGAGCTGATTGAATTCCTTGAGTGGCCACTCCCTCCTGTAGCTTTGCCTGGTTGGAGTTCCTAGAAGGGCTGAAGCTCCTGTGCTCATGCCCAGCCCTCCCGTGCACCTTCTCTTGGGTCCTTCAGTGTCTTGCACCTTCTCTCTTGCCCTGTCTCCCTTCTTACCAAATACTTGGAAAACTTACTTGACTGTCATTTCTGTCTGGTTCTAGAGGACAAGCCTGTTTTTCTTATCCCTGTGATGGGCAGCTGACCTTTCCCTTCTGGCCCTATAGCACCTGGAACTTCCTTAGGTAGATTGGCCCCTTTCCCAACCCCTCTCCATAGGAAAGGTCCTGACATTTGCTGCTTTTCCCAGAGGCTCAGAGGACTAGATCTAGAGGTCTTAGCTCTAGTATATGATGGATGGAGCCCTTATTCCATCTTGCTGAAATGCAGGGTCCCAGGAATTGTACCCAGAGGTCCTTGTGTTTGGATTCCAACCAGCTGCCCCAACCCATGCAGATGAATTCTTTGGGAGAGTGTGTTGGCTTTGTTCTCCCTCCCGTAGATGGCTCTCTTCTGTTCTAGCACTGACAGTGTGACTCAGGGAGGAAGGAGGAGGTGAGGGAAGTAGTGGTATTGGCTGTGACCATTTGCCTATCTCTGTCTCCCTGTTTCTTGGCTCTCCTTGAGTTTCAGCCATACTGATTTCTGCTCAGTGCCTTTAAGCTTCCTCCTGTCTCAGGCCCTTTGCACAGGCTGTTCCTTTTGCTTGGAACACGATTCCCACCTATTCCCACCTATCCCCACCTATTCCTGCCATAGGCTAGTTAAATCTTCTTTTCTTCAGGTCTCAGCTTAAATGTCAGACTCAGTCTTAGGCCCGTAGTGCTCACCATTCACCCAGTAAGGAGTACTTTTCCTTCAGAACACTTTCCATAGTCATGATTATATGGCTAACTCTGTGGGATTATTTAAAAAACGCATGGCTCTCCCATTAGACCAGAGATTCTTAACCATGGGCAGGATTCAAGGCGTCTATGAATGCAGATGCAAAAAAGGTTACATCTTTATTTCAACTAGCCTTTAGCAGAAATGGAAATCGCATGTATATTTGCACAACACATTGCAGTTGTGGCTGATACTTTGAAAGATCATTTACATTCAACACTAATCTAAAATTACAGTAGTTATTAGATCTGCTGCTAGTCTTGTTATTTAACTCATTGCGAAAGAAGCCCATAGATGACTATATCCCAAATTTGGTTGTAATATCATAATCTATAGTATTATAGATTTTGTTGCAAACCTTTGAGATTTACAGTATGCATTTTTCTGAAAGGGTCCATAGCACAAAAAAAAGTTATGACCCCACCCAGTCCAGATAGTGAGGTCTGCGAGGGCAGACTACTTATGTCCTATTTGCTGTTCCCTCTAAACCTAGCATTGTTCCTGGCACAGGGAGGGGGACTGATGAGTCTACTCAAGATGAGTTAAGTGACATGGGGGTGGGCCTCCTCTCCCTCATTAAAATCCACCCAAGTAAAGAGGGAAAGGGTAGTCCTGGAGGGGATTCCACACCCTCCCTGGTTCATGTCTCTCCATGACTGGAAGATTTTAACTTTATACAGTTTGAATGGGAGGAGAGACACCTGGATACTCACCCCTCCCAGCCCCAGAAATTAAGGGGCTTATTTCTAGTGAAGAAGGAAAAAGGCCCCCCTCCCTGCCCCACTTCCCACAGGCTGGTGAGTGGCATCTCTGCAGTAGCCCCTGTAACTGTGGGGTGCCCTCCTACCTTGACTTGCGGGTGGTCTGTGTGTCTTTACAGGCAGAATCTCTCTTGGTTTGTCTGATCATTGGCAAGATACTGCAAAGCAAGATCAGTCTCTTAATAAGGCACAGAACATACGGTGCCCCTGAGGCAGGAAGTATCTGTGGGAGGATGGAGAATTCTCTTTCTAGAGCAGGGATCCTTAGACTTTACCGGGCATAGGAATCACCTGGAGAGATTGCTACTAATACAGATTCCTGGGCCATACTCCCCGGGATTTGGATACATCAGGCCTGGAGTGAGGCCCCAGAAGTTGCATTTAAAACCACACACACACACACACACACACACACACACACTTCTGATACAGGTGTGCAGAGAGCCCATTTTGAGACCTTAGAATGTCTCAGCACCCTGTTCAATGGTGCCCACTTGAAGTGCTTGTTAAAAAATAACAGTTTCCTTTGGAGATTCTGATTCGGTGGGTCTGGGATGAAGACTACAAATTTGTATTTTTAACAAGCCTCCCAGCTAATTCTGATCCTCAGAGACATTTAGAAAATACAGGCAGCAGATTTTAAGAAAAGGTCATCTTCCTGGGTGGTGTTAGGGTCTGAATGTTTGCATCCCCCCCCCCAATTCATATGTTGAAATCCTAATCCCCAAGGTGAGGGTATTAGGAGGTGGAGGCCTTTGGGAGGTGATCAGCTCATGAGGTCAGAACTCTCATGATTGAGATTAGCGCCTTTACAAAAGAAAGCGCAGGGAGCTTCCTTCCCCCATGCAAAGGTCACAGCGAGAAGACAACCATCGCTAGACACCGAATCTGCTGGAACCTTGATTTTGGACTTCCCGGCCTCCAGAACGGTGAGAAATAAGTATCGGCTGTTTGTAAGCCCCCCCCCCCCCCCCAGTCCGTGGTATTTTTGTTCCAGCAGCCCGAAGAGACTAAGACGACCAGGGGGCAGTCTGGCCTTGAGGTCCAGTGGACTGTTAGGGGTTCTGAAAAACCCTAGATTTCTCTGTCAGCCCCAAGGGGAGCAGATTTGGGACCTCAATTGAAAAAAGAATCCAGGTTCTAAAGAGGAGGAGGGCAGAAGAAAATGGGCAGGTTTTCCTCGCTGTCTCTCTGCAGCTCTACGGAGAAGCCTCCAGTATCTCCTGGCTCAGGGAGAGATTAGGGAGATGTTTCTCCCGGAGGAATTGAGGAGGATGGGAAATTTCAACAAGTTCTTGCTCCGTCACCATGGTTATTGTATCACTGAAGTGAACGCAGAGGCCAGGCGAGGAGTTTTGTGTTTTCATGTGGTTTTGTCTTTTGAGGACCTTCTGGAAGTCACTCCTCGCCCTTCTCCATCCATGTGGTGGGGCATTGGCAACGGGTAGTTGTGAATGCACATGCATACACATGCTTCAGCAACATGCTGTGAGGATTCCGTGCGATGATACGTGTGAAATAAAAGTACCACTGCCGCCGTGTATTGAGCGCTTGTGATATGTTAGGCACATGCAAATAGGTTAAATGCATTATTTCACCTAAATTCTTAACATGACTCATTGAAATAGACATCGTTTCCACAACGATGATAATGCTTTACAAAGATAATATCATGTCACTCTCACTACAACCCTTTGGGATACGTTGCTAATGAGCCTCATTTTACAGAACTGGAATCAGGCTCAGAAAGGTGAGGCAACTTGCTCAACATCACCCAGCAATTCAGTGGCGGGGAGGGAGATCCATCCAGCCTAGCTGACTTGGCTCCAAGGCCAGTGCTTCGAGGCCACCCAATCACATTTCATAGATGAGAAAACGGAGGTTTAGAGAAAGGCTCAGTCGACCTGTTCTAGTTGGTGTTCATGCCGTGGGTTCTTACAAAAGAGGGAGACTCAAGGAGCTGATGCTTCGTCATTAATGTAGGTCTCCGATGCTGGTAAATCAGGAACAGCAGCCAGGGCCTGGAGGGCCAGCACGGTCTCGGGATGCCTCCGCGTGCCACCCTCCGAGCCCCTGATGCAAGTTGAGGCAGCAGCAGCAGCAGAAATCTGTCATTAGCAAGCCGCAGCGGGTGTGATGCATGTGCAAGGGCTCGGTGAACTGTAATTACAGTAATAACAATAACCAATAAGTCAGCGCCGGCATCCCAGTAGGCTGAAAGCGATGAAGAACCTCTTCCAGTGCATCATTTATTTTCAGGAAGTAATTTGCTTGCTCAGAGGGATCTGTACTTGGGAAGGAAACTCCAGCTCTAGCCTGCGTGGTCCCTGAGGCTTTTCGAGGTCAGAAGTCCTGTGGATAAGGCTTCCCGCCAGAAGGAGGGCACTTCAGGTTCCAGTCCGATGCCATGAGCCGATCACCGTGCTCGCCAGCTTGACACTTGTGAGGATCTTTGTTGTTCTTAGGAAGGAAACCAGAAATCTTGAGGTGGCCTCCAAGGTCCCCGGACAGATTTATGCCCCTCTCCATCCCATTCTGGCCGCCTTTCGGTTCCTTGAAGGTGCCATGGTCCCTTCTGAGCACGTTTGCACGTGTGCTGCTTGAAATGTTCACCTGCCCCCAGTGTTGGCTGGGGAGCTCTCTTTCTCGCCTCATCCACAATCTCTTACAGTCTCTTCCTTGGAGGAAACTTCTCTGACCCCCTCCCCATCGCAGACTAGATGACATTCCCCTATTATTCAGCCTTTTAGGTCTGAGCTTTGCTTTTATCATGCTTCCTGCAATCATTGGTACCTAATCCATACATATTCATAACTATTCAGTAAAAGAGTGGACAAATAACTTTACGGTTCCTGGGAAACAGTGCAGCATAGTGGTTAAGAGGATGCTTTTTGGAATTAGAAGGATCTGCATTCAAGTTGTACCTTTACTCTTCATTAGCTGGGTGACCCTGAACAAGTTACCTAGCCCCTCTGAGCCTCATTTTCTCATTTGTAAAAAGATAATAGTGTCTTCCTCGGAGGATTGCTGTAAGAACCCAGGGAGTTGATACACACGGACAAAGTCCATGGCTCAGTGCTCATCACAGAGAAAATGCTCAAAAATTTGAAACTGCTATGTTGCAGCTAAGTGAAATAAGTCAAGCAGAGAAAGACAATTATCATATGGTTTCACTCATTTATGGAACATAAGAAGTAGGAAGATCGGTAGGAGAAGAAAGGGATAAAGAAAGAGGGGGGTAATCAGAAGGGGGAATGAAGCATGAGAGACTATGGACTCTGGGAAACAAACTGAGGGCTTCAGAGGGGAGGGGGATGGGGGAATGGGATAGGCTGGTGATGGGTAGTAAGGAGGGCACGTATTGCATGATGCACTGGGTGTTATACGCAACTAATGAATCATGGAACTTTACATCAAAAACCAGGGATGGGGGCACCTGGGTGGCACAGCGGTTAAGCGTCTGCCTTCGGCTCAGGGCGTGATCCCGGCGTTACGGGATCGAGCCCCACATCAGGCTCCTCTGCTATGAGCCTGCTTCTTCCTCTCCCACTCCCCCTGCTTGTGTTCCCTCTCTCGCTGGCTGTCTCTATCTCTGTCAAATAAATAAATAAAATCTTTAAAAAAAAAAAAAAAAAAAACCAGGGATGTACTGTATGGTGACTAAATATTATTATTTAAAAAAATTGGAACTGCTATGGCTAATGTTATCACTATTATTCTGACATCCTTTATTTACCACAGGGGTCAAGAGAACGTACCTGGGTGCTTTTCTTTGCATCCCATTTTCCATCATGACTGTCCTTCGGGCATCTTCCCGAACCATCTCCAGCAGCTTCTGCAGATCTGATGGGAACATGAGAGGTCATTGTCCAGAGGGCAGGCAGGGCTGATATCCTCTCTGCTTCTGCGTGGGGTGAGCTGGAGAGGGATAGAGAGATAGGCAGCCCATAGAGTTTGGCAGGTTGTACACCAGACATCACCTCCCTGCTTAAAACCAGTGATTTGTCACTTTCCCTTTAGGTAACACTTACATTCCTCCACATGGCCTCTGATCTGGCTGCTTGTTTTCTCTCCTGTCTCATCTCACTTCCCTCCCTGACCTTAAACTCTAGTGTAGCCAGAGAGAACAGTTTCCAGTTCTGAGAAGAAATCATCTTGTTTGGGAAACCCTTCCTGATCCTGTGGACCTGAAATTCCAACCCGGTGATCAACAGGCTGAATCTCGCTCACACATGTTTTGTTTGATTTGACTTGGAGGCTAACTTTTTAGAACTGGAAGGTTTCCTGTAAAAATCCAGACCTTCTGCTTTCCTGGAACAGACTCTGAGATGGGGCTCATTCTTGCTGCACTCGGACAGTGGCATTCGGGTAGGCACACGCCCTCCAGCCCCGCCCCACCCCCAGTGCTCTCGACACTCCTCATTGCTCTAGTGACTTCTCCTTGCGTACTTAATGTTGTTGCTTTCTACATAGTGTAGAAAATACATCTTTGTGCCCGACCGTTGATGAGACAGGAGAGAAAACAAGCAGCCAGATCAGAGGCCATGTGGAGGAATGTAAGTGTTACCCAAAGGGAAAGTGACAAATCACTGGTTTTAAGTGGGTTGAAGTGTGTCTTCCCAAAAGATGTGTGGTTGTCCTGATCCCCCAGTATTTCAGAATGTGAATTATGCACATTCTTGGTTGGAAATGGAGACATTGCGGATGAGGTCATACTGCTGTGGAGTGCGGCCTTAATCCAGTATGACTGGTGTCCTTATAGCAAGAGGGGACACTCAGGGAGAGGATGACCTGTGATGACAGAGGCAGATAGACTGGCGATGCGTCTAGAGCCCAGGGCCGAGGATTGCCAGTTACTACCAGAAGCAAGGAGAGGCAAGGAAGGAATCCCCCCTCCAGGCTCCAGAGGAAGCACAGCCCTGTGACACCTTGATTTTGGATTCCAGCCTCTAGAACTGTGTGAAACAATAAATTCCTGTTGTTTTCAGCCTCCCGGTTCCTGGAACTTCATTACGGCAGCCCCAGGAAGCTAATACACTGACTCGGAAGTTGGAAAATGAAATATACTTAGAGTAAACTATACGCTTCAAGGAGAGTGGGACAGTGGAAGTCCTGCATGTTTCATGTGGATACAGATTTGCAAGTACCTGGCACTGTGCTTGCCATAGAGCAGTCGCAGTCAGCATTTGCTGACTACGTAAGTGAGTGGATAAGGAGAAAACAAAAAGAGGGAAGGATTTGGGAGAACTTGAGCTGGATTTGGGGGTATCAGTGAAGGAGGACAGTGCAAGTGGGGATATTTGCACCCTTCAGCAGGTGCCTGTCATCAACACAAATGCAGGTCTCAAAAGCCATACCTGCAGGAGTGAAGCCCAGTGTCTCCCACTGCCATTTGTATCCAGCCTTGTTTATGAATGCAATCACTGGGTGCTAAGGCAAGGGCGCTTCCCCTTAATGATCTTGGAGCCATCTAGGCTGTGATGAACACTAACAATCAGCCATTTTCCACTTCACCTTCCTCATTCCCATGTATTGTATCTTCCTAGTAATTTGTGGGCATGATTCCAGTTGACCTGAAACCGATCTTCATCATTGTCTCCTCACGCCCACCTCCCTTACTGCGGCACATCCCAGAATCGTTGGGGAGTGTCTAGAAGCCTATTAGTAAGGGAGCTATGGCTCCCTTCCACTTTCTTCCCATCTCCTGGGAACCAAGGAGCAACATCTGACTGCTCCCTCACTCCTTCACCCACCCATATTCAAGCCAGCCTAGGGGTGGGTGGATACCAGCAAATGACCTTGGTGACCTTGCGCATTGGGCAGCTCTCCTAGAGAATCATGAGGAAGGCTTCACACTCACTTAATGCACCAACGATTTTTCTTCCTGTTTGCCAATAATACCTCTGGGTAAGTACAGTGCCTAGCAGTATCAAGCTCCATCCATCATATAGCTGAGGTTGGATACCCATGAGCTAGAATAAAGCCTGGGGACTCAGGAGTTCTACATCTACTCCTCAAGGCTACCTGGGAGTAGACACTTATTTGCATGGGGTGCAGATGTTACAAAATAGGGTTTCCCTGAAGAATGGGAGGCCCACACTCAGAGGAACCTGCTTGGTCCTCAGTCCCCAGAGCTGTGGGGATGACATTATCCATTGTTTACAGACAAAGGCATCCTGTGTTTTCAAATGCCAAATCATACACCAAAGAAACAAATTCTGACTTCCTTCCTCCATCTCCCATCCACAGCCTGTCCGTAAATCTCACTCTTGAGTGACTAAACTTGTTTCTTTCTCTTTGGGGGAAAACAGAGGAGGTCTTTTTGTGGTACGGGGTTGGGTTGTGGGGGAACATTAGCCGCCATAGGATGGATCCATCTTTCTGAGTTGCTATTTAAATGAGTTTCTCCTCTAACAGTTCCAAGACTGGGAGCTTCAAGACTGGCAGGAGAAATGGCCTGGCTTTGGTTTCTTGTGAAACCCCTTGCCATTGATTTAGGGAGGGGATCAGTCCACAGAGAGGCCATAACCTGCTGTCCCCAGTGGTTTGCCTCCACAAAGGCTTCATTATGCAGCCAGCCTGGAAATTAGACCTTGGTCAAATGGTGTGTCTCTCAGAATAGGATTCATGAATTCAGAATAAATTTGAGGAGCTTTTAGAAGGCAGTGAAAGTCTGGGAAATTAATCTACTTTTGTCAAGGCTATGACAAATGGGATGAATGTTAAGGTATAAATAGAGGGGAAGGATGAGGAGGTGAATGTAGAAAGACTTTCTCTCTGGGACGTAGGTCTCTGGCGGAAATGCATCTCCCAGTCATTGTCGTGCACCCAGTGTGTGCTGGGCTGAGGGTGAATAAGACGCCATTGTTCCACATGGGCAGTGAGCTCACGTTCCTCTCCTCTATCTTCCTTAGTAATAGAAATATGTGCATGCATTTGTGCGTGTGTGTGCGTGCATCTGTGTGCATGGGTGTGTATGTTCTTTTGTGTGTGTGTGAGGGTAAGCGTTTACTAGACCAGTTGTCCAGCACCTTTGCAGCTACGTGTGCCCCCGGGATAAAATTCTGGGCAATGAGAGTTTAGTAGAAATGTTTTATGGAGCTTCTGAGCAGACTGCTTCCACTCAGCAGGAAGCAACACTTTTCTGCGTCACCTGCTTCCTTCTGCTTCCAGCCTAGCATGTGGCTGGGACGACTGGCATTCCAGCCATTTTGATCATAAAATGATGCCAAGCATGGTGGCGAAGAAAGACAGAAGGACGCAGGGTTCCTGATGACCTTTGGGAGCCATACCAGCTGTGGACTGGTCTTCTTTAATCTGTAAGAAAAATAAACTTTTATCTGTTTTAAGCCACTATTTTTCAGATCTTTGTATCCAGCCAAAAGAAGTTCCTACCTGATGCAGTGAGATACGGTTGTAAATTTAAATTTAAGTGCTCAATAAAAGCAAATACAAAGTACTAAGAGAACTGAGAGGAGGGAACCTAGGAGCATCAGGGAAGACTTCGCAGTGGAGGGAACATTTGAGCTGAGTCTTCAAGTTTTGAGTAGGAGTCCACCAGACTAAAGGGTCAGAGATGAAAGGGCATTGCAGACAGAGGATAACATGAAAGGTTGTGCATTGTTTAAGAAGAGGAGAGCATTTTGGTGAGGTTGGAGTGCCTGGTGTAAGGTGTGAAGCGGTAAGAGCTGAGATGATTACAACAGCCTGGGACAAGATCAGATGCAATGTCTTAGAGTCAGTGGGGAATCTTGAAAGATGTTAAGCTGGAGAACACTATATCAGATTTTTAAAAAGGATTTTATGTATTTATCTATTTATGTATTTATTTATTTAGAGAGTGAGGGGAGGGGCAGAGGGAGAGGGAGAGACAGAATCCCAAGCAGACGCCCCACTGAGCATGGAGCCCAACAAGGGGTTCCATCTCACGACCCTGAGATCATGACCTGAGCTGAAATCAAGAGTTGGACGTTTTACCAAGTGAGCCACCCAGGTGCCCCCTCTTTCTTTTTTTAAAGAGATGTGGGGAAGGGGCAGAAGGAGAGGGAGAGAGAGAATCTTAAGCAGGCTCCATGCCCAGTGCAGAGCCCAATGCAGGGCTCGATCTCATGACCCTGAGATCATGACCTGAGCCAAAATTGAGAGTTGAACGCTTAACTGACTGAGCCACGTCGGTGCCCCTATATCAGATTTTTTAATTCAGAAAGTTCCTTCTGGCTCAACATGGAGAAGAATCCATGGGCAAGTGAGGGCAAGACAGAAAGCAGGGAGACTAGGAGGCTGGTGCTGTCATGTGGGTGAGAGGTAATGAGAATGTGGACCAGGGGAAGGGGAGTGTTCCAGACTCAGGTACCTGTGGGGGTCAGGCACCAGATGAGTGACAGGAGCTAGTATAACAAAAATCAAGTTTCTCTCTTGGTCGTTCATTTCCGCTTTTTCTAGAGACTTGGGTAAAGCATAGACATTAAATGTGACATAAGGGCCAGATTGCCTGGGTTCAAATTCTGGCCTCACCACTTACTAGATGTGTGATTTTGGGCAAATAATGAAATCTCTCTGTGCCCCAATTTTCTTATCTACAAAATAGGCACAAAATTGTTTTGAGGCTAGAATAGTGCCTGATACGTAAAAGTTTTCTTAAGCATTAACTATTGTACTATCATCATCATGATCATTATCATCTTATTCTGAGAAAACAGTAGGGCAAATGAGACAATAAATGGCCATTTACTTGGTCAAATGGGAGCAATAATTGGGGGTAATAGGGAGTGGTGGGGACTGGGGAAAACTAGCCAGCACATGCCCCCCCAAAGAGGAGCAGCTCCAGTTGAATGCTGTGCAGGCTTGTGGGTCCACTCTTGTCACAGTGTTGTTGTTGTTGTTGTTATTGTTGTTGTTATCAACATTTTTATGTAAAATCTCTCAAATCTTAAAATACCATTCCCACTTCTTTTTTTTATTAAACAAAGCCTTGTGTATGAAACAAAACGTAAGTGTCAGGAACTAGCCTACGTGCCCCAGTTTTCTAAGATGAAGTAATGAAAATGAAGAGAGAAGGTTCAAAGATTTTAGGAGATAGGACTGATGGGAGCAGACAACTGGTTAGATGTGGGACGGAGGCAGCCATTGGGGACAGGTCTGCGGTGTCTTGGGTGCCTGGAGAGATGGCACTGTTCACCCCTCTGCTCATCGCAGCCTCCTTCCCCCTCTGCTCCCTCCTTCCTTCTGCATTCCCGCTGCCACTGGGAGGGCAGTATGCTGCTTCTGGACCAAGCCCGTTCTTGAAGCTGGGGACACTTCCTACTTGCAGAGCTCTTAGGGTTTAAAGACACACAGCATGGATGTGACACTAATAACCACACAGACACCTTTGAAAAGAAAACCAGAGCCTGTTACTCCTGTACCGAAAGCCTTCCAGAGACTTCTTGTTGCCCTCAGAATCACTCTGAAGTCCTTACCTTGCCCTACAAAGGCACTGCCCACTCCGACTCCTGTCTCTCTCCCCGGCTTCATATCCTCAGATCTCAGCCTGAATGTCAGCGCTGAGAGAGGCTTTTCTGACCACTCTGGCTAAACTAGCCCCATTCCCACCGCCAGTCTCTCTCTGGCCCATGTCTTGTTTTATGATCTTATGATCACATATTAACCTGCATCCGCCTTGCTATTTGCAGCTTTCCTGTTTATGGTCTGCTTCTTCCTCCTAAAATGTAAGCTTGGGGAGGGCAGGAACTGCAAGTCTCAGTTCCAGGCACTCAGTAGCTCATCAGTAGATATGTGTTGAATGAAAGAAGGTTCAAGACATCTGTAAGAATCACGTGTCTACGGATGGTTGAGCTTAGTTCCTCTCTATCTTAGATAAGCTGTTCAGCAAGCAGCTTTCAGGGCTTAGAGCCTTTCATGATTGCCTGTTGACAAGGGTGGGATTTTTTTTCTCATTGGTAGCTATGGCTCGGAGTCCTGAGCACTGACGGGATTTTTGCCCTTTTGCCCATTTTTGGTTTTGATGAGTCAGGCCTCAGTCAGGCTTTCTGGTCTACCTTCACCTCTTGTTCAACCTCCTCGAATCTATACCACACCCAGTCCTTTTCAGCTCAGCCCAGACCAGCCTTGGTTGTGAACGGGCATTCTAGTTGGTGTGGAAGAGCCCTGGCGAAGACGGCAGGCCTCAGTTTGGGTGCCACTGAGGGGACACAGGAGATGTGGCAGGAGAGGGTTCCAGGCACCAGAGGCAATAATTGTACACTGGCCAGCCTCTTTTATGATCCTTTTTTTTTATCCCTTCTACCTGCTCTTTCTGCATAAATCCCTTCTTTTCCTATCTCCTTTCACCGTACCTGCTCAAGCTAAAAATTCTGAGAAAAAAATTTTTTTACATGACTTACTGAATCTAGCTAAGATTCTTTTTTTTTTTTTTTTTAAGATTTTATTTATTTGAGAGAGAGCACGAGAGAGAGCGAGGAATAGGGGGTAAGGGCAGAGAGAGGGAGAAGCAGGCTCCCCGCTGAGCAGGGATCCCGATGAGGGGCTTGATCCCAGGACCCTGGGATCATGACCTGAGCCGAAGGCAGTCACTTAGCTGACTGAGCCACCCAGGCGGCCCCTTAGTTACAATTCCATCCGGTGGAAGTCCATAGGCTTCTCCTGAAAGAGCATGCGAAACTGTGTATAAATTTTCTTCTGGGGAGAGGAACCCTAGCTTTTAATGGATTTTCTAAAGAACCTGTGTCCCACAGATTGTGAACCACTGAAAAAGCTTGTTCCAGTTGGGGGGCGGGGGTTGGGGGTGGGGAAGGTGGTGTCACAGAATGATACAATTTCCATCTGTAAAATACCAGGAAAAGACAAATCCCTAGAGACAAGAAGTAGATTTACGATTGCCTGGGGCCGGGGTTGGCAAAGGAGAGGGACTGCCGATGGATATGAGGTTTTCGTCTGACTTGATTGAGATGTTCTAAAACTAAATTGTGGTGAGAGTGACACAACTCTGTAAATGGACTAACAGTCATTGAATTGTACCCTTAAAAAGAATGAATTTTATGGTATGCAAATTATACCTCCATAAAGTTGTTTTAAAAAGTCAATACCGGATTTCAAAACCTTAGTATGAAAGAGATATGAAATATCTCATTAATAATTTTGTACTGATTACATGTTGAAATGACAATATTTTATATAAGTTGGGCTGAATAAAATAAATTATTAAAATTTTAAAAAGAGCAGTTGAAGACCACGGGCTGTCTCTCACAGAGAAGTTGCTCAGAGTAATCCAAGTTATGGAATATATTTCCGATCTTCACTGGAGGAAAGCGAAGGGGACGGAGGAAAGTGAACGGGACTAGGGGACCCCTGTGTTTCCTTTAACTGAGTGGGGGGGTGGAGGTGGAGCAGAAGGGGTTCTTGAGGTCTGGTTTTGAAGCAAAGAGTCAAGGTGGACTGGTCAGCTCTCAGGTAGGACTTACTGATGTGGAGAGGTTCTTCGTCAGGCTTGGTTGGCGGTGATTCATTGTCCTCAGTTTTCTTGCTGCCTGTCCCCTGGGTGATCACACCCGTGGGCTCATCCGAGCCGGGGTTCGTGGAGACCATGCTGCTCTGCAGGGACGATGCCCCACTGGTCCGGGACGGACCGAGTGTGAAGCCTCGCCGGCTTGGTTTATGGCTGACGCGGACTACAGGAATTTTGGATTTCTTGGTCTGAAGGAAAGAGAGAAGAAAGAGGGATTGCAGAAAGAAGGGAGGGAGGACAGAATGGTGGAAGGAAGGAGAGAAGGAGGACGGAGGGCGAATAGAAGGGAAAGAGGGAGGAGAGAAGGAAGGAAAGTAAGAAAGGAAAAAGTGAAAACCTGGCTCTGAATGTGAATTCCTTTTGGCTCTTTCCAAACACCGTGACACATGTCCTGGGTCTGGGGTGACCTTCTGTCACAAATCAAGACAATTTAAAATGTGTATTGTCTGAAGCAAGCATGATGGGACTAATTCCATTCAGTGAGCCCCGTGGTTGCTCAGGTAGTCACCACAGGAGGCCAAACACATATTCCAATGACGTTACCAGGGACCAGAGGAGTTTTAGACTTTGCTTTTATAATAATCATCAGAGTTGATTTGTAAACTGTGAGAGTCTCATTTCTTTAGCTACCTCTTGGTTTGACCCCAAATTGGATGAATCAACTTCTTGTTCACCAAGTTGACACCAGGCCCTCAAAGAATGAAGATTTGTGTTTACTTGGGTCTTCTGAAGAGTACAAGATGGAGAACATTCTAGATCTGATGTTTAGGGAAGCAGATGTGTCTGATAGGGTAGCATTCTTTGGCGACACGGAGAGGAGCCATGGTTGTGGTGGATGGAAGGGTCTAGATGACAAGTCCGAGCAGCTAGTAAGGGGTAGGTAGAGAAAGTCCTATAAAGAGAATGTGGACTTTTGGGAGGAAAGGAGTCCGAGAGGATAGGGGTATGTGTGTGTGTGCGGGTGTGTGTATGTGTGTGTGTTCACACCACCCTTTTGCATGATTGATATCACTTCAGAATGTACTGTACCAGGTCATGTCTTCATTTAACTCGTGATCCAAGTCTTCTAGAGGGTTTCTAATTTGCCCAAGGTCACACAGCTAGTGAGTGGCAGAGCCAGGATTCCAGTCCAGGTCAGGCTAACACCAACACTAATTATTATGCCTTGCTTAAAAATACTTTCAGCAATGCCCTTTTCAGGGGCATTGAAAATGCCCTTGATCCCGTGCTGATGATTCTTTCTGACTTAAAATGCCAGGTTTACGGCGGGGCGAGTAGGTCCTCAGGTGCTCCAGAGTAAGAGCTCAGCAGCACCCTGGGTTGTAGTTTACACTCAATTAACAGAAACAATTCTATTTGAGAACATTTAAAAGGAAAGCTCTTGCAGGGCAGGCTGAGGTTACCTTTCAATCAAACTCAGAGTGTTTTGATACCCTCGGAAAGCAGGTAGGGAGATGAGGCAGTGCGGGAGGCCACACCAACATCTCGTAAATATCTAACAGGCTGGAGAGAATTGTCTCCAGCAGGATTCATATCACGGAGTCATGATATGAAGTAGGGGTTCATTTGTTTGTTTTTTTAGTATTTCTATTTTTTATCCTATTTGAGAGAAAGTGAGAGAGCAAGCACAAGCAGGGGGAGTGGCAGAGGGAGAAAGACAAGCAGACTC
Organism: Ursus arctos; assembly: GCF_023065955.2. Classification (NCBI taxonomy): domain Eukaryota; kingdom Metazoa; phylum Chordata; class Mammalia; order Carnivora; family Ursidae; genus Ursus; species Ursus arctos. Next base: position 16,322,844 of record NW_026623030.1, read on the forward strand.
CCCAGTGAGCTCAACGTGGGGCTCAATCCCAGGACCCTGAGATCATGACCTGAGCCGAAGCCAGATGCTTAAACAATGAGCCACCCAGGCACCCCCAGAAGTAGTTTTTTGATTGGCTACCTTGTGGGGCCGTGACTGCAGGGAGAACCTCAGTGCCCTGGAAGACAGAAGAGGTTTCCTGGTTGCACAGGGGGAAGGACAGGGTGGGTTTACCCAGATCGCCAAGGGGGCACATGGGCAACAGAATGACTGTGATAAAGAAAAAGCAAATGCCCAAAGTTGGCACGTTCTCTCCTTTGATAAGTCAGGAGCTTGATCCAGCGTCCCCTCTGTCCTGCCATCGCAGCTGGGGTAATACATGCATGTCGAAGTGGCCTCGTCTGGTCTCCTCTGGCACTATATGAATTCCTGACTCTGGAAACCAGATTCTAGATCCACATCAAAGTTTTTGAAGGCTGGACACATTGTGTCCCTGGGGGGCAGCCTGGAGTCTTGCAATGAGCACTGGACTCGGAGCCAGGGGACCTCACAGGGGCCTTGAGCAAGTCACCGTCTTGCCACAGTTTCCTGATCTATAAAACAAAGAGGATGGACAGGAATGGTCTCAGAAGAACTTTCTACATCCAGAACTCCGTGTGGATCTTCCTTGAGCTAGGATTTCATTTCGTGCTCCTAAAGTTGCCATTAATTAAAATTCAATTAACAACCTCAGCCAGGAAATCCAAAGTGAAGGGCTGACACTTCTGATTAATTGAGAGTGGCAGAGAAAGAAAATGGAGGTGGGGGGGATCATGTGACAGGCCGTTTCAGCATCTCGCTTGCCCTTTATTGAACTGACTTGGTCTGAATTGACTTAAATCCCCAAATGCTGCTTCTCTATTTTTTATATTTCACTCAGGAGCAGTGTTAACTAGCTGCTGTGTTCCATCTCAGTAGGGACTGCTTTTGGGCAACAAAGGAAAAGATTTCCCTGAGTGATTCCTTACACTTTCTTAGAAGCAGTGGATTCCAACTGGTGGCCCATGGGGAGACATGATTGCCCAGAATTTTACAAATTGGGGAGATTTTTATATAACAATCTAGGTTATTGGTCTCTCTTGAAAAAGATAAACCCTGGACTCCCATTCTCGAATGGCAGAATGGCTGGAGCCGGGCAGAAGTTCTTCCCTTTGGCTGTATAGGCCATTTGCCACAGACCTCACCACTCCCTATTGCATTAGACCCAACCTGATTTTTGTCATTTACTCAGTTTGCCTGGCTCTCACAAACGCCGTCTTGGGCCTGACAAGCTGTAAACGTACAGAAGAATATCAGTTTCTGTGGGGAGTTGCTTGGAGCCTCTCTTTCAAAGTCCTCATTTTGTAGGTGCAGAAACTGAAGTCAGGAGAGAGAAAAGGACTTGTCTGAAGCTGCACAGTCAACAGGGTCACAGTGGCTATGCTAGGTCTCCTGACTTTTTTTTTTTTTTTTAGGATTTTATTTATTTATTTGACAGAGAGAGAGACAGCCAGTGAGAGAGGGAACACAGGCAAGGGGAGTGGCAGAGGAAGAAGCAGGCTCCCAGTGGAGGAGCCTGATGTGGGGCTCGATCCCAGGACTCTGGGATCATGCCCTGAGCCGAAGGCAGGAGCTTAATGACTGAGCCACCCAGGCGCCCCAGGTCTCCTGACTCCTAATCTAGTGCTCCCCCATCGTCAGAGTGGACCACCCTTCAGCCCCGAGTTTGACCTGTAAGCTTCTTTGGGGAATTCAATTTTGTGAGAGTTCCAGTGTGGTGCTTCACTGGCCCCTCCCTCGATTTTTGTTAGGAATATTCCTGAAGGACATTTTTTTTAAGGTTTCTGGCTCCTGCTGCTTTTTCTGTGCATCTCTGGAGACAGAGGCACACAGTATCTCCATAGCAACTTTCTGTGACAAAAACAAAGGCTTTTCTCCTTCTCAGATCTAGGCACAGCCTGATGAAAGGCAAGAAACTAGTGAAACTCGTCATGAGGGACAATTAAAATTGTGACACCGTGGTGAACAGGCATTTGATGAGCTCAGTGTTTAATAAACAGTGTTTCACATATGGGCCCAGGATTCACTCTTGGCTGTGCCATGCCCCAGCTGTGTGACCTCATACAAATCACTTAACCTCTCTGAGCCCCAACTTCCTCCTCTCCCAACTGGCAATGAGAATAGTGCCTCCTGGGGTTAGGAAGAAGTCAGAGCTGGCTAATAAGCCCCCAAAACAGTTCTTTAGCATAGAACCTGGCCCATTACAAGTATGTTGAAAAATGGCCTCTAAAAAGCATAAGCAATAACGCTCAGCATTTTAACATTTTCAGAGAGTTTGCATGTTGTTTCCTGGGGTTCTTTTGTAATATTGTGAGGTAGGCAAGACAAGCATTATACTTACGTTGTGGGTCAAGGCACAGGGGTAGCCACCTGTCCTTTCAACCACCTTGGCCTGTCTACACGTTACCTCTTGTCATTATTATTTTATGGTGCTTGTTTGTTGGGTAGATGAATTTGGGAAGTTCGGGGTCGGGAATAGTTTCGAGCGAAAAGAATAGACCTCTCGATGTTTTCTTAGTGGGGAGTGCGCGTTCCAGTCTGTAGAAAACCCCTAGCCATTGAATCGCCCGCTTCTTATTTTCTGGCTGAGTTAAAAAGAGAGAGCGAGCTTGAGAGAGAAATGACTGTTATTGATTAAAAACGTGGAGTGAGGTGAGGCCATTTCCGTCTGGTGACATCTTACTGAGCAGCTCCTCAGCCACCCCCCCTCCTCTTCCCCACGAAGCGGTGTCCAGCCAGATGTCATTTCTCCCATAATCCCCAGATAACCGTTTTAATTAAAATTTACAAAAACCATCCAACAGCACGTGGTTCTGACTTCTCCTCACTCACTAGAGAACCAACTAGAAAAAAAAAATTCGCATCGGAGAAAAGACGGGCAGAAATGCCTCCGACCCAAGTTGGGGCCGGTAGCCCGACTGTAGCGTCGTGTGCTGATAGTTACCTTCGGCGCGTTGACGAACTGCTCCCACCTCTGTTGCACAAGCTTGTCCTTATTGATTTTTTTTACTGTGCTCTTGCTTCCACCTGGGTCCCTGAGTGAGAAACAGCTTCATGAGTTTTCCGTGCCCAGAGCCTCGGTTTACTACAAGTTCTTTTAGGAAATGCAATAAATAGATGATGGATGGAGGCTGTTCTCTGTAATTTTTCCCCCCCACCCCCTGTGTGGGTGAAGAAGTGAGAGGGGCCGTTCTCCGTAGCTGGGTCTTGTCAGTGAGAATTGAGGTTCGGAGAGACCGCTGCGTACAAGGTGGGGGTGAGGGAAGTGGAATGTATTCGTACGCGTTCTGCATCTATTTGCCTTTTGGACGTGGGTCCTGTCTTAGACTCTGGGGCAGGTCTACGCCGGGGAATTACTCCTGGGAGTAAACTGAGAAGCATGCTCATTTCAGACTCTCTGCCAGCTCTGCTGTCTAACGATCCCGCCAGGACGGACACTGCCGAGTAACAGAGAGGATTCCTGGGTGGGACTGGGGAGGGCTTGGGGGGCAGGCTGCACGGTGGAAATCACGGGTTTGGCATGTACTGAGCAGAAATCTATACGATGCTGCATGCAAGAGGCTTTTGTGCATTCTCGCTGAATCCTCCCAATAAAACCTCGTGATATTGTCGTCCCATTTTACAGGTGAGAAAACACACTGGGCAGGGGTCAGGGACGGGGGGATTCAAGTCACTCACCCAGATACAGATTTATAGCGAAACTAATGACCCTCCCTTGAATGGGGTCCTTGGGGGCCCTGTACCTAATTTTCTGTTGTAATTTCATGTTCTTTTTCTTAAAGCACCTCCAGTTAATTAAACTTCAGGTATCCTAAAATCCTGGATCCTTGCCTCATGGGGTTGGGAACTTTCTCGGTAGAAGACTGAACCTCCAGCAGGTTTTGTTGGTGACATCCCTGTAAACCTTCATCTGAAGCCCGTGGAACCAGATGTGTTGCCCTGTTGGCATTTTGGGAAGGACATTTGCGTGTACTGTATGTTAACACAATCAGTCCCTCCACTGGGGTCGGGGGCAGTATCCTGTAACTGAACACGTTGATATATATGAATATTCACACTAGGTGGGATCAAGACTGTAAACAGCTGCAGGTCAAATTTTGCCACCAAATCAGTTTGGTTCATGTCAAGGTTTTTTTTTTTTTTTTTTTTTTTTTTTTTTTTTAAAGATTTTATTTATTTATTTGACAGAGAGAGAGACAGCCAGCAAGAGAGGGAACACAAGCAGGGGGAGTGGGAGAGGAAGAAGCAGGCTCCCAGTGGAGGAGCCCGATGTGGGGCTCGATCCCAGGACCCTGGGATCACACCCTGAGCCGAAGGCAGACGCTTAACGACTGAGCCACCCAGGCGCCCCTAGGTTCATGTCAAGTTTTGCTGCTAAATGAGTTACGGAAAAATTGAGTTTTCAGCGCCTTTTGGATTTTGGACTTAGGGCTCCAGGGCAGTGGATCTCTGTCGATTAGTGAGTGGGAAGGCTCAGTGTGTCCTCTTCCAACTCCCCCTACCTACCTACTGATAGGTGGACTGACTGAACCATCCATCCAGCCATTCCTTTCTTTATCTCCTTTTTCTCCGCAGAAAGGATTTGGGATGGCTGGGATCCTTAAAATCATTTGGCTGGCTGTCACTTAGCACAGAGCACCGACTTGAGGGAATGAGACGGCCAGACCAGACTCATGAGGGGAGCCATTGAGAGGGGTCTGGACTTATCAGGCGCTGCTGAGTGCTGGTGAGGGGATGGGAGGTGCTCAGATGTAGGGGGTAAACGGTGATCAAGCTCCGACTTGCCTGAGACCGGCTGCTCACGGCACAGGGCTCTAGGTAGCAGAATCAGAGGCTTTTGCCAGCCCAGATGTGGAGGGGGGTGTGCGCTCTGGGCTGGCAGGAGTTTGCTGAGCATCTGCCAGCCCACAGCCAGGACATGAGCAACGCACACAGGCGCCAAGGTGGAAGTCGGGCTGGGGCGGGCAGGGTGAGAATGTGCCTCCAAGCTGTTTGTAAGACTTTATGTTTGATTACACAATAAAAAGCCCTCTGAATAATTAACAGTGAAGCTCATTGAACGTTGGTTCTCCCCCGAGTAATCAAATTAGGGAATATTTAAAATCCAGCCAGAGGAAGGAATAGTAATACACCAGCCCTATAAACAATATTTAAACTAGCGGGCGCTTTTGAAGTCTTGATTTAAGGCTCACCAACGGGAAGCTTTAGCAGTTCTGCTTTGGAGCATTTCTTTCAAGACCACAGGGCTTTTGGCTTCTTCCCTTTGCTAACGCAGCTCCTGCTGTGCCTCCAGCCTCCTCCTTGAAGTTCAAAAGCAACCCCCTTCCCCTTTTAAAATTAAATCGGTCCTGGCCAAGCTTTCAAAATCTTAAATATTCAAGCCCGATCAGGAAGATGGAGGTTTTCTGTTAACACTGACTTCCTAGATGACCCAAAATCCATTGCGACTTGAGGCAGCAGGTAAATGAGCTAAAAATACAGCGAGGCTCCCTGAGATCTTAGAAGTGCCCTGCACGCTTGCTCATGCAAAGGCCCTGATAAAGGGCCTGGTTAGACAGGATCGGTCTCACTGATGTTTCAGTCTAAGGAGCAAATACACCAAAAAGGAAGCTCAGGTAGGGGCAGGAAAAGAAAGAAAGCACCCGAGTTTCTTTGTCCACAAAGGGCTGAGTGCACACCTTGTCCGAGATGGACAGGGCAAGGGGACACTCCTCTCCAGGGCTTGGTGGGATAGTCGTTAGTTCTGCTTACCAAGTAGTCCCGGGTCTTTTGGGTCTTTCGGGCTCCTTGGCGTCGGGTAGCCCTGTGACTTGCTTTGTTTAAAAAATGCATGAATGAAAGTGATATGTGGCATTGAGGGTGGTGATTTGAACGGCCAGCCCTCAAGGCAGTTTCCCTTCTCTGTGCTGTTGATGGTGGAAGCTTGTGTTGAGACAGAGGTCCTATCAGCCTGTGTCCTCGAGTGACTGTAATGAGCACAGCCCCGTGTTGATGACAGGTAGGGTAAGCAGGAGATGAACTTGGGTTGTGTTAAGCCGCTGAGATTTTTGGGTTGTTCATTACGACAGCTTAACTTAGTTTACCTAATAAATGTCCCTGACGCGCCGTTTGTGTGACCTGAAGCGAGTCTCTCTGAGCAAGAGAACTGGGAGAGTAGTGTATATTGGTGGTGAACAGTGGGTTTAAGAATCAGGTGGCCTGGACGTTTGAGTCCTGTGCTGCCCTCCTGCTTCCTAGGTGCGTGTTTGTGTAAGCTACTTAGCCTCTCGGAGCCTCAGTGCTCTCATCTGTAAAATGGGGGGAATACTATTAGCTACGTCAGAGGCTTGGTGTGAGGATGGGATGGGGCTTGTTAAGGGTTTGGCTGGGTGCCTCGTATAGAGAGCTGAACACAGTTAAACTGTTAACAATGTGCTTTTGTCGACAGAGAGCTTAGGGTGGCTTTGAGGAGGGGCTGATGGTGGGGAACAAGGCAGTAGGACAGATCCGTCAGGGAAGAGTGGCTACGATTTTCAGACCACAATTTCCCCCCTGCCGAAGCTTTTGGCGGGGGTGGGTGGGATCCTAGTTGCTAGAAATCAAAGGACGAAAGCATTGAGCACCATCACATCTCATTTAACTGTCCCCACCAAGCACATTTTGTTCCTGGCAAGTCACTTGAAATATCTCTCCACAGTAGCAATCAGAGGCATTTTCTCAAATACTTCCCTCTCTCTCTTTGCGAACCCTCATTTGGGGTAAAACACCTGCTTCTCAGAGTGGAAAGTCTGTTGGCTGGTTTAGAATGCATTCATGTGTCCATGACCGAGTTTGGAGGACAGAGGCAGCCGCTGGTGGTGCATCAGGGAGGGGACAGAGACCGGAGCTCCCAGGCTCTCCCAGGCGGGTCGCCTCCCTCGTGACCGGTGCTCTGATCATGCTGCCACGGTCCCCTGCTCCTGCAGAGGTGTCCTCTTGAGTAAAGCAGTGGAGGCAGGATGCAATTAAATCAGTGCAGAGAGGAGAGCAGGCAGAATCAGAGATTTCACTCAAATGTCACCTCCTGAGTGAGTCTTTCCCGGATGACCCAATTTAAAAGTCACTCCCCCACCTGCCACTGTCACATCACCCCATCAATTTCTTCATGACGCTTGATGCTACCTCAAAGCATCTTGATTACTGCATGTTTATTATCTGCTGCTCTCCCCACGTCCCCTAGAACAGAAGCTCCAGAGAATAGGGATGTTGTCTGTTCCCTTCACTGCTGTATCCCCAGTAGTGCCTGAAAAAAGCAGGTTTGAGGGAAACGAGCGTTTTCAGGGTGGGGGTGGGGGTGCATGTGACAGAGGGAAAAAAACATATAATAATTGCTATTTTGCGTGTTGTTTGGAATGATGCTGCATTTTTCCCCCACAAGACTGACAATCTGGCAAATTAAAGTTCTTATAGGAATTGGTTAAATGTGGTGGTAAGCGCCACAGTCATTGAAAGGGGTTTCGATGTGGAGACTTGGTTCCCATATATTGAGTTAAATACCAAAGCCATAAGTACAGAGTGGCTTCTTTCTTCTTCTTCTTCTTCTTCTTCTTCTTCTTCTTCTTCTTCTTCTTCTTTTCTTTTCAAAGAAAATCATATATGCACATATCATATTATCTTGGTAAGTTGCGGTCCCTTTTGTATCCTGGGGTCCCCTGGCAAATAGTACTTTGTGAAGAGTTACTCTTCTCGTTTTTGGACATCACATTGTACCCTAAAATTAGTTGAAGACTTTTGGGCTTTCGCTGGGGACAGAGGAAACCATCATTTCGTGGTTAAGCACAATACGCTTTGCAGCCGGGCTACCTGAATTCCAATTCTGACTTAGCTTTTATGACTTATGCAATTTTGAGCGAGTTATTTAAGTTTTCTGTGCCTCGGGTTCCTGTTCCGTTAGAATGAGGCTCCACCGAAGTAATATACTCAGAGCTGTGCTTGACATGGGAGACACCCATAGGCCAGCTATTCTCATCACCACACCGATTTAGGTGCCCGTGTCCTATTTGAAACGTCAGTGTGGTTGCCGTTTAGCCATCCGTGTTTTTCTAAAGCAACAGCAGGTTCTTTGTGCCTGGGCGGCCCGGCCCTTGAGTGTCTGGCCTCCCTTCATAAAAGTCAGGATTATACCCACCTGGACTCCCTGATTAAGAGTGGGTGTGGTGATGTCTGTCTGGAACAGCCCTAGGCGATAGGACATAGATGATTGTGCTGCACAGGGAACAACTCCTCCCACCTTCGCCCCCTGGTGTATGCTGTGCCTTGCCTGGAAGGTAAATCAAGAGCTCTCTACTCCCCTCCCAGCCAGGGGCCTGCCTGGTTCTCTCCCATGGGAACTAGGGAAGATGGCAGCGGCATGGGCTGGGGGTGAGTGGAATTGGGGAGGAGAGGTGCCTGCTTACACCTCATCTTGTCTGCTTCTCTTGTCATTCATTTCTAGTCATTCCTTGGAAAGTTAATCTCTTAAAAAAAATACCAATATAAGTTCATAACCCCTTATCCAATTCCAAAATCCAGAGGGTGTTGAAAACCAGAAAAATTTTAATAACTGATTTGGCAGCAAAACATGACCTGAACTGATGGGAGGCTGCCAATGACCTTGATTTATTTTTATTAGGCACTTAGTGTAAATAGTCATTTTTTTTTTTTTTTCTGCAGAAATACTGTGTTGGATGGTAGTCTGCTGCCCCAGTCCCCTTTAGGGGTATGATGTTTTCTATGGCGTATGCCCCATATTTCCTTTCTAAAATGCCAAAAAAGAAAAAAAAAAAACAATTCTGAGACTCAGGTGGTCCCAAAGGTTTGGATAAAGACTTGGGTACCTTTAAATATAAAACAAGTCTCACTTTGCTGAAACAGAGGCTTGCATCTCTCAGAGAAGGGTGATTAGCACCCTTGTTATTGAAAGCTCAGTTTCCGCTCTTGTGGACCCGATCTTGTCCATTGAAATAAACTCTCCCTGCTAGCCATGGGATTAATGAGGAGGCTGGGAAATGATAATGTGTTTGAATTGCCACATGATGAATTGGGGAAGGCCTTTCTCCCCGCCCCCCTCAAATCAGGCACAGACTCTGATGAAACTCATGATGACATCCTAAAATCTGGCATCTCTCCATTCACCCAACCACCCACCAGTTCTAGCTAAATATGGGATATTTCCTGCAGTTAACAAAGATCATCTTCTGCTTGGAGCACGCTAGCTGCCAGTTAGTAAAATTTTGCTGCCTGTAGAAAGCCCGTGTTGAGCTGTTGAACCACCCCCACTTTCTTGCTATAAAATCCATAAGGGGGCGGGGTTGGGTCTGCAGCCATCATCATGCCTAATAGAAGAGAACCCTCTGGGATCTACAGGCCCCCGATGATGGATGTTTCCTTTTGGAAAATGCGTGGTGGGTGTTGGGGCTCAGGGTTTGTGTTTCAGATGCTTGGCTAGCAGGAGATGCTGGCTGCTTGGTGGTGGAAACTCAGAAAAGCACAGTCAGGAGAACTGGAAGTTTGGTTATTTCTCTGTTGGGGTGTCATCCCGTGGATTGTTTATCTTTGCTGCCTGATTTTGGTTGACCTGGCTTAGCTTTTTTCCTGTCTGTCTGCATGTTTGTTCATTCTCCTGGTGAACATGGATCTTATCTGTTGGTAAAACTCTGCTCAGACGTTTGTTTCTTTCCTCGCCTTAAGTCTCAATGGCATTGATAATCGTAGAGCCAACTGGTCTTTGCAGTGGGGATTTTAATCTTGGATAGTTATCGTTCGGTGAGCCCCCACAGTGCTCTCAGTCCCTGGGCTGAATGCTTGATGTTCTTTATCTTCTTGATGCTCACAATAACTTCTGAGGCAGGGGCCCATTTGATGGATGGAGAAACAGAGGCCCAGAGATGTTAAGTGACCAAGGTCACCTAGTTAGCAAGTGGTGGAGCCTGGACTCATCCAGGTCCATCTGATGCTAAAACCCGTTCTCTTACTCACTCTCAGTTCCTCTGGGCTTTAAAAAATGCATTTGAAGATTTAGAGACATTTGAATTACGATGTCAGGATGGAACATCATAAACAGGCATTAAAGACAAGACATCCTTCTCCTTCCTCGCTAACTAAAAAGATGTTTTCTGGCACTTTCTAGGAAACCTAAGCCCCTGCCCAGCCCCCACCTTCAGATTTATATATTTAAAAAAAAAAAAATCAATCCCCAGAAATGGTGTGCTGGAGTGGGCTTACGCTGGCTCACAAGAACTAACCTTGTGCATCTGTCCCCAGCGCCAGGTTCAGTGGCATCGTGTTGGCAAGCCTCAAATCAGCCATGGCTGGATCATGTCCCCCGGGGAAACTGGCATTCTTATATACATCATGGCTTTTCCTTCTTGGAGAACTGTTCTGTTTATTAAATATTTACTAGCATACCACCAAACTAAAATCATCATCAGGAGCAAATGGTTCACTAGAAAAAACAAGCCCCAACAAAGACTCTGACTTCCCGTGGGAATCTTTCCGGGTGCATATTTCTGTCAGGCCGTGGTTCTGGTTCATGTTCTGCTCTGATAGAGCTGGATGTCCGTGGATGCCTGATGAAGTTCTGTGCTGGCAAAAAAAGGTAGAATACCCACTATTCCCAGGGTGACCACTGTGTCTTTAATTTATTTATTTATTTATTCTTTTTTTTTTTTTTTTTAACACAGATAACAATCTTTGGTCACATTCTGGGCACATTTCTAAAACCAAGCGTGAGAAATAAAGATTCTTCTTTTTATCTTCTCGATCCAAATCCTACATTATATTCTTGCCTCAGCTTGGGAGAATGGATGCCCAGATGTTGGAGGGCAAAAGTGTTGCTGCTGGTAGCTCGAGGAAGATGAAATGTTATTAGAAGTCCACTGGCTGAGGGACTTTTTTCTTAGAATCTAAGCAATCAACTGTGAAAAAAATTAGATGTTGCCTTGACCCAGAAATTCCATTTCTCAGAATCTAGCCAACAGAAATATTTTCCACTGGGTACAAAATGTATGTACAAGGATGTTCCGTGCAGTACTACTTGAAAAGGCAAACATTTGAGAACAACCTTAGTGTACCCCAGTAGAGAAATGGTTATCTGAATTATGGTCCAGCCCTACCATAGACCATGGATAACCATTTCTTTAGGAGGGTTGGTATTCTGTTAAATGATGGTGGAAACTGTCAAATGAATGTAGAAACTTTGTACGTACCATCATGGAAAGATGTCCATAAGGTATTTTATTTTATTTTTAAAGATTTATTTATTTATTTGAGAGAGAGAGAGAGCAAGAGTGAGTGAATGGGAGGAAGGGTAGCAGGAGAGAGACAATCTTAAGCAGACTCCCCATTGAGTGTGGAGCCCTATGTGGGGCTCAATCTTACAACCCTGAGATCATGACCTGAGCCAAAATCAAGAGTTGGACCCTTAACTGACTGAGCCACCCAGGTGCCCCTATAAGATATTTTAAAGGGAGAAAAGTAAGGGGCGCCTGGGTGGCGCAGTCATTAAGCGTCTGCCTTCGGCTCAGGGCGTGATCCTGGCATTCTGGGATCGAGTCCCGCATCAGGCTCCTCCTCTGGGAGCCTGCTTCTTCCTCTCCCACTCCCCCGGCTGTGTTCCCTCTCTCGCTGGCTGTCTCTGTCACATAAATAAATAAAATCTAAAAAAAAAAAAAATAAATAAATAAAGGGAGAAAAGTAGAAAAATGTACAGAACAATATTCAGAGTATGATCCCAATTCTGTTTAAAAAAAAAAGGGGGGGTATATCTATACATATTTGTAAGGGGAAGGCATTAGATCTGGAAGGAGGAGGGTCATACCTCGGACCTTTAAAAGGGGCTTCTTGTAGGAAGAACAAATAATGTGTGGGAAATGTCTGAAGGCTGTGGTTTTCAAACAAATTCTGTGAACCAGAGTTATTTTGGAAATAGCTGGGGTGCCTTGGTGGGGATGGGAGAGCGTTGGAGGGGCCCTAGGTCCCCCAGGCCTTCCAACTTCCTGCTTTGTGTAGAAGCTACATTTTAACAAATTTGTTTTACATTATTGGGGTTTCCATTAAAAAAAAAAAAAGGATTTCTGCTGCTTAAAAAAAATAAAGGTTATAAACCAGAGCACCAAGGGAAACTACAGTTCTCACTTCATCCCAAACCCAAACATGGAATTAGTTGGAGTTACTAGACTATCAATAGATGAGTGATTTATACTTCTGATTGCATTAGATGTTAGTTTATCTGGGCTGTGGTGCAAGGGATGAATTAGAGCAGGGGGTAGGGTGGGGGGTTGGGAGGTGTGTGGTAAACACCCTCAGGAGGAAGGAATTAATTAAGCTTTGGGAAGAGAAGGAAGACTGAATTCACCTGGCAGGTGGGAAGGGCTGTGAGAAAGAGGCCATATCAGTTTATTGGGTGGGAGTGGGGAGGTTCCCTCTTACGGGGGAAGGGGAACTATTTTACTTCACTCAGCGTGGGATTTTCACATAGCAAATCCAGTTCCTCAGGTCAGGGTCCCTTCCCTTTAGCACGTTCTTGGAGACAGCATGACCCTCCATGAAGAACCAAGACCTTACATGCCTGCCTGTTCCTCGTTCCGCCCTTGTATGGGCAATGCAGCTCCTGCAACAGTAGCCTCAGGGCTTTTGCATGAACCCTCTCCTCGGGTGAGGACACACCTAACACTTTCTTGGCCTAGACATGTGCTAGAGCTTCGGCTGCTCCAGGGACCTGAGCACTGAGTATTCCCCTGGGTCCAAGTGGAGAACTAGCCACCGATATATGTTCATACAAACCAACCAACCTTGGGAGAAAGAAGAAAAGCAAGAACAAAGTGAAAGGGAAGAGGACAAGCAAGTGGGAGGAGGAAAAGGAATTTGAGCAAATAAGGAATAGTGTTGGGGAGATGCGGTCCAAGGAGGGAGCTGGGGAGAAACCTCACTGGGCACCCAGCAGCGTGCTGGTCTACCTGGCCATTCCCTGTGGTGTCAACACTCCCATCGTGGCTAGTTGATTCCAAGCATCCAATGTGATGTCAGTGAATGTGGAGCTGGGGAGAGTTGCTGGGAGGAGCTGCACGCCGTTGGCTCTCATGAGCCTCTATGAACTGTGTGCCCTGGCTCTGAGCTCACCCCTGTCTGGATCCCACAGAGCACATCAGGGAACTCCTAAAGCAACCCACCCACCAAAAATAGCAGAAGGAGGGGAAGAATAGATAAGGGGCCCTCCCCTACAGCACAGTTGGTTGCTAGTTACAGTGGGTTGAAGGGCGGAGACCTACTTTGGATTCCAGCAGGTGATCACGGGATTCATGGTGTGGTAGGTGTGGTCAATAGTCAGGGCTTCCAGAAGCCAGTGGAGGGCACAGAGCTGGCGGAAGAGGGGCTCCCTGCAAAGACAGAGGTGGGAGGGGGGAACACAGTGAGATCCTGTTGGAACTACGTCCTTTACAATAATGGCCACATAGAGAGCTGTGCTGGCTTGCACTTTGAGAGCTGTTGCCATGCTCCAGGCATGGTATTTCCCATTCCTCATCTCATCGAGCCTTTGCAGTGCGCCCATGAGGTACTCATGGGCCCATGTTACAGATGAGGAATCTGAGGCTCAGGGGAGTGAAGGAACTTGTGCCAGGTTGCTGACCTAGCAGGTGGCAGAGCCATGATTTGACATGAGATGACCCTATGCCAGTCATGTGGATGGGTTTGCATGTTGGAAGGGAGAAACAATGGAGGGGCCCCCCAGCTAGAGGTCTTGCCAAAGGCAAAATGAGTGGGTTGAAGGACATTCATATCTTACAGGTATCCACATGTTCATCTGATAAAATTACAATAAATACACTAAGAGTGTCAAAGAAGGCTGGGCACACAGGAAACTGGATTTACTGTAATCTTCCTCCTCCCCCCAGACTAACAGTTGGACCCATTGTTTTAAATTTATAGGTCCTTTGCCTGAAAATGTAGCTGGATGTTGAAGAAAACCACATTGAACATATTATTTGAAAATGTAACTAAAACACTGTATAAAAGCATATCTATCCTGTATTTTCTGATTTTGGGTGGCATCTTGTATTACAGCGAGCCAGGCATTGAGTAGGGCACCTTACACACTTTATTCTCCCAGCAGCCTGCGGAGGTATGAATCATTGTCCACATTTTAAAGAAGAGGAAACTAAGGCTTGGAGAGAGACAGTCACTTTGCAGTAGGTCACACAGCTTGTTGGTGACAGAGGTGGGATCCGAATATCTCATTCAATGCTCCCAACAACCCTATAGGGAGGGTGCTGTTATTCTGCCCTCTTTGCAGGCGAGGAACTTAGGGGAAGTTGCTCCAGGACACCCCCCGCCCCCCAAGGACTGGTACGGATCTAAGCACTGTCTGTTTAACTCCAGAGACTCTAATTTCTTGGGCCCCAGCTCTGTCCGAGGTGCTGACGAAGCTGATGCAGTGGTCACCCGGGGCTTGGGGTCAAGAGAGGGTTAACCTGCTGCCTGCATTTTTCCTGGAAACAAGGTGGAGTCCTGACCGGCCACCCCCTCCCTGCATGATCTCTCCTCTTACACTAATGGGTGAGATGCCTCCATTATGAACCTGTGTAATTGCTCTTCTCTGAAGTTGATCTTGATCAATAATCCCCAGGGTTCGTGGGCTTGATGTGCAGAGGGACAGGAAGGGATCCACCCTCTCTGCTTCCAGGAAGGCCCCACTCCAGAAGGTGGGGCCCAAGTATGGAGCTGACCCAGGGTTTTCCCGGTGAATCCCCTGAGAGGCGTCCCTTTCTCTCAGCTTGAAGGGGAGCTTCCTCCACTATCCCACCTCTCACTCCCTGCAGGGTGGCTGTGCCCATTGGGTCTTAGGAAAACCAGGGTCATCGGCTCTCTCTTTCTTCTGCTCTGGAGCCCTTCCTTCCTCCTTTCCTTCTATACATTATTTACTAACACCTACTATTCCCTCATTTCTAATTTAAAGGTACTGCAAGCCTATAGCCCTTCCGGTTCTGGTCTGTCTTCCTCCTTAGCAGCACCTTGGTCCTTACAGGTGCATTTCAGCAGCTCTGAGCACTGGACCATGTCCAGCATTTCGCCAAGAGCAACAGCTAGCTGTGCCATGTGCCTGGCACCCCACATTGCCCTCACCATAACCCACAACATTGCAAAAGGCCCAGGGAGATGTCTCCTCTTCTGTTTCACCATAGAGTGCCCCTGCCGGCCTGGGCTTTGGGTCGTGTAGGGTGGAGACTGGGAGGAAGGGATAAGCAAAGGGGGTTAACTGGTCCATTGTGGGGTCTGCTTAGTCATGGTGGGGGTGGGGATGTGGGGCATGTGAGCATCAGATTCATTTCTGCAGGTGACAAGCACAGGCATAAACCTGACTCTATTCCTCCCTTGCTTAAAATCTTCAAACTCTCTACACCATCTCTTTTGGGCTAAATTGTGTCTCCCTCAAAATTCATATGTTGAAGTCCTAACCCCTCAGGACCTCAGATGAGCCCATATTTGGAGATAAGGGCTTTGAAGTGCTGATTATATTAAAATGAGGTCCTAGCTACGGTGGGCCCTAATCTGGTCTGACTGGTGTTCCTAGGAGAAGAGGAAATTTGGACACACAGAGAGACACCAGTGATGCACAAGCTGGAAGGAAAGACCATGTGAGGATATATATTCCTCTTCCTCCTCCTTCTCTGCCTCTCAGCTCAGATGTCATCTCTACCAGGAAGCCTTCCTTGATTTCTCCAGGTCTGGGTTAGGCTCTCTTCCAGTGTCCTAAAGCATCTCATCTTTATAGTATTTTCCTTTGCCCCTGCATTCCGAGTCCCTGCTGTGTTGTAACTACCTGTTTACTTGTCTGTCTAGCCCACGAGCCTGCAAGCTACAGAGTCTTGTCCGCTGCAGGTTACTGCCGGGCACAGAGTAGGCTCAGTATATTACTGGCTCCTGAATGGAAGGTGGTGGTAGTGAACTGGTTCAAATCTCACATTTTATGGAGCTGATAACTTGGGCAAAATTCTCATTTGCAGAACCACTGGGATAATGAGGAGTAGTAACAACAACAACAGCATAATAATAGTAAACAGTTCCCATTGGAACACTTACGTTGTGCCAGTAGACTCTGTGTTAAGTGCTCTACATCTGCTTACTAAGGTCATCCCTATGAAGAAGGTACTATTAGTATCCCTATTTTGCAGATAAGAAAACTGAGGCTGGGTAACTTATCCAGATTCAAAAAAGCAAGCAAATGGCAGAGCTTGAATCTTAGCCCAGGCAGTCTGGCTTCTGAATCTGTGCTTTATCTATGATGTTGATTTTGTCTCATGTTACCAGGGAGAGCCCTCCCTTGTCATGAGAACAGGGTTTTGTCCAATGGGTCTGGGCTTTATTCTCTATTTATAAGAAGGGCCTCACAAAAACCTGCACAAGGTATTTCTATAGAGCAGCTTTATTCATAATCGCCAAAACTTGGAAATAACCAAGATGTCCTTTAGTAGGTGGAGGGATACATAATCTGTGGCACATATACCCAGACAATAGAATATTCAGTGCGAACAAGAAATGAGCTCTCAAGCCATGAAAGGACATGGAGGAACCCGAAATGCGTATTGCTAAGTGAAAGAAGCCAGTCTGAAAAGGTGATGTAGTGCGTGATTCCACCTGGACGATATTCTTGAAAAGACAAAACTAAGGAGACGGTAAAAAGATCAGTGGTTGCTGAGGGCGGTGCGGGGAGGGAGGGATGAACACAGAGGGTTTTTAGGGCGTGAGGATACTCTATATGGCACTATGATGGTGGGTACATGTCATTATACGTCTGTCCAAACCAACAGAATGCACAACTCCGAGTGAGTCCCAGTGTAAACTGTGGACTTCGGCTGATGATGCCGTCACTGTAGGTTCATCGGTTGTAACCACCGCACCCCTCTGGTGGGGGATGTTGAGTAATGGGGGAGACTGAGCATGGATGGGGCAGGGATTATAATGGGAATCTCTCTTTCTTCTACATGCTTTTGCTCTGAACCTAAGACTGCTCTTAAAAAAAAAAAAAAGAAAAGTCTTAATGAGAAAGGAAAGTGCCTCAAACCTTACAATAGTTCATCTAATGTGCTGTAAAATAAACTGGAAAAAAAAAGAAAAGGAAGGAAGGAAGGAAGAAAAGAAGGAAGAAGGAAAGAAAAGGAAGAAGAGAAAAGAGAAAGAAAGAAAAGAAAGAAATAAAGCTCGGAAACAGGCTCGATCAAAATCAGTACTTTCTCATAATGATTGTATGTCAGGTTTTGGATTTTACCGAATTAAAAGAGAGGGCATTTATTTTCCTAAGTGCGGGGCATGATAGATGACACCGAACAGGAGTGCACAAAGCCTGCTTCTAAAACCCTTGCATTCAGAACTCCAGGTGAGCACACCTGAATAGCCCACTCTTTTGAAACTGCCATACCAGCCAGAATACGAGTGGGCGAAAACATCCCTGAGAAGAAAACGTTCTGTGCTTTTACCAAGAGAAATCAGAAAATGCCTACAAAGCCATTTCAAGCACCCCATGCCAACTGCCAGGGACAGCCCTGGACAGGTTGCGGGCACTGCTCCTGCTGTTGTGTTGCTCATGGAAGGCCTTGAGGGGCAGGCCGTCATCTCAGAGAGGAAAGGAGAAGCTGTTTCTCATTTCTAGAGACCATTCCCCCCACCTTTTTATAGATAAAGATCAAGTCTCCTTTGACATGATTGAATTGATCCCCATGCAGTCAATTCAGAATCTTTAGCCAGTTTGGGGATCAGTTACCTTGGAGTGAAGGGACTGACCAGGCTCTGATCCACATCAGCTGATGTGACAGCTGAGAATTTGAGAACTGATCAGGCATGTCCTGCCCTGATGCCTTTTGGTAGACTGCTTACAAAAATGTCCCTCCCTGCATCCGTACACTTTGCAATGTGACTTTGCATCTTCCCCATCAAGAGGTGGAATCTTTCCCCATTCCTTGTATCTGGGCTGGCTTGATGCTTTGGCCAGTAGAATGTGGTGGAAGCGTCGTTGTGTCCATTCTGAGCCTAAGCCTCAAGAGGCTTTGGTGCTCAGCCTCCTGTTCTTGGAACCCTTCCTGACTGTCCGGGCTAGCCTGCTGCATGATGAGAAACATGTGGCCCAGTCACTCTTGTCACCCTAGCAACCAGTCAACCCACAGACCTGGGAGTGATGCCACCCTAGATGGCCGGCCTCGTGCATACCCATCATCTGGGCACACATACAGGTACAAACCCAGCCAGGGTTAGCCAAGTCAACCCAGACCTGCAGAACCTCACAGCTGACCTGTAGACTTGTGAGCAAAAAAAAAATGGTTATTGTTTTAAGCAACTCCATTTTGAGGTATTCAGAAGTACAGCAATAAATGTCTGATACACTCACCAGATGCAGCCAGAGACTTTTAACAGCGAAGGAGAAGAAAGGGCAGTGTTAGCAAACTAGAGCCAGTGGGGGCTACAGTCTTTGCAAATAAAACTTTATTGGAATACAGCCACATCCATTCATTGCAGCTTTCATGGCAAAGTAAAGTAGCTGCAAGAGAGACCATCTGGTCTGCAAAGTCTGAAATATTTATTGTCTGTGCCTTTAGGAAGAAGTCTGCTGACACCTGGTCTAGGGTATAATAGAAACCAACAGCAACCACTGTGGTCGTCGTCATCATCATCATCATCCTGGCCTATCTAACAAATCTGGTGTAAAGATCTGATTTAGGAGTGAGGGGGTCAGAATTCCTATTGTAAGAATTTTGGCAGGTGCTGCCCCTCTCTGGACTTCAGTTTCCTTATCCTGCTGGCATTGAAGGAAGATGAGTTAGAAACCCTCCAATTACTTCCAAGGTTGATTTAAGCCTCAACTTGTTCAGACCAAATGAATCAAGGGTGGGGCCCAGGAATATGCATTTTCCAGGCATCATCCCCCCATTGTGTCCTTGGAGGATTCACATGCAAGTGAAAGCTTAAAGAACCACTGATCTACCCCATTTGGTTTCAGAAGCTTTGTCCACAGGAGAGACAGGCAGGAGGGCAAGTGTTTCCAACAGACATGATGAGAAATTGCAAAGCCTAGTTTTGCAAGGAGATGTTTTAAGAACATCAAGTTTAGGTTGCCAGTTGGAACGTCCCTGAACAAATGAATCGGATTTCTTGATGGAGAGATCAAGCGATCTCTTATCAAGAATCCAATCATAATGTCCAAGGGAAGTACGAGGAGAGTGGGGAGTGGGCTCATCAAAAGCTGGAATATTAGGGAGGGATGATGATGCGTTGTTTTAGTCTTCAAGTACATGAGACTTGGCTCTCTAAATATATCATGAGCTCCTCAAAGGCTTTGGGATATACTTTCTGTGTAGTGCGTGGTGACGAGCATTTGGGCTGTGAAGTCCAACAGATTTGGCTTAAATCCCCAGCACAGCAACACGCCGAGCTCCCTGACCTTGGGCAGAGGAGCACACCTCTCTGATTGCTGCTTTCTCATCTGCAGAGGGGGGTAATAATACACCTATATAATGGGGCTGCTGAGAGAACTGAATGAGCTATGACTACGGAGAAGTCAGTAATGCCATTATTACTGTGCACACCGTAGGGACCTAATAAGTGTTTGACAGATCAGCAGACAGAGAAGTCTACAATCCATTGCACCATTTTCATTGCCCTAAAGCAGTTGGTCTTAACATGGGGTGGGGGGAAGAGGGTGGGCATGATTTTGCCCCCAGGGGCCATTTGTCAACACCTGGAGACATTTTTGGTTGTCACAACTCAGGGGTGGGGAGCTACTGGCATCTAGCGGGTAGAGGCCAGGGATGCTTCCAAACACCTTACAATACACAGGACAGTCCTTCACAACAAGAAATTTATTCATCCCCGAAAGTTGATAGTGTCAAGGTTGAGAAACCCTGCCCTCAAGTCAAAAGCTTTTGTCTTTGTGCCTGAAATCTTCCAGTCGAAAAGTGCTAACTAGCACAGAAGAAAATATTAGGTTTGGAATTCTTTGAATAGACACAAGAAGAACAAGATGTCAAGGTTTTAGAAAGCCAGAGTGTTCTTTGGAGGGTTGATTAGCCCCTGTTACACCATGCAATGATGAGTTCGTGCCTAGGGTCAGGAGGCAACAGGTGCTTCTCTGGGAAATAGCTCTTTGAGTTCTGGGGAAGACGTCCCCTGAGCCCGGGCTGAGACATTGTTGCACACGCTCAGGGAGGGCTGCAGACGGATTTTATCAGGCTTTGCAAACTATTTGACATTAGAGTGTCTGTCTGGCTTGGTAAGGAACGGAATGACTCAGTCCCAGCTGATTTGCCACTTAGCTCTAAAGCACCGTGTCTGCTTTCTGTTATTTTTATACGCCTAACAGCGTTGCTAGCTCCGGGCTCTGTGTCCCTTTCAGGAGGACAAAGGAACAGCTCAACAGTTCCCAATGCATTGTCTTCATTTGATAAGCTGGGAAGGCAGGCGAGCCAGAGGAGGGACTACTTACACGTGAGCCTCAGGTAGCGAGGGCGAGATGATGGAGTTGTGCATGGGGGCGATCTGGTGAATTAATCCAGAGCCCATCTTCTTAACCTTCTCCTCATCGTATGTACTGGAGGAGAAGAGAGAGGCAGAGTGAGCAAGGAGCAGCAGTTTTTTTTTTTTAATTTTATATATTTATTTGAGAGAGAGAAAGAGAGAGCGCATGCACGCGAGCCAGGGGAGGAGCAGAAGGAGAGGGAGAAGCAGACTCCCTGCTGAGCAGGGGGCCGGATGCTGCAGGGCTCCATCCCAGGACCCTGGGATCATGACGAGCCGAAGGCAGATGCTTACTGACTGAGCCACACAGGTGCCCAAGGATGCAGCAGTTTTAAACACCTTCGTCTCTTGCCAGGGTTTATTTGGCAGATATGATTGCGCACCTACTGTGTGCCAGACAATAGTTCTGGCTCAAGGGATGAGGCTTCTAGATGCAGCCAATGACCAGATCATATTAAAACCCTTGCTCTCATGGAATGCTTATTCTGGTGGAGGAACAAAGACAATTAACAAGAGAAATAGGGAAATGCTGTGGTATATTAACAAAGATTAGGGGTGGGGTATGTTTTCTGAAAGGGCCAAATATTTATGACTTTGTCGGACATGAAAGGGCCAAATATTTATGACTTTGTCGGACAAGCAGTCTGTGTCCCAACTACTTAGTAGAATGAAAGCAGCCATGGTCACACGGAAACAATCTGTAAATGTCAGTGTTCCAATAAAACTTTATTTATAAAACCAGCCTAGGGACTGGATGTGGCCCATGGGCTGGAGTTTGCTAACCCTGCTGTACTGAATAGCGAGACATGCTCCGGGGAATAAAAACAGTTCAGAAGGGCTGGGAGGGCTGAAAGTTGCAATTTTATATAGGGTGATGAGGGGCAGTGTCTCTGAGAAGGTGACATTTGATAAAAAATAACCGCAGAGCATAAGGGAGTGAGGCATTCAGATGTCTTGGGGCAGTGCATTCTGGATAGAGGGGACAGCAGGTGCAAATGTCCTGAGGTGGGGCTGTGTTTCAGAGACAGCAGGGAGGTGAGGGGGAGGAGGCGAGGGAGAGAACAGGCTTTGCAGACTACCGCAGAGACTTGGGCCTTTTCTCTATATGAGAGTAAAGTATTTTGAGCGGAGAGAGGACACATCTGACTTGCATTCAGAAAAGACCCTTCTGGCTGCTGTTTTGTAAATGGTCTGTGGTGGGGGTGGAGGGCAAGGACAGAGGCAAGGAGACCTAGTAGGGATATTGCAATAATTCCAGCCTGAGAGAGGAAGGCGGCTTCAGCCTGGCCATGGGGTCCTGGCCATGGGAACAGTCAAAAGTAGAAATGAAGGTATGAGACACAGCCAAGGAACTGCCTGGAGTCTGTGCCTCCTGTTTCCGGTCTTTTCCTTGAAAAGCCTTCATCTAGCTCTGCAGACTGCTGACTAATTGGTTGGCCAAATCAGCCACGAAATGTGGGGATCTTAAACTTTAGAAGTGGGCACAGCATGCCCCCAAAGATCAGCCACAACCAGTCATACCTCCACAGCCACCAGGGAGGCTGCTATGGGAAACCAGAGCCCCGTGCTCTGCCCCATAGAGAATATGGAAGCTTCCTCCCAAGCCAGAGACCATCTGGGAAAGGGGTGGAATGGGCTTGTTTAGAGAAGGGAGACAGCCCAGACAGGCAGTTCATCTTTGAAACCCCTGGATGTTGACTCAAAAAAGACTGTTTCAAAATGAAAGAGTCAGTTACATTTAATACCATATTAAAAAAATTTTTTTTCTCCACCATCATGGAGCAGGTCATTTCAGTTATAGGAAATAGTTTCTTCTTTTTTTTCTTTCTAGCATGCCTGAGTCGTAGGGTGTATATATATATTTTTGCCCATGACCAAATCTAGCCCGTAGACACTTTTTAAGAGGCCTACTGTGTGTGTAATTGGATCGATCATATTTTAAAGTTGGGAGATTTCACATAAACATGGAGAAGTTTGGGCTCTGAAAACTTGAAAACAGTTGCCACTCTGGGCCCATGTTCTGGCTGGCTAGAGTCAGGCAGGGCCCATGACCAAGGTCGCTGCCCACTTTACATGTGGTATGGGCTTCTCGGCGGGGTGCCCGAGACTCAAGCACCCCTGGCTTCTCACTCCTCATCAGCCTTATTACTTCCTGCTACGTGCGAATTCCCGTAGGGCTTTTTAGTTTCTGAGCCTCAGTCTAAGTACTTTGATTGATTGAATCATTGACAGGTTCCCTGGTTCATTCATTTCTACCTGGATTTATTGAACATCTCTGTGCCGGAGGCCGTGGACACAGCAACGAATGAGACAGACCCAGCCTGTCCTCTCTGAAGCTTAGAGTCTAGGGGCAGAAATGGGCATAACCAAACACGCAGTTGTGATGAGGCTGAGTGGAAGAGTGTATGGTTGATAGCACAAAATGGGGAGTTTGGCTGAAATGGAGCCAGGGAATACTTCTTGGAGGAAGTTGTGGCAATTTAGAACCACATGCCCCAAGTTCTTTGACTGTCTTCCAAGGGAGAGATGGTCATATGTACCCTTCCCCTGGAATCTTGGTTTTGTGAGTGGCTGAGCTATTAGTACGTGTCTATCAAAAGAAATTGGTGTGATGCCCGTTTCTGGGCCGAGGCTCCAGGAACTGGCAGCTTCTCCTTCTCATGTCTCGATGCTCCCTGTTAGCACCCAGCCATGGCCATGCTGTGAGGAAGCTGGCAGCTTGTGAAGAAGCTCAGAGGGAGAAGAGCCACAGCTGCTAGGTCTCAGCCCTGGCTGAGCTCACATGCTGACAGCCAGCTCCAAGTGGCCCCCCATGTGGATGCGCCATGTTGGAAATGGACCCTTCCAGCTGCCCCGGCTAGTAGTGCTAGAGACAGTCCTTCCCCGTTTGCCCAGCTCAAGTTGCAGATTTGTGAGCGACATAAATGTGTGTTGTCTTGAGTTCTGAAGTTTTGAAGTGGTTGTTCACAGCAGCAGTAACTGGAACAAACATTGAGCTAAAATCTGAGGATTGAATGGGAATTAAGTAGGTGAATGGGATGGAGAAAAGCCCTCCAGCGGGGGGGTATATCATGAGTGCAAAAGTAGGGAAATGTGTGTGGCTGGGGCGGAGGGAGAAAGAGAGGACTAGCCCATCCAGAGTCTTGTGGCCCCTGCTCGGACTTGGGTCTTTTTCCGGTGAGGAATGGCAGCCATTGAGGGTTTTAAGCTGAAAGCATTTTATGTCTTGAGAAGATCACTCTGGTTTTGTGTGGGGAATGAGGCCGAGGGGGGACACACATTAGGAATTTACCTTCCTCCTGAGAATTTGAGGACAGTCCTGGGGTAACAGAGTTAACTGAAACATAGGACCAGAATCTAGGTCCCCGGATTTCCATTTCCACAAGCTCATTATTCAACCCTAGAGCTGAGGGAGCCACAAGCAAATACATGGGCTTGCCCAGTTGTACTGGGCCAACCGTGTCCCCCGGTGGTTTAGATTACATAGAAATTAACCCAACTGTTCCAGTCCTTGATCTCTAGTTTTCTGTCCTCCCTTCAACCACGATAACAAGACAAATTCTACCCCTTGTTTTTTTTCACCTTTTCAGCTAAATCTGCAACTGAAAAACGAGGTCATTGAGCACAGTGGGAAAGACTGCTAGCAGGCAGAAATCTTTTGGGACATGCTTGATTTTCTTTTTTCCTTTGCCTACTTTGTCAGACTTAGAACTTTTGTCTGAAAGAACTTATCCTATGGTCTTGGGTCCAGCTGGGGTGTGGACGTGGGAGGGTGGAATAATCCCTTTTGCTTTTATAATGCGCAAGATCAAATACCTTGTTAAAAAAGTACTTTAAATGAACACTTGTCTTTTTGATACTTCTGTGATTGGAAGTATATTTATAGCATGCGGCTCTTAGATGAGAGATGCTTTCGAGCCTGCCTGGAAATGAAGATTTTTAGCCATAAATCTGAGGATTTTAGGTAATTGAGGCCCAGAGAGATCAAATTCACCTTATTGCATAATGATAGCTAATAGTTATTGAGGGCTTCTCGCCTAGTATGTCAGACTCTGAGCTAAGCATTGTTTCATTGGATCCTCATAACAAACCTGGGGGTTCGGTACCATTCACGTGGGTGAAGGAGGCTCAGAGAGGTACAGTGACTGGCCCAAAGTGAAACAGTTGTATGGGGGAAGTAAGGACTCGAACCCAAGTCCTGTGCTCTTGACCACCACTCTGTACTGGTATGGAGAATCTCCCATTGCTATTTTATAAACCCTGCCTCCCCACCTGCATTTGGTGGCTATGCAGCAGTCATGGCCTCCACTTTTATTTTATTTTATTTTATTTTATTTTATTTATTTATTTTTTTAATGATTTTTTATTATATTTTGTTAGTCACCATACAGTACATCCCCAGTTTCCGATGTAAGGCTCGATGATTCATTAGTTGTGTATAACACCCAGTGCACCATGCAATACGTGCCCTCCTTACTACCCATCACCAGCCTATCCCATTCCCCCACCCCCCTCCCCTCTGAGGCCCTCAGTTTGTTTCTCATAGTCCATAATCTCTCATGTTTCATTCCCCCTTCTGATTACCCCCCCTTCTTTATCCCTTTCTTCCCCTACTGATCGTCCTAGTTCTTATGTTCCATAGATGAGAGAAATCATATGATAGTTGTCTTTCTCTGCTTGACTTATTTCACTTAGCATTATCTCCTCCAGTGCCGTCCATGTTGTAGCAAATGTTGAGAACTCGTTCTTTCTGATAGCTGAGTAATATTCCATTGTATATATGGACCACAACTTCTTAATCCAATCATCTGTTGAAGGGCATCTTGGCTCCTTCCACGATTTAGCTATTGTGGACATTGCTGCTATGAACATTGGGGTGCATATGGCCCTTCTCTTCACTACGTCTGTATCTTTGGGGTAAACACCCAGTAGTGCAATGGCTGGATCATAGGGTAGCTCAATTTTTAACTTTTTAAGGGACCTCCACACTGTTTTCCAGAGTGGCTGTACCAACTTGCATTCCCACCAACAATGTAGGAGGGATCCCCTTTCTCCACATCCTCTCCAGCAATTGTTGTTTCTTGCCTTGTCTATTTTTGCCATTCTAACTGGCGTAAGGTGGTATCTCAGTGTGGTTTTGATTTGAATTTCCTTGATGGCTAATGATTTTGAACACTTTTTCATGTATCTGTTAGCCATTTGTATGTCTTCATTGGAAAAGTGTCTGTTCATATCTTCTGCCCATTTTTTGATCTGTTTATTTGTTTCTCCTGTATTGAGTTTGAGAAGTTCTTTGTAGATCTTGGATACCAGTCCTTTATCTGTAGTGTCATTTGCAAATATATTCTCCCATTCCGTGGGCTGCCTCTTAGTTTTTCTGACTGTTTCCTTGGCTGTGCAGAAACTTTTAATCTTGATGAAGTCCCATAAGTTCATTTTATCTTTTGTTTCTCTTGCCTTTGGGGATGTGTCATGAAAAAGGTTGCTTTGGCCGATGTCGTAGAGGTTGCTGCCTATGTTCTCCTCTAGAATTTTGGTGGATTCCTGTCTCACATCGAGGTCTTTCATCCATTTGGAGTTTATTTTTGTGTATGGTGTGAGATAGTGGTCAAGTTTCATTCTTTTGCATGTAGCTGTCCAATTTTCCCAGCACCATTTATTGAAGAGACTGTCTTTTTCCACTTTTATTTTAATAGCCAGACTTGTGCAGCTCCTAGAATCCACCAGGTAAGACACAAGGAGACCAGCGTCTACAAGAAGGACGATCTCATGCATGTTTAAGCTTATTAAACTTTAAATAAACCATGTCTTGCACTCTGAAACATGGATGGGAGAAGAGAGAATCGTGTTCTATGACCATGGATTAAAACCCCATCCAAACAAGGGAGACGTGGCAACAGAACTAGTGAAAAAGTTGCAGGAGAATCTTTAACAGAGGCCTCTCCCCCTTCCCCAGCGCCTGTTCGTTTGCCCATTAATCTGAGCACAGCTCCTGCAAGGAAGAGCCCCGAGTTCATTCCTTTTCTTTGTGTCGGGGAAAGCCAGCCAGCTGGCTGGTGTCACTAGGAGTACCAGGCTCTAAGCCCCAGCAGGCTCAGGCAAGGCAGACTTTGCACTAAGCTCTTGGAAGCCTCATGGAAAGAGTAAGAACCATCTTACTCAACACGTGGCCTTCTCTCTATCATGTGCCTCTGTCCCATGAGCAGACTTCACTGGTGGCCCATTGAGGGGCTGGATGCACGTGACTCAGGTCATGACTTGCCTGTTTTCTTTTCACTCTGAAAATAATGGTTCCAAAAGATGACACCATCAATGCCCTCCTCTTTCACCTCTGTCCTTCCTAACCAGAAATGCTGGCCACAGGAATTTCTGCTGGGCTGATACTGATGGGTCTAACTACATCTCTTTCTATTCAGCATTAAAGATCCTACTCAAAAGTCACACTTCTGGGGATTCTATCCAGACTCTCTTTTTGCCCCCTACCCTTGATGGGCTTTAGTGAAATAATAGAAACAGTATCTACTGTTCTCTGCCCCTGGCTTCTGGCACAGAGCTCCTCAAACCCTTGTAGTCTCTGAAGTGGTAATAGTACTAGGAACGTCTTTTGTTCTAATATTTGGTCTTAGACTCTGGTTCTTGACACAGAACTCCTAAATCCTTTAGCATTTCCTGCGTGGTAGGAAGGTCTTTTGCTCTAAGGAGGCAGCGGTTGCGTGGGCTCCTGGATAGCTTCAGGATAGGTGCTGGTCACCACACCGTCTTTAGAAGCCTGGAACTTTCAGCCCCAGTTGTCATCCTGCAGGAAAGGGGAGAGGGGCCGGCGATTGAGTTAATGATAGATCATGTCTATATGGTGAAGCTGCCATAAAAATCCCCAAAGTATGGGATTCGGAGAGCTTCTGGGTTGGTAAATGTATCCACGTAACAGGAGGGTGGCACTCCCCAACTCCATGGGGACAGAAGCTTCTGACCTTGCCCTGTTTACTTCTTCACCTGGCCGTTCATCTGTGTCCTTTATTATATAATTAACTGATAAATGTAAGTTAGTGTTTCCCTGGGTCCTGTGAACCACTCTAGAAAATGATTAAACCCAAGGAATGGGTCAGGGGAACCCTAATTTATAGCCAGTTGGTCAGAAGTACAGGTGACAAAGTGAAATAAGTCAAGCAGAGAAAGACAACTATCATATGATTTCTCTCATCTATGGAACATAAGAACTAGGATGATCAGTAGGGGAAGAAAGGGATAAAGAAGGGGGGGGTAATCAGAAGGGGGAATAAAACATGAGAGACTATGGACTATGAGAAACAAACTGAGGGCCTCAGAGGGGAGGGGGGTGGGGGAATGGGATAGACCGGTGATGGGTAGTAAGGAGGGCACGTATTGCATGGTGCACTGGGTGTTATACACAAGTAATGAGTCATCGAGCCTTACATCGGACACCGGGGATGTACTGTATGGTGACTAACATAATATAATAAAAAATCATTTAAAAAAAGTACAGGTGACAATCTGGGGCTTGTGGTTGGCATCTGATGGGGGGGGGCAGTCTCGTGGGACTGAGCCCTTAACCTGTGGGGTCTGATGCTACCTCCAGGTAGGTAGAGTCAGAACTGAGTTGGATGATGGGATGCCCTGCTGGTGTCTCAGAGAATTGCTTGGTGTGGAGAAAACCTCACACATCTGGTGTCAGAAGTGTTTTGAGTGTGGTCATGGCATCAGAGTAAAGGCGAAACACCGGGCAGGAGTGTTTTTCCTTTATAGGTACACTTAATGGGCCCTTCAGTGGACACCCTTGGGTTGCTTTATTGTGCTTGTACTGTATATGGTGGGGACTGTCCCTTAATCCATTTCACATCTCAGTTACCCCAGAGGGCATGCACATAGTAGGTCTTCAATATATAATGGTTGGTTGTGCAGTGAGAAGGGGCCTGGAGCAACATAGCCTCCTCACCCCCAAAGTTACTTTGCGACTGGCTAAGGCGAGGGTCCAGGACTGTCTTACAGTAAGGGGCCATTGATATCTCACTGAAGATCTTGTGGGGAAACAGAGAAAGGGATTTATGTCTCATACTATGAGGCAGAACCTCATGAAAATCCCCTTAGATGTCTCTGTTCTCCCCCAGTGGTGGCTGCTCTCTTTCTCTCTTCTCTCCCCCAAAGGGTCCCTTCTGCTCACACTCTTGGCCAGTCTTCTGGATGTCTCCATTCTGCCTCTTACGTAAAGCACGTCTGCTCTTTGTCTTTATCTACCCATTCCCTTGAATACCTTGGCTATCCAAAACAGGCTTCTCCTTGGGATGCCCACTCATTGAAAGGGATGGTCAATCATACTATCTTCTCTTATCGTAGAATGAACAAATGAGTTAATAAATGAGTGCACAAATGATAGCCCCGCTCATTTAGATTGACCCTTACGGTAAAAATAATCACAAACATTGCACAAAATAGAAAAAATAAAAACAAAAAAAAAGCAAAGAGCTGACACAGAGTGGGAATCTCTAGACCAAAATGAAACCACGCTTCTGAGCCTCCAGACTACAGAGGTAAACTAGCATGGCTGCTGCCCTGGTCTTAAGGACATTTGCCAATTTAGAAAAAGTTAACTTTCCTTCTAAAATAGCATACAGGCCAAGGGAAACAGAAACCATAGCCCAGGGTCTGCACAAATGAAGTGTCAAAGAGAAGACCCTTCTTGTAATAAGCTGGGATTCCCAAGGGCCGCACTTTCTGGGAGGAGTAACTAGAAAGGTACCAGCCCTTCATGGTCTTGCACTTGGGGTTTGCATCCATCACCTGGAACCTTGAGCTTTAAGGAGATCCCCGACCATTAGTGTCCAGCCCGCTGACCCTCACTCCAGGACCTCACAGACCAGAACACCCCCCTTTTTTTCATTAAGGTGAAATTCATGTAACATAAAATTAACTGTTTTAAAGGGTGCAATTCAGTGGCATTTGAACTGATGGTTGTGCAGCCATCAACTCAGTGTGGTTCCAGAATATTTTCATAACCCCCAAGGGAGGCCCCCTACCCACTAAGCAGTCGCTCCCCACTCCCCCACTCCCTCGACCCCTGGCAACCACCAATCTGCTTTCTGTTTGGGATAAGCCTCAAAAGCATTCTGGTAAGTGAAAGAAGCCAGATGCAGAAAGGTCACACATCGTAGGATTTCACTGATAGGACCCTTGTTTTTAGGAAGCACATATTGAGGGGCCCCTGGGTGACATAGCTGGTTAAGCGTCCGACTCTTGGTTTCAGCTCAGCTCATGATCTCAGGGTCCTGGAATCGAGCCCCACATCAGGCTCTGCACTCAGCTTGGGGTCTGCTTGAGATTCTCTCTCCCCCTCTCTCTCCGCCCCTCCTGCTCATTCTCTCTCTCTCTCTCTCTAAAATAAATAAATAAGTCTTAAAAAGAAGCACATATCGATACTTCTCTAAGTTAACACTGTTAAGAAGAGAATTTGGGGGGCACCTGGGTGGCATAGCGGTTAAGCGTCTGCCTTCGGCTCAGGGCGTGATCCCAGCATTATGGGATTGAGCCCCACATCAGGCTCCTCTGCTATGAGCCTGCTTCTTCCTCTCCCACTCCCCCTGCTTGTGTTCCCTCTCTCGCTGGCTGTCTCTATCTCTGTCAAATAAATAAATAAAATCTTTTAAAAAAAAAGAGAGAATTTGGGACATATTGAGAAGGAAAGGGGGTATCTGCTGTGGGTTCCTTTCCTCTTTAGCTGGCAACCTGGCAGTTTGGGTCCTTGAAGCCCTAGCAGAGTGGCTCTCAACCTTGGCTCCACATTGGAATCGTTGTGGGAACTTTAAAACATACTCTATCCAGGCAATACCCCCAGGGAGTCTGATGTAGTTGGCCCGGGAAGCACCATGGGCATTGGTATTTCATGTTATCTAGTTGTATCTGTGGGATGAGGTGAGCTTTGGGTCCTCCTCCGCCATCTTCCCTTGGGCATTGGTATTTTGAAAACTGCCCAGGTGATTCTGATGTGGAGCCAGGGTTGAGACCACTGCTATAATAAGGACAGTGGCTATAGGGGCAGCCTGTTTCTACCATCCTTTCCTCTCCCCTGCCTCAGCACCTCCTTTCCATCCCAGATCTGTGCCTCATTCAAGTCTAAGTATCCTAGGAGTCTGTTCATGCAGAATGGTGCCGCCTAGGGATTTTGGTGTCACTCAGATTGGGACTCAGGGATGCTTTCTAACTTATGACCTTAGTCACAAGGGAATTATGTGAGCATTTCTAAACTTCATTCCTAATCTCTAAAAAGGGGGTAGGTAATAACAGTACCTATCTAAGGAACATTTTGAAATTTCGATGAAAAGATGTGCATAAAGCACAGAGTAGACACTCATTGTAATTATTGTTGTGGTTGTTACTGTCATCATCCCTATTGCTGTTGTTATGTGAACAGAATTTTGTAATGGACCAGTCTGTCGATGGTCCTCTCCCAACCAGAGGAAAGACCTTTATGGAAAGAGGGGGGCTACTTAATTCAGCAAACCAACAAACATTCCTTGTGTACCTGCTTTGGGTGGACATTGAGCTAGGATGTGAGGGTGCAGCTGAAGGTCTAGAAGAGAGATACTGCTGTGGGGTTGAAGTAAACCAGCAAACATGTTACCAGAACCCTGAGTCTGAATGGGTCTTGGAGGGGGTTGGTCTGAAGTCCAGGAAGTATCAGGAGAGGGCAACATTTACGCTGAGCTTTAATAAGTAGAACTTTAGTTGGAAGAGGATGTGGGGCAGGGTATTGAAGGCCCAAGGAACAGCATGAGGAAAGGCCTAGAGGTAGGGGCAAACCTGGTGAAGAGAGGGCAAGAGGCACATTTGTTGACCAGCAAGAGTCCTTGGATAGCTCTTGGCATCAGACATGAGGACAGACATCTGTAGTACAGGGTACTGCGCTGAGGGCCAGGAGGTGAGGCTGACAAGGTAGGATGGAGCGGACTAAAAGAAATGGCCAGACGCCAGCCTGAGAGGGGGCTTCCAGTCAGAGACAGCCGCCATCTCCCAGCCCAGCCAGGCGGCGCTCACTCTGCACGGCCCTTCCCCACACGGTCGGCACTGCCACTGCCACATCTACTTACGTTTTGCCATCATGGATTTCTGATGTCTTTTCGGCTGGCTGGAATTTATGTCTTTCTTCCTCTTTGAGTTTCTGAAGTTGCTCTTGCTTCTCTTTCAAGGCTCTCTCCTCTCGCAGCATGTCCAAGTATCCGCGGCCTGCCTTCACCGAGCGAAGCAACATGCTGGAGGTGGCAGGTGGGGGAGAGGGAGGGAGAGAGCAGCAAAGTTGAGCTGACCCTTAAGACAATGCCCTGTTGTCCTGGGACTGATCACCTCTGAAGGGCACCCTCATACCTGCAGGGCAGGAACCTTCTTGCCTTTGGAACTCAAGAGTCGGATGCAACGGACTTTGAACATTTAACCCCTCTGGTCTCGGTCCCTTCCTCACTCTGTTATTCAACAACTATTGAGCACCTACTTTGTGCCAGGCACTCTGTTAGGTGCTATGAAACGAGCATCATAATCCACACCCCACAGGATGAGACACCGTTATGCATGGGAAGGGGCTCGTCCGTGATCATCAGGAGCAGATGGATGCTGTGTGGCCTGGGCTCCTGGCCAAGGCTGCTGTCTCTCAGATTCACCTGCATGCTCACATTTGCGTCACACGCTTCACAATGGCTGCAGAAGCGGAGTCAGTAAGGTGTGTCAAGTACCAGAATTGAGACTTTGTGATTCTTTTCTTGCTGACCCAACCACTGTTTCCTAGCCAGACATCTTGATACTGGCTTGATGCCAAGACGTTCTGTGCCCGATGGTCTACACACCTCCCCCACCTTGCCATTGGTCACCTTGGGGTTGGAGTTTGGCAGCATTCTGGTGGAGAAGGAGTGAACACATCTCTCTGTTGGTCCACCCGTCTGACCCTCTGGGAAGGTGTCAGGCACGCTGTTGAACCCCACCATGTTTCCCCAGGCATGAGTGTTGGTTCTGGGATTCACTTTTATTCTCAAAATTTCCTCTTGAGCAACCAGTGTGTGCTGGGGACTGTGCTGACTGACCGTTGGGGACACAGTGATGAACAGGATGCTGTTCTAAGAGTAAATCAGTGATGACACAGGATGGGAGTGGGAAGGACTCTGAGATTCTAGGAAGACGGGACCTAATTCAGACTAGGGGGTGGTTGGAGACATCTTCCTGGATGAAGTGAGACCTCCTTTCCTTTGTTCTGAGTAACCACTTTCTGTCTCCTTGTCTTTCTCTTGTGCTCACCTTTGGATGGGAATATTCTCGGCAAGCTCTCTTGGTTAGATTCTTTTTTTTTTTTTTTTAAGATTTTATTTATTTATTCGACAGGATAGAGACAGCCAGCGAGAGAGGGAACACAAGCAGGGGGAGTGGGAGAGGAAGAAGCAGGCTCATAGCGGAGGAGCCTGATGTGGGGCTCGATCCCAGAACGCCAGGATCACACCCTGAGCTGAAGGCAGACGCTTAACCGCTGTGCCACCCAGGCGCCCCTCTTGGTTAGATTCTGATAGGATTAATTAATCCTTGTTCATTTTCTAGGAAGAGTTAAGGTGTTACTGAAGGCATTTGCATTTCAGTAGTGGATTCTTGTAATGTCCACTGGAACAGTGCTGGGAGGCAGGAGGTGGAGTTTTTCCAGTATTTTTCAAATTGCATCACACAGTGATGAAAAGTTTTTCATTCATTTATTTCTCTGGCGGACATTGTCTGAGAACCTGCTAGTCCAAGCACCCATGAGGATACTGAAGTTACACAAAACAATAAGATAAGGCATCTGCCCCCAGAGAGTTCACAGTATCATAGAGGAAGCACACCCACAAACATACACTCTGAGTGCAATGTAGAAAAAGCTACAGGGACCTAGAGAAATCTAAGAAGGCTTCCTGGGGGAGGTGACATTTGGGATAAGTAGGAATTTACCAGTAGGAAAACATGGGAAATGGCACACAAGTGGATGGAATAGCAGTTATAAATGCAAAGAGGTGTATTATGTACTAAATGTTCATGTCCCCTCAAAATTTATGTGTTGAAACCCTTCCCCCAGTGTGATAGTTTCAGAAGGTTTGGGGGAGGTAATCAGGATTAGATGAGGTCATAAGGGTAGAGCCCTCATGAAAGGGATTAGTAGCCTTATAAGAGTCATGGGAAAGCTTCCTTCCTCTCTCTGCTGTCCACCATGTGAGGATACAACAAGATGCCAGCAGTCTACAGCCTGGAAGAGGGTTCTCACCAGAACCTGCCCATGTTGGCATCTTGATCCAGACTTCCAGTCTCCAGAACTGTGGGAAATAAATTTCTGTTGTTTGCAAGCTACATGGTCTATGGTACTTCATTATAGCAGCTGGAACTGACTAGGACAGGTGAGTCTGAAGATGGCCTGTTAGGAAACTACGAGTATCTTTAAAGAGCACAGAAGAAATGTGGGAGAGTGGCCAGGGCTAAAGCTGGCAACTAGCAGGGAACAGGTGGTGCAGGGCTTTGGGGTCTGGATTGAAATAAGCCCCAATCTGGGAGTTGCTAGAAATAGAACTTCTAGAAATGCTTCAGGAATCTGCAAATGTTTGAGTTTTCATGAACAATTTTTCAAGCTAATAACAATACAAAACCACAAAACATCCTGTTGTACACCAGATCGATTTATTTTGTACAAGCTTTTTCTGCCATTTCTACTGTGTTGACTATTTCTGCAATGCACATTTTTTTCACATCTTAACACGTTTGAGATGAGGGTGTGTCTTACAGCCACCGGCAGCCAGATGGCAGTTGTATTGTGTTTGTCATCATCTACACACTCAAACTTGGTTGTGACTCCGGACAGCCTGACCACCCAATACCCCCCCTTGATGTTTTAGACTACAAAACCACTGGATCATGAACTGGGGTCTGAAATGTCCCTTTTTTCTTTTTTTGACATATTCTTATAAAATCAAGACAGTGGCAGTATCAAAATTTGCAGACTGGGGGTCAGCAGCTAGGAAGAAAATCTTGGCGACAAGGACGCTTGGCAAAGCATCCTTTTAAGAAATGTTGCATCCAGCGTTTTTGACTCTAATGGAAACACGTGATTCAGAAGAGCTGGACTTTAAATATGAAGTTTGAAGAGTCTCTTAAGCAATGTATTTCTCTTATATTTTTCCCTTTTATGCAGATGGAGAGTGGTATTTAAAAATTGTCTAGAAGAGTGAAGAAGAGCTTTTAAAAATCATGACCATATTTTTATGAACTAGAAATTCTGAAAGGATAACAAAGCATTGTTTTAATTTAATTGGCAGTGTTTTATCTTGTTTTAAGTGATGTGTCTTAGCTTCATGGCAGCTTAGACGAGATATGGTATTTGAGTTTCTTATAAATATGTCACCACCAGGCCATCAGTGATCTTTTTCTAAACTTAGACCCTGCTTCTCAGCTCATGTCAACTTTTCTGAATGTCTACACTACCTGTCACATGTCCAACCCAGCCAGCCAGTTGCAGGCAAGGATCAGGCATTATTCCAGTTCATATACTTGTCACAGCAAAATAATCTCTCAGTTTCCTTTTGGACAAAATTGTGCAAAAATAAATGAATTTGAAACCTAGAGTAACACAGTGAAACCATATTACATACAACTTTGGCCCTTAATTGTCAGTTCTAGGTGCTTTTGCCTGGCTTTTACTTTTAGGTTTAGGAATGTGAGCAGTTGATATGATGTGGAATCCGTGTTTGAAACAACAGTGTGCTTCTGTTTTGCTTTCAAGCTTCTGAATCCACTGATCAAAAGAGTGTCCTGAGGTTGCAAGATAACCTGATAAAAAAGAAAACTGTTACCATTGGCAACCCCTTAATTTCACAAATGAGGGTTTTCTTGCTGTACCACAAGCAAAGCAGTTGTGGAGCCAACCTGGGGGCTGGGGCTGATGTGACAGCAACCTTTGTTGTGTTATTTTACTGAGGCCCCTTGCTCAAAATTTGGTTCAGAGGTTGAAACTGACACCACATATGCATTAAAAATGTCTCACATAATGAGGCTTTCTGGGCAGAGCAGGGAAGGCTCCCAATCCGGTCTGAAGTCAGCCTGCAGGAGCAGGGAGGGGTGACTGGCTTAGGGTTTTATCGTGGTCAGGGAGTGGGGTTGGAGTGAGCAGTCCCTTGCCTGTGGCTTGAGCTTCCCTCCAGCACCAAAAGCAGCAGCAGCTGGACTTTCTTATTAGCTTGCCCAGGCGTGGGCAGAAGGGGAAGAGACAGTGAGGGGAGCTTGAAAGCTGTTGACAGTCACACATCAGAAATGGAGTTGGATTCTTTATTGAGTTAATTCACACCCAACTTGAGATTTGTCTGTTTGCTTGAATAGCTGCATCATTATTAACCATCCAGCAAAAATTTATTGAATGCCTACTGTGTGCTGGGCACTATTCTAGGTACAAA
Source organism: Ursus arctos (assembly GCF_023065955.2). Classification (NCBI taxonomy): domain Eukaryota; kingdom Metazoa; phylum Chordata; class Mammalia; order Carnivora; family Ursidae; genus Ursus; species Ursus arctos. The sequence goes on from NW_026623030.1 coordinate 16,358,846, forward strand.
CAAAATAGCCACAAAACTCCTGTAAACTGTAGACAATATGTGAAGTGCTGTGGTGGAACATAAAGTTGGGACATGAGGAGAGTGACTGCCAAGGGTGGGGTGTGTGTGTGCAATTTTAAATAGAAGATCAACAGAATGGATAAGGAAGATGTGGTATATATTTACAATGGAATATTACTCGGCCATGAAAAAGAGAAATTTTGCCTTTTGCAGCAATGTGGATGGAACTAGAGGGTATTATCCTAAGCGAAATAAGTCAATCAGAGAAAGAGATTGTCTTATGATTTCACTCATATGTGGAATTCAAGAAACAAAACAGAGGAGCATAGAGGAAGGGAGGGAAAAATAGATTTTTTTTTAAAGATTTTTATTTATTCATTTGACAGAGATAGAGACAGCCAGCGAGAGAGGGAACACAATCAGGGGGAGTGGGAGAGGAAGAAGCAGGCTTCTAGTGGAGGAGCCTGATGTGGGGCTCGATCCCAGAAGACCGGGATCACGCCCTGAGCCAAACGCAGACGCTTAACGACTGAGCCACCCAGGCGCCCTGGGAGGGAAAAATAAAACACGATGAAGTCAGAGAGGGAGACAAACTGTAAGAGACTCTTAACTATAGGAAACAAACTGAGGGTTGCTGGAGGGGCGGGGGCTGGGAGGGATGGGGTAATTGGGTGATGGGCATTAAGGAGGGCACGTGATATAATGAGCACAGGGTGTTATATACAACTGATGAATCACTGACCTCTACCTCTGAAACTAATAATACACTATATATTAATTAATGAATGTAAATTAAATTTAAAAAATAAATAGATGATCAACAAAAGGTCTTGCTGAGAGGGTCTCATGCAGGTTTCTGGGGGAAGAGTGTTTCAAGTAAAGGGAACAGCATGTGCAAAGGCCTTGGGCAAGTACAATTTTAGATTAAGAAATTCTAGTTTTCATGGAATAAAATGGAATATTGCACAATACATTTGTGCTAGTAATATATTGTATTTGCTTTAGATATTGGTGTTCTATTTAAGACTTGTGGTAGAAAGGTCCTGCACTAAAAAAGGAAGGAAGGAAAGAATGGGAAGAGGAAGGCAGGGAGGGAGAGAGAGGAGAAGGAAGGAAGTGCTATGTCCCAGATTGGAAAATGTAGGGAAATACCAGGGGACACTGCTGCTCTGGGCACCTGCTGCTTCCCCACAGCCTTACTCCAGGGTGCTCCTCCAGGAGGCAGTAGATTTTTACCACTTTAATTAAGAAGCTTATTGCTAGTAACTCAATCTAACATCATCTTGTGCAGGACCCCAGTAACAGAGCTGTAGAGGCCTCTCTCTGCTGCTGGATGTCAGTAGGACTCAAGTGCTTCCAGTGTGTTCTTGAGATGTAATAAATCATGCAGATAGGAAGCCTTTGTAGTGAACCAGGCAATGATGTGATTCTACATCTGTGGTGGAACTTAGCCCTGCCCTGTGCTGTTTCTGTGCCCCACCCTCCCACCCCCCTCACCCCTGGGTGTGTGGATTAACTTATTTATCCTCACAACAGCTCCATGTTGTATGTAGATGCGTTATCACTGGTCTGAACCCAGGTGGTGGATTCAGCTGTGGAGTCCAGCTGCCTGGTGTGCTGGTTTATAGAATGTCAGGATGTTTCCACTGGGAAGTCTCACCTGCCTATGCTGGAAATCCCTTCCATTGACTTTAGACGTTCTATGGGCCACTGTGTCTTCGGCTAACTTGGGTGGCTTGGCATTGACTAGCAGGTGTCAGAGCTCTCCTTTAACTGTGAATCCTCCCTTGCTGTCGCCTGGATTCTCTTAGGGAGTGAAAGGTTGTCAGTGAAAGGTGTCTGTCCCAGGACAGACCACGGTCTTCAGGGACAGAGATTGGGGGCAGGTGTGGAGAAGTCTCATCACGTGTGATGATTGTGCATGACAATGGGAGGGCTCCCACGGATGTGGAACAGACCTGGCCAGTTTGGTGAGCTTTGGGCTCAGATTTCAGTGTCTGATGTCAAAGCCTCTGTCTTCCCCTGAAGAACCCGTAGACCAACTAGATCCTGAACAGTGTGTATTATGGATTGAACTGTGTCCTGCCACAATTCATAGGTTGAAGCCTTAACTCCCAGTATCTCAGAATGTGACCTTATTTAGAAACAAGGTCATTGCTCATGCAATTAGTTAAGATGAGGTCGTGCTGGAGTAGGGTGGGCCCCTCATCCAGTATGACTGGTGTCCTTATCAAAAGGGGAAATTTGGACCCAGGTATGCACACAGAGAGAATGCCATATGAAGGTGGAGGCAGAGATGGGGGTGATGCTTCCACAGGCCAATGGGGAGCACCAGAGATGGCTTGCAGATCGTGAGAAACTAGGTGGAGGCATGGAACAGAGTCTCCCTCATAGGCCTGCAAAGGAACCAACCCCCCCAACACACTGATCTTGGACTTCCAGCCTCTAGAAGTGTGAGACAGTACATTTCTGTGGCTGAGCCGCAATGTTGGTGGTGCTTTGTTCTGGCAGCCCAGCAGACTCTTACAGCGTAATCAGGTATCTAGGCCTACGCTCATGCGACCGCTTAACTGTTTTTACTATGTTTGGCTGTGAGGGTTAACCACATCCTTATTAAGTTAATTTATAAAAAGTGACAGGCTGATGGTCCATGGCACAGCACATAACACCTGGACACCTGTGAGGTGTTGGACTCTGTATTAGGCACTGACTCTGTGTTAAGTTCTGTCCGAGCCACTGGTGTTACAAAGGTGAACAAATCCTCAAAGAATTCACAGCCTTTACCTCTGCAATCTTAGTTATCTACCTTTTTATTGTAATTAAGAGATTGGTGAGAGATTTATTTGACTTATTTATGTTCTTATTCCAAAAAGTATTAGAGGCAGAAAATTTTTTAGAAAGTGATAAAGGCAGGGAAAACAAGAAGGCCCAAATCAGGTAAGACAGGTGTCAAAACCCACGCCCCTTGATCGAGTGTGCCAGTTTGGCCCTGAGCACCCTAGTGGCTAATGCAAAGAGGGAAATACAATCCCTCACGTGATTCCTAATGACCATACAATTTTTGAAGAACTGTTCAGCAGATGCCCACTTATTCCTGGTGTTGAAACTGGGAAGAGATTTCTCTCAAGGATTTGTATAGGGAGGCCACGTCTGTAACAAAACCCCAAATGCAAATAGTGACGAATGCCTCTGTAACTCAGAAAGGGGTAGGGGAACCCAGCTTGGGGAATCTAGCCAGCAAGTGTTCTGTTGGAATTACCACCGCTTTTCAACCAAGGCAGCCAGACTCCCCCCTGCTAGATCTTCTGGAAAGAGCTGGGTGAGAGATGAGCAGCATTGGGGGGAGGGTCTGGGCCCTCATGTCAGACACACCAGTCTGTTCTGGGACCTTCGGGCTACAAGATGTTCATTCAGTAGAGATGAGAAGTGCTCCCACAGTACCGTGGAAGCCCATTTAAAAATACTTAATATTTTAGCAAATTCCCATCTAATTCCCTTGCATGTTCCCTACATTTTCTCCATCATTATTGCTGATTACCAGGCTATTTGTGTGAAGGGAGCTATTTGCAGGGAAGAGCAGTTTTTGCCTTTAAATCCACTCACCCGGGGCCCCCTGTTCACCGCTTTCCACGCCGTAAAACTCCCCTGGCTAACATCACAAGAGGAACGATGGGGAGTAAAATAATCAACTGCATCAGGCAAGCAGAGGAAGAAGCTGATTATAAAATGGAAAGTTTCCTCTACTCAGTTCCACTTATTCTTAACCAGTGCATGGGGGTGGGTTTTTATTTTTAAGGGACATATGTTCTCTGTAAGGGAGTCTGTGTGTGATCCCATGAATGGGGATTGCTCACTTTGGCAACAGGAGTATTCTCAGCAGGGCTTAGCTGAGACAGACCAAAGGCACAGAAGTAAGGAAGCCCGGGTTTTTCTCCCCAGCATCTTCAGACTTGAGGAACAGAAAATACATGGTAAAGCTTGCAGAGGATAGCTTCTGCATGGGACTTTTACTTTGCCTCTCTCTTAGGCAGGTTTTAAACCTTTCTGAACTACAGGGGCACCTGGGTGGCTCAGTCAGTTCAGCGACTGCCTTCGGCTCAGGTCATGATCCTGGGGTCCCGAGATAGAGCCCCGTGTCATGTTCCCTGCTCAGTGGGGAACCTGCTTCTCCCTCTCCTTCTGCCCCTCCTCCCACTCATGCTCTCTCTCTCTCTCTCAAATAAATAAATAAAATCTTTAAAAAACACAAAAAGCCTCTCTGAACTACAGCCTCATCATCTTTGAATGGGAAAAATCTTCGTTCTTGCCTCAAAGGGCCTTTGGAAGGATTAAATGAGATGGTGGGCATAAAGAGCTTAGTGTGGTGTCTAGTACATAGGACTCAGTGATTGGGAGCCAGAATTGTTATTGCCAACTCGCTGAACAGTCCCAAGGGTTTGGTGTGATTTACAGGTGAGAAAACGGGGAAAGGAGTAAGTAAATGGTGAGGGTCCATAACAGCTGGAAAGTGGCAAAGCAGGGACTGGAAGCCAGGATGGCTGGTTCCAGAATTTTCCTTCCTCCACCTCCATGCTGCAAGGTCAAGCACATTCAGCAGGAGGCTTTGAAGCTTTGACTTTGTGTATCTCCAGGCTGTATGTTGTGTGCAGAGTTCATCTCTAGCTCTGTAGAATAGAAACGGGTGGCTTACCTCTTCCCCCTTTAGACCATGTTTTACCCAATCCAAGATACCACCTATGGCAGATTAAAGTCATTATTCACATTCCCCCATTCCCTGCATTCCAGGGTGGAATGTACTTCTCAGCGCCCTGACTTTTGGCTATCACATGACTTCCTTGGCCTATGGATGTTAGCAGATATGACTTGAGCAGAAGCTTGAAATAAGCTTGCTCAGTTGGGTCATGCCCCACAAAACCCATGATTTTCCTGAACCCAGAAGAGCGAGAAAGGCATGAGGAACAGAACTGAACCCACCTAATCTCAGCCACAATCGGCCAAACCTCAGTTAACCTGCAGATACACGAGCAAAGGAAGAAATACTTATTGAAAGTCGCTGAGTTTGGGGCAGCTTGTTACATAGCGTTATGGTGAAAATAGCTGACCAATACGTTATCTATTGTAAGATGCATTTTTATTTTTGAACCACAAAGAAGAAATATAATTGTACATTATATCCCCAGTTCAGAGATGTTAAAATGTGGGGGGGAAATGTCCCTCTTAGATATGATAAAAATATGGTATTAAGAAAGAAATTGCCTCAGACCTGAGAAAAGATGGTCCAGAACAGAACTTAGATCATAAAGTTATTAACAGCCCATTGCGAGAAGTAGCTCACATACTTAATAAAATATTTGTGCAAATTTCTGATATCCTCTGATGAGATTAAGGGCTCTTTTGGGGTGTTAGATTTACCCACACAGCTGGCCCATCAGACTTGTAACAAGGCTCTTAACCTTGAACTAACCACTCCTCCCTTGAGCAAGGCGATCTAGCTCTTTGCTGCTCAAAGCTTGGTGGTCTTTGTTCTAGCATCATCAGCATCACCTGGGAGCTTGTTAGAAACGCAGAATCTTGGGTCGCACTCAGACCTCCTGAATGAGAATCTGCATTTTAAGAGGACCCCCAGGTGATTCATAAACACATTGAAGTCCGAGATGCATTAGTCTAGCTGCCCCCTTTCCCCTATTAAAACAAAACAAAACAAAAACCAAAAAACCCCCCAAAAAACCAACAAAACAAAACAAACCTCCAGAAAGAAATCTTTGAACTGGCTCTATTAGAAGGCTGCTTTCCTTGCTACAGGATGTGAAATAAAACTTTTTTTTTTTTAAGATTTTATTTATTTATTTAACAGAGATAGAGACAGCCAGCGAGAGAGGGAACACAGCAGGGGGAGTGGGAGAGGAAGAAGCAGGCTCATAGCGGAGGAGCCTGATGTGGGGCTCGATCCCATAACGCCGGGATCACGCCCTGAGCCGAAGGCAGACGCTTAACCGCTGTGCCACCCAGGCGCCCCTGAAATAAAACTTTTAACACACTTCAGCAGTCTCTTCGTCACAGAAAGTTCTTTAAGCACATCGGGAGTAGACGTTGTCACCCTTTGAGGGCATTCTGCTTGCAGTCAGTCTCCTGTTACCTGAATCCGCCTCCATCCTGAGGGCCCTAAAGGAAACTAGGACTGAATGGCATCAAAAGCAGCCCTGGCTCCCTTCACAGGGGCCTTTCGAGAAGCTGCGGAGTTCTGCAGAGCTGGGGGAGTAGCAAAGGGAACTCGCGTTCACCCTTTCTATTATGGGGGCATGGGATTAACCACCGCAAATCACTTTGTTAAAAACCAACAGCCCAGACGTACTTAAAAAAAAAAAAAGCCAACCTAACTTTTAATGGTATTACGGCTCTGCATCCAGCTGGTTTTCACTCACATTTTCCGTCTTTGCCTGCAAGAAATATGAGGCTATAAAGCTAGGAGTGCTTCACGGGGGGAGGGCAGAATGACATTAAAATGAACAAACACTCCTGGCATTCCGATTTCGGGGATGTCCTGCTCCCGAAGACAGGAATTGCCTACACGGGAAATTTTCACTTAACAAATTTTACTGTTTTCAAATAATAGCAAATAAATCAGTTTCTTTTCAGTTTGTGGAGGCTGGAGACTTGGAGAGCCCTCTTCATCTGGCTGGCTCACGCCTTGCTTTGTCAGCCCACCCAGACATATTGATTTCGGAGGGAGAGAGAGCCAACCTGATGGAAAGAAGGGATCTGACATGCCATCCTAAATTCTTGAATTTTCAGGCAGCCCATACAGGCAAATTAATAACGCAGCCCCAGTTCAAACGCACCCAGCAAATATTTTGCATTTAAATTCCCGCATTAGAATGCCCTGTTTATACAATAACTTAATAAATCTAGCCTGGCTGCCAAATTGACAAGAAGGTGAGAATCATTCATTAAAATGCAAATGCAATTGAGATGAAATTTGGAATACATTTATTACAGCAATTGAACTTCAGTCAACTGTAGTCACAACACAGATTTTGAACTGCCTTTCAGACAAAAGGACGTGTTGTAGTATTCCCCCCCACCACCACCCAAGTTAATATCTTTGTCAGCATGCAAATTAAAGCCATTTCCTGAGCGCTAATGATTTGCAATGGAGGATTTCACTCTTCTTTATAGGACAAGATTGCCAGAGATAAAGGTCAACTGCATACACAAAAGATTGCACTGGTAGCATATTGTGTATACAGCAAATTGATGGCAAACATATTCTGAGTGCTTATTGCAACCACATTCTTATTAAATCACATCCGAACATCTCTTTACCATCCCCGGGTCATTTGCTAATTGTAATGCCCAACAATGGGAGATTCGCCCAGTCAGGATTCAGATCAAAAGTTTCAGATGGATCTCGGTCCTTCCTGAATGACTCAGCCTCCAAAGAGGTCCCGTTTGTTTGTGGGTTCCTTTTAATCATAAAGCAGATGGAAGGAAAACACGGCTGGGACTCGATCCTCCGTGGAGATGTCACTATTTACCTGCTTCAGTTTTATTCTCTCCGGCTCCTTTGCAAAAGTCGGGTGGCATTTCTGAGGTGTGGGCACCGTCCGCGTGCACCTAGCAGATACCATTTGAGTTGGAAGAAGTCGCGACATAGAGTGTTTCTTTGGCCACAAGTAAGTGTGCTGTTCAGGAGTCGCTCTAGGGTGGCAAAAAGCAGCATGTGTCACCTGTCAAACAGGGAGATTACTTCTGTCCCCTTGACCTGCTTCATGTCCACTAACTAATCAGGAAGTGATGCCAGCTCTGCTTCTTAAATATCACCTGCCTGCCTTCCTGCCTGTTGCAGCCATCTGAGCCGGAAACCACCATTCGTTGTCTGTTATTCCAAGTAGCTTCCTGGGTCTTTTTCCTTTTCCCAGCCTGTGTCCACCTGGCACTTTCTAAAATGCAAACCTCGTCATTCCCATCAGAGCGCTCCAAACCCTTCCACAGCTTTCCACTGTCCTCAGGACAAAGTCCAGAATCTTCCATGACAATAAGACCCTCTAAGATACGGGCTTTATCTTGAAGGGAAATAGAATGTGCCATCCCCAAATATGCCTCTGTGGCATATTGATTATTTTGAATTAAAGCGACTTAAGATACAGCCGGTGCAAGGAGGACACTCTGACCCTCCTTTGTCCCCCCGAGAGCAGGAAATAAATCTCTCTTGTGAAAGGTACCCTACCCTCCCTGTACCAGGAGGAAGAGAGGTGTCCTTAACTGATGTGGGAAGCAAAGGCAGAAGAAAAATTATTAAATCTCCTTACTACCTATGAGCCCACTGACAAATCCTTCAAACAGCAGAGCAACATTAGTCTAGGAACTCAACTGCCTGAACGCTGATACTTTGCGAAGGGCAAAAGGCAGTCTTAGCCCAACTCCCAGGTTCCTGTAAGTCTACTTTAACATATAAAAATTCCTTTGGAAACTTCCTTTATCTCTATACCCCCCAAGATACTTGCTGGCAATCAGCCCTCTAGCATACAATCCACCGATACACATCTGAAGGGTCTCATGACTCAGGTTTTATTAGACGGTAATAAATGACCTTTTCCCAACAATAGCCAGCCCCCTCAAGGTCCTGGAAACCTTGCTTCCAAATTCCTTAGAGACTTACGCTATCCCAAACCCCCTGCCAACTTGGACGTATATAATAGGCCACTCCTCATGACCCCAGGGCAGCTCTTTCTGACCATGGGTCCTATCCCTGTGCTTTAATAAAATGACCTTTTTGCAGCAAAGAGGTCTCAAGAATTATTTCTTGGCCGTCAGCTTCGAACCCTAACATCTTTCCTCCATCACTTATCACTGGAGAGGGAATTCAGGGCTCAGAAGTCTGTATGAACAACCCTTGTTACTTCTCCACTAAGTTGCGACGCCAAACCCAAACCCCTTGCTCTTGGCAGTTCTTCATAAATGTTTCTTTGTCCAGAAGGTATAAAAGGTGCCTGCTTTGGGTACTTCTGAGTCTCGTATTTCTATGGATACCTGTATATACAAATAAGTAAATTGTTTTGTTTTTGGGGGGTTTTTTACTCCTATTAATCTGTCTCCTGCCAATTTAATTATTAGACCAGCCAAAGTACCAAGAAGGGAAGAAGGGAAAAGTTTTCCTGCCTAGCAATCTAAAACCACTTATCTGGCCGTTTCTTTGTGACTCTCTACCCCTTAAAATTGCACATGATTTTGCTTCTTCCTGCAGTACCTTCTGCTGCTGCTTCACTTGGCTGATTGCTCTTTGTCCTTCAAGGCTTGGGAAAAATTGTCAACTGTGGACCATTCAATCTCACACTCCTCCCCTCCCCCAGTTCCAGGCTAGTTCAAGTACCTCCTCCGGGCACTTCCCCCCCACTCTTCATGCTTATGTGCTCCCCATTATTGCACTCATCACCCTATATGGTGATGGCCTGTTTTTTGGTCTGCTTTTCCTACTAGACCACAGGCTCTTTGAAGACAGTGCCTGGCAGAGAGAGTGTAGGAGATCTACACTTGCTGGTTTTCCTTCACTGCCTTTCCTTCCTTCTGACGGCCGAAAGTGCTGGTTACCTGCCAAATATCCATTTCGCCAGCTTCCTTGCTAACAAACCACATTATCTTGGGCATCCAAATGCTTAGATAAAAAAATCAACAAAACAACAATACACAAAACCGTATTTTCCAGTTGCCCTTGCAGATGGGACAGGCCCTTGAGTACAAGTACAAGTCATTGGGAGGGGCTTCTGGGAAAATGCCTTGAAGGGAGTTAATGCAGCTGGGGGTCTATGCCCTTTGACCTTTCCCCCTTCTTCCTTCCTGCTGCCTGAGACTTAGCTGTAATGGTGGCAGCCCCAGCAGCTATTGTGTGAGCGTGAGGAAAATCTGCAGTTGGAAGCCAGTACTCAGGATAGTGGATTGAAAGACACCATATTCATACTTCCTCCAGAAGGTGAACCTCTTTTATGTGAGGGAGGTAAGCCTTTACCTTGTTTGAGTCCTGGTCGTTTCCAGCTCTGTTCACTATGCAGCAGAATGTAGTCCTGGCTGTGTCTCTTTATCTCTGTCTTTGTCTTTTTACTCTGACTAAACTGTCATGATTCTCATTTTTATTTATTTTTAAAAGAATTATTTTATTTATTTGAGAGAGAGAGAGTGTGTGTGTGTGTGCACAAGTAGGGAGGGGAAGCAGACTCCCCTGAGCAGGGAGCCTGAGGTGGGGCTCGATCCCAGGACCCTGAGATCATGACCTGAGCCAAAGGCAGATGCTTAACCGACTGAGCCACCCAGGTGCCCCATGATTCTCACCTTTAAAATGCCATCATCCTTGGCTAAATTGATGGCCATGGACTAAGGGAAGAGGTTGGGGAAGGTTCGTTTCGGTAGTGGGAGACAGGCAAGGAAAGTGAGAAGTATGAAACTCTGCCAAGAGAAGTAGGTCTCGGAGTCTCCCTTGACGGTGTCAGGGCAGCAGGGAAACAGATGCAGGAGGGTGTGAGCCTGTAAGAGTGAGGGCTGGGAGGCAGGGCAATGGCTGTAGCTGAAGAGAAGATGCTGCTATGGTGGTTTCCGGCTCAGATGGCAGAAGATGCTACTATTGGGGGAAGAATGTGCACGGTAAGGGCCTGAGTGAGGTGCTGAGCTGGGGACTCCAATATGCATTATCTCCCTGAATCCTCACAACATCCCCAGGAAGTCGGTAGTTATCCCCATTTGGCTGATGAGCAAACTAAGGCTCAGAGAGGTCAAGGAGTCTAACCATAGGTTAGTAAGTGCTGGAGCTGGAATTTAAACACAGGTGGTTTGATGCAAAGTGTTGCATGAGGAAAATGTGCTGGTTTTGGAAATGGCCTGTTCTAGTGTTAACTATTTATTGTTTATTTATCTCTTGGTGTCTGTGACTTTGGGTGCGTCATTATCTCCTCTTCCAGATGCACTTTTCCTCACCTGTAGAACTGGGATAAATGAATACCCAGCCTAGGACCTTGTCGAAACTGTACATGAGAGGCAGTTAGCGTGGTGCCTGGAACCTTGGAGATATTCAGTAAATGGTAGCAATCATGGTTTTCATCACCATAATCACCATCAAAGACATAAATGGTTGCTGTTACAACCCTCTTGCTGTGCACACAGCGGTGGGGGGAGGGGGTGGTTTGGCTCTAAGCCCCGCAAGGCTTCTGGGAAGTGGCACTTGGTTCAAGTGGCGAGCTTAGGAGGTTCTGTGCTTCAAGGGTGGTGGCAAGAACAGTGTAATTAGACCGCAATTATTTTGGGATTTGGTAAATTGCATTATGCAGTAATTCATAAAAAGGTTCATGAATTGGCTGCCCATAGTGGTGGTGGGAAAAACACTTGGTTATCATGGAAGTAATGAAATTTATTAAGCTCAAGGGCCAGGAAGTTAACCTGTGCTCTGCTGAATAAGAAATGACATGCAGAAACCTTCTAATTATTTTAAGTGGTTTTCTTTTCTGGGTTCTTTATTTAATCTCTATCTCAGATCTTTAGTAATAGAAAAAAACAAAGGAAGAGGAAGGGGAAGAGGAGAAAAACGAGTAGAGGAGGAAAAAGATGGAAAGAAGAATCTAAGGAGCCCATAGCACAGCCGGTGTGGGTGTCTCAGAGGGATAAAATGAATTCAAATCAGACCTATGGATTTAGGCGTAAACGGGATGTACATTAACGTCAGCTAAAAAGCTAGGTTCTGGGGCTCCTGGGTGGCTCAGTCGGTTGAGCAACCAACTCTTGGTTTTGGCTCAGGTCATGATCTCATGGGTCATGAGATTGAACCCTGCATTACGCTCTGTGCTCAGCGGGGAGTCTGCTTGAGAATCTCCCTCTCCCTCTCCCTCTCCTTCTGCCCCTCCCCTGCTTGTTCTCTCTCTCAAATCAGTCAGTCAATAAAATCTTTTTTAAAAAGCTAGATCCGAATTCTCACTCTACCAGCAACTGGCTGTGCGATTTAGGCAGAACAATTAGCCACTCTGTTCCATCAGCTAGGGAGAACCGTCACCACCACCATGACCGCCTCTGCCATAAAACATCATCAGCACAGCTAGAACATGAATAATTACTATGTGCCAGGAATGAAAAAAAGGCTTTACAGAGATCCTAGGCTCTTTGACTTCTTTAACCCATCCCGCGAGGCAGGTATTAGTAGCCGCAGTAGACGCATTTCATGGTAAGGAATCTGAAGGACAGAGCAGTTCAGGGACTTTGTGTAAGGTTACCCAGACGGCGCAGAGTAGATGCCTGCGCCCGTCCTCCTCACCTGTTCTCTGAGATAATATTGTCTTACCTGACGTGTGATGAAAGCTGAGAAATGAAGAAATAGACGTGAAGGCATTTTAAGGACAGATCGTGCCAACACTGACTGCAGTTGGAAATTGGAGATTCAGAACGGCTTTGTGAAGAGGAAGGATTGGTCCTTCCCACCTAATCACAGTACTGCTAATTGCCAGGGCCACAACTGGAAGAGCAAGCCCTCTTATCAGTGTAGGGGCGCGCGCACGCGCGCACACACACGCACGCACACAGACGGGGAGATGAGAGCGAAATTGAGCTGCAAAGAAGCTGCACTTCTATGCGCAATGGCTTCAGAGTTTGGCCTAAACTCACCTCTAGAAATTAAATTGCTTGAAGGCATTCACCATACCACACTTACCACGTCTCCTCCACCCCTTCCCATTCTTTGGCATGTGATAAGAATATAATATTATTTTTGATCGCCAATACAAAACATGGCTAGTTGATTCAGTGAGTTTAAAAAAAAAACAAAAAAGAGGAAGGGCTCTGTGGATTATTTGATTCCTGTTGGAGGGCAGTTCTCTTCTTCTCTGTCTCTAGAATTAGAGACCGACATTTTTCAGGCAACATTTCTCATGACTCCCCAGTTGACTGTCCGTGAGTATTTACCTAATCTTAATCTCTTCACTGCTTGCCGGTCCCATTTTTATGTATCCTGCCTACTTTTGAATACCGTTCTTTCAATTCCTTCCTTCCTGACATGGACGGTATACAAGGTGAGATGTGAGGCTGAAGAAGGGTGCCAAAGCCAAACGATTTGGCCTTGGCCTTCAAAGATTTTGCATTCTAGTTGGTGTCTGGGGGCCATAGTTCCCCCCGCCCCAACTCCCGGTGTCTATAGCTTGGCCTTGAGCATGGTTCTTCTGCCCTGAGTCAGAAGCTAGACTGAGCGTTTTGGAGGTGAGAAGACCACTGGGGAAGCTCCAAACCCTCATTTTGCAAATGAGGAAACAGGCCCATAGAGGAGAGGTTATCACATGCAAGTCAGAGGCAGAGCCAAGACGATAACCCGGTCTCTGGATTCCCAGTCTCTAAACCCTCTGCCACCCGAGGCACCACTCAAAGAGCTGAAAAGCATGACCTGGTTAGTTGGGGGCTTGATGTTTGAAAATCTCGGCGTCACCAAAATGTTTTTGCTTCTTAGCTCTGCTCCTCTGCATGGCGCACAGAGCCTTCTTCGTCCGTGTGAGGATGCGCATCTTGTGAAAAGTGCTCCGTTCTGCTGTTCTAAGTCCTCCGATGACTCCCTTCCATCCTCACTGCTTTGCCTCAGGGCTCTACCCCTCTGTGGGGCTGAGTACCAGAGTTTTCCCTCCCGGTCGCCATGCTCTAAAATCAGGCTGCAATCACGTCTCCTCTGGGTATCTGCCCTTCCCTCCTCACTGGCCTCCTCGCCTTGGACCTCTTTTCCCTCTCTGTGCTTCCTAATATGGCATGTGGTCTCCAGACTTCCCAGGGTAGCCCCCGGGGCTCTGCATGAGCTGGATTTGTCCCATCTCCTTGGCCTCTTCCTTGTCGGTTGGCGCTGCAGCAATACCAAGCTGCAAGACCACGCTCTTCCTCATCTCCGTGCCTTTGCTCATATGCTCCCCTGCCTGGAATGTGCTTTCCTTCTTCTTCACCTGGCTAACTCTTACTTTATCCTTCAGAACTTGCTCAGGTGACCCCATCCCACCCCAGAAGTCTCCTCTGCTTTTCCCAGGCTGTATCAGGCCCCCCTGACCCGCTGACTGACATGCTCACCCGCGTACTTCCTCCTCCCGCCCCGCCAACCAGACTGAGCTCCCTGAGGGCAGGGCCAATTCTTAAATCTTTTCTCTCTCCCTAGAACCAACACAAAGGAAATCCTCAGAAAATATTGATTGCATGAATAACTAAATCACTTGAAAGTCTTGCATTTCAGAACCTAATTAAATGCATGCCGGCTTTCTGGCACATACCGCCACCCTAGTTTGATGGCGTCTGTTCACATTCTCCTTGGATGGAGCAGGCATTTGGAACCGTCTGGGCAGATGCTGAATCATCCAAACGGGAAAGAGATAAATGGATACCTTTGAAATATATATATTTTTTCCAGCTGGGAGCTAGAATATAGCTGTGTTCTAAGAAGTGATCAAATGAAACAGGCTCCCCATGTGTCTCTCAGGAAAGTTATTTCTAAAGAAATGTGGCCTCTGTAATGTGGCCTCTGACCTCCCTGTGTCAAATGACTACAAGTGCTGTTTAAACCCCCAAAAGGAAGGCACCTCCAGCATCTAATATCAGCTCACACAGTATGCACGTGTTGCCCTTTGATTGAATTTCCTGGACTTGGCAAGTTTTCTGTGACCGCGCTGCTCACACCCCCGTAGACACAAACCCTTGTCTACACGCCGTCCTGCCCCCAGAAGTCGCCTCAGACCTTGTGCACATCCTGACAGGCAAACGTGGTGATGGTGACCTGAACTGGCCGTTTCATCAGAGGATGTGGACCGAGGCTGCCAACCCCACTGGCTTCTGTGTGGTTAAAAGGTGCCTTGGCTGAGGGCTACTCTTTAATGAATATGAGTCAGCATTTATGGAGAGGACTGCCTCTCTTCTGGAAGAAGAAGAAGAAAAACCTGCCAAGTGTCAACAAACAGTTCTACATGCATCCCAATTAGGATGATTTCTGGAAGGGAGCAGAAGCCCACCATAGCTCCGTTTCTAGGCAACTGCTATTAGGAGTTCGGAACCTCGCTGGGGAGGGAATATGGGCAAGTGTGCATGTCTAATGTGCCTCTTCCTGCTCCGCTCACCTCCCCACCTTCCTTCTGGTCTGTTTGCCCCCTCATCTTCAGAAGCAAATTATGGCTTGGAGGGGGAGGGCAGAAGCAGCTAAATAGCCTTGAGGGCTGAAACCCTGGGGGAGGGCTGGAAAATCACCCAAATGCTAGCCATTACTTACAGAGCACTTTCTGTGAGTCGGGCTGGGTCCTCGTGCCTAACCCGTGTTAGCTCATTGCATCCCTCCAACAGCCCTAGGAGGGAGGCACTGTAATTTCAAAGCTGAGGAAACTAAGGCTCACAGAAAATGGAGCCACTGGCCTAAAGTCACCCAACAAGAAGGTGGCGGTGTCAGGATTTGTACTCTGGTCTGTCTACACTGCTGTGCTCTCCAGCCGCCCCATCAGCACACAGGCACTGAGAAGACAGAAGCTTGGCACAGCCTCTAGAGGGAGTTCGGTTGGCTTTCAGTTCTGAGATAAACTGGTTGGCTTTTTTTTTTTTTCCCCAAGGAATGCAAACCCCACCCTACAATACACATTATTACCTATTGTGCTTAATGACTAAATGGAACAGGAGGATGGTTCTTCATGGACCTGCCAGCGTGGACATAAAAAGTGCATTAGCGGGGAGAGAGGCTTTTTCTAGAACACACGAGCAATCTCCAAAGCACTCCTGGCTTATAATTCGAGACAGACCCCAGACAATGGAATAAGGCACAAGACCACCCGCCTGCGGTCTTTGGACCCATGTCCTCCTGCCTGATGGATGGTGGGGATGACTTGCTGGAGAGGCTGTTTCGCTAAGCGTCAGGACAAGGACAGGAATCTGAGGCGTGGTGCAGTGCGTGTGTGTGTGTGTGTGTACACGTGTGTGTGTGTGTGTGTGTGTTGGGGTGGTAGTCAAAGGCTTCCCTTCTGGATTTACAACTTGGGTCTTGCCTGTCACCATAAGGAGCAGCTTCTGATGGCTTCCTGGTTATAGGATGGTTGTCTGCTGCTGCTTGTCCCTGTCTCAGTATATTCAGAGGAACCCCAGAAGATGCAAAACCTCTGCCCAGGACCACGGGCCAGCTCTCTCCCATCCACTCGGGGTCCGCTGAGCTGCACTGGCCTGAAAGCTGTTCCCGTCACTGTTTGGTCCCCAGGGTTAAGCTGTCATCTCTCATCTTGCCCTCACATTTGAGGTGACCCGACATCAAGTCCTAGCCCAGTGCCTGACATAGAGCAGGAACTTGGTAAAGGACGTCTGTAGTCACCCAGCCTTCCAGGTCCTGTCCTGACTGTGACCACGTACATAATGTTTTCTCTGCCTGGGATACCTCCTCCTACTCCCTCTGTATGTTTTACGTGGTCTTTTCCTATTCATTTTTCTAGGCCAAACACTTGCAGTAAGTACAAACTCAGAGACCTCCGTGGGTATTGCACGTAAAGGTACATGAGCTCCAACACACGCCTTTTAAGGTTGTATGTAGTCTGTGAACCACCAGAGACACTCTTAGCAATATCTGGTCTGTGATTCTCTCTCTCTTTCAATCTGTACACACACTTCCTCCCCCAAGCCCTGAGAGCTCTTTAAGCTCTTATTTTTATCTTTATATGACTACCAATAAAGGGCTGCTCAATTGTACAACCCCAGGGGCATTATTAACATTGCATTCTACAAATGGCATTTTGGGGACACCATTCCCCCTGGAGCACATGTTGTGAATGGTGCCCCTGGAGTTGTGCAAGAGGCCAGACCTGCTCTGAACGTATACTGCCTCCCTGCGAGTCCTTGTGCTTCCCTGAAGTAGACCTTCAGGAAAAGTACACAGGATCTAAGGGTGGCTTTGCAGCTCCTGTGCACTTTGTTTGGGCTGTCTCAGGGCAAGGATGGGGATTCAGATTCCTGCTTTAAGTGGTTGTTTGGATCTTGCTTTATTGAACAGATTCCTGAAAAAGCTCTTCTGATTTAAAGAATTATCTCGCGGGGCGCCTGGGTGGCACAGCGGTTAAGCGTCTGCCTTCGGCTCAGGGCGTGATCCCGGCGTTAGGGGATCGAGCCCCACATCAGGCTCCTCTGCTATGAACCTGCTTCTTCCTCTCCCACTCCCCCCGCTTGTGTTCCCTCTCTCGCTGGCTGTCTCTATCTCTGTCGAATAAATAAATTTAAAAAAAAATCTTTAAAAAAAAAAAAGAATTATCTCGCAAGGGGTGTCTGGGTGGCTCAGTTGGTTAAGCATCCAACTCTGATTTTGGCTCAGGTCATGATCTCAGGGTCATGAGATTGAGCCCTCGTGTTGGGCTCCATGCTGAGCATGCAGCCTGCTTAAGATTCTCTCTCTCCCTCTGCCCCTCCCCTGCTCATGCTTTCTCTCTCTTTCTCTCTCTCAAAAAAGAGGGGGGAATTATCTTGCAAAATAATGATCTAATTGATTTCTTTAACTTTGCATCCACATGCTGCCAGGAAACTCTTGTTTGGAGCTAATCTGACCCAGAAAGATTCCTAAGGCTAAACGTGTAGTCAGATGTGCTGAAGGGCAGGCCATTCAGTGGCACCCATAGGACTGACAGAGCAGCACCGAAGACATTCAGAAATTCCTGACCCTCAAACTTTGCCTGGCTCAGACACAAACTAAGAGAACTTGCTGAAACATCATCAGACACTTCTCAGGCTGTTCGATTTGGCTGTCCTGCATTTTTTCAGCTCAGGACAGAAAAGTGCTGCTGTGAGCATTCTTGCTGACTTTGTTCTTGTTTTAGTGGGAAATTTTGAGAGGATAAAGTCCTGGTGAGTGTCTAAGGAGTCCCCCTAATCTGGTGGTGTATGGCAAGGTGTGGCTGTGTTGGGGTTTAATTTTGGGAAAACATTTCACTTCGCCTCATTGCCCATCTATTAAAATGATTTATATAACATATCTGGGCTCCTCCATGGGGAAAAAAAAATTGTGTTCTCCCTGTAAATTTTTTTTTTCAAGAAAAAGGCCAGAAAATGGCTTTGGTCAGGCACTTGGGCAGCTTCCCTCAAATTGAACAGGGATAGGGCATCCTGGAGTCCCTAAAGGTAACCTCCCATGTGTAGGTAAACTGATTGTGAGAAGGCGTCTAATGAAATCCTATGGGTTTTGAGAGCTATGATGATGGGATCAGAGAGATGTCAGCAAAGAACGGCCAGTATGGGCTGTGAGATCTCGGAGGATCCATTCTCTACAGCGACACCTTGTGGTAGCGAAAAGCAATGGCTGCAGAGGACGCAGTAAGCGCTCGCTTTCTCCTCTGGGTGTGCAAGGTAACTGATAAACCTCTGTTTATTAGACAATCCAAAGGGGGTAAGTGAAGCTCCTAGAGGGAGACACTTGACTTCCTGAGACTCTTCGTGTGATGGCTAACTGGAAGAAGTGTGACTTGAATTTGTAGCCTCTTTCGTATTACGAAATAGGTGGTCCTATGGGATACTTGCTTATTTGGTTCTTGACGATGGGGTTTGTGGGTATGGAAGAAGGACATAGGTTGGTTCTGTTGTTAACCATCCTTTTCTCTTTCCACTGATTCAAGCTGCTTATTCCACTAACAAAGTAGTAGCAATAAGAAAAACATGAATAATGACAAGAGCCGACTCTATTCTAAGTACTTCCTATGTGCTAACTAATGTTAGCTTAAAAACAATGTCTGAAAGGGATCCAGCTATAGCACCCTTAGCTTCTTAGAGTTGCGTGCTCTCCAGCATCTGGTTTTCCAATCAGATAGGAATGAGACCTCTCTGGGTCCCCTCACCGGTGACAAGAAAACCTCCCCTAAACAGTGGTCAAGCAGTTGGGGTGAGGTATACACACCAGCCATCAGGAGTGTTGGCTTTTCTGGTTGTATTGTGTATTTAACGCTTGGGCAATCCGAGTGCCAGACACATGCATCTTAACTCATTTTCTTTTCATCACTGCCTTGGGAAGGAGATTTCATTATTATCCTCATGTTACAGATGAGGGCAGTGAGACTCAGTGATTATCACTTGCCCACATTTAAACACCTCGTTGGGGGCCGAGCCAGCAGTCGCGCTGGTTCCAAAAGCCGTGGAGTGCTGTACTATCTGTCAGTACGTTAGATTTGGTGAAGGGCAGGTGCCTGGGGAACTGATTTTAGAGAGGTTTCTTGTTCTTACCCACTTCTGGAATAGAGTCATGAGGAAATTAATACCTGTTGAAGTATATTTACAAGCATTAATTTTGGAATAGCAGGGTTTAAGCCGCCTGCTATTTTTATTATTGTTATTGCCTTGTGCTCCTGTGGGTTGTGGGTTGGACAAATGACAGAGTGTCACTTTTCTCACGGTGGGCTGCCAGGTAATTTTTTGGTCGAGCATCCCAAGTGTTGCTCCTGGGCACTGTTCAGGTGTTCAGAGATGAGCTTGGCGAAACTGTGAGGTTTCTGGCTTTTTAATGCAAGTGTGTTTTCTTTTACTTATAAGTGAAATCACGACTGCAAAATGCCAGTTAACACTATAGAAAAGACCCCGGGACAGAGACGTGGTCAAAGGCTGTAGTCTGTTCAGGAAAAATGGAAGTTTTCACTTGCATTGCAAAAGGTGAGTGGAATACGGCCACTGGCAGTAGGCTCATGTGGGCGCAAAGAGTCTGGCTCATCTGGTGAGAACAGTCGCTTCTGGAGGGGCTGGGATTACAGGAAGTGCTAAGTAGGACAAATGTTTGACGTGAAGAATCCTGGGGATGGGAAATGATCTCACTGATGCAGGCTGGCTCTGCCTATGGCTCAGCTGGACGTTGCCAGTAAATTTAGGGGGGCTTTATTTCATGAATGCTTTATGTTTTCATTTTGCTTTCCATAAACTGCGTTTATTGGCTGCTGGAGACGATGCTAAAGGGAAAACGGGCAGAGTCATGTCTCAAGTATTTTCAGCTTCTCACTCTGTATTTCTTGCTTTTCTCTCGTGTCTTAAGAGAAGCTCATTTTGTTTCAAACATTCCCGAATTAGCTACTTTTTAGCAACTGAAACACAGTGTAAGTGTAGAAGACTTCTGTGAAGGGTCCAGAACCTTAAAGCTGGCATGCTTTAGGAGTTTACCCTGAGGAACTAAAGTAATAACGATCTTACTCTGAAGATGTCCATCTAAGCATTGTTTAGATAATGGGAACAAACTGAAAACATCCGAGAAGTCCAGCAGTAGGAAATGGGTTAGATAAATTACCCCGTGTTCTTACAATGGAATATTATACAACCAGTAACACAGTTGTTAAGCTTGAGTGGATATTTGAGATTGAAGAATGATCCCTATTTTTTTGTTGTGGTAATGTTATTGTGGTTGTGGTTTAAAAAAGAGTCTCTCTCTAGATAGTCATTTAAATATTTACAGATACAATAATAAATGCTTCAGAATAATGAGGGAGAACAATGTGTGAATGAAAAAAAAATTGGCTATGAGCTAATAATCATTGATCTTAGTAATGGGTCCATGGAGGTTAATTATGTTATTCTGTCTGCCTGTATGGCTGGTTGAACATTTTTTATATTGAAAAGCTTAAAAAGTGAAGTTGTACATGTTATGGGTTGACTTGGGAGATGTTCATAATCTATTGCTAAACAAAAAATCAGGTTACCAAATGGTATGTGCAGAATGGTTCTTTTCCCTTATAAAAATTACATGTCCGTATAGGAAAATACTGGGAGTTGATATGCCAAAATATGAATGATCATTCTTCAGTGATGTAAGTGTGTGCACGTGATTCTGTTACTTATTTATGTCTACTGGTTTGTATTTTCTAGTTTTTCAGGATTGACTTATTTGTGTATTTTTTAAAGCTCTTTAAAATATAGGGCTTGGGATACAGGAAGTATCTTCGAAAGCTGACCATATGCAAACTCTGTGAGCCCACAATTCCACTTTTAGGTATATTCTCACCAGAAATACACATGTTTAGTGAAACACATGTGTAAGAATGTTCAGGGCAGCTCTGTTCATAATACCCACGAAGTGGAAACCACCCAAATGTCCATCAGTACTGAAATGGATACGTTATGCTATCTTCACAGCAGGGAAACTAGATAGAAATTGAGAGAGAGAGAGAGAGAGCAGACTCCACCCAGCTTTATGAGACAGTGTGGATAAACCTCAGAAACATGTTGAGTGGAAGCACCCAGATATTGTGAGAGAGCCAAGTGTACAATTTCATAAAGTTCAAAACAGGATCAGCTGATCTCAGTCTTAGAAGTCAAGATAGCGATTGGGTGGGGGTAGGGTAGTGACAGGAGGGGACATGAGGCTTTCTGGAGGGGCCTTGGTAATGTTCCTTTTCTTGATGTGGGTGCGGGTGACCTGGGCGTGTTCGCTTTGTGAAAGTCTGCTGAGCTGTATGCTTAATGATTTGTGTGCTTTCCTGTATTATGTTATATTTCAATAAAAATTTCCAAAAAAGTTACAGGGCTTAATGCATGCAGCGTGTGCTCTAAGTGGTGGATTAGTGCTTTATTGTGTAGCCTGTGGTTACATCCATTAGAGTAATGGCTTGTTCAACAATCCCCAAAGGAAGAGATTTAAAATTAATATGGAAATCCAGTACTAACCGCTGATTTGCAGTCTCTACTTATGAACTACCCATCTTGACTCCCCCCCACCCCCAATCATCTTTGCTCTAGCAGCTCCCTAAAACCTGACCCTCCAAGCTTCAGAACCTTGGGATTGGGTGTGACATTCCTCATCTCGTGCTGAGCTCTGCCTGGAGCCCCTTGACTGGGGACCAGGAGGAATCCAATGAGATCATGATCGTATTGTAAAATAGTTACAGTCACTCAGGGTACGCGGATGATGTAACGTACACCGCTACCATTTATCAAGCACTTACTGTGGGTCAGGCACTGTTGTAAGTGCTTCACATGGATTAACTCATTTACTCCTCACAAGAGCCCTGTGAGAGGGGGAAGGTATTTATGCAGTCCCCACTCTGGGGCTCAGAGAAATCGGGCAGTTTTCATCACGACGTGGCTTGTGAGTGGTGACTCTGTATTCCCTGGTCTCATCTCTGTTCTCAGAGCATTAGAAGAGCTAAGGGAAGGGACCAGAGTGCAGCGGGAGATTGGATAGCATCCTCTCCTTTTGTCCTCATCCAAGAAATCTCAGGAAGGAGGCATTGATTCCATCCTACAGATGAGAAACTGAGGTTCGGGGAGGTAAAATGACCAGAGTAGGGTCACTCAGCTGATAAGGAAGACAGGGCTGGCACTGTTTGTCTCCACTGTTGATGCTTTTTTGTCTGTATTATGATGATCTCACAAAACCAGCTGAAAAACCAAGACTACCTTTTATTGGTTTATTCCGACATTCCTCACCCATATCTGTTCTCACAGATGCCAGCAACAGTGTGAAGCAGATCTTGTTATCCCTGTATCCCATACCACAGGTAAAGAAATCGAGGTCTAGAGAAGTGAATTGATCTGTTCATGGCCACTTAGCTAATAACTGGTAGTGCTGGGATTTCAACCCACCACTGACTGCAAAGCCAGTGGACTTTCCGATTGTATTATGAAAGCCCTCCAAGCCTAACTAGAAGACTGAGCACCTTGCCTGTCATCTGGGAAAGAATTTCAGAAAACAAGGTTTTGTGCAAACCCTTACATAACCAAGGGTTCAAGAGTTCAAGATATTTTGATAAATTTGAAAACATGGTCTTTTAGTTCTTTTTTATGTGGGATCCTCTGAGGTAGCCCTAGCTACAAGGAAGGGAATTAAAAAGATATTTACCCTCAGTGGAGACCAGTGCAAGAAAAGCAAAGAAGAAAATTTGCCCTAGAACTAAGGTTAACTAGACGTGTCAAAGACACTGAAGACATCAGTAACAGAGGGAAAAAATGGGCAGGGCCTCTGGGTCACATTCAAGATGATAAAAATGCAATTAACGTGAGCCAGGTTCCTCCAGCCCATAGCAGTGACCTACCCGTTGGGCGTGCGGCTGTGTTTATCAGTTCTGGGCTAAGGATGCAGGGCCAAGTGCTTGCCTTTATGGAACATGTCGGGGACTCATTAATGTCCACCCGCTGGCTGCAGGGTGGGGGATGATGTGACATGGGGATAAGGAGGACTAAGGTCTTCTCTGAGTGATTCATAAGGTGCAATTCAGAAGCTTTAACTTTGCCTACATCCAAGACATTGCCTGGCTTATAAATCCATGATCCTGAATAATTCTTGGGCTTTGAGGCAAGTCTCAAGTCAGGGGAAGGGGCCAGTGGGAAGAATCAGACTTGAATTTCTAAATGAAGAAGTTCTGAGTTTCAGGTTATGGATGTGGAGGTCCTGGGTATTGAATGGTGAGATGCAGAAGTTACTGAGAGCCGTTCGTGAACGTCTGAGGTCAATAATTTTTCCAACTATTTAGATTCACTGATTAAAAATCAGCCTCATTCGTAAAGGGATTTGGTGAGGTCTGTTCCTCCTGTTGGTCTCTTCTGTGCCAACCCTCAAATCGGGTTAACAGCTAATAACAGTTTATAGACACTAAAGTCTCCTTTTGAGTCTTTTAGTTTGGACATGACAGAGTACATCCTGGATAGCAACTGTAGTCAGTAGGGGTGCCTGTCTGGAGTGCTGGGTTGAGAGGATTTTCTAAATCAAATCTGGGCTCAAATGGAGAGTGCTGTGATCCACTGGTGATGTCTGCCTTGGGCACAGGAGAGAGAAGTGGGGGTACGTGAACCACATATCTATCATCCTGGATCTAACTTTTAATTAAATTATTAGTCTCATCTCTTCTTGTTCCAAAAGAAAAAAAAGAAGTTGGGGAAAGCTCACTCTACCTACCAACTCAGACACAAAACATATCTCAAAATGAATGTCCCTTATTAAACACTGTCAACTCATAAAGAATTAATTCATCCCATACAAACACTTGGGGACCATGACAGTGGATGTGATATAGTCTAGGCTATGATCGATCTTACATCCTACTGAGGGAGGCAGAGATAAAAACAAGGCATTGTAGCGCCTTGACCCTGACTTTCCCTTGTGCCTCACATCCAATCCCTTAGCCGGTCCCGTGGCTCCAAATAAATCCTGACTCCATCCACTTCTCTCCAGTTCACTGCTATTTGCCTGCCAGGCCATTGTCAGCTCTTACAACCTTTCTACTGGGCTCTACGCAGCAGATGCAATGTTCTCTTAAAAATCAGATCATATCCTTCTCTTGTTCACAGCCCTCCAGTGGGCTCTCATTACATTTATGCTAAGACCCAAATGTTCACCATGACCTATGAAGCCCAAGGCCCATCTCTCTAATGTCATTTACTGCTTCTCTCACGCTCTCTCACTCAGCTCCAGCCACACTGGATGTCTCTCTGCTTCTGCAACACTTCCAGCTTGTTCCAGCCTTGGCACCCATCTCCCTGTTGTCCTCTGGAATCCACCTATTGTCTCCTACCTCTCTTCCTCCTGTATCTTTATGTGAATGGTTCTTTCTCACCATTCAGATGTCAGGCCCAGGGCCCCCTTGACGGAACGGCCTCCTCTGACCACTCTAGCTAAAGTAGCAACTTTCTCCCCATCACCATGCTATACGCATCACCTTGCTTTATATTCTCATAGTATATAGCCAACAGCACCCCCAACCACCCAATCCTGGTTAAGCACTCGCTAACTTGTTTGTTGTCTTTGCCCCATTTTAATGCACATCATTGCCCCTTATTCACCGAGGACAGGAATTTTGACTGTTGTGCTCACTGCCATGTCTCCAATATATGCAATGATGCCTGGTGTATACCTGGCGGTACCTGATATTCAATATTTGTTAACGAAAATGAATGAGCACAGAAAACTAAGAAGAAACCAAGAAGTGCCTAACCTCATACAAAAAAATAAATAATAGCTTCTTCCTTTGCCAAAATTCCACCTTTGTTATTTCTAACTGCCTTGCTTCAGCTGTCTACCAAATGCCGCTGGAAAGCCACATCTCAGGCCTCAGAAACACTTTGTAACCTGTACCCTGCTGGGGTCCGCTGGGGCATGGGGAGGAGGGCTAATTCATCACTGTGTGTTTGCAATTGCCTGTACACCTAACTAAGCTTCGCCGTGGGCTGCTCATGGCTTCAGGTCAACCTTTCAGTTGTTTAGTTGCAGAGATGTTTATGTTACTTAAAACCCTCGCAATAAAAAGCACCAGCAGCTTTGGAGGAAGATATGTCATTGGCTGCACGCAAGAACTGGGCGCGTGCAGGCTGATGCCACCGTCTGCAGACTTCCACTAGGCGGAATTCGGCAAGCGAGCGCATAGCGTGCTGCCCAGTGCCACTGAACATCTGGTGGAGCGGGCGAGGAGGAAAGCAGTTAGATTTTTATTCTTTTTAGCGTCATGTTAAACTGGCCATGAAACTGGGGATGGTGCACTTGAATTATAAGAGGGCTGAAGTATTAAATAAAATTCTAAGAGGTCGTCAAGGTGTTTGGTTCGTGGTGGGCTTAAGTCTAATAGGAGGGGAAGTGGGTTTGAAACACGGTAAGTGGAAAAGACAACATCTCCTTTGCTAATAATTCGCCTCATTTAGTCCCGGGAGATGGGCACACGGGGTTTGCATCTCTCGGAGAGGTGATTTCCCCTGCAAAGCAGGGTGTTTCCTTCTGAAGGGGACGCACTGTTTCCTTAAATATCAGTGGGATCTGGGAGTGTGGCCAGGTGGAACATTTTATTGTCGTTTCTTGTTTTCTTGCTCGTGGCTTTTCTGCCTGGCCTTTTCCGCATTCTCTTTCATGTCCGGCATGTGGACAGGCTGAGCCTGTCCAATGAGGATGTTCAATTTTAGCGAGCCTCAGAGTGGTGGTCAATGTGTCTGGCCGAGCGACAGTCTCAGCTTGTCAACTCAAGGGTGGCAGGAAGGCCGCTGTCTTTATCACCTTTTGACTAAAGCCCTATATTCTGCTGGGTTAGTTGAAAGTTCAGCCTTAGTCATTTTGGGGGGCATGTCCCCTGGGATGTGCGGGGGGGGGGGGGGGCGAATGCTTAACAACCGTCTTTGGGGGGGGGGGGAGGGACAAATAAGCCCTGATTTGTGGTGTTTGTGGATCCCTGTGCCATCAATATTTCCACTGGGGCTGACCTCGAGCTACCAATGTGATGTCAGTAAACACGGAGCTGGGAAGACATTGGCAGCAGCCCTGTTACGCAGCGCTCCCACCGACCAGGTGCCGTGACCAGAAATAACGTCAGGGGCACACGTAGTGGCGAAATGTAACAAAATCATTAGAAAGTGATGGGTTTTTGAGTCTTCATGACCTTTGTTTTAATATGATGTATTTAACTGTACGTTTATATAATTTTTAAACACAGCTGTGTTTAATAATGGGCTTGCAAATTTCCTGAATATTTAGCACTCCGTTTGGGTTACAGGCTGGCTCAGCCCTGCTCATTGCCCTTCTTGGGCTGGATTGTGTCTTGGTAGCTGGAACTCACTTAAATCAAGCCATCTGGTGGTACCTTTAATTATCAACTATCTGGATGCCGATTATTGTGGAAAGTCTCATTTTTCAGGCTCGGGAGATTTGGTATGCACTTGCAGCTGGGGCTTTGGGGTAGAATCACCTATGTTAAAGCTGATCATATTCAGCTGGTAAGAGCCATGGTCATGATGGTTGTATGGCCAGTGTCTGTTCTGAGCGATTGGTACCCAGTGACATATGGCTGGTTCCGTATTTTGAACCTCACCTCTGATCCAAATTCTGTGCACATGATTCTTTCTGAAGCCTGGAATATCCTGCAGTCGTGACCATGGATTACAGTCCAGATCCCAAGGTTCCCAAGGCATCAGCCTCAAAAGCCCCCTAGCCTGGGTTCAAACACCGTAGAGGCCACTGTGTCCACAGCTAATAGAGCAGTCCTTATGGATCTCAGACCTCCATCCTGAGACCCAAGTTCACGTGCCATCCCTGAGCTCAGCTCCACGTGACAGTCTGAGACTGAGGTCCATCAGCTCTTGAGCCAGGGTTATTCTCTGCAGGGTTATCTCAACCTTGACTATTAAATTACTCATCGTGGAATGGGCTGTCATCGTAGAATACCACACAGACTGAGTGACGTGAACAACAGACATTTATTTGTTCCGTTTGGAGCCTAGAAGCTCAAGATCAAGGTGTCGGTAGGACTAGTTTCTCCTGAGGGCTCCTTCCTTGGGTTGTAGACAGTACCTTCCTGATGCCCCTTCCTCTTCTGATAAGGACACCAGTCTTGATGAATCAGGAGCCCCCCCTCTATGACCCCACTTAACCTTAATTACCTCTTTAGTGGTCTTACCTCCAAATACAGTCACTGGGGGTTAGGGCTGCGACATATAAATTTGGGGGCACAATTCAGTTCGTAACAACCACCGAGCACTTGAAAAGCGGGTGGTCCAAACTGACATGTGCCCTAAGTATAAATTCATCACTCCTCGTCTTGCATCATTTTGTCACTTTACATTAAGTATGAAAAATAGGATATAGCATTTCATTAATACTTTTGATAGTGATGGCATGATGAATGAGACCACTTTGGGTATCTTGGGTTAAGTAGAACACAGTATTAGAATTAGTTTCACCTGTTTCTTTTTGCTTTTTTAAAACAGTGTGGCTATTCAAGGGTTTAAAATCACACACATGGCTTGCATTATATTTCTGCTGTGCAGTGGGTGTCGATACCTGCCTTAGTCCCTTCATGCCATTCCTCCTCCCCACCTTCCATGCCCACACCTTCCAGCCTCCTCTTGGGCTCAGCCGTCCGGTCCCATCAGCTGTGCTACTGGATGAGGAAGGGGTGGAGATGCAGGTGGGCAGTGAAGACAGAGGGACTTCCAGATGAGGGAGGTGATGGAAGGGAATGTGTCGCCCTGACTCTGTGGTCTGGCTCCGAGTGGGAGATTCGTAAGATAAACGGGCCTTCCACAACGCCTGTAAGACCCCTTCTTTGCACATCCTTGGGAGAGTCTCCGTCCCTTACTCTGCCTCGAGTTGCTTTGCTGAGAGTCCCATTTATGATCCCACCTTGGAACGTTCTAGGACCCAGAACAGGGTGAGAGAGAGAAACAGCTCAGCTCACCACCTAGAGATGACGAAGATATGGTCTTGGACCTCTTTTGGCCCACCCTGTCATACAGGAGGGAGTTGGGTGGTGGTGGGGGGGCGGGGAAGGAAATGGACGGCATTGTGTTTAAGGCCATGCAAGGGGCATTTTATATCCATTATTTCATCCAGCCCTTCTAGCGACCGCATGTTATATTCATTTTACGGGTGCGAACACAGAGACTCGGGAAGGCTAAATAAGTTCTCCGTCGCTACCAGCTGGAGGTAGCCGGGTCAGTATTTGAGACCGAGTCTACCTGACTCTGGGCTACCATCCTGTGCACCGGGAGTAAAAAGGAGAGATTTTTCTGGAGCACGTGGGAACTCTCTTGAGTTGAGTTCAGGTCCAGGAAGGAAAGCAAAGGGAATTCTAGGCAGGGACTGGCATGAGCAAGGGTGGAGACGTAAGTCCAGTGCAGGTACTCCCCTAAAAGTCCAGCCAAGGGCTACCCTCCTGCAAGTCTTCTGCCTAATGTTTAGGGTTGGGGGAACCTTGGGACTCCGCAAGGACTTGTAGGGACCACCCCACAGGCTGCTCATCCCTGTCAGGCTGTCTGTGGGCTATTCCTTGCTGGCCTCACTCACCGGCTTCGTGCAAGGTCTTTTTTGAGGTTCGGTATTTCCTTGTCCATGTATCTGATGCTCCTCATTGGCTTGTTTGGCACCTGATGGGAAGGCAAGAAGTGGAAGATTAAAGTGTTAGTATAACCGTTACAAATGGAGCC
Organism: Ursus arctos; assembly: GCF_023065955.2. Lineage (NCBI taxonomy): Eukaryota > Metazoa > Chordata > Mammalia > Carnivora > Ursidae > Ursus > Ursus arctos. The sequence continues at coordinate 16,387,697 of NW_026623030.1, forward strand.
GGGCTGCAGGAAGAAGCTCCTGCATTCATCTGAGACCTCTGATCAGGTTGGAGCAGTCCCGGGTGGCATAGCCACCTTGTCTGCACCAAAGAGGGGCTGTATATACAGTGGAACTAGCAAGGGCTTTGGAGACAGGCAGACCTGAGCTCTGACCCTGGTTCTGTCTGGTGACTGGCTGTGTGACCGCGGACAAATTACTCAATCTCTCTGGGCCTCAGTTTCCTCAGCAGAGTGGAGGAATAATTCTTACCTTGTTGTGACAAGTAAATTCATTGCCACATTCCTGACTCGTGGAAAGCATTTGATAAATGGAGGCTCTCATTGGCATCATTCTCAAAGTAAAGCAAAGAATTAAATGTTAATAATCATTATTGGTGGCATAGGCAGCTGATTTGGAGAGCTGAGTCTTGTCAATGTAAACATACCCAGGTTCTTTTTTCCCCCCTCACTGTCCCCATAGCAGGATTTTAGGAGTGAATTATCCAGGTGGTTGTTCCTGGTTTTTTCTTCCCTGTCCAGCATTCATTTGCCTCGCCTGGCCATAAGGGAAACCTCACAAGACTTAAATTCATTACTCAGAGGTTGATACCAGGTCAATGTGAAGAGGAGAGTTAAATTAACTGTATTCTAATATAAAAGTCACTTTTCTCAGCCCCAGCTTAGCGAAACAATAATAAGACCATTATCTGGATTACCCTGTCTTGAAATGAATTCCTGCAATACTAATTTTTTTTTAATCAAAGGAAATCTCAAGAAATTATGGGGAAATGGGCGCTTTCAGATGAAGCTGGTGGGGGAACGCATTGCAGTGACTTTTCTGAAGGGCGATTCGTCAGTGCATACGAAATGCCGTCAAAGCGCGGTTGCCTCCAGATTTAACGATCCTTCTGCTGTCAGGCATCCTACGGGAGTATCCCTGCATGGGCACAGAGATCTGTCAACAGAATTGTTCACTGGGATGCTGCTTGTGAGAGCAAACTCTTGGAAACCACCTACGCATCTTTGCAATGGAAGACAGGTTAAATAATTACGGTGCATCTAAACAATGGAATAGTATGCAGCAATTAAGTGTGGTGACAATATAATGATGGAAGTATATTTACTGACATACGGGTATGTCTGAGTTCTTTGAGTGGGAAAACATGTTACAATACGTATCGCGATTCTGCTTTTGTTTCTTTGGAAAATGATCTGTGCGCATGTGCACATCTCCAAAGGTACGGAAGGCCATACCCCCCAAGAGCAGGGAGTCTCTCTGGGGGTGGGATTATGGCGGATTTTATTTTACTTTTCCTTAGCTTATGTGAAATTCCTGTTGCTCTGCAATAAATATTACTGGGTTATGTGTTAAACAAAGAGAAAAGATTACCAAAAACCAATAAGTGGCCAAATGAAGTTTGGCAAAGGCCGATTGATAGTGCTATGTGGAGAGTGTTTTCTCGAAGGTGGAGTGAGGACGGGTAGGTGTGCTCATGGACAGAAGTCACGATATGGACACGTTGGGGGGCGGGGCATGGTGTTTCCCCAGCAGCTCTCATCACCCACCTTCTCTGAAAATGAAATTGTGCGGTGATGCCCGCTGCTCTGGGCCTTTCACGTGGAACGTGGAAGGGGAAGAGTGTGGCTACATCAAAGGCGAATGGCGTTTGTGGCAGTGCTGTGGGGATGGAGAGTGGCGTCTGGAGTCGGGGGGAAGGGACTGTCACGGGCCTGCCTGATTCCCAGCCGTTTTTGTCCTCCGTCACCCAGTACACGTTCTGTACCGGGTGGCTCAGATGAAGAATGGAGACTCTCAGGGCACCTGGGTGGTTCCGTTGGTTAAGTGTCTGACTCTTGATTTTGGCACAGATCATGATCTCGGTGGTGAGATCGAGCCTCATGTCAGGCTCTGTGTTCAGCACAGAATCTGCTTGAGATTCTCTCTCTCTCCCTCTCTCTTAGCCCCTCTGCCCATTTGCTTGTGCGCGCTCTCTCTCTCAATAAATAAATAAAATTTTAAAGAAAAAAAAATGGAGAGTCTCTGGCAATCCCCCAGAATACTTGTCACTGCAGGTCCTTCTCATCCACTAAGTATACAGGGTACCAAAAAGCATCCGGGATAGCCTCGAATAAACAACTAGATAGGAAACAGTGGAATCATATATCAGCTTTATCTCTGTAGTTATCGTTAGCAATGAATTACAGGTAATATATCTTAATATACCCATGTGTTTCAACCCCTTGGCTGAAAATTAATGGCAAACCTGTCAGTTTTCATCTTGAAGGATGGGTGAAGTGGGAGAGGAGACAGACCTCCAAGGAGGCATGTAAGGATCTCCAGGAGTACTTTTTTTTTTTTTTAAAGATTTAATTTTATTTATTTGACAGAGAGAGACAGTGAGAGAGGGAACACAAGCAAGGGGAGTGTGAGACGGAGAAGCAGGCTTCCCACCAAGCAGGGAGCCCGATGAGGGGCTCGATCCCAGGACCCTGGGATCATGACCTGAGCCAAAGGCAGACGCTTAACAGCTGAGCCACCCAGGCACCCCTCCAGGAGTACTTTCTGAAACTTCTACATAATGGACATTTGCTTTCCTCACACCCTAGGATCGCTTCACCCTCCCTCTTGATACTAGTTCCCTCATTAGACCATTTGGCCCTCCCCCCATGGGGGCTCTTGCACCCTGGGAGATAGTCATGGAACCAGCAGCAGGGGTGGTCTTGAGTGGCTGAAGCCAAACAGCACAGCCCATCCCTCATCACAGTGACTGGTTTAGGAATGGTCATGTGATGTAGTTTGGGCTAATGAGGTGCAAGCAGACATTTGTCAGGGGCTTCTAGAAGGCATGATTCCTAGATCTTTTGAGGAACCACAGGCAGAGAAGTCCTCTTTCCTCATTGACTGTAATTGGAGAAGCAGATATCCCTGGGCATTGCTGGCAGCCATTTTGTGCCCATGAGGGGTGCTAGCCTCCAGTTGAAGAAGATGTGGGGGAAAGCAGAGAAGAGAGTCAAAGAGAAAACTTGTTCCATGGTGCTTTGTTGAACTGATTAGTCATCACTAGACTTTTCATGAGCATCTCCTTTGTTATTTCAACCAGCTTGCATTGGATTTTCTGTTACCTGCAACCATAAGATTTCTGTCTGAATTATGTCCTCCCTTGAATGTGCCAAGGCAGTGAATAGATCAAGAATTATTTTAACTTGTCCTCTTTTCCTGCCTTTCCCTTCCTCTCTTGGGTGATCAACATCAGATGACATCCATCCTGCTGCATTTTGCCGTGAAAGCAATGAGACTGGCCATGTTGAGATCAAACATTGGAAGTCAAGGTTACCTCTTCCTAATCCCTCTCTTTTTCTGAGCACCTCATTAACTCTTGTGGGACCAAAGGAACTTTCTTAAAAGATACAGTGAATTAAAAATATTTACGGACAAAGGAACACCAAACACACTCAAATTTCCCTGCCAGGTAATTTGAAAATATACAATTGAAACCCTGCTTCAAGTCACAGTTGTGTATACATCTCTCTTAAATGTCTCAAGTTTCACCCCCCTCAGGAAGCAAATATGATACTGTTCAAATTTCACACACTCCCTCTCTCCCCCCCTTCCCAAATCTTGCCTACTGATAGTTGCCTATAAAAGGGAATTAGTATAGATTGGGGGTGGTGCTGACCTATTTATAGCAGCAAAGCCAAGTTGTCTTCTGGAATTGACACAAAACTTCAGCAGGACAAGATTGCCCCAATCCCTGCAATTATGTCAGCATTTCAGTGGAGTCTCAGGAAACCATTTTCACCATTGTTTAAGCATAATTATAATAAGCCAGTGGTAATCATTGGCATTGAATGAGGGAGTCCTGGCTGTCAGGACATTTACCAACATCATTTGATATTAGCACAATTAAAAGTGTACAGGACATCCAAGAATCACTATCTTTACAGCTTTCCAGAGGGCAATTTAGCCATGTGTATATGTAGCCTTAAAAGCACATATGCTCATAACCCTAGCAATTCTTTTATCCAAGGAGATTTTGCAGAAAGGATTAAAAGATTTATCCACAAGGATGCCTATCACAGCAATATGAATAATAGTGAAAAACGTCTAAATGTCCAGCACCGAGCATTGAGGGGATAAATCATGGTCTATCCAGATGATGCCAAATGATGCGTTGGAATCAGGGCTACTATTTAATGTTGTTATTGATGTATATTTGTTGCTATGGAAAGGAATATAATTTCAAGTGACAATGAATGCTACAAAAATACAAAGAACTTAGATCATAGAGAGTTTTAAGATTCATATTCATAGCAATCTATAGATATTTCTAAAAATGTGGATGCATGAACACAAATTACGTTTTAAAGTATTGATATACAGCACGGTATATATGCAATGACATAATAAGCTGGACGTAAATATAACAAATTGTTAATAGGGATATTGTCTCAGGGTGTTTGAATTATAGGTAAGCAGTAATGTTTAATCTGGGTCATCTTTTTCCCTTCCTTAAAAATAATTTACCTGTATTAATTACCTAATAAAATAATAGTGTTTTCATGTTTGTAAAGCAATTATGACTGATTCTATTGGTATAAGCTAAGTGTAAGTTTTCAGTGCTGTTTTATTTATTTATTTTTAAAGATGTTTATTTATTTGAGAAAGAGTGAGAGAGAGAGCACAAGTCAGGGGAGAGCCAGAGGGAGAGGAAGCAGCAGGCAGGGTGGAGCCTGGGATCCCAGGAGCCTGGGATCATGACCTGAGCGGAAGGCAGACACCTAACAGACTGAGCCACCCAGGCGCCCCTTGGTGCTGTTTTAAATTGAGTCATCTAAGAGTCTGGGGTGATGTAAGTTAATAGTTTATTTTAGCACACTGTATCAGGCAGGGTCTACGCAGGAAACAGAACTCATGGCAGGTAGTTCAATACAGGGAATTTAATATAGGGAAGCAGTTACAAAGGTGTGGTAAGAACTGAAAAGCTAAATAAAGGATGGCATGATACGCTACAGATTGGCAAAAGAAAGAAGCTTCTACCACCTCCAGGGATGGAGGGGCGAAGGGGAGAGGTAGTTTTCAAAAACCCTGGAATTGGGCCACCTGGCAGAAGGTGGGCTTATGGAGGAGCTGTGGTTTCAGTTGGAGCTGTCGCCAGAAACCAAGTAAAGGGAAGGGGAGAAATACTCTGGCTTCTTCCTTCCTCTGACCTTCCCATTTCCTCTTCACGCTTCCTATTGACTGAACCTACCAGGAAGCCTGCTGGTAAGGGCACCTGGGAAATGTAGTTTGCAAGGATCAGCCCCGTAGGGGAGCAGGACATGGAAATGGAAATGGGGGCCAAAAATCAAACATGTGGTTATCGTTTATGCTCTGGGTGCCAACTAGTGATTTTGGGACTATAAATCTGGTTCTGTTAATAAGGACCCCTTTGCTGATGGTAACGTTGGTTATTCCTAATCCTTGGATCCTAAGTTAGAGGTTCTTAGAATTTTCCATGCCTTGGATGCATATCCAGAATTGGGATCATTCTCTCTCTCTCCCTCCCTCTCTCTCTCTCTCTCAAAATCATTATCAAAACCCAGGTTTCTAAAGTATCCGGAACCCACCTACTTCTCCCAGTTTCTTTCCCTGGGGAGCTTGGCTGACCCTTGAGCAACATGGGTTTGAACTCTGTGTGTCCACTTTTACTTGGATTTTTAAATTTTTTTACAGCACAGTACTGTAAATGTATGTTCTCTTCATATGATTTTCTTAACAACATTTTCTTTTCTCTAGTTTAATTCATTGTAAGAATACAATATACAATACATATAAATAGAAAATATGTGCTAATCAACTGTTTACCTTGTCAGTAAGGCTTCTAGTCAATAGTAAGCTATTAGTAGTTAAGTTTTGGGGGCCAGTCAAAAGTTATATGCAGATTTTTTACTGTGTGTGTGTGTGTGTGTGTGTGTGTGTGTTGGGGGGGGGTGTTCGGTGCTCCTAATTCCCAAGTTGTTTGAGGATCAACTATATTGTATATTCCAGATCCTCATAGACCCCTTCCTCTTGCACCGAAATTTAGATGCCCCACGTCCCGCACTGTGAACAAGCTGATGCTGTTTCCTCCCTGCCGACACTGATTAATGTGTCTCCCTACCCGAGTAATCTACTCTTAGATTACCCACATTTGCAATACAGTTCGACGCTTAAGATTGCATTCTGGTTATGAAACTAACTAATGAACATTGCAGAAAAATCAAGAAAAGATAAAAGAAAAAGGAGAAAATAAAAGCCATCACCATCACTTTGGATGTCCTTTGCCTTGCTTTCTGTGACGACTTCCAGCCAGGATTCCTAAAAACCATCCTGGGACAGTGAACTTCGGTTTTCTGTCCTTGCTTCCCTTGGCAGTGCCATTGGCCTTAAGAGCCTTCAGTCACTCCATTGACTTGCAGAGCACAGCGGATGCCTCCATTCTTGGTTCCTTGGAAAACAAAGCCAAATCTCTGCCCTGTCCACATTTTCCTTCTCTGATTGATCTGTAAATGGCGTCTTTGACAGCAGGTCTATGAGAAACACCACGTGACATCCTGTCCTGTGTCAGGTTCAAAGCTGATAAATGTGGAGGGGAGGAGTACAGCTCAAGTAGAGCCTTGGGTGGGGACGGTTTGGGGGCAGGTGTACTCCCATTTAACATTCCTGTGCTGGGACTGTTTTAAAATAGTAACATCGGGAAGCGATTTAGTTTAACCTGACAGCTGAGAAGTGGGGGTTGCAGGGATGAAAGGAAAGAGCTTTGTTGTCCAAAAGCCCCCAGGTTTGAGTGCTGGCTCATCACTTAGGAGCTGAGTAACTCAGACAAGTTGCATACCCTCTCCGCGTCTGTTTTCCCATCTGTGAAATGGAGTTAATGCTGTCTACCAGTAACATTACTATTCATCGGTGTGCGGGACACTCTTCTAAGTGTGTTCTTATTTGAAAAACATGATTCCAGTTAGACCTTGCCATATCATTATTTCCATTTTATAGAGAAGCAAGCTGAGGCTTTGAAAGGTGAACACGACATGCTATCGAGGGGCAAAGTCTGGATCTGAACTCAAGTTCGAGTGACATCAGAGCATGTATTCTTAACCATGACTTCATTCTGATTCCCATTTTGCATAGTCAGGGCTAAATGAGGGCTAGCAGTTGCGAGCTATTAATTTACACATACTACCTCTAAAGCCTGCCCACTGAATTTTGTTGGCTTTTGTCGTGAACAGTTTTATATGGAGAAAAATCAGAACGATTTGTTGGAGGTCATGGCTGGAAAGCCAATCTTTTAAATATCTGTTGTTCTCTGTCTTTTTATGAAAGAGTGCTCCAAACCCATCTTTGTTATTTCTTAAAATATGATCTACTTCCTAGAATCAGATTAAGATGGAAATGAATTCCTGCTAAATGTACTTGGGCTGATACAGACATCAGGGGAACAGCTGGGCTGCTCCGTCAAGTGGTGAGGGGGAAGGGAGACCATTTGAAAAGCTGAGAGCACTGAGGAGCAAGCAAGATGATTAGCAAATTTCAGACTCATTGTGGAGAAGCTGTAAAGAACAAGATGGGCAGAGAGTGGCTAGGATCCGTGGCAAGGGCATACGCATGAGCCCAGAGATCGTTGTTTGCACACTGATATTTAAGCGTTGGGTGTAGTTTATGGTGGTGATTAGTACTTTCCTTTGGGGAGAATGAGGGTTGGGTTGTTTTGTTTTTGTTTTTTGTTTTTGTCGTCATAAATGTAGGTACCTATGTATAGTGACTGGTGACCTCATCCCTGTGTAGACACTTTTAGCTGAAATATGAAGAGTGCTATTGAATTCCTTAAAGAATTTCTTCGCAGAAGTCAGGGTGCATCCTTTAGAGTTTTGATTCTGTTACTCTTGTTTTTCTCATCTTCCTGTGGACCCAGGAGAAATGAGGTTGGGGGCCTGGAGAATAGTGGGGTAGTGGAAAAGGGGACAGTCATCCAGGGGAGAGGAGTGAGTCCTCTGCTGGGAACCTAAGGACAGAATAAGCAGTAGGAATCTCTGGGGCAGGGGGCGGCGGGAGGGGAGGGATGACAATGGTCCCTGGGAAGAAAGCTTCTGATCTCCAGCTCCTGACACAGTGTCTGGCCCCGAGTTCAATCCATCATTGCTGAATGACGAGATGAATGCATCACGGTCTCAAGGTTCAACCCTATAGGTTAATTGTTAATTACAGAGGGAACAGGTACCTGCATAATGACAAGCTCTGGCAGATACCACCTGAACCAGCCAGCGCGAGCACACTCAGCATCACCAGTGAGGGGACAAACCGATGTCGCATGCCCCTGGAGCAATGCACCGGGGAGGACACAGCGTCATCTACATGGTATTTCTGCCCCAAATGCCTGGTCTGAGTGTGGTCAGGAAGGAACGAGGAGGAAAATAAAAAGTGAGTGTCATTCTACAAAACAAATGACCTGGAATCTTGGAAAAGGTCAACGCCTGTATCAGTCAGGACCCCTGGGAAGCAGGTACTGAGACGGGAGTAGCAGAAGCTTATTGGGATAAGCTTGTGAGAGAAAAAAAAAGGGAGAGAGCAGGGCTGGGTGGAGACCACCTCAGACCGTGTTGGGGATCTGACAGAGCCTCAGCCAATGCAACAGGGAGTTCTAGAGCGAAGACTCGCACTATGGGCGTGCAAGCATAGGGCTGAGTGATGAGCGCTTATTGACCGGGGGCTCAGGGTTGATCCTGCCCTCTGAGGGAGATCTGAAAGTACCCAATAACTAGAGGCTCTCAGCAACCTACACTCCTTAGGGCTGAATGGCAAGTTTTTGGAGAGAGGTCCAAGAGACACACCTCTGTGGCTTCCACAGTGTCAAATCTTATAAACCACCATGTGCATCCGTCACCAGCAGCATCCACCCTGCGGTAGAGGGCCCCAGCTATGTCGACAGCTTGCCTTGGGACTGGATGGGGAGTCTGGGGCTGGGGGCCTTTTTTCACATGGTTTTATTTAATCCTCACGCCAACCTTTATGTGGTACCCTTATTCCTATTTTGCTGAAAAGGAAGACCCTAGAGGTTAAGCTGCTTATTCAAGGGCCCATGGGTCGTCAGTGGGGGAGCTCAGTAGCTTGTACTCCTTCTTGACACCCTTCCCCCACCCTTCTCTAGTCCAGGGTCCATCAAACAATGGCCAGCTGTTGGCTTTTGTAAATTGGGAGTTTTTACCGGAATTTCCTGGAACACATTCAAACCCCTTTATTTATGACTGCAAACCGAGGGGACTGTTCCCCATGTGTACATGAGAGACAGAGATGTCAGTCTGGTGGCCTGCAAGATTCATTTGATCCGTGCAGTGTTTACAATTATTTGAAATTCCTTTCCTACCTTTGGAAATGATGATCTTTCACATGCACACTCAGATTTCTAGCTGTGCAATGACATAAAAGGTTGCAGAAAATGTGGAGTGTTCAGGCTTCTTTTGCTTTGAGAGTGGGGTGCGGGGGTGACTAAGCCTCATAAATGGACAGATGACTGTGGAATTGTTACACATCACCGCCGTGCTCAGCATTCTATGCCATCGATCCCATTTGCTTCTTCCCACAGTTATTAATAAACCCATTTTACAGGGAAAGCACAGAGGAAGTCGTGCAAGGTCACACAGCTGGTCGGCTATCAGAGCCAAGACTAGAACCCCAGTGCGATGGCTAATTTGAGGTGTCAGCTTGACTGGGCCACCGAGTGCTCAGATATTTTGTTAGGCACTATTCTGGGTGTCTCTCTGCGGATGTTTTTGGATGAGTTTAACATTTAAATCAATAGACTGAGTAGAGAAGGTTGCCCTTCCTAGTGAGAGTGGGCCTCATCCAATCAGCTGAAGCCAGAAGAGAACAAAAGCTCATCTCCCCAGGCCCATAAGAGTTAACTCCTCTTGCTGGTCTGTCCTTGGAGCTGGGACATCGGTTTTTTCCTGCCTCTGGACTCGAACTGAAACATCAGCTCTTCCTGAGTCTTGAGCTGGAAGGCTTTCAGACTAGAACGTACACCACCCGCTCTCCTGGGTCTCCAGCTTGTGAACAACAGGTCTTGGGTCTTGTCAGCCTCCACGATTACATGAACCAATTCCTTGTAATGAATCTCTTTATCTATATGCATCCTATTGTCTCTGTTTCTCCGGAGAACTCTAATAGATCCCGTCTTGTACTTAAAACTTGGGTCCTCAATCCTTCTGCCTCCCTGAAAATTCCAAGCCTTTTCCAATCCTTTGTGTTGGAGGGAAAGACAACATTATTCCATTATTTGTTCCTGGAATCCTCCTTGTTTTTAAGGAGGGTGATTGGTTTGTTGGGAAGGGAGATGAGTGTGAAGATGGGTACCGGAGAAGCATAGAGAGAGGGTGAAGGGTTCCAGTTGGTAAAAGTAGAGTGAGATATCATGTGAGGGAGGGGAGAGAGCCTTGGGGTGGGGCAGAGGGCAACTCACATCCGGTGAAAATGCACTAGTGTAACGGACTATTTTTCTGATTTTTCCTCCATGGGGCTCCAAGTAACTCCCCTCTCCATTTCTTCCGTGAACCCTCCAATGAAATCCACATTACACACTGGAATTTCTAAAGTAGGAGTTACACTTTGAAGGGCTGGACAAGGTATGAGCCAGGCCGCAAGGTGTGCAGGGGAGAGCAGAGGTGGAGGAGTTGACAGATACAGAGGGAGAATGGGATGTGGATTCAGAGTCCCAGCTCCTTGCCCCTCTAGCTGTGTGACCGAAGGTCTGTCACTCCCCTCTGTACATCAGGGCTCCCACCTGATACCTGCCCAGTCTTCAGCCAAGGAGCTGTGAGAAGCAGCTTGGTGTATGGGCTTTGTGAACCAAACATGTCAGAGAAGGTTACTATCATTATCACTAGATCATAAGTATGTGGAATTTTTACAAAATTGAAGCATAAATTAAAGACAAAAAGTATAATTTGAGTGAGATTACGAAAATATTCCCCAATACACTCAGGAAGATCAGATTAAGGCTCTCAGCCACCTGGAGACACCCAGCAATGGTAGCGATGCAGTGATTTAACAGTAGGTGGCGCTAGATGCCATAGCTTTCAATCAAGTCCCTGTTTCCTTCAATCTCTTTCTCTGCCACCCTCCCCTCACACTTGATTGAAATGGAAACTGGCTGCCAGCATCAATGAGCCCCCAGCAGCCCTGGGATTGAGCTGGCATGCCAGCAGCCAATGTGCTATATCCACCCAGTAAAAAAAAAAAAAAAAAAAATCGAATACATTAATCTCATAAGCTCTTTTGAAAGACTAGATATGAAGGGGCCAGCAGTCCAGCTGTTGGGCAGCAGTGGCCAATGGGAATCCGTGTGATGGGCTGTCATTCAAAGTCCTGGAGGAGCTTCTGGATACGGGCCTTATGGTGTAACAACCGTCTTGCCAGCAGCACTTCTGTTCGATAATCATGCCTAAATTTATGCCTAAATAATTATGCCTAGATTTTCAGGACCTCCCGTGTGTCTGGAAAAGTGTTAGGCTAGAGACGGCAAATGGGCTCCTCCTTGAGTGCCAGCTTCAGTCTACATTAGTTGCAGTGGCTGTCTGGAGCTGCCTGCAGTCTGATCTCAGCAGAAGAATTCTGTGATTGATTAGCAATGTCTGCCATGGTTCCAAGGGAGGAAAAGTAGCATTGAGACAGACAACTGCCGTTCTGTGCGGGCACTTTACGTGTGTGTGTGTGTGTGTGTGTGTGTGTGTGTGTGTTAAGCCCCCATGCATGTTCAGTTTCTTTTCTCTCTCCCCGGAACAAGATGAAGTCAACATCTTTGCAGAATCCCAGTGAATCCCTTGAAGGTCCAAAGAAACCCAGCCTTCCATTGGTTAAACTCATTTAACCTCATTTTTCACATGAGAAGCAGAAACCAGTGGTGAAAGGGACAAGAGCCAAGATGCAGAATTGCTGCTGGGGGCCTGAATTCCCCTGGGGATGAGCCTTCCCATGCTTCCAGGGCTGCCTTGATATGACTCCCACAGTCCTGTCCACAGGATGCCATCCAATGCCAAGGACAGTGAGTGAGGGGCAAGAGTAGCTCAAATATTTCTTTAAATACCTACTATGTGTTAGAAACTGGTCAGGGATATGATGCTGAACAAGACAGCCTCCCTGCCCTCAAGGCGCTCACAGTCTAGTGGGGGAGACAGGTATCAAGCAGGCAGTTTAGCTATAATGTGGTGACGTGCAGGCACTGACCCCAGCTTGAGGATGGTGACGGGAGGTTATTGGCCGAGGTTCTGACTGAGCTGAACACAAAAAGTGGAGAGTAAACGGTTTCAGACAGAGGGAACCACGAGGAGTTGTGATGTAGGGTATGATGGGGAGAGGGAGTGATGAAGGTTCTTCTGATGTCCCCAAGCAGGAGAAAATATGCCCAAAGCTGGTAATGCTGCTGAGAAGCCATGAGAAGCCACTTCAGCAAATAAGCTGAGAGATGAGGGCCCTAGCTAAGGACTGAAGATGAAGCCTCCAGTTTTATTTCATTTTTTATCTTAGTCTTTCTTTTGAATAGGCAGCATTTTCAAATGGTTTAAAAACACAAATAAAAGGGTATGTAGTTAAAAAAATATTACTTCCATCTTGTCCTCAAGCTATTCATTTCCCTCTCCAGAGAGGACTGGTGTTACCAAGTTCTTGGGTATCCTTCCAGAGAGATTTTATACTTTAATAACACACACACACACACACACACACACACCCCGCTGTACCACCTGGATGTGACAGTCATGCCAAGGGAAGGCAGAATACTCCCTCCGTGGCCCGAGAGGCCCCCTTGGTCCTGCATCAGCCCCATGGGCATCGTGGTGACTGGTCTGGCACCTCTCATGCCGAGCAGATGTTTGCTCCAGCTGCCCTCAGAGTGATACTTCCAACCAGTGTGTTCTGGACCAATGCATCCAATGCTGCAAAGGCTCCCTACTGATGAAGGAGCTTTGTAAACACAAAACAGAACTGCAGCCATGATGCCTCTCACTGTCTCTCCATCCCCAGGGGAAGGATATAATCCCCAGTACGTAAAATCTAGTTTTCTGGCTTTGGTCTCAGGATCACTGTGGGGAAGGCAAGTGGGCCACGGCTTGAGCACCAAACTCTACTTATATTCACAAAGTAAAAGGAAAACCAGCAGTACTTATTTAAAATATTTGTTATATTCAGCTTACCTCTTTATCACATTTCCTATTTTTAACGTAAAGTTAAAAACCACTGATTTAAGCCGCTACTATGCTTACGTTGTAAACTGTGTGTTTTCCCTCCCTCCTCTAAATTCTAGCCTTGCAGTGCCCGCAGGGAGTGTGACCTTGTCACATTGGCTCTTTGGTCTCTGGCACGATGCCAAACCAGAATGGTTTCTTGGCCATTAGTTGCTGGGTGGGCGGATAAACCCGTGAAAATAAAGCTGTAATATTCTTTGATTTCCAACTTTTAGACCCAACTCCTAGACAAAGCCTGGAAAACTGAACCACTGGCCCAGAACAGAGTGCGGCCTGTCAGTCTTGACGATATAAACGTAGTAGTAAAAGACCCAAGGAAAGATGATGAGCTGATCTTCACTCTACCAAGTGAGGAGTCAAAGATACTCTCTACCGCGAATGGGGACAGAAACGCAAGTGTCACATAGTTTTTTAAAAAGACCTTATTTTTATCTTATTTTCTTTTAAAATTGAGCAGAAGGTACAGAGATTTCCCATATATACCCTGCCCCCACACATGCCCCCACACATGCCCCCCACCCCCCATATTGTCAGCCTCCCCCACCAGAGAAGTGAGCTTGTTACAGTTGATGAACCTGCACTGACCCGTCATTATCACCTCAAGTTCATGGTTTACATTAGGGGTCACTCTTGGTGATGCACATTCTGTGGGTTTGGATAATGTCTAATGACATGTATCTGTCATGATAGTATCATACGAAGAGTTTCACTGCCCTAATAACACATTTTTTAAAGTTGCAGAATTAACCAGTGACAGAACTAAAGGTCATACTATTTTGGGGAGGATGGGGCATGGAGGTGGGGAGTGTGTAAGGATGCCAAGCAGCCAGATCCCCGTTTTTCGTAGGAGAAAGTCATTAAAATCTTAAACATACAAGATGAGAAATAGAAGTGCAACTTGAATAATTCGGAAATGTCGATCATTGGAAGAAACAATAGGCAAGTGTTAGACGTGGCAGCCTGGGGAATGCCTTCAGTAGTGAAAAGTGGGTTCAGAAGAGGGACTCTTACTCTTTGGTATTTTTTTTTTAACCAGTGGATGTTTTACATTATTTAAAAAATAAATTAAAAATAGTTTGAGAACCCTAGTTGGAAAGAATGAAAATACAGAGCGCTACTTCATTCCCATGAAAACCAACAAGCACAACAAGCCCCTAATATCCATTCTCATTTCGAAGTCAAGACAAAATTAATTTAGAAAAGAAAATACAGCCGGGGAGCAGAGTTAGCAACCTCAGGAAATTCAGGGAAATGTAATTGAGTAAGAATTATCTCCTTAATTACTTCTGACCAAATCAATAACAACGCTAGATGAGAAACCACGGTTGTCACCAATGAGTATCAAGTTACTGAGAAACGAATTGGGGTTCAGACTTGTTTGAAATAGCAAAACACCTGCTTCTCACAGTCAGCAAACATGGTTCCTGGGTGGAGGGTGGGCGGAGGCAGGAGAGGATGGTGGCTGGCAGCCCGGGGTGGATTACCTGCTTCTTGTATTCAAAGGGTGAAAGCCTATACAGAGAGCCCTTCTCTAAGGAATTGGAAGCATGGATGCCCTTGATGGTGTCAGATGTTCATCTCCATGCTTTGTGGACACTCACCAGGGGAGAAGCTAGTTAGCCATGTAAGTTAGAGGGAGGTGAACCAAACACCAAGTAGAGAGTGGGAGAGCGTTTTTGTTTGCAGAGCACAAGGTTCTGTGTGAGACCTACACAGATTTCTTTGAAACCATCTTGAATGTGCTTTTCTAGGGAGGTGGTGAGGATCCTTGTTCCAAAGGGGCCCTCCTGGGCACACCTTCTAGATCTTTCTGGGACATGGTATTTGGCCTGGGTTAAAATTCTTTCTAGAGCTGGAATCCAAGTGTGCAACATTTGCCTAACCTCATGCAGACCTACCTATTTCCCTCAATATTGGGGTCTCTTGACAACTGTCTAGGGCCTTCTCACTTCCCTCTCACACTCTGTGTCTTACTTTTGGCTCCCCTGCTCCCTGGGACTTGTCAGTGAGTCATCCCCACTGTCCAGGACACATTGGATATTCTTTTGTTCAAAAAAGACTTACCGGGGCGCCTGGGTGGCACAGCGGTTAAGCGTCTGCCTTCGGCTCAGGGCGTGATCCCGGAGTTCTGGGATCGAGCCCCGCATCAGGCTCCTCCGCTATGAACCTGCTTCTTCCTCTCCCACTCCCCCTGCTTGTGTTCCCTCTCTCGCTGGCTGTCTCTATCTCTGTCGAATAAATAAATAAAATCTTTAAAAAAAAAAAATTAAAAAAAAATCAAAAAAGACTTACCAAGTCCCTCTTAGGATTCCAGCTCGGTGCTAGGAAATACACATCCTTCCCAAAGCTCCTGCTCAGAGTCTTGTAGGGGGTACGCAGACAATTAAGCAAAGTACAGTACCATAGAATATAGGCAGGGGTAGGAGTGGGCCTCGAGGGCTGTGGGCACATGTGACCTAGCCAGGGCAGGGAGCAGTCAGAGATGAAGGAAGTGACTGCTAAGGCCAAGTGGAGACTTGAAGGACTAGGGGGAATCTAAAATAAGAGCAAGGAGGATGCGTTCCAGGCAGAGGAACAGAGTGTGCAAAGACCTGGAGGTGATAGGAGAACCTTCCTATTTAAGCATGGCAGCTGGGAGCCTACTTAGGCCCTTGGGACTGAAGGTGGGACACTGATTTGCAGCTTGAGCTGATTAAAGTTATACTCTTGGAGCCTTAGCCAGGGAAATCTGTGGACAGCTAGAGCTGCAGTAACGTCCTCCTAGGCACAGACCCAGCAATCACCTTCCCAGGGGAGCTGCCTCTCCCGACCTCAATCCATGTGGCTCCAAGGTTGGGCACATGATGAAGCCCTGGCCAGTGAAAATATGCCAGCAGCTCCCTGCCCACCAGGAGGGTTTGCTTCTTTTATGAATCTGAGACCCAGCGGACTAATGGCTTTCAATCCCAGGATACTTGCTGCAGCTGTTAGGAAAGAGATCTCTTTACATAGGGGTTGCCTAGCTGGGAGAATGTCAGCCTGGAGCTCTTGGTTGGTCATCAGAGGGGGCGCCTGGGTGGCTCAGTTGGTTAATCATCTGCCTTCAGCTCAGGTCATGATCCCAGAGATCTGGGATCAAACCCTGCATCAGGCTTCCTGCTCAGCGGGGAGTCGGCTTCTCCCTCCTTCCTCTGCCCCTACCCCCGCTCCTGCTCTCTCTCTCTCACTCACTCTCCCTCTCAAATAAATAAGTAAAGTCTTGAAAAAAAAAATAATGAAGTCGTCAGAGATCGAGTTGAGAAATTACCCAGCACAGCCCCCTCTACCACATGACAGATACACTAGAAATGGCCACCATTTATTGAATGCTTACTAAGCGTTAGGCGCTGTTGTAGGCACTTTACACGTATTAACTCATTTCACTCTTGCAACACATTTTGTGGATAGGACTGTTCTTAACTCTATTTCACGATTTAGAAAATGGACTCACAGAGATGTGGAGTAGATTTCCTGACTTACATGACAAGTAAGGGGCAGAGGTGAAGTAGTTGAAATTCAACCCGTGGCCTGGTTCCAGAGCAGGTACTCCCCCTGCTCCACAAACAGATGAGCAATCAGAGAGGCTGAGAATTTTCCTAAGGCCACACAGTAAAGCAGCAGAGACTCAGGACAAGAATACACAAGGCCTTGCTTCCCAACGGGCCACCCAGCAGGTACGATGAATCGAAGGGCAGCTATGAGATTTGGAGTCAGAGTCTTTGGCAAATGGCAACAGGTCTTTGTGCTTCGGTTTTCTCGTGCACAGAGCCTACTTCATAGGGTTGTGATGGAGATTTAATGTGCTAATGTGTGTCAAGTTCTCAGGACGGAGCTGGGTTTATGGGGTCTCTCAATAAATGCTCGTTGTTAATGTAATTGTTGTAATTAATAAGCTGTGCCGTTAATGAAGGTGTAAAACGCAGGTGTCTGCCACATGACCACGGGCAAGTCGCTGAATTACAGTGGCCGTTGCTCCCATTGGTAAAATAGGGTTATTATCTGCCCTTTGCTCATGACACCAGAGCATTATGAGGATTAATTAGGAGTTTTATAATGTGCTGTGCACTTCGATGCTCTATAAACAGAGAAATGTGATGGTTGAATATTTATATAATCCCCATTACTGAGGATCTTGAATTGCTTTACTGATGTTTAAAAAAAAAATTCCAAATTCCCGAAGGTGTATAAATCGGTTTGAGTTGAATAAAAGATTGGGCTTTTATTATGTGCCAACAACTTAGAAACTCAACAAGACTGGGCATCTGGGTACCAGTGGGCTGGCTGCAGTGCTAAAGTCTTGGGAAGGGAGGAGATAGACTGTGGGGCTGTCTCTTCCTCTTGATTTGAGCTCCTTCAGGGCTAAGACGGAATCTTGTCCTCCAGTGGATCACAAGCACAGGGCGTGACATGCAGCAAGCATGGGATGAACACTTGATGAAGGGAAGGATGGACAGATGGACAGACGTAATCCTTAACCTCTTGATGATAAAAGAGTAGGTGGGTCTGACCCCAAAACTATGGCCCCAAGTAGATAGGGAACCACATCGGGTGTTAGAAAGCCACTCAGGCAGCGTGACAAGTTGGAAAGGTATTTGGCACCTCCCAGAACTGGGTTACCAGCTGTGTGACCTTGGCCTTGGATCAACTCTCTCTCTCTTCATCCGAGAATCATAGTAATGTCTGTTAGGATGCCTTGAGCTGAAGGCAACAGGAAATTCCACCCACCCTTGCTTAAACAATAGGGAAGTGCATTACTTCATGTAAGAGGGAGTCCAGAGTAGGGTTTGGGGTTGGCTTAGAGGTTCTGTCATGCCACTGAGCTGCCCACAGGGGCAGCTGTCCATAGAATCAGCTTCATCCTTAGACATCTTTGCCTCATGTTTGTAAAATGGCTGCTGGTAGCAACCGGGGTCAAGGCTTCTTTCCCAAAAGCCCTGGCGAATCTTTCATGTCTCATTGGTCCAAATGGGCTTGAGTTGGTCTATCACTTGAACTAATCATTGGCTAGGTGAATAAGATTGCTATGACTAGACCCACGCTGCTACAACTGTGGTCCATGGGCCAATATCATCAGCATCACTTGGGAGCTTATTACACCTGCAAATTCACGGGCCACATATAAGACCAGGTGAATCAGGACCTCTGGGGGTGGGGTCCAGGAATCTTCTCCATCAGGCTCTTCTGAGGGTTCTTTTGCCTGCTAGAGTCTGAGAACCCCAGGGTTAGACGATTCAGCTGGGATGGATGTTGGTGAGTCAGCTACAAAATGTGGATGATAGTGACAACCTTAGAAGGTTGTTAGGAAGATAGAAATAACATATATGTAAAGGACTGGCACACAGTAGGTGCCTAATAACTTCCGGTTTCCTTCTTTCATTCTCTTGTGATGCCTAATATTTACTCTTCCCCATTAACTGTTCCTTCTCCCTACCCCAAGGTGCCAGATGTCCTCATGCTGCTCTGACCTATGGAAACCAATCTGTAGACTAATTTATACTAAGGTGGGAATGATATGAGGTATCACTGAGCCTAGTAGCATTTTCACCCTGAAAATGGAGTGCAGGGAGTAGGCAATGCTTAACCCAATGGTATGCTTGGAAAATGGTATAATTTCAGGTATGCACCTGGTTTAGGCTGTTGGAGTATGTTTTAGGGTGAGACCATGCTGGTCCACCTTCAGATAACACTGCATGGGTAACCTGATACTCTGGCCACACCAGGGGAACCAGCTGGCTTATCAGGATGCCCGTTGGTAGCTGTCACGGGTGAAAGCGGATGAGCGCAAGAAGCTATGGGATGAGGGAGGGGTGAGGTCAGTCAGGATGATGTGTCAACTTCCCCCTGTCCTTCCCCCTCTGTCTTCAGAGTCCTGTTGGGGCATTTAGGGAGGAACAGGGCCCTTCTTGATCTTTGCATCTGCAAGTTCCCGATTCCTTTTAAATAATAATAATAATTAAAAGGAAAAACCCTACAAGTATTTAAAACACACACCCCCCCAAGCAGACACCAGATATCTGGGCATGACAGGCTCTGTTGGCAGTTTTCTGCTTCAACAGCTGGCTCTGCATGTCAGGCTCAAAGGAAAAAAAAAAAAGTTGGTCATTCCTTCGAAAGAACCTTATTCTGAATAAGCTGAGCTGAAAAGGTCCCTTAATCCCCAGAGAGGAAAAGGCTTCTTTTGAACAGACTGGAGGGCAAGGGAAATGTTGGCAGGGAGAAGGGGATTAATTAAGTCGGAGCCCCGGCCCCTCACTTGACAGGAGGGTGCCCTTCTGGGTCCTATATGCATCTCCTTCGGAGTTCCCCCACAGACTGGGGTGGGGAGGGGTGACCCCAGTTTGTCATCCAGGCTTCCAGAACAGGTTCTTTATCCCAAGCTAGGGACATGATCAGATTTTCACACCCCACTTCCCTAATCCTGTATATTTTTCTCAATGGTGGGTTCTTTAAAAAAAAAAAAAAAGTTTCTTTTTAGTTTAGAAACTGCCTTAGGCGTCACGTGGCCCTGGCTCCCAGTTCAGCTTTACCCCTGTGTGACCCTGGGCAAGTTATAACCTCACTGAGCACACTTTTTCTCACCTGTCAAATGAGGACATTCTTAATATGGCTTTTCTTTTCAGACACGATGTGAGAATCACAGCTGATGAATTCAAGGCACCTCACATAGCACCTGGCATTTAGTGTGTGATTAATAAATGTTGGCTATTAAGACAATTATGAGCTCGGCCAATAAGCCCCTCAGCTCCTGAAGGCCCTATCTAAGCTAAACCTTACTAGACAAAGCCAGTATGCATTAAAAACAGTCTTAAGAATATAAAGGGATGCTTGAGACAGACTATCTGCTTGTAAAATACCGGTTCCACCACTTAACAGAGAAAAAACAGAGAAAAAGTGGATGCTCTGATTCCTAAGATCATTGGGCCATTACCTCCCCCTTCACTATGGAGAGAGTCCAGCATGAAAGTCCTCAGGGTGGCGATGGGCCCCTCTTCCACTTACCCCATTTCCTCTCTGGAATTGGCTTCCTACATGCTCTGGGGGTCCTCACTGACATTCTTGCCTCTTCATGATCTGTAGTGGGTTTCAATAGTGTCCTCCCCCACTCTCACGTCCACCTGGAACTTCAGAATGGGACCTTATTTGGAAATAGGGTTTTTGCAGATGTCATTAGTGAAGATAAGGTCATACCCGATGAGGATGGGCCTTAAATCTGACGACTGATGCCCTTATAAGAAAAGGAGGACACAGAGGAGAAGCCGTGAAGAAGGAGGCAGAGATCGGAGAGACGCAGGTACAAGCCCATGGAGACTAAGGGTCACACCAGAAACCCCAGGAGCCAGGAGAGAGCTCAGTCTCTCCAGTAGGAACCAACCCTGCCGGTACCTTGATTTTGGCTTCCTAACCTCCTGAACTGTGCAAGAATAAGTTTCTGTTGTTTTAGGCCACCCTAAAAGTTAGTGGTAGTTAAGGCAGCCCTAAGACACTAACATGCCATCTTTCTATAACATCTTTCTATAACAAGCCTTACTATCCCTCTTTTACTTGAAACCCTTCAATGGCTCCCCGTTGATCTCAAAGCAACGTCCCAGTTCTTTGGGGGTTTTCTGCAGAGCCTTTCACGCCTGCATCTGCTGGCTATACCGCTCCCCCCAGCACCCTCTCCTCTGCTTAATCTCTCTAGATGACTTTGAAACATGTATGCTCTTGGGAACACATTATGTCTTCTGCAGGGGATGCTCTTTCTTTCCTCTCCCACTCTGGAAACTTCTTCTCATCCTCTGAGACTCCATTTAAATATCACCACCACTGTGAAGCCTTTCCAAGGACCCCCTTCGTCCGTTCTCCCTCTCCTGGCCAAGTTAGGCCTGCTTCTCTGTTCCCATTGCATATTGACAAGCCTCTGTCTTTGGAACACTGAGCTCATGCACCGGAGCTCTTTGCGTGCTGCACCTGCCCCGCTCTGGAGATCACATGGTCTTGTTTTTGTAAAGGATCAGTAAGTGTTTGTGGGTTGACCAAATGGCTCTGTGGAATGTGTCACACAAGAGGGAGGGGACGGATATCATTTCATAGGCGGTGCAAGAACTGGAAGGTAGCAGAATAGACGCCAGGTTGAAAAGGACACGGAGGATCAAGATCATCGATCTTCCTAATCAATGTCGGGGAGACCAGTTGCCCGTGTTCTGTCACACACCATGCCTTGGTCACCCGTGAGAGTTACTGTTTTGTGTATAGCCAGGAGCCTGCCCACTCTGGGGGCAATTAGAAGGTGCAACTGTGCTTTCGGGGGGATGCCTGGAAGCAGGCAGAAGCCTCTTCAGGCTGAGCAGGCACTGAGTAGGGTCCCGGAATGGGCTACCACAGGGTGGGACGGCGCTCAGCACATGGGCCTTATCCCCTGTTTGCTCGTGGCCGGCAGAAAGAACTAGAGCGGATGCACTTAGGAAGCTGAAGGAGAGGGCTGGAGAGCACCAGAGGCCAAGAACAGAGACTTTAATGTCAGACGCAGATTTCAAATCCTCAAGTCTCCTACTTCCTGGTGGGGTCTCCTCGAACAGGTGCTTTCTCCTCTCTGAGCCTCAGTGTTCTTATGCCTAAGATGGGGACGTTGCCCATCACAATGCCTGCCTTGCGGGGTGCTTGTGACCAGAAGTGGTGTATGCAGAGCGTCTGGCGTGTAGCCAGCTGTTGGTAAATGGTAGCTGTCTTTTTCTTTTTGTCTAGCTAGAAGATTATTAATTCGACAAATGTTTTCTGGGGACCCATTAAAGGCTTGTCATTGTTCCCAGATCTTGGGACTCAAACACGTTTAAGCTCAAGATGCTCGGGGCTGTTAAACACTCTTTGCCAGACCAAAGAAGGTGTGCGCGAGCGTTCTCTTCCAGAAGGGGCTTGTTAATGCCTGATGGCTCCGTTGTAGCCCTGCTGGACCAGAAAAGGTCGTTTGACCTTTTGTCGTCCTTTCCACACTGCTGAGGGGAGTTCCATTAAATGAGTCCTTATTTCCTTGCTGGATTTCTTCACTGAAAATGTCACACAGACGCAGGAAGCTGCGGACTGATATTTCCCTCCTCTTGAAACCTGCCCCAGTGTGGACACAGGGACGACTTCTAACGCTCTTCTCTCAAACACTGGGAGAAGATTCTTCTTGCAGAATTTTTCCCAGTGACTTGTACTCTGAGGGCGAGTTGATGAATCGCGTTTGTCTGTGTTTGTCCAAGGTACATTTCAGAAGTCGTTTCTTGCCGGCTACATTTTAAAAATACAAACATTCTCCCTGTTTAATGCAGGTACAAATCTCCAGGATGTGCATTTTTGAGCCTATGGTGTAGGTGGAGATTCAAACAAAATAAATACTACTTAGGAGTCGTGAACACAGAACAGAAACCATTCGGGAGCAGGAGAACAACCACAGAAGCTGTAAAATGAGGACTAGGCTGTGGAAGTCTGCGGTGCTATTGCGGAATGCATTTCCCCACACCGCCCTGTCAAAGGAGAACTCGGGCCATATTTCCTGCACTATGAGCCTCGTCTCTGAAATGGCCCAAATCTCATTTTAACGAATACACATGATTGAGTTTGTCTAACTAGAGGTTTAACGACCTGTAAAATGTATCACGAGCACCTGGCAACTCTCAGAACTCTTAGATAGCACCTGCACCTCACAACACGAGGCCCGGGATTGTGGGATGTTCAACTTGGGCTTATTTAGGCGGCAAAGTCCAGTGTTTGGCAGAAAGAAGCATTTTGCACAAACATGAGGTCCATGTATTGCTATAACTGAGCGCCATCAAATAGCATGACTACAGCCGATGGCGTGCTCGTGTTGACTGATTCATTCATTCATCCAATAATTATTTATTGAGCACCACTGTGTGCGAGGCTAGGGAGCTTGCTATTTGGAAGAACAATGATAACGCCAGTAAAACTACTGCGTGCTTGCTATTTGCCCTGTGTTGGACTAAGAACTTGGCATGGCTTCTTTTTACTAATTTCACCACAATCTGACAAGGTCAATATTACTATTATCACCACCATGTTGCAGAGGAGAAAGACTAATCAGCCTCGATCCCAGATTCCCAAGGAAGAATCTGATTGGCCCAGTGTGGGTCAGGTGTCCACCTCTGTTCACAGATGAGGTGAAGAGGGGGCAGTTGTGGTGCATTGTTCAAAGCTGGCTACCGTCCGGGGGAAGGCAGTTCTCAGAGGAGCGTGATCTCCAGGAGCAGCCACCTTCTTCCACTGCTGGTCTGCAGAGAGTGGATGTGGGGAGAGATGAAGGGACGATGTCCTAGGTTCTGGGGCCCATCTTGGGAGGCTTCACTGTGGCTTCTGCTATTGAATTACACAGGACATCCCTTGTCCTTAGGATAAATTCTCCCTTTTCGATCAAACTTCTCTGAAGGGGTTTGTGTTACTTATGACCAAGAGGGCACTGGGTGAGCCGATCTTGAAATAACAGATCTCTGAGTATTTCCAAGGGCCTGCCCTGAATTCTGACGTCTGCACCTTTGCGGTAAGGTGCCCTGCAGTGCAGCAAACCGGTGAGTGTGCACGTAGGTGTCTTGAGCGCTTAGTGGTGCCAAACATCCCACAGGCACACTGCAGGACCCTGCTGCAGAAGTTTCTAGAAGTAGCAACCTGACGCCAAGCAATTCTCCAGGGTTCAGAAGGAAGAAAAGACACCAGACTTTGTATTGTCCTAGCGCGGAAAGGTCTCTTCAACCTACACATCAAAATTGTCTTAGCTTTCTTCAGGGGGCATCAATAATAATAACGTAGCAACAATAACACACTCTCATTCATTGACAGTCGTTATGTGCTGGACCCTGCACACACACTTTACACACACGATTCTATGTGACCTTCACTACAGCCCTTTCAGGTAGGGATTATTACTGCTGTCATTGTGCAGAGACAGAAACTGAGGCTCAGAATGGTTAAGTAACCTGCCTGAGGTCACACAGCTGTGAGTGCAGATCAGTGTGAGACTACAGTCCAAGCTCTAGCATTTATTTCTGTGCCTGACACATTGAACCATCGTCTGGCACCCCAATAATTGAATGGCTAGTGTCCAGGTTCTCAGAATATCTTCTATAAATCCTGAAGGCACCCCAATGTAGATGGCATTTAAGAGAAGATAGAATATAAAAAGGTACAGCCACTGTGGAAAAGACTATGGCTGTTCCTTAAAAAAAATAATAATGATAATTAGAACTAGAATTAGCATATGGTCCTGCAATTCCATCTCTGGATATCTATACTTAAAAGAAACTTTTATACCCATGAAGCTTAGAGTCTGGCGGGCGAGGAAGATGTTCAACAAACATCTAGTTACTAGTTATTACTTAGTAAGTAGCACAATGGAAGAGTCTGGTAAGCACAGCAAGCACAGTGTTACAGGGGGGCCCGGACTGCTTAGTGACCCTTGCAGGGAGGATTTGGGAGGGCTTCTTTGGGGAAAGTGATGTCCAAACTAAGACTCAAATAACGACACAAGTGCATTTATTAAGGGAGCATTCTAGCAATAGCAGCAGCTGGCACAAATGTCTGGAGGTGGGAAGAGGCTGGGCGCGTTTAAGACTACAGCCTTGGCCCCTGAATTTTGAGAGTGGCGCTATTGTAGCACTGCCAGTAATGGGGAGATGTTGGGAGGCCCTCTCCCCTCTCAGAGAGATGCTTGGTGACCTGTTTATTTCCCAGACCCACGTATGTGTAGTTACAGACAAAACAGATGTTTCCTGGTGGAGAAAGTCTACTCTTTCATGTGGCCACTCACTAGACAGGAGTCAGGGTCCAGGGAGAGAAATGCGTCTTCATGCCCCATCTGCATTTTCCGTCAGTTTGCAAGCCCCCAAACACAAACGTAACATGAGCCAACCTCCCCAAACAAATGGCAGGCTCACTGTACGTGTGTGCATGCACGCGGGGTGTGTGTGAGTGTGTGTGTGTATGCATAATAGTTGTGGAAGTGAAGGCGGCAGGGACTCTAACCCTCAAGATGTCTTGGCCCTGGACCTCAGACCCATCATTGTCTGCAGCCCTCTGCCTTTTTCCATTCCGTCCATTCTTCTCCAACTCTGCCCAGCACATCGCAGCTTTATGAGCACAAGAAATGTATTTGGCAGGTGATCCCAGAAAACACCAGTAAGGGAGTGGAACGAGGAAAGTGTGCTAATGAGCAAGCGGGTTACCCACTGTGGGTGACCTGACTCATCCCGCTGGGACCCCAGGGGAGGTACAGAGCGAGGGTCAGCAAACTTGTGTGGGAAGGGGCCACACAGTAAATATTTTAGGCTTTGCAGGGCACGGAGTCCCTGTTGTATAGGTAACTCTATCCTTGTAGCTTGAAAGCAGCCACAGACGGTATGTATGATATATTAACAAGTCAGCATGGCTC
This sequence comes from Ursus arctos, assembly GCF_023065955.2. Taxonomy (NCBI): domain Eukaryota; kingdom Metazoa; phylum Chordata; class Mammalia; order Carnivora; family Ursidae; genus Ursus; species Ursus arctos. The sequence continues at coordinate 16,413,345 of NW_026623030.1, forward strand.
TTTGCCAATAAAGCCTTATAGCGGCAGGTGGTGGCTGGATTTAGCTGGTGAGCTGTGGTTTGTCTGCTCTTGGTACAGAATGTGCCTCAGAGTTGTCCCATCTAAAGGCAGTGCAATCCAGGTCCTTATCCACCAACATTTGTCTGCCACTGGTGGAGGGCTGCTCCTGAGGGCGTTGCCCGTGTGGACTGCCCCTTCTGGACAGCCTCAGACCACAAGCAGAGAACCGAGGGTGTGCATAAGGTTGGGAAGAGCCAGGGAGACACCGGGAGAGCATGAACGCATCTGCTCCACTCCCTAGCAGCCCTGTGAGGTCTGTAGTACCCTGAGGACAACAAGGCTCAGAGAGATGGAATGATGGGGCTGAGGTCACCCAGCCAGGGAGTGGCCAGGACGAAAAAACAGAGCCGGTCCCTATGGCTGTTTGTGTATTTGTGAGACTCTGAAAGACATTTTATGTGGTGTTTCCGAAATGTGCTGTAACATCTGGCAAGGCACTTCTGTTCTGAAGCATATAGTTTGGAAAGCACAACATAACCTTTTCCATCAAATGCAGTTTCTTCCTTTGTTTCCTGAACTGTGATAGAAACCCTTGAGAATCCAGGGAAGGACAAAGATGGATGATTTAAGTGTTCTTTACTCTTAACAACCTTTTAAAATTTCTCGATTATGTGTGTCCAGGATGTATATATCGAACTCAAACAAATCAATAGAAACCACAGCAAATTATCCAGTAGAAAGTCAGGCGAATGATCCAAACAGATAATTCTCAGAAGAGAAAATAAAAATGAGCAATAAATACATAGATGCTCATCTGTCTCAAAAATCAAGTCAATGCAAGAAAACGAGATGTCCTCTTTGCCCTTCTTGTTGGCAAAAATTTAGACATCTTATTAAGAATAGGCGAATATGTGAAGAAACTGGTACTCGGGTGCTGTTGGGAGCCTGTAAGTGGATACATGTTTTCTGGATGGTATATGGGGGAATAAAACCCATCTTCTCCCCCATCTTCCTTCTAGAGCCAGAGGAGGAATGAAGATGGTCCATGCTAGTCGGGGTGGTTGCATGGCCCTTGCCAGGGACTGGTGTGCATGTTAGCCGGCGGCTCAGACCAGGCTGATAGGCCTGCGGAACGTTGAAGATATTTCTGCAGTGTCACCTAGAACATCTCTAGCTATCATGTGACCCCTGGCGGGAGGCTTTCCCACCTTCTGAGGGTGGCGGAACACAAGGTTGGAAAGGAAGCCCCTATGTCCGTAATGATGGCACTGAGCCTTCAAATTAGCCATCTTTGGAACTGACCTACATTAGGCTTCTTATAAATAAAGCCCTTGTTGCTTAGTCATGCAGCCCAAAGTGTCCCAGTTGATATAATAGTCTCTCCCGTATAGAAATACGGGCTCATACGTCCAAGGAGGCAACATACAAGTAATTGATTGTAGCACCACTTACAATAAGCAGACGTTAGGAATCGCCTGAACATGCCTCCATAGGGACCTGGTGAAATAAGCTATGGTTTATTCAGTTGTTTAGTCAACCATTAGAGACAAAAAAGTAAATTTATATGCACTCACTGATTCTACCATGCAAAGATCCCCGAGAGTATTCTTAACTTTTTAAAAGTTGCGAAATAATACATATCATCGAGCCCCACTTCTGAAAAATGAAATTATCCTCAAAGTAAAATATGTATAAAGATTCACATGCATATGTTTATACCTATAGAGAAAGGGTGTGGGAGGAGCCGCATCAGACACAAAAGTATTTACCTCCAGAGACGGGAAATGGACGGGAAGTGATACTCAAAAGAGACTGGTTTTGTGTGTATAGCAGTTGCCTTTGTGGCAGCACAAAAAGGATTTCATTTATGACTTTCGCCATTAAAAATAATGTATAGAAAACATCCCGTGTGCTCATTATGGAAAAACGGAGCAAATTCTAGAACGTACAGATGCAAGTTTTGTTCAAACAATGCAAGCCAGAGATCTTTTTTTTTTTTTTTAACCACTATTTCTGGCTGGGAACAAAGGGAAACTTCTCTTTAGACCCTCAAATGTTTTTCTTGTGTGTAGTACAATTACTTGGGCAGAGTTCAGTGTTTTTAATCAAAAGCTACTTGTCGAGTAGGCAATGTCACTTTTCCTAGCCTGCATAAACAAAGCTTTGTGGGAACTGGGTTTGGAAAACAGAAGAGCTGTATCATTGGGATTGAAGCGCACGCGTGTGCGTGTGCGTGTGTGTACGAGACACAGGAAAAGAGAAGAAGGGAGAGAGGGAAAGAGAGGAGGTGGATAAGGTGTTCTGTATATAATTCTGGAAAATTCTCCATTGAAAGGTCTGTCCTGTTTTCCCCAGTTCCCAGCTCTTTTCTTTTAACTACTTAGCACCATCTGAATTTGACCTTCCAGAGGGAAAGGGCTTCCTGCAAGGCTCAGATGGTAATGAGAGTTGTAGGCATGGACTGTGTGATAATCGCCTTCCAGTTGTCCCCTACATTTGCCTGGTTCCGATTTCTGGGCTGGGTCCCATTAGTCCCAAGGTTCCTGTCATGCTGCCGTTAAATCATTGTTTTCTCTGACAATGCCGTTTCTGGAGGGAGAATACCGCACAGTCCCTAGGACACAGGAATGCCGCCACCTGGTCATTATGCCCAAGAGCCCTTGCATGGCTGCTCCGAAGACTCACGCCTTTGTTGTGACGGCATAGCGTCTCCCGAGACTGAATAGCTCTGTTGTGTCTGGTGTCGCCCCCACGCTTTGTCAGAGTAGAATTAACCTGGTGAGGAAGCCCCCACCGGCGCCAATTTAGGAGAAGAGGTCTGGCAAATGGATGTACAGAAAAGAAGAATGTCAGAGGAAATATTGTTCTGGAAATCGCAAAAGATGCTTCTCTCGGTGTAATACTTTTTTTTTTTTTTTTTTTACCCCCCAGTGAGAGAGAAAAGCAACATTTTTCAGACGGGGTCCTGTTGTCATCTAAAATACATGTTTGAGAACAGGGAGATTTGGGGTCCGCTGAACACAGAGAGATGAGGAGGGAGTGACAGTCCTGGTGACCAATTTCCAGCAGCCGAACTGCAGCTGAATAAAGAGGATGCCCCCCTCCCACCCTGTGATCTTCCAGTGGTGCCTCCTCTCGGCTGAATCCAGTCGGAAGCCTGAGAGCAAGGGAGCTCACTGAGGCGGACCGTGGAGGTCATCCTCCCCAGGCCTGGTGCAGGGAGGAGAAGGGTGACAAGCACCGTGGCTGCCCTGATGGAGCTTATATTCTCCTTGGTGGAGGCGGACAATAGATAAGCCGAGGGCTTTCCCGAGGCCAAGCAGCACCTTTGTGCAAATGAGGGAAACCACCTCTCCGCAGAGGTCTGCAGCCCTGTGCCAGAGCAGGCGGTGAGTGAGGGCAGACGGCTGGGTATCAGCCCCCATTGGCCCGTTTGGGTCTAGGCCTTGCGTCGGTCCCCTCCCACAAAAGATGATATCCTTGACTGTGAAGTCGTTGAAGGTGTCCTACATAAAAAGATCGGAGGACAGTGGTAGAGAATACAAGGCAAGGGATGACAGGGGGGTTTCCGTCCATGTTTGATTTCTCATTGTTCCAGACCACTCTGCCTTCCTGTTGGCTCTGCCGCCACCACGGGCCACCACCATGACCCCAGGATGAGCAAATGACCCACACAAGCACTTTTTCCAGAGCTTTAGGTTTGGTCCCACTGGTGACATGATACAAACATGGCTGATGAGGGGCTCCGAGGTGGCCCAAAGCAGTTGCCCACCCATAAGCAGCACCCCCACCCCCACCCAGCAGCCCCTGCAAACCCCACAGGCAGGCAGAAGCCAGGGCAGTCCCGGCTGAAGTTTAGTCACTGGTGGGAGCGCCCGGAGCTGGCAGGGGATGGCCCGGCTGTCTTCTCCTGGCTCCAGCTCCCTGAACTGTAATGAGCAATTTGTCTTTCGGCCTTGATCTGCTGTCAGCAGGGCTGACACCAATTCCGAGTATTAATTTCTTCTCGAGCTGTCTTACACTGCAGCCAACAGAGGGGCGAAAAATGAACTGGGACTCTCTGGGTGCGGAAGCCCATCGCCCGGCTGCTTTTATTAGTGGGAAAGCCGTGGTGAGGGATGCGGCCCGAGCTGTGCTCCTTTCTTTTATTAAGAAGCAGAATTGGAAAATAGAAGCAGCGGCGGCAGCAGCAGCAGACACTGGACCCCTAATGAAACATTTTTCATTTTGTAGGCACGTTTGACATCTTCCTCCCTTTCTTCTCCATTGTCTGGGGACTATCTCTGCTTGGTCTCTTTACAGGGACCAGGCAGAGAAACCCATGGACACTTCAGAACTCGTCTGCCTACAGAACGCTCACCCCTCTCGTGACATGCACTCTTGATGGTTATCTTTTTTTTTTTTTTTTTTAAGAATGTGTTTTATTCAGGGATCTGTGGTTGGCAGATACGGAAATGCATTCATCTAACTCTGGGGGGGGGTGGGGTTGGAGTCTGATGGCGGGAAAACTCATCTCCTTGCTCTGTCTCTTGGGCTCTTCAAAAAGGCACGAGTGCTCAAGACTGCTGATTTCTGCCCGTCTGCTTCGCTTCTTTCCCAGCTGTGGCAAAACAGGGGTCCCTGCCCTGGAGTTTATTAGACGTCATCTCTGTCCTCTGTGGCTCTCCAGAGAAGTTGTGAAGTCCACGTTCTCATAGAGGAGAATCTGATTGGTACAGCTGGTATCAGGTGGTTTGCTCAGGTCCAGTCATCTGTGGCTCGGGGGTGGGACTATGTCGTAGGGAGACCTTCCGGTTTCAGAGACAGGGATGTCGGTGGAGCCAGAATGACTTCTCTAGAACGTCCAGCAAGTCGATCTGGATTTCAATGCCCACTCATATCACTGCTTCCAGATCTGTGGCCTTCGATGAGTCATGTCTCTAAGTGGCTTTGTCCGGCATGTGGTGGTGCGAAGATTTACCTCAGGGTGTTTTTGGGTGGGCTGAAGGGGTCAAGGCGTGTCTACGTGCAGGTCACCATACCTGGCACAAGGTAGATGCCCAGTAAATGTTTCTTAGTGGCATGCACTCCATCCTCTTTGCCCTCCTCCAGCCTCAGCTGCTGTGGTAGGGGCATTTCCTGTACACTGTGGCAAGGCCCACCTCCCGCACCTGCATCTCCTCCTCTCTGCCTTAGGTCTTTCTCCAAAGCCCGCAAATTTGGGGGCAGGAGGGTTAATACCTCAGGGGCAATCCCCGCCCAGCGGAGGATGGAAACAAGTAAACACCCAAGCCTCCCATTCTGAGGTGGTTTCCCAGAGGGCTTGCATGCCAGTAATAGAGCCTCAATGATGCACCCTTTATTGGCTTGTCCTCCTTTGCTCTCTCTCTTCCCACTCCCCCATTCCTGCTTCTCAGAATCACCTCCCAAATAAACTCCTGCGCTCAAATCCTTGTCTCAGGCTCTGCTATGGTGGGAACCAAAATTAAATAGTAAGTTGGTTGGTTCGTTGACCTTGGAGAAGGGTCTAGAGGGGCCCCCACCCGGAGTCACTCTTGCAAGTTGAGCCTCAAGAACATGGCAAATAGGCAGGCATGGAGTAGTTCCCCCAGGTGTAAAATTATTGGAGGACTGAATGGCAGACAGGGATGGAGAGACAATTCCCAAAGGTCTGGGCATTTTCAGCTGCCTCATGGCATAGGGGAGAAATTCAGCTTTCTATTGATATTGGAGGGTGTCAGGGTGGGTGGATGATGGGGTAGTCACAGCTCGGTGGCCCTGTATTTCTGGAGAGGCATAAATATGATCACATTGTTGTTGTTTGGAGTGCTTCCATGGCTCTCCCTCAAAGTCAAAATCAAGGCCGAAATTCTTTGTAACAGACTTCAAAGACATCATGGCTGGCCTGAGTGTACATTCCCATCTTCGTCTCCCACTGCTCCCCTCATACCCTCTGCTCCTTCCTTCACTCACTCACTCACTCCCACCTTATTGAAGGCCTGCTATGGGCCAGCCCCATAGCGTGGGCCATCCTAGGCCTCTTTGAGCTCCTCCTACTTTCTCATGGCTCAGGGACCTCACAGACACTCTTTCCCCTGCCAGGAACACTTTTCCTCTGCCCCTGCACCAGTCAGATGTCACCACAGCACTCTGTACACTCTGTCCCCCTCCTCTGCCACACCCGTCACAGTGGTAATGCTTTTTGGGATGTCCACAGAGGGCAGAAGGGATGCCCACCTCGCTTCCCTTGCACCCAAAGCATGCCTGGCACCCAGGACGGCCCCAGGCAGTGTCTGCTGAATGGGGAAGTGTTGAAAAAAGGCTGGAAGAGACATCCTACCTCATGGCGAAACATGACAGACTGCGATTGAGCCCATTCACAAATTAAAAAAAAAAAATCTTAATGACTGTTGGCAAGAGGCAAAGAATTATGATTAAAGCACCTGAACACTGGCTCTCTGTTTGCTGAGGGGGAAGAGAGGTAGGCATCTGCCCAGGTGAGGGTCAAGTAGAGTCTCTCTTTTCTCCCTCCCTCCCCCACCTTACACCAGTGATAAATCTGGGACGATCACACGAAGGTGCCAGACGCCCACAGAGAGCCAGCCTGCTTTGTGTTCTCTTATTGCACGTTCTCCTGACTTTAGAAAACGAGACCTTTCCTTCAAGGGTCTCTGGTCATTGCGTGGGCATCTCCCCTTGTCACCTGCGTCAGCTTCTCTCGGCAGGTCTGAGGGTCTGAGGCCAGAAATCCTTGTCACGAGCTAAGAGCACTGACTCGGGAGGCTCACACGTCTGCCTAGGAGTCCAGGCTCGCCTGCTCAGTGGCTGGGTGACCTTGGGTGAGTGACTTCACGGCTCCGAGCTGCAGCTTCCTCATCTGTAGGATGGAGTAGTGACAGCAGAGGATGGCGGAGCTGTGGTGAGGTGCAGGGCAGAGAATGAGAGGTGGCATGTGGGGCTCTCAGCGTGGTGCCCGGTACACCGGAAGCCCCCGTAAGGAGCAGGGATCAGCCGCCATTGAATCTCAACATCAGGACATCAGTGGGGGTGCTGGTTCACCAAAGGGCACAGAGAGGGAGCCAGTGAAAGTAATTCTAGAGCGATTATGCTTCGAAATAAATTACCCTGCCGCTCTCGCACGATTCCTCCTGTGGAGGCAGAGCCGCTTCGATGGGAGAAATGTTGACACAAGGACAGCACTAGACCTTCAGGGTCATTACAGCTCAGTTCACCACAAAGCCCCAAAAGTCCTGACAATGAATGGGGATTTTGAGCCAAAGACAAACCAAGAATGGAAATTAGAAAGCTTGGGGACTAAGGTATTTGGTTCTTTAGGAGACTAGTATAGAAAACATACTTAGTTTGAAAATGGTGGTGGTCTGGTGGAGAGGAAGACAAAGTCAGCCTTTTTTTTTTTAATCCTTTTTTTTTTTTTTTTTTTTACAGTAGGCTCCATGACTAGTGTGGGGCTTGAACTCAGGACCCTGAGATTAAGGGTCGCATGTTCTACTGACTGAGCCAGCCAGGTGCCCCAAGCCTTTTTGATTTGAACGGCACATTTCACTGATTATGGTAACAGAAGGGATGCTTTGAGAAGTGGTGACTTCCCTGTGGCTGAATGTATTCAAGTGAAGCCTGCCTGCCTTAGGGTACATCTGTGTTCCCCACACTTGCAAAGCATCTTCGGGAAATTCGCCATTTCTCGGTACCACCTGTATTATCAGTCTCTTCATATTTGTCTTTCAATTGGCTCATGCGAAAACACGGCAAAAAGAAAACTTGGTGCCACCACGGTATTAGAAAGCCATTATTACATGTCGCAAATGGCAGGGAACTATAAATGCAAATGCGATAAAACAAAGCAGTGTTTGCAGTCACAGCAAGGCTGGGTTTCCTGCACCAGGCTCTGGGCTGGGTCCGGACCTTTCTTTGTTCACAGGGAGAGTTACAAGTGTTAGAGAGGCGTTAAAGGCTGAACTAGCACCAAACTGAGACTTTCTCCTTTGCATAACAAAAACGGACAGGAGAGAATTGAAAAATGATTACTTCCTCCATGACGCGATTTCATGTTACAGTCGGTATAACACCAAAAAGTCATCTCGCTGTCCGCTAGTGGTGCCTGTCTCCTTGTTAGGGAAACCTCTAGGAGAATTCCAGCACGAAACCTGAGACGTAGGTAAGAGATCTAAAATCCCTTCCAAGTCGGAGATTTTATGACCCCAGGATATACTGTCTTGATATGAATTTCCCATCCAGTAAATTCTGGTAAATGTTCAACAACCTGCTCTCCAGGGGAATAAACAACAACAACAACAACATCCCTGGTGTGCAGTGTTTTGTGCAGTGTTTGTCCATTCCAGTGCTGTCAATACTCCCACCATGGCTGGTTTCGAGCGACCAACGTGATGTCACTGAATGCAGAGCTGGGGAGACACGAGGACAGTGGGCTCTAGGAAGACAGTGTGAGCTGGAGCCAGCCCGAGCCTGTGGTTGTCCTCTTAAGGATATTTAAAAAAAGTGCACAAAAGAAATTTAGACCCAGTACGTGGAAATATCCAAAACACCTCTGAGACCCTTGGCCATCTCCCAGAGCATGAGCATGCGAGGGAATGAACTAGAAGATTCTTGCAGTCCCAGCTCCACAGTCAGAGTCCCCCTGGGCCCATTTCAGGGACACCAAGGTACCTTGTTGCCTGCACCCCCAGAAAGACAATTCAGCAACCACCAGAGCTGGGCTTGTCTTTGTCCACTTTCTGCACATCTGTATTTAATTCACATCTGCATTTCACCTGCCACAGATGCTCAACCGCAGCTTTGCCATGTATCCCTGCAAGGTGTTCAGACTCCTGCCTGCTTAACTGTGAAGCCACGACACAAGGGTTATTACCTCCTCCAGTAGCTTCTCTGGGTCACTTCATACCCGTTGCCACCTTTCAGGGGCTAGCATCTCCCACACGTCAATTCCCATCTGCCTCTAGAATTTAGATGCAGCTGAATTATTGTGCATTATTATGGCAATTATATCTTCACCTGATCTGTTTGCACATTTCACTGTAAATACTTTCAGGGAAGAACTGAGTCTAAATAACATTGCATCGAGGGCCCACTCTGGGCCCGGCATTCTATGATTAGAGTCTATTTCACAGAATGGCGGCAAGGATTAAACAAGACGCTAACTCACCTCCGTCGCGCTATGTCATGCTATGCCATGCTTTCTCTTTATTCCTGTGCCCTAACAAAGCCTGGAACGGTGCCGTGGGTCCCCCGGGCCACCCATCAACACTCACGGATGGCGGTGGGGCTGCCAAGAGCTCCAGATGCAAGCCCTGGCCATTCTTCAGTTTAGTCTAGCCCAGGGTACTCAAGCCACAAAGCATTGGAGTGTCCTCCACCTGGAAAATGATGTTCTATATATCATCACTTAAGCTTAATTGCGAGTGGCTTGGAGAACACCCCGCGTGGGATGATTTTACACAGGGCTATTATGTTGGCATATGTGTTTCATGATCTGTGGCCATCCGTAGCAATAGCTATTTTTAGCTTCCTAACAAAGATTTGGCACGAGCTCTTCTCATGGTGGGTTTTTGTTTTGTTTTGTTTTGTTTGCCTTTCCCTGCCCCCCTCCATTGTCAGAATTGGCCACTGTCTGGTATGACCTCACCAGGCTGAGCTGGGAGTTTCCACTATGAGTGAAGAACAGCGGGACAAAGCTGGTCATCCGACGACCGTGCCCCCCGATCCCAGAACGGCCAGAATGTTACCGACTTCATAGGTTCGAGGCTCGCCATCACGTGCAGGGGGAGGATTCCATCAGTGGGTCTGGCTCTCTGAGCACATCCCACAGTCCTGCTGCCTGGGTCTTGACAAGCCTGGGTCAGGCCTGGCCTGGGCATAGGCCTTTTCCCGTGTTGTTATCTAGGCTTGCGTCTTGAGGATGTGTGTCAAAAGAAAGCAATTTCGGCAATGCACTTGGCACTTGTTGGGAGGAGGATGAAATTTCAGTTGTGTCCTGGGAGGCAGGTGCATTGGTTGTCAAGAGTATGGATGGACCGGGGTTCAAATCCCATCTCCGACACTGGTCTCTGACAGTTCAACCTTTCTGAGCGTCAGTTCAGATGGGCTCAGTAACACTACCCCTCACAAGGTTGTCATAAAGATTAATTGAGGTACTTAGCACTGTGCCTGCTATGTGGTCAGCGCTTCTTTATACTTCATGGCAAAGCGTTTAAGAGCCTGTGTTTACAGAGTTAATTGCATGTGGTGTAGGAGAAAATCTTTGGAGGTAAAATGGAAAGACTTCGGAACCGAATTGTCCTAGGCTTGATTTCAAGTGTGCCCTTTTACTAGTTGTACATAAAAGTGGCAGGACTGTGGAAGGAATCACTGAATAGTTAACAGCACCTACTTCTGGGGTAAGAACGATCCCGCATGCTAGTCAAAGCTTTCAGCCTTATTCGTAATATCGTCATTGTTTACAAGGTTAATGTATTTATGGTATTATTTGTGCATGTGAACACTGAGAATAAAAAACCCAGAACTCGTTATTCGAGTTTCCCAGATTTTTGTGGGCCACATAAAGGAGGCTTGAAGACAGTTGGGATTTACTTCCTATTCTACTTCTCTGTCTCTTGTGACTTGAGTGGGAATCTGGAGGGTATGGCTCCCATCCACATAATCCGGTGGCAGCCTGCTAACACTCTTCCACCCAAAGTCCTTGCAGCCACACATCAGCCCCCTCCCCATATCCTGAAATGGGGATGTGACCTCCACTCCCAGTTACTGGCACCCCATTATCCACAGTGGGGCTCCAATGTTGGGAATATACAGGACAAATGGCTTAAAGGATCGAGAATGAGCAGAACAGAGCCAGCATCCTGAGATGCTCCTGCCTCGCACTTAAGTCAACCCCTGCGTCATTTAAAAGCCAAGAATTGGAGCTGCGGACCCTCACTACCTGGACGGCCATAGCCAGTAACAGAGCACCATGAGAGTCCTAGGGCCTGGCCATTTCTGCCCCATGTGGGGCTCCTCCAATAGGCAGTCTTTGTTCTGGAACTCTCCAGGGGGCTGGCCAAGACTCACTCAGAGCTGCACTGCAGGGTGACCCTCTTCCTACTCAATACCCCTTCTCCTACCTTCTCTTCTTTCCCGGGTGTCGGATCTCATCCCAGTCGGAATGCCTTCCCTGCTCAATCCTGTCCCCTCTCCTCTTGCACTGTCATGCATTCCCTCCAACATTATCCCTTGCTCTTCTAACTCTGTCTTGGTACCTGTTTTCCAAGGGACCCGAACTGACATGAGTACCTATGTTCCTCCGGCCACAGTGAGCCAACTTCTTCCTTCTGGTTCATTGGACACCTGCACGTATTTGCGGAAAGGCCGCATGGGAGGAAGCAAGGTGGTGGAGGAAGAGCCCTGTGGTGTGAGGCAGTTTGCAGAACCCCAGTCATTGCTCAGAGAGGGATTCCTCCACCGCTGCTCTGGTGGAGAGGGCTAAGCTTCACGAGGAGCCGCAGCAAGTGGGTTCCTCCGAAGGCGGCCACGCTTTCTTAGTTATTAATGAAGTACAGGGAGGAAAACGTGTCCAACACACGAAACTGTGCGGGAGAGTAGGTGTGCGGGCCTCCTTCCAACACAGTCCCATTTCCTGGTATAATGTGACCTTTCCATCTGATTACCAGTCTGCTCTTTTCGCCAAAGGAAAGCCAGGAGAAGAGGTATTTTTAGGAGACAATAGTCAAGTTAATTAGGCGGCGCTACATTTGTCAGGCTTTACATTAAGAGCTCCGGAGGGAGGGGGTGGCCGTCGCAGGCAGGAGCCATGGACTTGATTCATTTTGGACACGGGGCTCCGGGGCCTTCAGGGCAGCTTCCCACATTCCATTTTGCATGCACCAGAAACACATGACATTTTAATGACATCAGAGCCACTTCCCTCTCCTCAGCCCCATGCTGTCCATTTTGCTGAAAACTGTCGTTGTTTTGTGCAGGGAGCCATTCGGGATGAGGAAGGACATCGTTCCGCCACTCGCTGACCCCCACGCCCCATCACGGACCCATCCAATCGGACACGCCTTCGGTGAGCTACCCGTAGTGAGCTAATGCGGCATCTCATGCACGGGTTTTGTCTGCACCAGCACATTCTGTGATGGGGCCCAGGAAAGACAGCCAAGGGAGTCTTTCCAGGGAAATTACTGGAAGTCAGGTGGGGACAAAACACTGCTGTGCTGGCTTGTGAAGGTGACTTGGTGCGAGCTGTGTGTGTCTCCTCCCGAATCGGCCACAGTGGGGGTATTTACACCACAGAAATCGGCAAACACTGCAAACTAGGGTTTTTCTGTTTGTTTCTTGTTTTTCTAGAGAACATCCCTGGAGCAAAAATTTCTCTCTGTAGAGACCCATTCCTGAGAGGCATTTTCCCTAAGCCCCATCATTTATAGCGTCTCTCATCAAACTCCTTCTTTCCCAACTATAATCGTCTATGTGTTTACTATTTCAATAATGTTTCCTTTCCTGTTTCTGCCGCTCGCTACCTCTGACATTGGGCTAGATAGTGAACGTCTCCGTGCCTCAGTAGTTTTTCTTTTAATGAGGCTCCACGCTGGGCATGGAGCCTGATGCAGGGGTTAAACTCATGACCCTGAGATCAAGACCTGATCTGAGATCAAGAGTCAGACGCTTAACCGACTGAGCCACCCAGAAGCCCCATACATGTTTAACATTTGAACACATCTAGTCTTTACAATAACCCAGTGACATAGATTCTATCCACATGAGCAAGGGGAAGACCCCAAGATTTCAAGTAAGTGGATGAAAGGATCACAGGCAGAGGTGGGATTGGAACACAGGGCTTTTGGAATCCCAGGGCCTGTGTGCCTAAACCACTACACTGAACCCCCTCTGTGACATATACCTTCTCCTTGGGGCAAGCCCACTTCCCGCCACGTGGCCTTGGGCAAGGCCTGGTGTTCTGCCAGGGGCAGAAAAAAAAAGATGAAGTTCTCATTTCCCTCAAAGAAATCTTTCTCACCTCAAAGAGAGAGTGAGAAAGGAGTTGGTTTAAGTTCATTTGGAATTCGGAGTTCATTATCCACGTACTTAAAGCCTGTCGAGATGACAAATGAAATGTGAAAAATGTAGTCAATCACCCACATGTTTGGTCTCTGCGATGTCAGAACTGGTATACTTCAGAAACATCTGGATGGCTGGAACGGGGGACAAGCCAAGCTTCTCTTAATGAGAACTTGGGGAAATGAAAGGGGACCCTCCTCCATTTTACAGACGGGGGAAGCCCCCCTGCCTCCGAGGGGAAATACCTTGCCTAAAGTAACACGGAGTTTAGGTGGCAGCGTGGGGGATATAAACTCTAACCGGTGTGGTTTCAGACCCATCACACTGTTCAGTGTTGGATGGAATTTTTTGGCTCTGTGCCAGGCACACAGTCCCACACAAATAGGCATCTAGTAAGTGGTGTGGGAATAAAGTTCTCATGCAAGTGCCTTATCCCTGACAAGCAGGGCTGGTCTGATGAAAATCCCCATCTGCGGGGGAGGGAGGCAGGCTCAGAGAGGCTGAGTACCTTGCTTAGGGTCACAGAGCGGCTGCTGGGGTGGACTGGGGGGGATTGGTACCTCTGCTTAAGCACCAGGGTAAGGACCGTGATGGTGTATCGAGTGTGTATTCTGTGCTAGGCACTTCACGACTGGAAGGGAATGGGAACACTCCTAGTTAGCTTGGGGGACTTAATACTTCTCTAGGGCTGGGACCTGACCTGCATTTCGGGACTTAGGAAGGACTGACACCCCCTGTTCTATAGCTTAAACCTGACATTTCCCCCTCTGCCTGGTCCCACGTTTTCCATCATGCAGACTTCCCCCTATAATCATCATGATCTGTTGTGGTATCCGTGCACCACTTTTATTATTCACATTTGTCTTTACATTAACACTGAAAAACAACAACAAAAACCCTGCAGTATCTACTTCAGTTTTCTCCTAAGCAATAACATCTGTGACACTGTGCCTTTCAAGTGCGTGTTAGAGTTTTCCTGATGCACCATCAAATTAACACATAATTATTAAGAATAAACGTGGTTGCAGCGTCTAAAATCATCTCGCTTACTGCTGGTGGCTTGTATAGCAACCTCTGGGCAGCATGGCCTGGGTGTTGTGGGAAATCTGTGTCATGCCTGCTGACAAGGTGGCCTCCCCGAGCACTGAGATGTTTCTTAGCGTCGAGGTTCTTTGGTGGGTGCTGAAGACGGAAGAGAAGGTTAGGAGCAAGGCACTGCCTGACTTCAGTGATGTGTGGGGCATTCTTCATGGTCAATCAGACCTCTTAGATTTTGCCAGATGATGGTCTTGATCTTGATTTTTGTTGCCCTGGGACCCCAGAGTCCATAGCTATGGGAAGATGGCTCTCAGCCACCATGCTTCTTATGCATCAACTCCAAAGCTCACAGTCCCTTGTAAGATTCACATTATACCCCCACTTTCCAGATGAGGACTCAGAGGCAAAATGGTAAAGCTGGCAAGCAGGGGAGCCCAGCTTCAAGCCTGGCTCAGCCTAACTTCAAAACCCAGACTCTCTGTCTCTCTTTCTCTCTCTCTCTTTTTCTTTTAAAGATTTATTTATTTATTTGAGGCAGGGAGGGGCAGAAGGAGAGGGAGAGAGTCTTTTAAGTAGACTCTGTGCCGATCGCAGAGCCCAACACAGGGCTCAATCTCATGACCCTGAGAGACCCCGAGATCACGACCTGAGCCAAAACCAAGAGTCGGATGCTCAGCTGACTGTGCCACCCACGTGCCCCAAAATCCAGACTCTTTAATATGCTTAGCCGTCCTGCTGGCCCTTGTCCTGATGTCCTCTCCCATCTGAGATCAGCAGATTCGGGAGGGTCTCTGGCTGGCATCATCACCACAGGGAAATTAGCAGAAGTGCCTGTCAGTCGTGGAGGTAGGCTGCTGCTGTTGGTACCCCCAATAGGGAGAGAGAGGGACGGGGTTCCCAGCCGGGTTCTGCAGGAGGGAGAGGGAGTTTTCCAGGGCAGCGTTTTTTTTGAGGTCTGGAGGAGAGTTTACTCCTGAAGAAATGAACAGCCTCTGGGGTAAGAAAACACAGCTGCTGGGAGAACTGAGTGGATGCTGGGCTTTGTTTTAGAAAATCTGAACAGCAGCTTAGGGCAGCTTCTGAGATTCTGACAGTGGGAAAACCGAGGCTCAGACAAGTAGTGTCTTGACCAAGATTTTACAGCATGTAAGTGATAGATCTGGGATTCTAACCTGCAGTTCTTTTTTTTTTTTTTTTTTTTTTTTTTAAGATTTTGTTTATTTATTTGAGAGAGAAAGAGCACGAGCAGGGGGAGGGGCAGAGGAAAAGGGAGAAGCAGGATCCCCTCTGAGCTGGGAGCCTGAAGCAGGGCTCCATCCCAGGACCCCAGGATCATGACCTGAGCTGAAGGCAGACGCTTAACCGACTGAGCCACCCAGGTGCCCCTAACCCACTTCTGACTATAAAGGCAGTTGTATTTCCTGACACACAGGCCACTGGGTCATTCATTCCTTTCACAACTATTTATTAAGCCACTGCTCTGTCGAGGCCTTGGGAATGTTTGAGATTGGGGCACTGGAGACAAGTGCCTAGAATTTTCTGGATTTAAGCCCCCACTTCTAGCCCCCACTGGACACAGATGTTACTTGGGGCTCTTGCATTTTTTGTTGATTATCTCAATTATCTCTTTGCTGGTGTAGATACAGCCTCACGATCTCGCTCTCTTATAGATGGAATCAATTCCCCAGTGATGGTTGCTTAATGAAGAAATATGAGGATGTTTCAAGATACGGAATCAGGTAGAGAGAGCGAAAGCCCTCAACAGCTGAGGCATCTAGGGCCTAGGGCTCAAGCTGATTAGAAACCTGCTCACATATTTTCAACCACACAGGTGGAGCACAAGGGTTTTTGACAAATGCCCCCACCACTTCCAGGCCTGTCTTCTTACCCACCCAGCATATGCATTTCAGCCTTTAAGTCCCAGGCCAGTGGGGGGATGGCAGAGACGAAGCTGAGATGGGCAGGAAGAAGCAGAATGCTCCACCCATGTGACCCCTTCAAATAGATTTCAGGCCCTCAAGTGCAGGTTTAAAGAGCCGTGTTGAAAGGAAGCTTCTCTCACCCGCCCAACTGTGATGTGTGTTTGGGATTGTTGCCTTGTAAATGAGGTACAAGGTGTCACCTCTGTGAGCTACTTCTTTTCTCAACCCAACATGATGTCCTGGATCCGTTCCCAAGCCTAAGTGAGCACCGCAATTCATTATTATGACAGCTTAAGCCACAGTCCCAGACACGGACAGCAGAACGGGTGTGCCAACTGCCTGACACTGGCAGCTTTGTCACGAGCTTAACAACAACGCGTGATTGTGTTTGATATGCTTTCCTTAATTCATTATGGATACCGTGGGTTGGAGGAACAGAACTTCAAAAATGGATGCTGGTGTTTGGAATCGTCTGAGTGCAGGAATGGGGCTGGGACTGAACCAGACATCAGGCAGGTTGAATGACCACTGTTTCTGACCAAGTCTCAAGGCTGGGTCTGGCCAGGACTTCCGTAGTGTTTGAGAGAGAGATGTGTCCTCATCTGCAAGCTTAGTCGCTCATTTTTATTTCCTGCCTAGCCCTGGGGGGGGGGGGGGCATTTAAATGTGAAATCCTTGCTTTTAGGAAGTGGATTAAGAAACAAAAGTGTGGGTAACAGAGGCCCTTACTGATTCCTTTGGCAGGCCTCTGGACCCCCATTTAATCGCATTCATTCATTTGACAATCATTAGCTGGCAGCTACTCTATGCCAGGCCCTGTGCCGGGTGCCAGGGCAGCAGCCGACACCGGTAATTAACACTCGGTGAGGATTTCTTAACTCGCCAGACGCTGCTTCGACGCATGACCCATTTATCCTCGTAACAAACCCTTGGGGCAAGTATTACTATTGTCCTCATGTTAGGGATGGGGATGCTAAGGCTCAGAGAGGTGAAGTAACTTGCCTATAGTTGCACAGCCACTGAGGCCATATTCTTACACGTCACTGATTCTCAGGCAAGAATGATTCCTGGGGACCTAACATTAGCTTTCAATAATTTGTCTGGCTTTAAACTCCTGCTGCGCTCTGAATCCCCACCTGCTTTGCAGATTTGAGAAACGCGATGTGATGCAAGTGTTTTTTTTTTAACCCAATGCAACTGGAAAGTGTCTCCCTCCCCCTGAGGAATGCAATTTGTCAGGCCTCCCCTTGCAATCTTCACCCCTTTCTGGACTTCAAGAAAGACTGGTCAGAGATGAGCCTCGGAGCTTTGTGCATTGTAAATCTTTTTAAAACTACACGGCGAGCCTCTTCCTCTCCAAATATAGTGACTTCACCAGCCTGGCTTCATCGTCTGTTCCCCCAGCAGAGGCGAGGAAGGCCCCATATAAGGTCACGCCTGTGTTGTTTGAATCTCCTTGCACAAACCTGCCCGCCTGGTTTTTATCCCCCCTGCGTCTCTAGTTCCGCAGCCCCGGGTTCTATTAGCCGAGACATCACCATGTGCTCCAGTGTGAGATTTGCCTTTGCATGGGTTCCTCTGTCGCCCAAGAGAACGGGTTTTGTCTTTCCTCCCCTCTTTTCTTCCTCCTCCAGCGGTATTAATTAGGAAAGGCAAGAAAGAAGAAGAAAGAGGAAAAAGAACTGCAGAGGAGCGGGGTGATACCAGTGGAGGAGGAGAAATAATTAGCACCTATTAAATTTGGGGTATTAAAAATAAAATGGCGAGTAAGCAGAGGTTAGCCTGAACCGAGGAGCAGCGGTGCAACCCTGGTCACGTTAATTAAGCTTGGGGAGTCTCCATGGAAACCCAAGTTGGGCACATTTATGAACCTGCGGCAATTATATGGAAATCTCTGCACTGGAAAACGGTGCTCCAAAAGGGCAGGAGATGTGCTCCAGATGCCCTGATGTATTCCTGCAAGTCACAGCTTCGGTGGCTGCTAATGACCGAATTTCCGGTGGTTTCTCCCGTGGTTGCAAACTCTAAGCTCAGAAGTCTGTAATTCTTGACTGGTGGGCAAGGAGTGGTGCTCTGTGCACACCCCCCCCCCCCGGCCACCCCAGCCTATCTCCTGCACTCCCCTTGGACCCCCTCATCATCCAGCAGCCAAAGGGTTAAGGGCTGGTCCAGAGTCCTTGCTAAGCTGATTGCTAAACATTTTCATATCATTTACCATCATCCTCTGCTATTACTAGACAGGAAAAGGGAGGCTTAGGCAACCAGCGGGAGGCTGCACAGCTACAGCATGGTGGATCTGGCATTTGAACCCAAGCAGTCTTGACCCAGGGCTTCCTCTTCCTGTTCCTCTCCCTCCTCCCCTCTTCCTCCTTTTCCCCCATTTCTTCCTCTTCAGCAGCTTTACTGGCACATAATTCACGCACATCCAGTTCACCAGTTACAGTGTACGTTTCCGTGGTTTTAGTATATGTACAGGTCTGTGCAACCGTCACGACACTCAATTTTAGAACATTTTCATCCACTCAAAAAGAAACTCTTTAGCTATCACTGCATTATCCTCCCAGTCTCCCTAGCCCCTGGAAACACGGACGTATTTTCTGTCTCTATAGATTTTCCTTTCCTGGAATTTCATATGAATGGATCATGTGCTGAGTCCTTTTGCGTCCGGTTTCTCTCACTCGGCATCATGCTTCCAAGGCTCATCCATATTGTTGCATCTATCAGTACTTTGTTCCTTGTTTGTGGCCAAGTAATATTCCACCATATAAGTATGCCATGTCTTGTTTATCCACCTGTCAGCTGATGGACATTTGGGCAGAGCTCACGTGTTGACCTGTACGTCATAAAAGCTCAGTGAAGGTCACCATGAAGGGCAACCCTGGGACTCAGGTCCGGGTGTGCCTCCTGAGCTCCTGCACTCAAACACTAACATGGAGCGCTCATTGCATGTTACTGAGGGAAGATGGGAAGATCCTATATGTCAAATGCAGAGACGGGAGGTACTCAGGGAATGCAAGGTGCAGGATCACCACGTGGGGAAGGAATGCCATGACTGGCCATAGAGGAACGAGGGGAGGGCTTCACTGCTCTTTCTGGAGAGGTATAAGGCCGTGTGAATGATGAGGGATGGCATTAATTCAGAGAGTGGGAATGTGGGCCCAGGTGACCTCGGAGAAGCCTTTTAACCTTTCTGTGCCTCAGTTTCCTCTTCTGTAAAATGGGGGGTTGATAATAGTACCTACCCTTTTGGGGCGTATGGAAGCTAAATGACTTAATCTTTGTGAAAGTAGTTAGAACAGTGCCTGGCATATAGGGAGTACAATAGAAGTGTTTGCTATTAATTCTGTTCTTACCTAGGAGACGCCTTCCAGGGTGGCTCACCTTGATCCTACTGGGACACAGGGGTGGGTCCCTGAAGGCTGTATTTCTTGTGAGAAACCAAGGCCAGCTGGCCTTGCTCTGGATCTCAGTTTTCCTATCCATCAAATCAGGAGAATGGGCACATGCATTCTGGGAATGTTAAGATTCTCTCTGACTGCTTGGATTTCCTTATGGAGCATCATCTCCATCCCCAGAGCACAATTTCTCTATCTACATGGGAGTGGGGTTTCTCAGGCCTTCTAGCAGGGACTGTCTGTCATCCTGTGCCCCACCTGTGCCCCCTCTCCCCTACGGATCCAGGAAAAAGCAAAGGTTTAAAATCAAGGGCTGTGGTGAAAGGCAGAAGGGGCTGCTGGCTCCATACCCTCGACCACGTCACGGAGCATCTTTATACCTCAGTTTTCTTTTCTCTGAAATGGGGGTACTGAGATCCTCTCCCTTCTATGATTGTTTGGGGATGAAATGAATGAGTGCATGCAAAGCAGCTCCGTGCAGTCTGCGTGTAGCAGGTAAGCTGTCAGTGCGTCTTAGCTATTACTATTACTGGGCGGCCGGGGCGCCAGGTGGGAGGCACAGGCCTTTTACGCATTGCAATCTCAGCCCCAGTGCCTTTCCCTTATTAAGCAGACTGCAATTTGTGAGTTTACTGGAGAGAGACCGTCTCTGATCTCCAACGGCTGTTAGGCACCCGCCTGTGTGTTTCCCATCAAAGTCAGCCTCCGCCGGTATTCTAATCACATCCCCCAGTTAATACCACACATTTCTATGTGAAAAGGGGGACAAATTACATGGCAGACGCCACCAAATATGAAAGCTCCCAGCGACGCTTTCATTGTTCAGGCAGCGTGCTCTGCTCACCGCTTCTGAGACTATAAATTAATTGGCAGTACTATTTATCTCACTTTGGTTAACTGATAGATCTCTCTGCCCTTTAGTTTGTAAACACCTCTTGGTATTTCTCTGATCCCGCTTTCTTCTAGCTCTTGCCTCTGACCACAAAATGCACACACACACACCCTACCACCACTGCACCACGAAAGTCTATACTTACATAATGTGATGCCGTGGGGCAGAATGAATAGGATTTGATAAATGTGGCAGTGATGCCTATTTTTATTTTTAAGCAATTAAGTAAATACAAATGAGGAAATATGCTAAGGCTTTTTTTTCTTAGATATTTATTCACTTAATAAGTATGTTCTGTTTTTTTGGTTTTTTTTTTTTCCGAGTTCATTGATCTTTCTCCAATCTATTCCTGTCTTTCCATCTCCCTTATACTCAGTCTAACCATGGTTGGCCTCAGGTCAGAAGGGAAGCATGGGGGTTGGAGCCAGACAGAGCTGGGTTCGAATCCTGGTTTACCACCAGTGGTGTCACCTGGGACAAGTTACCTCATTTCCCTGAATCTCAGCCTTCTTGTTGGCAAAATGGAGCTTAAATACTTCCCACAGTTGTTTTGAGGATTAGATGAAATAATATTTTTAAAAAATGTCTACCACAGTGTCTCTGTCACTGTGTAGATGTTCATTGATGCGCTAATTCCGTCTGCCTTCCATGTCCACTGAGTTTTCTTTTATGCCCTAGACTCTGCTTCAAACTTCACTGTGTTCCCTCCCTGCCATCCTTGATTCTCATCTCAAATGCTTCTCCAGGGAGCTTCTGAAGTCCTAGACTAAACTAGGTGTTCTTGCTGTTTGCTCCATGGCAGCCTGGGTTTGCCTTTCTGCAACACTCATCACACCTGTGATTACTTGTCCAACACGGATCTGACCTCTAGGCTGAAGCTTACACGAGGGCCAGGACTATGCTCTGGTCACTAGGATGTGCATCAGTTATGAGATGCACTAGCAAATTACTCACAGCATTTTGGATTTTAAAAAGGAAGAAAACTGAAACCAACTCAAATGTCCATCAACAAGAGAGTGGATGAACTCTGATACATTCACACAATGGAATACAATTCAACAATAACAAGGAGCAAACTATTGGTATATCCAACAATGGGGATGAGTCTTGGACATGTTGAATGAAAAAAAGCCAGAGATAGAAGAGTATGTGTTGTAGGATTCAGCTTATAGGAAATTTGAGAGCAGGCCAGAGTCATCTACGGTAATAGAAAGTAGATCAGTGGCTGCCTGGGGCTGGGGTGGGAGGAAGTGATTGACTCTAGAAGGGCAGGAGGGAACTTTTTCAAATGATGGAACTGCTCTGTATTTTAATTGGGACAGTGAGTGGTTATGTGGGTACACACATTTGTCAAATCTCATTGAACCATAGACTTAAAATGTTTGCATTTTATTGTATGTAAATTATACTCTGAAAAGTTGATTAAAAAATAAATGAAACAAAAAGCACAAACGATTAAAGAAGGGGAGAAGAAGGAAGGAAAGGATGGGCAAACAAACGAAAAACCAGGTGAAGGAAGAAAGGCAGCAAGCTTGAATTCTCCCCAGTAAGAGGTTGACTTCAGTTTCTGAGTCGATGCAGCAGTTAGCGGAAACCCACTGTTCTCATTGTAACAAAAAGATAAAAAGATAAATGACAAAAATAATATTTTCAAAGACACTGAAAAGCCACAGAAATAAGAGTAGATGGACTAAAATTCCAGAGAGAGAAGGGTCCTTTCCAGAAATTATAAAAGCCATCAGACAATGGAATAACATCTCGAGAGCGCTACAAAGCAAAACAAAAATACTGCCCACCTCTAGTTTTGTAGCCAAAAAAATATCCCTCAAAAAGGACAGCAAAATAAAGACATTACAGACACACAAAAGCTGAGGGAATTTGTCACCAGCAATCCTGAACCACAAGAAATACTAATGCAAGTCTCCTAGCTGAGGAAGTTGTTCCCAAATGGAAATAAAGATCAGAAAGAGTCTCTTCACATGGATAGAAAATTGTCTGTTTAAAGCAATATTAATAACTATGTCTTGTGGCTTTATTTAAAAATAGAAAAAAAGCAATAACTGTAATAAAAAAGCATTGATAAATCTGACTTCATTAACAACTACTGCTCATCAGCGGGCACCGTGAAAGGAGTAGGAGCCTGGATGAATATACACATACATGTGGCAGAGGACTCCTGTCTAGGGTATGTAAAGAAGTCCTACAAATCAATAATAAAAAGACAAATAACCCAATTGGAAAAGGAGACTGAAGACTGAGATAACTTCACAACAGAGAAATCCACATGGCCAATCAGCATAGGAAACGAAGCTCAACATCATTACTCATCAGGGAAATGCAAATTAATGTCACACTCAGCTCTCCCTACCCATCCAACCAGAATGGCTAAAATTAAAAAGGCTGTTTTGATGAGGGTAGAGAACAACTGGAACTCTCATACATGGCTGACACTTTGCAGTCTTGGTGATTTCTGATAAAACTAAGCATACCCCTCTTCTATGACCCAGCAATTCCTAAAAGAATTGTGAATATACATGTTCACACAGAAGACATAAGAGACTGTCCAAGCAGCTTTATTCATAACTGTCCCAAGCTGGAACCACCCAGTTATGTCCATCAGGGGGACAAGGTATAAATAAGATATAGTATATGCAAACAACGCAACACTCCCCACCAATAAAAAAAGAATGAACTAATGGGGCACCTGGGTGGCACAGCGGTTAAGCGTCTGCCTTCGGCTCAGGGCGTGATCCTGGTGTTATGGGATCGAGCCCCACATCAGGCTTCTCCGCTATGAGCCTGCTTCTTCCTCTCCCACTCCCCCTGCTTTCTGCAACACTCATCACACCTGTGATTACTTGTCCAACACGGATCTGACCTCTAGGCTGAAGCTTACACGAGGGCCACGACTATGCTCTGGTCCCTCTCTCGCTGGCTGTCTCTATCTCTGTCAAATAAATAAATAAAATCTTAAAAAAAAAAAAAGAATGAACTACTGATAGATTATACAGATGTAATGGTAGCAAAAGAAGTCAAATATAAGAGAGAACATGCTCTATGATTTCATTATATGAAGTCCAAGAATGAGCAAAAGAAACCTCTGTTGAAAGATGCTAGAAGAGCCGTTACTTCTGAGTGAGGGCAGTATGGATAAGGAAGAGACTTGAGAGAATCTTCTGGGATGATGGACATGTTTCCTATCTTGATTGAGGTGGTGGTTACACAGGTATATAGATATGTAAAATTTAATTGAGGCGCAACTTAATATTTAAATAGTTTACTGCATGTAATTTATACCTCAATAAATAAAATAAAATAGAATAAAATAAAATACACCCCCTTTCTCCCCTTCTCATACTTCCTACAATCTCCAGGTCTTTTTTCTTTTTTAAGTAAGCTCTAGACCTAATGTGGGGCTTAGACTCACGACCCTGAGATCAAGAGTTACGTGCTCTACCAACTGAGGCAGCCAGGCACCAACCTCCAAGTCTTTCTTAAATAAAAATAAACACATATATATGTATACAGATGGGTAGATAGATTACAGACATAACTATATAGAAATTTGAATAAATATGGGATTATAATTCTGGCCACTGTTCACATGTGTTTTCCCAGAGCAATCTCCAACTATATATGTTGTCCCACTGTAATTAATTATATCACCTCCTTTCACCCTGATAAGTGTCCAGTTTGGACAAGAAATCACATGGTCACCTTATTATAATGTACTTATAGCAATCACCTTCCCCCCCAACTATATACATAATGGCCATCTTTCCATGTCTATGTGTATGGACCTACTTTATTTATTTTAATGGCTGTGTACTCTTCCATAGTATGCATGTACGTGACATAATATTTGACTCTCCTATTGATGGAGATTTTAGGTTGTTTCCAGTTTTAAAAATAACATTGATGCTGTTGGATTAGATATTTTCTTTTTTGCCTTTTCAGCATTTGGGTTGCCTTCTTTGCATCAAAGCATCTGGATTTTCTTCTCAAGAATTTACCCTTCCCCCACCCTCAAGTGTGGGTGTGGGTGTGGGTGATCCCAGTTCTGTGGACTCCAGGGGTGGGCAATATCCAAGTGGATAACTCGGGGATGGGACTCTCCGTGATTCATTTGGGAAAGAGATGCTTCTTTTTTCCTAATGCTATTAAACCAGAAGAATTTGAGCCTGGAGCTGCTGATGCCCATTTTGACACACAATGGAGAGCTTTTGCATTAGAATAAAATCTGCAGGGATGGAAATGGGGAGAGTGAATATAGGGAGGCAGCTTCCTGATGACTTTGTCTAAGCTGGATCCTGCTATAATGGAAGCCAAATCCCCTAGAGTTTTCTATAATGTGAGTCTCTAACACCTCCTCACCTTTTTATTTGCTTGTGCAAGTTTGAGGAGGATTTTGTCATCGGCAACTGAATGATTTCTGGCAAAATACAACTACGATAAGCATCCTTCCGTGTGTGTCTCTCTGTGTGTGTGTATACACTCAAGAACATATACATGTGTGTATGGATATTCAACAATATATGTATATTTTGAATATATGCTCATATATATTCTTGAGAACAGTACTTATAGGAACATTATTTTTTATCTAAATTCAATTAGCCAACATATAGGAGATCCTTAGTTTCAGATGTAGAGTTCAGTAATTCAACAGTTGCATATAACATCCAGTGCTCATCACATCACGTGCCCTCCTTAATGCCCGTCACCCAGTTACCCCATCCCCACATCCAGCTCCTCTCCAGCAACCCTCAGTTTCTTTCCCATAGTTAAGAGTCTCTCATGGTTTGTCTCCCTCCCTGATTTCTTCCCATTCCATTTTTCCCTCCCACCCACTCTGATCCTTGGCACTGTTTCTTATATTCCTCATATCAGTGAAACCATAAGATAATTGTCTTTCTTTGATGGACTTATTTCACTCAGCATAATACTATAGGAACATTATTGTGTGATCAATACCCAAAGTGAAACGACTGCCTAAAGAATCTTAATGTATTCGAAACCATGCTCCAAACACGTGCAGATTCCCACCCCCACCTGCACTGTTCAAAAGTGCCAGTTTCCCCACACCTGGCAGTGGATCTTAGACGTATGTGACAATGAAAAAGTGAGCAAGAGACTTGGACAGGCACTTCACAGAAGACCGTATCCAAATGGCCGATAAACCTACGAAGATGTGAACCTCATTTGGCACTAGGGGAATGCAAATTAAAACTATAAGGTGTAACCATTAAACACCCACTCAAATAACTAAAGTTTAAGAAGACTGACTTCCAGTTATAAACTAACAGTCTCGGGGATGAAAAGTACAGCATGGGGAATACAGTCGACAACAATGTAATGATGTTGTATGGAGACAGGTGGTGACTACACTCACTGTGGTGAGCCCTGAGTGATGAACAGAATTGTCGAATCACTGTGTTGTACACCTGAAACTAATATAGCTATGGTTCAATTGAAAAAACGGGAGTGTCTGGGTGGCTCAGTCGGTGAAGTGTCTCTTAATCTCAGCTCAGGTCTTGATCTCAGGGTTGTGAGTTCAAGCCCCGCGTTGGGCTTGGAGCCTACTTGGGGAAAAAAAAAAAAGACGATACCCAAATTGTTGAGGATGTGGCTCATCTAGAACTCTAATACACTGCTGGTGTGAGGGTAAATGGCTGCGGCTACTGTGGATGACTGCGCGGTGTTATCTACCAACGCTGAACGGATGTGCATACCCTGTGGCCAGCGATTCCCCCCATGTGCACATACCTAACAGAAGTATGCACATTTTTCATTATAAGCCATGTACAAAGGTCAGCATTCTTTGTAGTAGTTCCATCCCCTTTTACCTCCCCCAAAACAACACAACCCAAAAGCCCTTCGACAGGTAAATGGATAAATTGTGGTAATTCAGAGAGTAGATACTATGCGGTAATGAGAACAGATATCTGATGAATACACATGAAAATATTAGTGAATCTCATAACCGTAATGTACAAGTGAAGCCAGATCTGAAAGAGTATATAGTGGATGATTCCATTTCAATGGCGTTTAAAAAAACAGGCAAACCAGGGGCGCCTGGGTGGCTCAGTTGGTTAAGTGTCTGCCTTCAGCTCAGGTCATGATCCCAGGTTCCTGGGATGGAGACTCGCTCAGGCTCCCTGCTCAGTGGGGAGTCTGCTTGACCCTTTCCTTCTGCCCCTCCCCCACTTGTGCTCTCTCTCGTGCGCTCTCTCTCTCTCTCTCTCTCGAATAAATAAATAAAATCTTAAAAAAAAAAACAGGCAAACCATATTGATGGCAATCAAAATCAGGATGGTGATTACCACTGGGGAGAAGGGGCTTGTGTCTGGGGGAGAGCTCGAAGGCGTTTCTAGGGCTTTGGTAATACTCTACACCTTGACTTTGGTGAAGAAGTTGCACAGATTTTTTTCACTGTGTAAAATTTCATCAAGCCATACACTTATATTTGCATACTTTTCTCTATGTATGTTTTACTTCAATAAAAAAGTGTGTTCTTTTTAGAAGCATTTGGGTGAGAATAAAATGATTTGGAAAAAATCTAATAGTGGGTAGAGACTTCAGACACACAGGTGAATGCTAGAAACTCCAGAATCAGTCCTGACACAAGATATTGCAATGACGAGAGGCCAATTCTTCAGGCCTTTGTTACAAACCCAAAGTGAAGCATCTGATTTATCTCTCATTTGCATTGCTGGGAATTTTATCTCTGGACAGACATAGGAATAAAGTGAAAAATGGACCAGGAAGCAACAAAGGAGAGAAACGTTGGGAAAGCTGACCACAGCGTATGTATCTGGGGCTTGGTGTTGTATTGTGAAGAGAGAGAATTCGGTCACATTCTGCATGAGACTTGAGAGAGAGACGTTCTAAAAAACCTGATGAAAAGGTTGATATGAACTCATGGCCTAAGGCTCTAGAAAGCAACATGGCATTAGATGGGTAGGGATTCTAGAAAATGAAATTTTGGATGAAATGAATTAAATGGAGAAGAGTGAATGTGAGTGAAATGAAAGGACTAAGTAAGCAAAGTTCCAATAACAGAGCAAGAGGGCCAGGATTTAAGGAAACCTAGTCTTCTGTAAAGGACCAGTGAACTGAGATAGTCAAAGAAATGTCACCGAAGATGGCAGGAAGAGCAGGTTCCCAGAAGTGAACAGGCTTCTAGAATATTGCCAGAAAACCTAAAGGCAAGAATGAGTGGAAACTTAAAAAAAAAAAAATGTACCAAAAGCAATACACTTTCAATAGGATTTGTATTGTTCAGAGCAAGTAGATGTACAAGGAGATAATAGGTCCACTCTTTCAGGGAAGAGCTTGAAATAATTTAGTCAACAAATATTTATTGTTTTCCCCGAGGCTGGCACATAATAGATGTGCCACAAATAGTTGCTGAATGAATCGGTGAATTCAAAGAGCACTAATGGAGGTCCCAGCTTCAGTGACCCTCCCTGTTGGTGGTGACACAAGACCCATGAGCAGGTGTGTGAGAGGAGCTATGACTGTGGAACCCCGCAGAGTTGGGGTGGGGGGAGGAGACAAGGGAGAGAGCCAGAGAAAGCTCCTCGAAGAGAAGCAGCTCCTACTCTGTCTTGTTGTAATAAGCCCTGAATATCTGTCTGGACCCCGTCAGCATTTTTATCCACGACTAGGAAGAAAACAGAGACCAGACCCCATCTAAGTACTGCACCCACCTCTGGTCAGCCCTCTCTGAGACCAGGATGCTCTAAGTATCAGGTTACCTAAGTTATAAGGATCCTAAACTAGGAACCGCCTTTATCTGCATTTTGCCAATGAGGAAACTGAGGCTTGGAGCAAGAGGCAATTTGCCCGGGATCCACAGCTGAGAAGTAGCAGAGCAGAGCTCATTCTACATCAGGCAGACTCCAGAGCCAGCAGTATTATCGTCGCTGCTCCTGCTTTGGAGAGACCGCTGGAGAGACGCCCTTCAGGGTTCCTCTAGGGCTCCGTGGTTCTGGGTGGTGGCTCCCGATCTTTAGCATTTCTCAGAACTGGGGAATTTGTTGGTCTGCGTTGTTCTGCTTCCTGATCCTATAGAAGGAGTTCTCCAGTTTGGGTTCTGTTGGCCTGCCATCTACCTCTACATGAAAACAGAGACGGCTCTGAGTGCTTGGTGACCCTGACTGAGCAGCAACAGAACGCCCGTGAATTCGCGCTTTCCACACGACTCTACCATTTCGGCCTTGAACCCGCTGGGCCTTTGTGGCGTCTGTTGGTTTTTAAAAATTCATTTGGGGCCAGTAATATGCTGTGTTGCCATCCAGGCTTGGTAAAATGGAGGAGTTAGCTGCAATGGCATCGCGTGGTCTGTATTAACGAGTTGTAACTGGATATCAAGTTCATTATCAAAACAAACCCCCGGTTTGCCTGAAGCCCTGTTCTGTGTGTCTAGCTGGAAAGACAGCTCCTTTTTCTTTGTGAAAGCAGAAAAGCCAAGCTTCAGAAAATGTTGATTTGTGCTGTAAGAGCCCTCCACACCCTTAACTGATGGACACAGCATGAATTGTGGTCCCGTCATTTACAGCTGGGGACACCCTCTAAGTCTTCTGCTTTTGGTGTAAAACATTACCTGGGCCACCTCTGTTATCAGTCTTATCCAACGATCTATTTACCTAAAGTACACAATTACAGAAGAGGCTCCATGACAATCCAGGGCGGAGGAAAGAGCATTAATGAAACCGTGCGTCTGTGGGATTGGATGGCTTAGCAGTTGGTCTGAAATGCCACCTGCCCCTGGTGTCCACGTGGCGAGGCTGTCTGGGGCTTCCTTGTTTTCTCTTTTTAAACTCGTGAAATTGTTAAAAGAATTAACAAAGCTGAAAAGAAGCACGGGAAGAGCTAACAAATATTGTTTAAGCATTATGATACAAAGGCAAGGGACGGAGGGAGGGAGGGAGATGGGGAGAGAGAGAAACAGACAGAGAAAGAGACACATAGCTTCTGAACCTGCGGTGGAATACAAACTGCTTTCTGGGGAGTGGCCATTTTTGATTTTCCCCAAATTGGGGCTGGCTGCTTCAGGGAGGTGTCTGACCTCTGACCAACATCCCCGCCCCTTCATTAAGGGCCCTACCCTGCATTAAATTCGGGCCCTTTAGGTGTCAGAAATGGCTATCATCCTTCACAGGCAGACGAGGAACGATAGAGTCTGGCTTCCTTTCAAGTCAATTTGCAGTAGGACCATGTTCTAATATCAAAAAGGAAGAAAAAGGACACTTTGTTTTGTGAGTAACCATGAGACGGCTGCATTTGATGTGACTTCTGTGGACAGTGTGACATTCTTCCCCAGGATGCTTCTGTAACTTCTGATGAGCTCAGAAAGCCTTTGGTGACAAGAGGGTGGCAGCTGTAGCAGCCTGGTCTGGAACTGAATTTGGAGACTTGAGGGTGAAGCTGGGTCCCCATCCCAGCGAATATTAACGGCTCTGGGCATGGAGCGGAGGGGACAAAATGGGGCTTTGGAGCCAGGCCGGCCTAGGTTTGAGTCTCAGCTTCTCTCTTGCCCAAGTCACCTTTTGGGGGTCTGAGCCTCATTAAGAAAAATGGAGGTGGTAACACCTCCTTCACGGGGTTGTGGTAAGGCCTCAAGATAACATTTGTGAATCACCTGGCACATCGTGAACCCTCAGTGGGTGGCAGGATAGCAAGATGGACTAACAGGTAGGATGGTATGGACTGACGACCTAAGATGCCATGGGCATCATCCTCCAAATGAAGAAAGAGAAAGGCCACTGAGGTAGCTGTAGGAGAAAGGGCCCCTCAATCCTTACCCACTTTGAGAACGTGAAAACAGAGAGTGGAAAGGGAGAGAGGGATTTCTGGAGGGCTTTCTTCCGACAACACCTGCTGGAATGCTTTGAATCTCCCCAAGGAGAGGAGGCTGCTTCATCCTTCACTTCAAACAGAATGACAGAGAGGCTTTGGTGGGACTATTCGAGAGTTTAAAGTATGATCCCAGCAGCTGGGGGACTGCTGAGCTGGTCCCCGACCCTCTCCTGGCAAATCCAGAGGATAGAGGCAGGCTAGGGGGTGCTCCTGTGGCTGGTGCTGGGTTAGGAAGTGGTGCTTGTCTTTGATGGTGTGTCAAGCATGCCTAAAACCTGGGCACCAGATGGGACACCCCAGGCAGGAATAGCAACCTGGGGTTTTGCCCACAGTAGCTCCCACTAGAAGCCCAGGAGACTCCAAGGGCGGGAGTCTGGGTGGAGTGGACTACTGGTAAACCAGAATCTGAGGGACATGCGTCTGATAGACAATGTGTAGAGAGCTGGAATCATTTGGAAGGCTGCAGTAAAGAAATTCCATAGGGCCAACAGAAGTGCCTATAGGAGAAAAGAGCCAGCTTTAGACATCTGCAAGGCCCTACAGGAATACAGACCTTTTATGGTGGTACCAGTGAGAACTTTCCTGTGCTCCCTATTTTCCCTTCCAGCCAACACAGAAAGGTAAGGGGAACAGGGGCATCTCTGTGGGTAAAGAAAAGGGCATGCCCAGGGGCGCCTGGGTAGCGCAGTGGTTAAGCATCTGCCTTCGGCTCAGGGCGTGATCCCAGCGTTCTGGGTTCGAGCCCCACATCAGGCTCCTCCACTAGGAGCCTGCTTCTTCCTCTCCCACTCCCCCTGCTCGTGTTCCCTCTCTCGCTGGCTCTCTCTCTCTGTCAAATAAATAAATAAAATCTTTAAAAAAAAAAAAGAAAAGAAAAGGGCATGCCCCACACTGCCCTCCCCTGTGGCAGATGGCCTGCAGGGAGCCATCCTAAGCTGTCCTTAACAGGTAGGAGAGGAAACACACTCCTCTCCTTGAAGG
Organism: Ursus arctos; assembly: GCF_023065955.2. Taxonomy (NCBI): domain Eukaryota; kingdom Metazoa; phylum Chordata; class Mammalia; order Carnivora; family Ursidae; genus Ursus; species Ursus arctos. Next base: position 16,444,487 of record NW_026623030.1, read on the forward strand.
TTGAAGTGTTGCTTAATACATTAATACCTAGAATCAATGCTTTTAATTTCTGAATTGTGACTGTGTCTTGTGACTTGGAGAGACTGGGAGGCTGGCTATGACCCAAGGGCAAGCAGAAAAGGTACTGGATAGGTTGTCTTTATGCCAGAGCTGGAGAAAAGCTTCCCCTGCTGTAAATTGTTAAAGGGAACAGGGGAGGCCAAAAAAAAAAAAAAAAAAATCGTGTTTTGATTAGATCCTAGGCTTCATTCAATGGACAGGTTGCTTTTGTAATGCTGGTGTTACAAAAGATGGAATGGAGGCTTTGTGAGGTTTTGGGCAGTGGGCTGGAAAGAAATGAGAGTCCTGTGCAATGCTTGTCAGCTGATGACTTCAGGGACTTCTGGGGTGACTGGAGTATCCTTGAGACACCCCCCTGAACTTTGACCTTGGCTGATGAGGACAAGCTAGAAGTGAATAGCCTATGAGATGCAGTCAGTATTTCTTTGGCTTCCCCAAAGCTTCTTCAAGTAGGTGGTTTTCTTCTTCACGCTCTTTGTTTGAGAATGGGTACATATTTGCCCTCGACCCACGCACCCCCGTAAATGGTCAGGCTTAACTTTGCAAAGTAACATGTAATGGTTAAGAACGGGGACTTTGCAGTCTGACCCAACTTGGGTTCGAATGGCAGATGGGCCACTAACCAGCTGTGGGACTCTGGTCAAGTTATTTCACTTCTCTCAGCCGCAGTTTGCTCACCTGCAAAATGGGATAAATAGTGCCCACCTCTTAGCACTGTCGAGTGGATAGGATTGGATAATTCACATAAGAACTTGGCATGGCACGTGGCACATAGAAAGTACTCAATACCACCAGTTATTTCTAGTACCATCATCACAACTCTATAATATGTCATTTAATTTTAAAACGTCATGTCATTTTCAACCCCATGGAGGATACAAAAGCGTACTTCATTTTGCTATCCCCAGGACAACCTTGAAAGAATGATGATTCATGAGGAGATAGATTTCTTTCTCAATATGATACCATTTTTCTTTGACAAAAAAAAAAAAAAAAAAAAACCAAAAAACTGGCATTACACCAAAAAATTGGCATTACACACAACAGACCACGGGGGTGGTTAGGATGTACATAAAGCACCAAAAGGTAGAATGATATTCATCATAAATCAATCTTGGTTATTATTCTGGACTCAGTCTTAATGGACATTATCTTGAATCTTCACAAGATGTAGTCACATTTGAGAAAATGCAGCATCAGAGAGGTAAAGCAGATAGCCTAAGGTCACAGAGCGGGCAAACGGCAGCAGAACCAGGACTCAAAGCCTGGATGATTCATGGCTCCGGTCCTAAGGCAATCAGGCTAAGACATGAGTTTGTCTGGTCGACCAAGGAAACTCAAGAATTGCCCTTTACTGAGATAATTTAAATTGCAAACCCTGGAGCTACAGAAAAGGGGGACAAGGCGGGTGATTTGTTGGTTTGAGGCAGGGAGGAAAAAGGTGAGGGGAGCTAGTTAAGGCTACAGAAGCATCTGGGCTGCCTACAATAGTTCCCATGGACCCTGCAGAGAATGCGCCCCATGTCCGCCATTTTTCCATTCCATTTCCATCCCTACGAAGTTGACAGATTCATAGCTCAAATTCCTTGTTACCTGTCAACAAGCTTGGCTTTCTGAGTTTTGAAAGGCCTCTTTTAAAAGGTCTAAAAATATCAAAGAAGCAATTTGATTAGCAGAGGATGGGATCAGCTAATAAGCAATAACAACATAGGCGAGTCATGCGCTAATTGCCTTTTGGGCATTTTCTTCAAGGGCTCTCGGAAATGCAACATTTTCGTCCTGTTACTCTTTTGGCTGCCTTTTCCTGAATGCATAAAAATGATCAGCACGAGAGTCATCGTCTTTGGAAATGTCAGTATTTAAATGTTTTAATGCTTGATATTTGGGAGCCCATGGCTTTATCCCTAAGCGGGAATATGAAAAGATAGCATTTAATGAGCACTTACTATACAGGAAAGGGGCTTACTTATAGCCGGGGGCTTTTCTGAGCGTCACCCCATTGATGCTCCCAACAACCCTACAAAACAGGGACTGTTGTAATTTCCATATGCGAGACAAGGAAACTGAGGCACCAGAGTGTAGCTTGTCCAAGGTCACACACATAGCAAGTACTAGGATGGTATCCATGTTTACGGAGCACCCAGCACATGCTAGGAATTACCTGTGAATAAAACATTTATGGCCTTGGTCCAGATGGATTTATAGTCACCTGAGGGATGTACCTGGTACCTGGGATTATCCTTGATCCTGAGAACAGACGCTAAAGAATAGTGAACTTCTACCCATTGCCAGGCATTGCACTAGTCTCTGCGGATAGAATTGTGAGCAAGGCACGGTCGTTCCCCTCAAAAATCTCCAAGTCTAGTGGTAGGGTTGAAAAAATAAACAGGCAATTATGATGCAGAGTATTTTTTTTGGTAGAAAATAGAAAATTCAGTGGGTCAGAGCTTGGATTCAGACTGAATCCATTTAACTAGATATTTGCCCAAATTATTCAACCCAATTAAGCTGCTTACGATTATCAACATCTCAGCCACATACACCCCAGAACCTCATTCCTCATTAGCTGGGCCTGTCTTTCGTCCTGTTTTATCTAGCAGGTCTTGGCAGCATATTGACCCAGGATCAAAATATGCCTTTCTTAGAAATGTGGCTTTAATTAGAAGTGGCTTATAAATCTTCATTGAAATGAGCATTATTTAGAAAGATGAGTTTAAGCCACATCCAGGGTTCCCCCCACTCCATCCTCAGCTGTGTTTCTTTTCCAGAAAAGCTCACTAGCATATTTTAGCAAGAGCTCAAGAAAATGCAAATGTCCTTGTCTGTGGTCACAGGCACAGTCACATTCTTGTTTGCATTGCCTACAGCTAAAATTGGCACTTTCCTTTTTCCTGCCAGATACTTCTGAATATACGCTTTAAAAATCGAACCGACAGATGCCCCTTTTGGAGAGATATTTGTCTACTTTGCCCATTGTTATTGCAGTCAACAGGCTTATCTTAAGGGCACAGGGTCTGTCCAATACATCAGTCCTGGGTTCAAATCCTACCTCCATGACCTACTTATCTGGGTATCTCGGGGGAAGTTACAAAACCTCTCCACACCTCGGTTTCCTTGTCTCTGTAAACGACTGCGCCTGCCCATGGCGTGAGGGGTTATTTTAATAGTGTATGCAGAGCGCCTGATACACGACAGATGCTCAGGAAGTGATGGCCGTTCTTTGCTCTCTAGAGTCGCATGGCAAGGACAGAACCCCAAAACTCTGAGGTTCGATTTCTTGGTTCTGCAGATGAACATGAAGAAACTAGAGAGGTTAAGTGATTTGACCAGGTAGTGGGAGAGCTGGGATTGGAAGCCAGCTATGCCCATCCCACCAACTGTCCAGAGCTCTGGAAACATCTTGCTATGGAAACCCAGAGGAACAAGGGCAGGGGCTGTTTCAGAAGGAGGAAGAAGACGGAGAGCATGACATATTCAAAAACCACTTTGGCTTCCGAGTAGGGGCCGAGTAATGAGAGATGAGGCAGGCGAAGTTGGCAAGGACCCGATCCTGCAGAGCCTTTTAAACCTCATTAAAGATATTAATCTTCATTTTGAGGGCAATGGAGGGCCATTTAATTGTTCTATTCAGGGGAATGACAATATCCTACTTGCATTGGAAGAGAATGGGTTGGAAGAAGGTCAAATTGAAGGTAATGTGGGCAGTTAGGGGGCCGGCGGAATAGTCCAGGCTACAGACAGTGGTACTGTGGACCTGATAGCAACCTTGGGGAAGGAGGCAGTGTCCTACTGAACTCCTGCCCTGAGGCAGCTGGTTAGACCTAAGGGTTGACGGGGAGGGAGGGGTCAAAGAGAAAGTTTAGGTTCCTGCCCAAACAGTTGAGTACAGAACAGCGTCATTTATTGAAATGGTAAATATCTCACCATCAGATGAGCATTCAATTGGGGCAAAGTGTTGAGGACTGTAGTAGTCCCCCACTGTCATGGTTCTCTACCGGGGATGATCTTGTCCCCTAGGGGTCATCCGGCAAGATCCGAACACAAGTTTGATTGTCACAACTTGGGGACGGGGCTGCTACTGATGTCTAATGGACAGAGAGTAGGCACGCTGCTCAGCATTCTCCAAAGCACAGGACAGCTCATCGCCCAAAATGTCAATAGTGCCAAGATCGAGAAATCCTACCCTGCCGAAATTCAAAGCCTTGAAAGAAGTAACACATTGGCCCTTTCTGCTTATTAAAGGCTTTAATGAGAATCCATGGAGCAGAATCCTCTGTAACTTGACAACCCCCTGGGATAGAAACTTGGGTAACTGTATGAAGAGGGAGAGTATGGAACGGTTTATCTACTGGAGCTCTGTGGGACAGCATTTTGTCAGACGGGGTTCCAGGAAAGAACGTGCTGTCTGGGGGTGCGTGGTAGTCCTCTGCCCCACTCCCTCCCCTGTTAGAAAATAAGTTCTAGCTTTGGTTCAGTGTCTCGAACCACGTCAAGCTACATCTAGCCAACATTGAGGATTCAGACTGGAAGTCTTCACTGTGCATGTCTTCCCGTGGAAAGTGCCAAGAACTTCTTTCTACCTCCAAGCTCCTTTATGGGTTTTTTGCTTTTCTTTCTGGTACTTCTTATTTGCTGTTGTGAGTCATGGATATTTATGAATTTTTTCTCCAATGGAATTGTGGGTTCCTTGAGAGAAGGACCCTGCCCCCCAAATCTGTCATGGTAGGTGTTAAATATACACCTGCCCATGTCCCAGGCCACTATGGGGCATTATTCCCTGTCTTTTCTACCACTGAGCTACAGCCCACCATGGACCCTTTGAAGCCCTGACAATGCTGAACCCATCCCAGAAACCATCCCAGCAGTATAATCTTCTCCCTCTGTGAAACCCAGAAACCCCGAGGCATTTCCAGGCTTTGCAAGCGGGTTGCCAGACGTGGCTAATTTTCGAGTTATTAAATAAAACTACCGATTGCATAAATTCCAATTTAGGCAGAAAGGCATTCTATCAAAATTGAGCCCCGCAAGAAATTTTCTCAACAGAGTTTGAACACAGGAATTAAGAAGGGGAAAATGCCCCCATCTCATGATAGAAGGTATCCCACTACCAACCATTATGATTTTGAAGTTAGCTGTCAGAAAGATCTCTGAGAAAAATATGTTGGTTTATTCACTCCAAGAAAGGTTTAATTGGCTTCTGTCAGATCGTCTGTAAGTGCTTACTTGCCACCGAACCCCGCACAGATTCTGCAGCTTCTGAATTTCACAGCTCCCAGCTGAGGATTTGGTGGCTGTGGCATTGCCGAAAGGGGGTCAAGGACAGGGCTCCTTCCACAGTCATGCAAAGGCTTGTCTAACCTGAGTTTCTTCAAGCTCCCCTCCCCCAAATGGTGGAACCAGATGGGGGGTCATAGGAATAAAGATGGCACACATTCCACTCTCTCAGCTCTCTCTCTTCCTGTTATCCCTGTCTATATTTTTTCAGAGTTTCCAGAAGGGTGCCCCGTGTGATTATCTTTTTTTACTTCTGTATCCCCAACACCTAGCATCATGGTTGGCACACACAAATATTCGTTGAAGGACTGAATGCTTCCATCGAGGGCCTCTGCCCTTCCCCGGGCCCCAGAGCCCCACAGTCACCAGCTTGCTTCGGACACCCAGTATCTGAGTTTTTGGGAAATCATTTGTGATTCACAGTCACTGCTGATAACTCCATCCGATACCTATCTCCCATACTTTCGTCTCTCCTTTGCCCTTGCTTCCCACACTCATGCTAGATACACACTTTCCTAGGCGTTCTTGCAGTTAGAAAAGGCAGGCAACACTATTCTGGCAAATGAAATGTAAGAAGAAATAGGAAAGTTCTTGGAAAGCCTTCATTTGTCTCATAAAAGGGACAAACAAAGCTCACACTCTCCACTTTCTCCTCTTTTTGCTGGGATATGAATGTGATGCCTGGCGCTGGGGCAGCCATTCTATGACCATGAGAGAAAAAGACTTACCCATTCCTACACTGGCAAGCTTCTGAACCAATACCAGCAGGCATTCACCTCCAGATTTCTTGTATGAGGAAAATGAATTCATATTTGTTTATGTCGCTGCTTTTCAGTTTTTCTCTTACTTATAGCCAAAAATGATCCTAATTGATACATAGAGTTTTCCTTTTTTCTCATTTCATTATGGCTCTTCATGGGATTCAAACATGAATGATGGAAATGGACTGAGAGTTAAATCCAAGAAGCTCAAATTAGGATAGGGGCAACCCCTTTTCTACAACTAGGGTTTTCAACTGGGTCAAGCATTTCCGCTACCAGAATGAACTTTCTCCTGCAAGGTACACCATCCTACATGCACATCTACTCTTAGGCCAGTTCTAAAAAATATCCTTCGACCCACTTCTTCCCTTCCACCCTTAAGCCGGGACTTGGCCTCACTAATGATGGGCCCCACTGTGTGACTTTGCAGTTAACACTCCGCCTCCTCCAGACTTCATATCTGGGCTGACACATGTTCATACTGGTGACAGTGACACTCCCGTCTAGTCCGAGAACAAGGAGCACTGGTAATAATTACCGCCATCACTTATGGGAGTGGGGGGGGGGCAGCGGCCGGGGGGGGGGGGTGGTTAACTGTGTTCTGATATTGTGCTCAGTATTTCACATGTGTGATTTCATTGAATCCTTCCAAAACTTTGATGTAGTAGACCTGATTATAATTCAACCCATTTCACAGAATGTCCTACTAGAGACTGTCAAAGAGGGGATTTGAACCCACCTTTGTATGACCTCAAAGACGGAGCTCCTCCCTAGTCACTAAGCTTATATCACATCCATTAGACTCTTTGATGTGTTTCCTCTACTGCCCCCACCACTTCCCCATGCAGAGCAGCTGCCTCTTTGCAGCAGAGACAAAGAGCTTGCTTCACTTTGTCCAGCATAAAGAAAGTGCCTATCGCTCTTCCCGTGTCAAGAGGTAATGAACACGCACCTTCCCCGCAATTTATCATGGAGGGGAGCTCACTGTCACATGGACCTGCAATTAGACACAGCACGATTCACCAAGGCAGGCATTACCAGTCCAGAGCATCCGGGCAGAAAGAAAAACAACAAAACAAAAGCAACTTGAATTCCGCAATTGTCTCAGGCAGTTAACAATGGAGCCAGAAGAATCCCTTGGAGAGAGAAAAGGACTGGTTGCTATTTCCCTGGCCTAAGTCATGAGTCGTATAAAAATGAAGGTGCAGCTGGCAGCATTCTTCACAATTGAATCTCAAGTGGTCCGGAGAGCTTTTATCCCCCCCACCCCCACCCCGGGTATAATCAGTGATTCAGGGCAGGGGGCGTGGTTTCTGTGATTAGAGGCCAGAGAAATCACCCAGTGCTGAGCCCACTTCCAACAAAGATGCGGTGACTCACCACTTACTTCGTGAGGCTACCATTTCTCCTATCTGGACAAGAAGGAAAATCATCACATGTTTGTGGCTAGGAACGTCTTATGCTGAGAGTCCAGGTTTCTTTTGTTGGGGGATCTCTTTCTAAAATACCTCCGTTCTCCTTTTCTGATTCCAGGCAGCCCAACTGGGTGTACACTGGGCTGGACTCCTGAGGTCTTCTCTGGGCATTTCTGTTCTCATCACAGGGGTGGGGGTGGGGGTGGGGACAGGGGTGGAAGCTGGAGGGTGGGGGAGGGGGCAGAGATGCTCAGGCCAAGGTCTTCTGTATACCTGAGATTCTGCTTAATTTGCCCCCTTCTCCCCTCTTTGGCAGAGAATAGACCTTGGAGCTCTTCAGCCTCAGTCTACCCAGGTGCTAAAGGGGGTTAATAAGAACACCTCTATCACAGAGTCGAGAGAGGATTAAACAAAGCCATACTGGCTAACAGTTCATAGTATTACTCTGTGCCAGGCTCTGTTCTAAGAGCTTTACCCATATCAGCTCATCTAATCCCCACAACACCCTACAACAGGGGAGCATTTTTAGCTGTTTCATCTATTCTAAGATGCACGTTTTCTTTCCACATTTAGCATCTCTGAAACTGGGGCATATCTTATAATCGAAAGTAGGTTATAGTTTAATCAGAGTTTTCTTAGTGGCACAAAAAAAAATAATGACGCATCTTTAAATGGAAGATGTCTTAAATTAGATTAAATGTGATATGCCCGTTTCACAGATGTGGAAACTGAGGCTCAGGTAACTCATTTGCTCAAGGCCACAAAACCTGATAAGTGGCAAAGTTGGGGTTTGAACTCATGTCGTTTGCTGAAGAATCTTCTCTTTAAATCACTAAGCTAGGATATGAACAGAGTGCCGAGTATGAATTCTGGGTGTCTCCGGTTCTGCCCAAATTAGGGATGCTTCTTTTCTCTCTGGGTGTTTCATGACAGCGTGGTAGAAACTTCAGGCACCAAGAGACAGAGCTTGTCTAAAGGATTCTACAGCTTTATAGTTTTTGCCAAATGCCATTTCTGTATTTCCATTCCAGAACATGGAGGGGTGTGTGTGTGTGTGTGCTAAGTGCCTCTCCTTTTTTAGCCCCTTTCAAGGAAGAAAATGTATCCCCAGTAATCTGCACATGCCCTGCTCCCCTCCCTTCCCCATGGCTAATCCCATTAGTCTTCTCTTTTGCTTCCTTGGGAAACAAAGGGTAAAGGAACTCCCTCAAAGATTAGGGAGCCCGACATGGGGGGGGGGAGCTACAAGGTTTCCTCAACAAAAGACATTCCAGCGGAGGATTTGCATATATTATTCATGTTTTTAAAAAACTCCGTGAAGATGGTACAAGGCAGGGTGCCACTGCAACATTAGTTATCATGTAGCACCTTTCATCCTGTGAAAGGAAAATGCCTAGCTTCAGAGGGCTTCAGGGCCCTTTTGGGGGTTCCCCACGTGTCATTACACTAGGGCATGGTGGACCCATAGTCGGTGGTATTACCATGCAGCCCAGCGTGGCCTCACCCTTCTCCTCTGAGAATCCAGCTCCTTCCTAAATCACTCCTCAGTGGATGCTTACCTGGCTGCCTGGCATTTGTCATCCTCTATGTGGCAGCCCCCCTGCCCCCCAATAAACCCGAAAGTGATTTGAAGCTAGTGCCTGGCCAGTGACCTTCTTTTTCTATCCCCCTGTGGTGCAAGCTAACCTCTCTCTCAGTACTTGTATAGCATGGGGAGGCAGGGAGCACTTGAACCCTGGAGACCGACAGATCCGAGTTCAGATCTGTTCCCTGCTGGCCAGTGTCCTTGGATAAGGGATCTGTTCTCCCTGGGCCTCCATGTTGCCGTCTATCTTGTGAGGAGGTAACAGCTCCCCTTGAAGTGTGGTAGAGGGTTCTGAAAGATGGAGCTGGTGGTAAATACTCAAGAGGCACTGACTGTTACCATTGTTATTAACATCGCTGCAATTATTACTGGTTTGATTTGGTCTGACACCAGAAGTTGATTTTCTTGTGGTTTGTTACTTTCTAGTTAGCCTTGTTTAGGTTAACCAGGGCTTTACAGTAGCTCTAAAAAGTTGCAGTTTCTAAAGGCGTGATAATTCAGATGTGAGCCAGTGACACCCTAGAGTCTTCATTATTTCCTAGAAAGTGGGGCAGGGGCAAGGGGATTTCAATGAAGCTTTTGTGCCTGAAGTCTTAGTTTATCCAACAGTTCCCTAGAAACCTCCTTCTCTTTTCTTGACCTTCCTGAGTTCCACCAGCCCTCTTCCCAGGAAAGATATGGCCATTTCAACCTCTGTACCTTCCTCTAGTTTCTTCATCTTTCTATCCCAAGATGGAAAACTACTGCATTTACTTAGGTACATGGGTTCTTCCCTCTGCAAATCTGACACACACATACACACATGCAGACAAGTTAGCTGTCCTCTGAATTCTCACGATACCCAACGATGCTTTTCACTCTGCGTTATAATTATCTATTTCTTATCCTTCACTTCACCTCCCAAACATACACACTATAGATCATGAAATTTTAAAAATCAAGTCCCATTTGTTACAAGAGCAAGTGTTTAGCCCGTTAACAGGGGTTCAATAAATGTTTGCTAAATGGATGAAATAACAATGTAACTAAATTCTAGGGAGTGTTCGCTATGTGTCAAGAGAAGGCACAATGAGATTCCCCCTTTGACAGATGGTAACACAGAAGCAGAGATGTTCTGCAAATTGCCCAAGGTCACAGGGCTACTAAGGGGGCAGATCCAGGGTTCAAACGAGGCTGTTTGGGTCCACTGCCCATGCTCTCACACTCCCCTCTGCTTCCAAAAAGCCCACCTCACTCCTCATTCTCTCCCCCCACTGCTAAGGAAGTTCAGTCCCAGAGGGGACTGCTCCAGATGGAACTCACTTCTGTGTAGCATTTTGAGATGAAAGGACATACAGGAAGACTGTATCTTGCAGAGTGAGCTCACTAAGACAGCTGAACAGTGAGGGATGGGTACAGATGTGTTAATTCTTAGAAGGGAGAAGCTCAGGAACACTTTGGACTACCAGGGAACCATGGATGAGTTTTAAGCTCTCCTTTGTGCACTGACTTCTCCCCCAGGCCCTCCTTTCTTGGGCAGGACTCTGAGCCCTAAGATACGCCACAGTGGGCTGGGGTTGCCTGTGACCCTCTCTACCACGTTCCCCTACCTTGGCCAATCAGTGGTGACATATGGGTGTGCAGATACAATAACAAAGACACACTTAACAAAGACAGAACTGGCCTACCCAGTTATGATCATTTAACAGAAACACTTGACTATGGTCATTAAGTACATACTAATGATTTTTCTCTGTTTTTTTAAAAAATATTACTTATTTATTAGAGAGAGAGAGACAGGGATAGTGACAGAGCTAGGGAGAAAGAGAGAGAGAGCACACAAGTGGGGAGGAGAGGGAGAAGCAGGCTCCCTGCCAACCCACTGAGCAGGGAGCCCAATGCAGGGCTCGATCCCAGGACCCTGGGATCATGACCCGAGCCGAAGGCAGAGGCTTAACCGACTGAGCCACCCAGGCTCCCCAAAGCAACAACAGAATTTTATGTCACATATACACACTATCAAGTGTTAGCATCCTGCTAACCAATTTCCATAGCTTCCTTAGTCCCAACACTTCCTGGATCTTCCTGGTCTCACTTTGCAGGCACGAGGAAAGAAAGGCTCGGGGATGCTAAGCAACTTGTCTTATATCAATAGTTGGCAAGTAGCAGAGTCAGGCTTCACAGCCAAAGGTTTGACTCTGCAGTCTTTCCATATGAGACAGGATGTGCCCATACCTCGAGCCTAGTGGATCTCCGAAAATAATTTCTGCAGTGGCAAACCTACAATTCATCTTAATTTTTTTCCTGATGTTCTGCAGTGTCACTGCTGATTTATTCTATCATTTCGGAATTACTGGCTAATAGGATGGCCCAGCTCAGTGTTCTGCCTGGCGTTTTCATTCTTTACAAGAAACCAACCACTGATAGCAACAGGGATGTGTCTCGACAATTTAATTACACCATGACTCCTCTCTTCCCTTGTCCCTTGTTGGCCTGAAGGCTAATTTCTATATCATTTGGTCTTGAAAACATGACTGGTTTCGGCAGAGAGAGGAAACCTACCTGTGTTAGACGTTCTGAGACCTGAAAGTGCCTGGGGGCCCCCGAGTTGGGGGCACGCTGCATCTTCTTGGTGGCTGGTATCTTGGTTATCTTGGAAATTCCTCAGGCATAGCCAGGGCCCCTCAAAGAGGGTTTTTTCCAGAATCTTCTACTTCAGCAGCCACTAGTGTGAGAGGCTCCAGCAATTTCTTCCTGATTCCTAAAGCCAATTACATGGGCTCCAGAGACGCTTCTGACCCAGGAGTAAGGGAAGCAAGTCATCTGGGTTTCCCACAAACAGGATAAAGAAGTCCAGAGCGGGTGGAATCAGGTGAGCCTGGAATTCTTCAGTGTTTAGAAAGTTACAAACTTTCACGAGCTTTCCCCTCTTTGGAAGGTGTTATCTTTCTCTCCTATAAATGAAAATAAAATATGAACAACAAAAAAACTCCACTGACAAAATCTGAAGGGGGCCCTCAGAGGGGCCCCCAGACCCCTACTGTAAGGGACCCAGGTTTCCACTGCCAGGTAGAGAAAGCGGGTTAACTGCCAGGCAGGGGCCAAGTGCTAGTTGCCTGGCAACGAGACGCTATGGAGGGCTTCCTCATTGGCTGGGATTGGTGGGGGCGGGGTCTCAAATTCTGTGGAGCAGCTGGGACGGTGGCTGGGAGCTAGGGACTATGTTGCCACATTCTGCAAACTCCGGTAGATTCTCCCCTTAGACCTGAGGACCTTGACCTTTTCTCTCTGCCTAACTACAAGCAACTTCTTTCTTCCAAACTGCTCTGTCCTGCCACTAACCCACTAGTGATTTCTTGTGCCTTAGGTTTGGTAGCTAAATGTGTGACTTTAGCTCCACAATTACTTTAACTTGAGGTGCATATTTCTCTCCTCTTTCCACCTGCCAAACTCCTATGCATACTTCAAAGCCCCCCCCACATACATATCTACATCTAATGAGTATTTAGAATGTGCTAGACATTGCTCTGAGTATTTTACATATATTGACTCACTCCCCACAGCACATCCTTAAGTATTTTATTAGCTTGTTTAACAGACTAGGAGATGGAGGCACAGAGAAATTGAATGACATGCTTCAGGTCACACAGAAAGCTCCTGAGTTGGGATTCAAAACCAGACCTGTTTGGGGCACCTGGGTAGTCGGTTGAGTGCTGGATCAGGTCGTGATCTCGGGATGGTGGGATTGAGCCCCACGTGGAGCCCCTCACACTCTGCACTCAGTGCTCAGTGGGGAGTTTGCTTGAGATTCTCTCTCCGTCTGCCTCTGCCCCTCCCCCCTGCACTCCCTCACTGGCTCCAAAATAAATAAATAAATCTTAAAAAAAAAAAAAAAAGCCAGACCTGTTTCAGTCTAAAACCCAAGTTCTTTTTTTTTTTTTTTTAAAGATTTTATTTATTTATTTGACAGAGATAGCCAGCGAGAGAGGGAACACAAGCAGGGGGAGTGAGAGAGGAAGAAGCAGGCTCATAGCAGAGGAGCCTGATGTGGGGCTCGATCCATAATGCCGGGATCACGCCCTGAGCCGAAGGCAGGCGCCCAACCGCTGTGCCACCCAGGCGCCCCTAAAACCCAAGTTCTTAACCATTTAGCTGCATGACCCAGGATAAGATGCCTAACTTTGCTGAGCCTTGGCTTCCATATATTTAAAATGGGGAAAATAACTTTTCCACAGGTTGTCAAGGATTAAAACAGATAATGTATGTAAAGGCTGAGCACGCAAGGAATCCTAGTGGCAACTATTATTATTTTCTGACATCCCACGCCCAGAAAGAAGTACTCATTTTTACTGGCAGTGTTCATTTCACAGCTGATATTAATACTAATATTTATTGATCACTCTTTCCATGCCAGGTGCTCTAAGCCCTTTCCATACATTAATTTATTTAATCCTTCCAGTAACCCTATGGGATAGGTTCTCAAATTGTGGAAGATTTATTGCACATGTTCTGATTTGCATACTTTATCCTTGGCATTATTTCACATGGAATCAATCTGATTCATGTTTTATCTCTAAATGTTGAGCTGCTGAGGATTATGATATCATCATGGCCACACGATGACCTCAGTTTCTCTTTAGAAGGCATCCGCTGCAAGATGACCCTCCATTGAATACAAAATGCCCCACCACACAGCTCCAGACGCTGATGCTTGGAAGTCATAATTTTTTCACCATTGTCTGAAGGCTGAGTCTGACCGTCCTTTTCACAGAAGTTTTGGTCCTCCTGCTTCCTTTGTGGGCAGCATTAAGCAATCAGAAGGTGCTTCCAGAAAGATGCAGATAAACTGAACCACGTTCAGTAGATGGGGCTGGGGATGAGTTCAGTTGAGAAAGTGAGACAGGACGAAAAATGTTCAGCTCTGAACAGAAAGATAAAGGGCTGTCTTGATACAGCTCTGAGGGGCAGGCTTGGAGAAGAAGGACTCGGCTAGCTCTGTATGCGTCCAAAGAAGAGGAAGAAGGAAATACACAGCAGAGTACTATTTAAAAGGCATAAGCCTGGGTGGCTCAGTCGGTTAAGCCGTGAGATCTGTGATCTCTAGGTCATGGGATTGAGCCCCACGTTGGGCTCTGTGCTCGACTGCTCGAGATTCTCTCTCTCCCTCTGTCCCTCCTCCTGCTTGCTCGCTTGCTCTCTCTCTCTCTCTAAAATAAATAGATAACATTTTTATAAATAAATAAAAGGCATAAGCTCTGGGACCAGACTGACTTGGCCGCTAAGCAGCCTCAGTGATAATCTTATAGAACTATGAGGAAAACCAAACGGATAATCCATGTGAAGCACCAGGCCTAGCAAAAAGGGAGAGCTCAGTAAATGTCAGCTCTTATTTCTTTTGTTATTAATACCCACCTGTCAAAGCCATGTAACATTTGCAAGTAGAAAAGGCTCTGGAATTGAAAAGACATGTGTTCAAATTGTGGCTCTGCCATTTATTGGTAATGAGATCCTGGTCAAGGGATTTTCTCTCTCCAGTCTCAATTTCAACACATAGATAAATAGTAATGGTCATGCCCACTTTATACAGGTGGGAGCACTAGGTGAAATCATAAATGTATAGAGCCTAGTACCCAGTAAAGGCTCGAGGCATGCTATTTCCTTTTCTGTTTAAGAAGGGGTATGTTCCAGGGGCGCCTGGGTCGCACAGTGGTTAGGCGTCTGCCTTTGGCTCAGGGCATGATCCCGGCGTTGTGGGATCGAGCCCCACATCAGGCTCCTCCGCTATGAGCCTGCTTCTTCCTCTCCCACTCCCCCTGCTTGTGTTCCCTCTCTCGCTGGCTGTCTCTATCTCTGTCAAATAAATAAATAAAATCTTTCAAAAAAAAAAAAAAAAAAAGAAGGGGTATGTTCCATAGGGAGAGAATGAGCTCCCCAGCATTAGAGGTATTCAATCAAATAAGGTCACATTCTATGGTACTGGGGGTTAAGACTTCAACATATGAGTGTGAGGTTGGGGGGGGACAAATCAACCCATACCACTGAGCTCCTTCACCTTGATAGCTCACGCAGTGTTGGATAGATGTCACTTTGTTTCCCTCGAATATTTAAAATATCCCGATCCTCTCTTGTGAATGTTCGGTGGCCCCCTGGGGGCCTCGGTGCCTCCTTTGGGAACCACAGGGCCATAAGCCTGTGTTCTCTTTGAACTAAGCAGCCTGGACACTTAAGAAGTTAACACCCACAGGAGTAGACAGAAAGTAATGACGAGCAGGAGTTTGTGGTTAACACCTCACCTGCTGGCCCCTGGGGTAGGACATCTCTGGAGTGTGTTCTATACTCCCCCAGAGGTCTCCTTCAGGACTGACTTGCCGATAGCAGTTGCCTGTTCAGAGATGACCCAGCACTGGCTTCTTCCTTTTCCCTGTTGCGTTTCCCCACTCCCTTGAGGTACTGCTTGGATGGCCCCCCAAGGAAACCCCTTCTATCCAAACTCTTGTTCTGGGTCCAATGTTGACTGGAATAACCAGGGAGGTCGGGCCCTCCCCGTCATCTAGTTACGTGGACGTTGCTACCTTCTTTGACTACCTGGCCCCCAGTCACTTTCCTGCTGTTGTTCTCTTCGGTATCCCAGTGAGTTTCTTTATATATTCTCCACATCCCTGACGTACGGAGAGGCCAGCATGTTTTCAGATGTGCAAATGTATCTCCCAACAGTGAAATATTTGACAACTAAGATATGAAGTGATTGTTTAATTCTTAATTCCTGGCTGATTTATGCAAAATACGAACTGAAAGACGCAGAGCGACAGGCACTCTCTCCTCCCAATTTGCCAAAAAGAAAGGCATCTGAAGGGATTAAAAATAGACGTATCAAGTAGAAGAAAAACTGGAATGTGTCGGACGCCAGCTGGGGTAGTTGAAGTGAAATCTCAGAATCTGCTAAACACTCGAATTTCGGCGAGGAGTACATATGTTTGGCATTAAAAACCTATTGGAAAAGTCATCGTTTTCTGAATATCTTTAATATACTTTTCTGTGTTGCAGCTAGCACCCAGAGAATTCCTTCTGGGTGTTTCTACTGAAATGCCAGCACTGGATTTACAAGTTATGGGGCCCAAGGCAAAAGGAAAACTTGGGGCTCCCCTGACACCTGGTAGCTGGCAATCTATTGATGAATTGCTGCCAGGATGAGAGACCACTGGCTAACGTGTATTTGCACCACCGCCGAGGACTCCCGTACTCCGTCAGATTAAAGAAGAGTTCCTGCTTGCTACGTAGACCCTTGAGAGGTCTGTGATCCCAGAGGCCTTTCCTGCCTTGTCCTCCAAACTGCACCCCGGGAAGGATGGATCTTTGTAAATGAGGAGAAGAAAATGCCGTGTTTATGTTCCTCTCCCTCTTTCTTTCTTTGCTTTGGTATAGCAGGCGCAGTTGTGTGGGAAGTAGTGTGGCCTCCAGGAATCTTCTTAGTGAATTCCCCCGCACTGGATTCTAGGATGTGGCCCAGGCTTCCTCCATGAATAATGCTCTCCATCTCATAGCATCCTGGGCTGCAGGACAGGTTGAAATTATGGAATGATTAGTCCCATTTTACAAAGGTGGAAATCGAAGCTCGTGGGATTTAGCTCACTGTTAGAGATTGCCTGAGACCAACCCAGGTTTGATGACTGACTCAGCGATTGACTTCAGCACTCTGTCACAAGGTCTGGATGCTCTTTCATTTAAAGAGGGATGTGTGTGTGTGCAGTTCAGCAGAACGACCTGGGGTCATATCTGCAAGCCCTGCCAAGGCAACTGGGCTTCCCAAGCCACCTGGAAGACTACTCTCTAGCCTTTGGGGAGAAGCTTTGTTTTATTTAACATCTACAGAAGACTTCTCCCACCCCTATTCTGGGTAGGAAAACCCTCCCCTGCCAGGTATTCCCATGGATTCTCAAGTCACCTACAATTTCCTGTTCAGTATGTGCTTCCTACCTGTATGGATAGAATTGTGTCCCCCTCAAAAGATGCGTTCAGGTCCTAAACCTCAGTGCCTGTAAATGTGACCTTAATTGGAATAAGTCTTTGCAAGTCTAATCAAGGTAGGGTGACGCCCTACTGGATTAGGGTGGGCCCTCATCCCATGGCTGGCGTTCTTAGAAGTGGAAGGAAATTTGAACATAGAGACAGAAGACACACAAGGTGAACACCACGTGACAATGAGGGTAGAGATGTGGGGATGCCTCTGCATGCCAAGGAACAGCATGGATTACCAGCAACAACCAGAAGCTAGGAGAGAGGCAAGGAAGTAGCGCCTTTGGAGGAAGCACGTCCTTGTCAGTGCTTTGATTCTGGACTTCAAGTTCCAGAACTTCTTCGAGAGAATCAGTTTCTGTTGTTTTAATCTGCTCATTTTGTGATAATTTGTTCCAGCAGCCCCACAAAACAAGTATATCACGCATCTTCTTCGGTTTCACTTCCCTCTTCACCCCAATTTATTTATGCCCTTAAAAATGTGACTTTCCCAGGCCTGGGGCTAGCAGGATTGCACTGAGGTTTTAGGATAATAGAGGGAGACTCAGCACAGCTCTGCAGAGTTAGTGACTTAAAATTAAATATTAGGCATCACTGAATTTTCAATTAAATAAAAATAAAGTTCCCAGATGATTCTAACACACGGGTAGGGGGTAGGAACCCCTTCCACACATCCTGTTTGTAAGCTGCTGTTTTACATAAGCTATAAACATTCATTTAAGCCAAACAGAACTGAGTTTAAATCCTGATTTTCAATCCTGTATGTTAGCTGGGTGACCCTGGGCAAGTTTCTTAACTTATACAAGCTTCAATTTCCTTATGATGAAGAATAAAAACCAAATCACTGAACTTACATGACCATTAGCAGGTTAAATGACATAATTATCTATCTCTTTGCCTGTATTTTTCTGTCATCTACATATATTAGATATAAAACATATGTTAATACATATGCTAGGTAAGAAACATAACACATAATAGGTACAAAATAAATTCTGGCTAACATAATTAGCTCTTTGTTCTCTTGGAAAACTCCCTTCCTCCCTCCCTCCCTCCCTTCCCTCCTTCCCTCGCTCAGTCCTTCCTTCCTTCCTTCCTTCCTTCCTTCCTTCCTTCCTTCCTTCCTTCCTTCCCTTCCTCCCTCCCTCCCTCCCTCCCTCCCTCCCTCCCTCCCTCCTTCCCCCCTTCCACTTCCCTCTCTCCCTTCCTCCTTCCCTCCTTTCTTCCTTCTAGTTAGAATCCACTGATGGATAGAGGACTAGTATTCAAGCTCTATTAAGAACTTACCAAACCCAACACCCAAAAAACAAATAATCCAGTCAAGAAATGGGCAGAAGACATGAACAGACATTTCTCCAAAGAAGACATACAAATGGCCAACAGACACATGAAAAAATGCTCCATATCACTTGGCATCAGGGAAGTGCAAATCAAAACCATAATGAGATACCACATCATACCAGTCAGAATGGCTAAAATTAACAAGACAGGAAACAATAATAATTGTTGGTGAGGATGTGGAGAAAGGGGAACCCTCTTATACTGTTGGTGGGAATGCAAGCCGGTACACCCACTCTGGAAAACAGTATGGAGGTTCCTCAAGAAGTTAAAAATAGAACTACCCTACAACCCAGCAATCGCACTACTAGGTATTTACCCCCAAAATACAAATGTAGTGATCCAAAGGGGCACCTGTACCCCAATGTTCATAGCAGCAATATGCACAATAGCCAAACTGTGGAAGGAGCCGGGATGTCCTTCAACATATAAATGGAAAAAGATGATGTGATATATATATATATATACAATGGAATATTACTCAGCCATCAGAAAGGATGAATACTTACCATTTACATCGACATGGATGGAACTGAAGGGTATTATGCTGAGTGAAATAAGTCCATCAGAAAAAGACAATTATCATATGGTTTCACTCATACGTGGAATATAAGAAACAGCACAAAGGATCAGAGGGGAAGGGAGGGAAAACAGGAATGGGAAGAAATCAGAGAGGGAGACAAACTATGAGAGACTTTACTACAGGAAACAAACTGAGGGTTGCTGGAGGGGAGGTGCGTGGGGAATGGGCATTAAGGAGGGCACGTGACGTGATGAGCACTGGGTGTTATACGCAACTGATATGTTATTGAACACTACATCTGAAACTAATGATGTGCTATAGGTTTGCTAATTGAATTTAAATTTAGGAAAAAGAATCCACTGATGGGCTAACTATAAGAATGACAGTAAACAGGAAAAGGACCTTCTTTTGCAAAGACTAAAAAATCAGCTTGAAATCAACTCAGTCTGTGACTCGATTAAGGGTGGTCTCCCCTCTCCTAACTGCTAGCAATCAAAACTATCCCTTTCTGAAGGGTGACATTATTCAAAGCCTCAAAATATTTATGTAATTATTTTCATAGAAGAGAGCTATCCTGTTAGAGGAGCTATGGCCTTCTGAAGAGGGAAAGGGTCAACGGCAGCAACTTGGCAGGGAGGGGGCAGAGGGATGAACACCCAAAGCTCACTCTCCTCTTGCCTGCTTATCTGTTGCAGGTACCTCCCATCTATAATTGGACCCCCAACGGCAGGGCCCAACTGGATGCCACAGGGCAAAGGAGCCCATTGATGAATCCATACAGGTCAGCCTCTAGAAGCACAACATGGTGGTGGGGAGTGGAGAATGGGTAGGGTAGAAGCTGTACAAAGAGAAAACACCCAGCATCTTCAAGATAGGGGAAGTTTAAACAACAACAGAGAGGAAAGCAAAGTATATCATAGGCTGACTTTTAGGTGAGAGAAAGAGGAGACAGATGGAGAGAGAGAGGGCAGGGCCCAGCAGGACAGGATGGCAGAGTCAAGGTGATATGAGGCAGGATTATTGACCATGTGGCCATTTACACGAGTAGGGGCGTAGGGGACACAGGACAAAGTGCAGTGACCAAGGGCTAGAATCCATGAAGCCAAGGCCATCTCTATGGGATAAGGGGAGGGTTTAAGGAGAGAGATCTTGTAGAGAAGGGGGTTTTGGGAGGAGTGGTGATCTGTAGTTGAGAGACAGCCAGTCTGAAGCAAGCTCAGGGGAAGGATGGCGCAAACACACCTCACTCCTTTCCTCTGATCTCCTGCCAGTGGCTCCCATTGGTTCAACCCACCCAGAAGCCAGAGGGCACAGGAGCCAGCTGGGGCTGTACAGGTGGAAGGTGGATCTGGGGCTGGGGGGCGGGGCAAGCCCATGTAGAGCATAAGGCCTAACTTCCTTTACTCGGGATGGCCTTTTGTCGTATTTCAATTTTTCCCTAACCCACGTGCCCGCAACACTTTAAAAACACACAAAAGTAACGGTGGGTTCCTTTCCCCATTTTGTCCCTAGAAGTGAAAAGTATTATCCTCTGAAAAGAAGAGGCAAGGGCCAGTGGCTTCTCAGTCCAGGCGCAATGCTAGGGCACAACAGCTTCTTCCCCGGAGCCCAGAGCCGGAGCATTCTAGGTGAGGCTGCTCGACTGATTGTTACCAAGACAAGGTGGAAATGTCCATACTTGTGTTTCTCTGACCCCAAATGCATCTCTTTGCCAGGCTACATTTCCCCTTGTTCTTCTGAAAAGTGACAGGTAAGAATTTTGGCTACCACTATTGTTCCCTTTCCCCTCTCCCTCCTTCCTCTCCTCCCTCCCTCCCATTTTTCCCCCTGTAATTTCCTTTTATAACTTATAATTTTGAACTCACAATTCAACTAACCATTTGGGAAGCAATTTTCCCGCTCTTACCTTCTTTCAGGCGTCATTGTTTAGACAGTCTGGATGGGGTGGCCCAATTTTTCAATTTCCTGACAATATCTTCCTTGAAGAGACTGTCTCTGCCTCCCCTCTTTGGTTTTGTCCTCTGCTGCTGTCTGCATCCTGGTCAAGGACAGCCTCACAAGTACACAACTGTTTCTTGTCTGGCAGCCCCCTGACTTCTGGCACTTTGGTAGAAACTGTCTTTTTCTCGTAGCTTCAGTGACACTTCGTTCTCAATAAAATATGCTCTTTCAAACAGGTGTTGAGGAATCTGACATTTGGAACATATAATAGCTGCATTCGAATATACACCTTCATCAGACAGTAGCTAAAAGAAGAAAGGGAACTCACTGATGTGGAACATCCATTCAAAGGATTTGCATACCTCCCCACCCCGACCCCCTCCCCACCCCACCCTATCCCTTTAGTATGTTCTGATTTTCCCAGTTTTGTCCGCAAACTTCTTTCTCCCACTGAAGAATCCTGAAATTAAGACAGACCCTTCCCCTCTTACTTTTACAATAACACCTGTCTGTGCTGGAAACATTTAAAACAGGGAGTTAACCAAAACGAACAAACAAACAAAAACACTGTTAATATTTGGGTATATTTCTCTTCCAGATAGTCTTCTTAGAACGTTTTTAGGAGACTTCCCTTTCAAAATAAAAATAGGCTTTAAGAATTTTTAAAATTTACTGTAGGAGTAAATTAAATGTAAATCTACTATAGACGTAACGTGTCTTTTTAAAAAGAAGATTTAAAAAGTATATACACAGGGAAATGAAAAACACCATAATCTGCTCTCCCCCATGTAGGGATAACAATTTAGTCTTTTGGTATACATAATTCTGTATATTTTTCAGGTATATCCACATCTCCATCTATATCTTGTCTCTTCTGTTGCTTCCTTTGACAAAAATTAGATCACACCACATATACTAATTTTTTTTAACTTACTGACATCTTTCACTATCAGCAGGTACTGATTTTCACCATTAGCTTTCATACTTTTGTACCACAGTGAGAAATACGTTTGAAACTATGATCTAGTTCAGTGTGTGTCCAGCACTCTCAATTTCTAATTGAAATAAAAGTTTCATGAACCACTACTCACCTCTATTATGTATGATGTACTCTGGTTATTTTCCTGTTTTATTCTTTTTCATTTTTAAAAAATGCTGGTTATGACCCAGTAAATTGATTTCAAGACCCAGTAATGGGTTATGACTTACATTTTGAAAAACATTCTCTTAGGCCACAGTTTTAATGGCTTTATTGTAGTTTGAGCTGCAGAGTTTTTAAGTTGCATGGAATCGAGAGGAAGTCTTGTCCAGCCTCTTCATTGAATAGGCAGGGGAGTGAAAATTTTATTTTTTCAGTAGCTGGTACAAGAATTCCCCTCGGGGAGGGAATTTACTTTGTTTAGGGAAATACTTTTATAAAGGCTCCTAGGTGGGGGAAGGGTGTTGCAGTGGAAGTAGCTATGCAAAGAATAAACAGGAATTTGGAATGGAGATCATTGAGCCATGTGGCAGAGGTGGGCAGACGCTTAGTTAGCAAAACAAAGAACTTCTAAGAACAAGACTATCTGATATTGAATTTATATTATTTGTATTGCTATGCTGTAAATTCATCTACCCTCCCAGGATTTCAATAAGGTTTAATATCTGGTGTCTTTGGGTGCAAGTGATAGAGATGAAAAATCAGATTGGATTAAGAAAAAATAAGCCAGGAGTGTTTCTTTGCTTATTAATTGAATACATCTGGCATGGCTGGGTCCAGGGCTTTAAATAATGTTATTAACACTTGGTGTTTTTTTGTTTTGTTTTGTTTTAGAGATTTTATTTATTTATTTGACAGAGAGCACAAGCAGGGAGAGCAGCAGGTAGAGGGAGAGGGAGAAGCAGGCCCCCTGCAGAGCAGGGAGCCCCCACTTGACTCAGGACCCTGGGATTATGACCTGAGCTGAAGGCAGCCGCTTGACGGACTGAGCCACCCAGGTGCTCCAACAGTTGGTGTTTTTTTATATCTCTTTTCGTTTTTGGTTCTGTGAAAAATAAGAAAAGGAAACCTCCTTTAGAATGGAGTTGGGAGGCCAGCAGGGGGAGCTCTCATGCCCTACCACGCCTTGTCAATCGCAGACCCAAAGGGTGGGGGAGAGAGGGACCTTGCAGGTGGATACCACTTACAGTCCCAGGAGGAGGGAGAAAGGCTTTCCTCCTCCCCCGGCAACAGCCCAGCCAATGAGAGACTGTCACAACTCAGCCAATGAGAAGCCACTGTCCTTCAAACACCCAGTTTACTCCAGTAGACTTTTTGTTTATAACAGCCTTCCCAACTCCCACTGCCCTCTATAAAAGAGGGTTCTTCTTTGTGGTGAGGACTTGCATATGGTTTTGCTGTAACTTGCTTGTCCTGTATTGTAATCCTCTGCTATTTCTCAAAAAATGCTTTTTTTTTTGCTGCTAAATTAACTGGCAGTTTTATTTTTATTTTATTTTTTCATTCTCAGGTATTGATTCCTAGTATTTTTTTCTGCAAAAAGACCGAGGGCTAATTCTCATTTGATTGACCAGGATCATATGACCATCTTTGACTGATGATATGGCCATCTTAATCATTGTGACCATGGCGGTGGGATGCTGTAATTGGCCAGGACTGGATCACTTGCTCACGCTCGGAACCAGAAATGGCGTCACAACCATATTTACTTGATCTGAGGTGGGTGAAGGGTGGTTTCTGGAAAATTGGTTTCACATTGAGAGAATCAGAGGTGGGCATCAGATTCGCTATACATGCTTCATGTGAGCAGTCAGCTTGGTGGAGGGTGAGGAAGGAGCTGACTTCCTCATCTGCCTGCCCCAGTGTCAAAGCGACCCCATGACTGGCACATCCAGATGATCCTTAATAGAACTAAGAACAAAACAAAAGCATCCCCGGGAGTTCACCGAAGTCTTGGTAAGATTAGATTTTCTGCAATTTGTATGAAGATAGCTGTATCAATCTTGTCTAGATCACAAAGGAAAGAGGATCCTTGAGGATATCAGGTGGCATAAACTGGGAAACTGCAGCCCAGAGAGAGGCTCAGAGGCCTGCCCAAAGTCACACAGCTAATTTTTATTAGAGCCCAGATTGAGCACAGTCTCCTGCTGAGGCTCAGCAGTATGTCTGCTCAGGCAGCATTTCCTCTGTTCCACTGCCCCCATTAAACCCAGAAATGTCCCAGGGCTCTTTCCCCGACAATGCGTGCCCTTGTGAGCCCCGCCCCCCCCCCATGCCTTGGGGCTGCCTGGGAGCTCTGCATGGCACCTGGAGGAGGAGCTTCTGTAGGAACCGGGCTCCCGCCTCTCTAGGAGACTGGCAGCTCAGGTGTCTGGAAGAGAGGCTCAGGATGCAGGGCCCAAGAAGCAAAGCAAACCCAAGTGGCAGGGTCAGTGGGACAAGCAGGAGTAACCGGGAGGGGACAAGACAGACAGCTGCGGAAAGGGGACTGCTGTTTATTGCACACTTCCTGTTTACTAGAAATCTTAATATTTTATTGACTCTTCACAAAAATTTTAGTTTCAGGGAACAGAAAGTGAGGGGAATTGGCCTTGAGAATGGCAGTCAGCAGGGGCCATGCTGTGAAGGGTCTGGAATGTGACTGAATGAGTAAGTGAATGCACGAATGGAGTTTACACTTTTGTATTAGTCAGCTCAGGCTGCTGTAACAAAGTCGCGGGAACTAGGTGGCTCAAACACCAGAAATGTCTTCCCACACAATTCTGGAGGCTAGAGGGGCAAGAGCAAGGCATCAGCAGGGTTGGTTCCTTCTCAGGGCTGGGAGAATCTGGTCCATGCCTCTCTCCTAGCATCTGGTGGCTGGTGGGCAATCTCTGATACATAACCCTGACCTCCGCCTTCATCTTCTCATGTCTTTCTCCCCGTGTGCATGTCTGTCCGGGTCCAAATTTCCCCCTTTTATAAAGATCCAACCATACTGGATTAGGGGCCACCCTACCTGAGTCTGACCTCATCTAAACTGAACTGATTGCACCTGCTCTGACCGTATTTCCAGATGAGGTCACATTCTGAGATACTGGGAGATGAAGACGTCATCTTCTGAATTTTGGACACACAATTTCACCTGTGACGATAGATAAGTAGAATCTCGAGAAAAGCCAGGTTAAGCAAGATTAAACAGATGTCTTTACTTTGGGGCCTCTGTGGAGGTTTTACAATCTCACTGCAAAATCTCTCACATGCACCCCCCTATTGAGAAGTGAGGGTCTTTTTCCCCTCCCCTGGAATCTGAGACCTACAGAGTATGGTGGAAATGACACTGTGTGACATCCGAGGCTAGATCATAAAAGGACATACCACCTCAACCTTGTTTGCTGGCATATTAGGCTGCCCTGTCCTGAAGGGCACATGTAGCCTCTGTGGCCAGCAGTCCCAGCTGAGCCCACCCCTCTGGGTATCCCGCCAAGGTGCCAGACAGATGAGTGCAGAGCTACCTGAGAATTGCGTCTTCTGCCTATAGCTGTTATAATTCTAGCTGTTAGAGGAGGCATCAGAGTTGAAATCCCAGCCACAGTGAAATAAAGATGCATGGTCTATGCTGTATATATATACATACATACACATATACATACATACACACTTTATATACTTTATATAGACATAAAGTATTAGTATTATAAGGTGTAAGTTATATATGAGACATATATACAAGGTATTAGTATTATATTATATCTTATATATAAGGTAGTAGTCTGGGTGCTTTAGGTAAACAGAACCAATAAGGTATATACACGATGTTCAAAATCTGCAAGGTGGGCTGACAGACTGGGGACTGGAGACCTATGGAAAGGTTGATGCTGCAGCTCGAGTCCCAAGGCAGTCTGCAGGCAAAATTCCCTTACTCATGGGAGGCTGGTCTTTTTAGCTCATAAGACCTTCAACTGATTGGGTGAGGCCCACCCATATCATGGAGGATTAATTTGCTTTACTCACAGTCTACTGATTTAAGTGTTAATCTCATCTAAGAAACACCTTCGTGGCAACATGTAGACTAGTGTTTGACCAAACACCTGGGAACTGTGGCCTAGCCAAGTTGGCACATAAAATTAACCATCATTGTCCGTTCATTATGCAACAACAGATAACTGGAAGAGCCTGTGCCAGCCTCCTGCTGTGTGCTGTGACTTTCCAAGTGGGTAACAACATGCCACACTGTCCAGTTTTATTTGGTCAAACTTCCCAACCTCCTACCCTCCCCCCCCGTTTTGGGTTATGTGTGTGTGTATTTTTAACAGAGACCTTGGGGTATGGTGTTCTGCAGAACACCCCTTAACAAACTTGAGTTAAGAGCAGTATCCGGTCCAATTCTTGACTGTGTGAGTTTCTAGCTGTGTGACCTTGAGTAGTTATTTAACCTTTCTGAGCCTCAATATCTTCATCCATAAAGTGAGATAATCATACTGGCCTCACTGCTGTTGTGAGGAATAAATTAAATGAGCCATGAAAAGGGCTCAGACCAGCAGCTGGCCATACAGTTTTTCATTCATTCATTCATTCATTCATTCATTCATTCATTCATTCACCAGCAGGACCCAGATTTTACCAGTCTGTGGTGCTCTTCTTCCTTTTAAGTCCTTCACTGTGATGCTCCAGCTCTCACCCCATTCCATTTCTAGAAGCTTCTCTCCCAGTTTTTCTTTCTTCCTTTCTATTTCCCCCCCTATTTTCTTTTTCTTTTCCTTTGTAAAATCAGATTTCTTCCCCCATCCCTGGGGGACACGTGCATGTTTCACAAATTCATCTTGTTTGCCACTTCAACCAGCTGCTGCTCTCTGGACCACTGCTTCACATTTCCCATGAGGCACTGCTTTCTCTGCTTCAGCTCCCTTCCTTCTGCCTCCAGCTGCTGCTGCTCTGCCCTGCACACCTCCCCTGCAGCACAGGATGGACCCTGCTGCCCAGGGTGGCAGCAAGAATAGGCTGCAACTTTTATGCTGACTTGACTGGACTGTTTCAGGATCGAATGTTCCACGTACCTACCGGAGGTAACATGCTCAGAGCCCACGGATCCGTGGACATTTACAGAGCTCCCCCTACCCTGTGAGCATCTGCAGTGCTCATGGCATTGCCTTCCCGGGGGTTCATGCTGCCTGCTGCCCAGCCTAAGACCCGCCTCTCTGCTTCCTCATTGCCTGACCTTGTTCCAGAATGTCTGTCAGTGGGAATTTCCACTCCTTGAAGGGGGCCCCACCATCAGGTAGATGATGGGCCCTATTGCTTTCTGCTGGACACTTTTAATATTGTTATTGTATCTTTTTTTCCTAGACTGAGGTTAAGAGAAATGAGAGGTCAGGATGACATTCCCACTCTCTAGCGCACGTGCACCTGCAGCACTCTGCTCCTACTATATTCTTGAAAGGAATTTCCCCATGGTCCACTTTTCTCCTCCCATCAGATGGTTAGGGATGAATTTGTCCAAGGCAGTAGCCATAGTGTCATGTGGCTACTGAGCACCTGAAATGTGGCAAGTCCAAATTAAGACATGCTGTAAGTATGAAATGTATACAAATTTTAAAGGCAGTACTAAAAAATGGGATGCCAAAATATCTCAACAGTTTTTATATTGCTTATATGCCAAAAGACAATATTTTTTCTATATTAAGTGAAAGAAAATCTTACTAAAATTAATTTCACCAATTTCCCCTTTTTAAAAATGGCTTCTAGAAAAATCTAAAAATGCATTATGTGACTAATGTTATATTTGTACCAGACAACCTTGTTGCAGAAGGTACTCAGAGCAGAATCTGGGACATACTCAACTGTTTCCAGATGAATAAGCCTCTGAATAATAAAACTAGGTAAGGAAGGGAATTTGCTAAGAGCCACATTGCTCCAGAGATCTGGGGTCACTTTCCTAACCTCACGCTGCCCTCAAGGGCTTTGTCCTCACCCTCTCAAGCATCTCAGTACCTGGAATGCTCTCCCCTCCTCTCTGCCTTCTGCCTTCATATGGCTCATCTCTTCTCTTTTCTTCTAGAGTTAGCCCCTCCCACTTTCATCTCTGAGAGGTATTTCCCGACACCCCAATTCCTGCTAAAGATGTCATCTTGCTGGGGCACCTGGGTGGCTGTCAGTTGAGAGCGTCTGACTCTTGGTTTCCTGGCTCAGGTTGTGATCTCGGAGTTGTGGATTGGGCCCCACATTGGGCTCCCACTGAGCAGAGTCTGCTTGAGATTCTCTCTCCCTCTGCCCTCCCCTCTGTGCTCGTGTGCATGCATGCTCTCTCTAAATAAATAAAATCTTAAAAAAAAAGATGTCATTCTGCTAAGACTGTCATCCCCAAAGTGCCCACCCAACCCTGCTATTCTCTTCACGACATTTCCTACTGAAATTCTCTTGCTTATTTAATTGTTTATCATATGTGTTCCAGCTGAAGTATAAGTTCCATGAGTACAGGGATCTTCTCTATCTTGCATCTTCTCATGCTTCAGAGTCTGGCACAAAGTAGACTTCCAAAAAATTTTTTTCTGGTGAATGAATGAATGAATGAATGAACGAACGAATGAAGAACATGAATTCTTACTGTTCGGGTTTGAAGCTTTGTGTGAATTTACAATTTAATCTCCTCCCTCTTACTCTGGGACTTTAGCAAAGTGTACAGACATGTCTTGGGTGAGTGGATTCTTTTTCTGGGGGGCAAGTATGGAAAAGGGCTGAGTTTCCCATCAGAATCAATGCAGAGAAAACCCATCTGGAATTAGGTATCCCAAATGAAGAGTGACCATGGTGCCATAAGCCCCAGGAATGTGCAAGAATCTGGGTGGAGCTTAGGAGTCTCTTAGGGATTCAAGTGAGACATGAGCCAACCATCTGGCTTGACGTCTTCCTCCAAGGATTCTGTATGAGTTTCTATGGCTGTTGTAAAAAAAAAAAACAAACAAAAACAAAAACGAAAAAACCTCACCACAACTAAGTGGCTTAAAAAACAGAAACTTAATGTCTCCCAGTTCTGGAAGCTAGAAATTCAAGATTAAGGTGTCAGCAGGGTTGGGTTCTTCTGAGGGCGATGGGGGAGAATCTGTTCCATGCTCCTTTCCTTGGCCTATGGATGGTTATCTTCACATTCACATGACATTCTCCCTGTATGTGTGTCTGTGTCCAAATTTCTCCATCGTATAAGGATACCTGTCATTGGATTAGGGCCCACCCTCATGACTGCATTTTAACGTGATTACCTCTGTAAAGACTGTGTCTCCAAATAAGGGCACATTCTGAGGTACTGGGAGTTACAATGACGTCAACATATAAACTGGGGAGGAGGGAGAGAACACAATTCAACCTGTAATAGATGCTGAAGGACCACTTCCAAGCCGCCCCTGGAAGACTGTGGGTGTTTGGCAGCCCCTACCCCACGGAACATTCTGACGGTCATCCATTGTTTTCACCTGCCCAGCATCCATCTCCCCTCTTATGGGTATAGCACCCAGATTTTTCTTCGGGGTTTCACCCACTTGACATCCTCCGTCTGTCTGCTTCAAACTATGGGCCTCGTCCTCCAGAGACAGCATTGGGCATGTGACCCAGATCTAGCCAATCAGTGTATTTCTTCCTTCGGTCACAGTGATTGGCTCAAGTGTGGGCACGTGACCCAAACGGATCCAATGGCGCTCAATTCTAGGAATTGATAGGCTGGAAACTTGAAGAGTTCTGGGGACCTTCTTTCCCATGAGAAGGAAGCCAATGGAGGAAAACAGGTGAGAGGTGTCGAAAGAGACTGAGACCAGTGACTTCTTGAAGCCCCTGAATTGAGCTGTGCCCGAACGCGGCTTTATGGTCGACTTTTCAGTTACCGGAGCCAATACATTGTCTTTTTGGCTTCATGCCATTTCGGTGTGAGGTTGAATGATTCGCAACCAAAAGCCAATGTAACGTTGCCTCCTCCCTGCTCTTGTTTGTGTACCCTGGTCATCCCAGGTAGCCTGCAATAGGAAAAGTTCACCAGGAAAAGAATTTCTTTCAGGCTTCCTGCATTGTCTCAAAAGAGCCCGGTTTAAAGCCCCGATGGAGATACTTAGGATTGGCCAATGAGAGCAACGAGCCAGGGTGGTGAATGTGTGCCAACAAATAACTCAAGCAGGTGAAACTCTTGGGGTTTTATAATTATGTGAAAAAACCCGAGATTTCTGTAAGGCGGGGGGTCAGCAAATTAAAATTCTCCCAGGAGCTAAGGGCTTCTGAATGCTTGTTTCTGATAATCTTGTTTATATCCTGGGGTAAATAAATCTGTCTTTTGTTCTCTGTTATTCAACTCTCAGCACTGTTTGTAATTAAAGGGGTGGAGGGTGGAGACATGAGTGAGTTCTTTAATTGGCTCTGTTCTGGGTGACACGAAGTAAAAAAAAGGCCCTTGTGGGCAGGAGTTGGGGGTGGCCTGCTCTGCCCTGGGAAATGGTGATAAAACTCTGGGCAGCTGGTGATCAAGTGGCAAAGGGGTGGAAATCCATCGTCATTAGTGTGATCGATGAGTACAGGCTGAGCCTCTGCCGGTTTGTGCCAGGATTCTCCGGAGACACAGAAAGAACCAGAGTGAAGGTCTGGTTTCAGAAGTCACCCCCATGCCAAGAGATAGAATATTACTCCAGGTGGACTCATTACTCACCCTTTACTTTCCTTTAACCATGTCCCTGGGGGGTGGACAGGATGACAAGATAAAGCAAACAATCCTACTAGATGGACAGATAAGCCCCACTTATGACATGATAGAAAGGGGTTAATGAGCACAAATAGAACAGATACGACAGCCAACGTGTGTTGTGCACCTTCTGTGTGTCAGACATGATGTTGAGAGCGATACATACGTGATTTTTTTTCTTTTGATGGTTTCTTTTAATGCTTCCGAGAATTCCCTGCTATTGGCACAACCTTCTGCATTTTTTGGATGAAGACATTGAGACACAGAGAGAAGTTAAATAACTTGCTAGGGGTCCCCCAGAGGGTGAAGCTGGCATTCATCTCCAAGTCAGCCTGACTACAAAGCTCTGCTTACATTGACTACATTACCTCATGCCTTCAGGGAGCTCTGCCCTGCCCTTCTATGGCTTTATTTTAAAACTCTTTGACCGAGTCTCATTCTCTCTGAGTCTCAGAGTCTTATCTGTAAGATGGGGATAAGAACAGTTTTAAGTAGCAGGGTGCTTGGATGCGAACAACAGACACAGACATTGGTTAAGCAAAAATGAAATGTTCTGGAAGTATATGGGGGAGTTCACAGAACATTGATTTCTTCTGGTTTTGAGGAGGAAGCAGGTCAAGCTTCCACCAAGAATCCCCCAGTGGAGGATTTTTCTCCAACAGAAAGGGTGTTCAGAGGCTGAGTAGCCAAAATAACCCCATCCTGCCCTGACTTTCTTATACGGCTGCACGGTGGTGGATGTCTCTAGCATCAGGCATGACACACAGTAAATGCCCAGTGAATGGTTATTATTCTTATTCTTATTAATAATAATACCCAGGAAGAGGCAGCTCAGTCTGTCTCCATGTCTGCTGTATCAATTCTGGGTCTCCTTTCCTGTGGGATGATTTAGATGTCCTTTATGAACAGAGACACAAACGAAGCTAACATATCCTCGAGACAGAAGGATGCTGGCATGTCTTCAGATTGGTCACTAAAGCGTGTCCTAAATTGGGAAGAAATCAAAACAGATTGCATCTAATTTCTCACTGTTCCAAGCAAGAAATTACCTTTTTAAGGGAAGCACCATGACTTCCAAGCTGTTTGCAAACAGTTTTTGTGAAGTGTCTTGTCTTGGGCTTGGCTTGGTTTTCTTGGTTAGATTATCCCCATGGGGATAGCTGGGTTTGCAGAGAGAAGAGACACAAAGAATCCACTTATCTCACTTCTTCCCCATGCTATTAGAAGCCTGGTGAGCCCCCCCCCCCATAGGTGGTTGAGCGAGTTATTGCACATAAAGTGTGGGCTTTGGAGCCAGAGACCTAAGTTCGAATCCTTGCTTTCCTCTTTCCTGCTATATAGCCTTGGGCAAGTCACTTTACCTCTGTGGACCTCCATTTTCTCATCTTTAAAATGAGGTAATCATGATTCACTTCCTAGAGCTTGCAGTGGCCTGTAGTTAACTGTTGTTTTTGTTCAAAGTTGTTGCTATGATATCTTTGCATAAATTAGAAAAAAGCATCCATTCTTCTAGCAGATGTACCTGGGGCCAGGGTGCATGGCTGGCTGAACAAGCACAGGCATGATTTTATTTCCTACTTAGCCTCTCAGCTGGCACCCTTTTCCAGTATGCAACCTGCACAACTGTTAATAGTGGCTCTATTTTTATCTGTTTATTAAGCTTTTTAATTTTTTTTAAAGATTTTATTTATTTATTTGACAGAGATAGAGACAGCCAGCGAGAGAGGGAACACAAGCAGGGGGAGTGGGAGAGGAAGAAGCAGGCTCACAGCGGAGGAGCCTGATGTGGGACTCGATCCCAGAACGCCGGGACCACGCCCTGAGCCGAAGGCAGACGCTTAACCGCTGTGCCACCCAGGCGCCCCAAGCTTTTTAATTTTTTTAAAAGATTTTTTTATTTGGGTTGTCTGGGTGGCTCAGTTGGTTAAGCATCTGCCTTTGGCTCAGGTCATGATCTTGGGGTCCTGGGATTGAGCCCCACATAAGACTCCCTGGTCAGTGCGGAGCCTCCTTCTCCATCTCTCTCCCGCTCTTGCACTCTCTTGCTATCACTCTCTCTCTCTTTCTCAAATAAATAAAATCTTTAAAAAATATTTTCATTAAGCTCTTTACACCTTTCTCCTATGAACGGACACAGACCCCTGGCCAAAGGGATGAGAACATAACCCATTTCTGGCCAAATCATCTGACCACAAACAGTGATTGGTCCAAGAGATAGGCATGTGACCCAGGCAGTCCAATCAGAGTTTTTTCCCGGTACCAATATACACCTGTTGGGAGAAAGTAGCATTTTATATCCATTGGGGACATGCCAGCCATGTTCCTTCTCAGATGGTATAGTCCTCTCTATAGTAGGAGGAAACGTGATCAACAGGCAAAGACAGAAGTAAAAAATGAGACATGATCGAGGAAGTTTCTGGAGCCTGTTCCTGAGGCTGTTTCCTGAAACTCTTCCTGTGATTCTAAGCATGAACTTGGTTCTCCTTTTAGTTCCATGAGCCCAAACAATTCCACTTTTGCATAAGCTAGTGTGAGTTGGTTGTCTGACACTTGCAACCAAGATTGTCCTGATAATTGAGGAGCTGTTATAAAAGGTAT